>NW_023416319.1:40448474-41071807 GCF_014108235.1 Myotis myotis | reverse complement strand
CAATCATTTGCCCTGAAGCACTGCTTTTCACGACATTTCACAACAGGATAAGGGGAAGACGTGGAGGCAGTTTTTTGTTTTGTTCTCTAGTTCGGCAAGGCCTGATTACTTATACATTTTATAAATTATCTAATATTTGTACTCCTTCTAACATGACAGAGAAATGTACCATTTTTAAAATTATGTGAATAGGGCCTGGCCAATGTGGCTCAGTGTTTGAATGTTGACCTATGAACCTGGAGGTCATGGCTCAATTCCTGGTCAGGGCACATGCCCAGGTTTAGGGTTCGGTCCCAGACCATACCAGAGGCAGCCAATTGATGTTTCTCTCTCCCTCCCTCTTTCTTCTCTCTCTAAAAATCAATAAAGACATTAAAAATAAAAATTATAGTAACAACTCAAAAAGGCATCTGGATATTATGAGTCATTTTGGATAGCAGAAAACAGTTCAACTTTCAAAAAGTGAATAATTTTAGTTATTTTAGATGAAAATTTTTCTCATATGGATTTAAAACATTTTACTACCTTAAACAGAAAATTCAACCCTTCCTTGATGAATCAGGGTCATTATTATGAAAATCATTTTTTATATTAGGTTGCATCCTAGGAAGTCTCGGAGTTTATTCAATTGAAGCTCTTTATTTTCCTTACACTACGATTGCCAAGATTGTACTTAGGTCCCTCCCTCTATAGTTTGTCTCCTCCCCAACTCTTAGGCTAAGAACTTTGCTTTTTTCTCATGTCTTAGTCAGCGTGGGTTGCCATAACAAAATACCATAGAAGGCATAGCTTAAACAGAAACTTCTCTCTTACAGTTCTTGGGCAATCCAAGATCTAGGTGCCAGCATGACAGAGACACGAATCCCACCATGAGGGCCCTCATGACCTATTCTAATAACCTCTCAAAAGCCCCATCTCCAAATATCATCACATTTTGGGTTAGGGCTTCAACATCTGAACATCTGAAGGGGTATATGTGGCAAGATTCTACCTATAATGCACCCTTCACCCATTCAAACTTGCAGCTTCTAATCTGTTGGGTTTGAACATCGGTGATGTGCTTAAGAGAATGCTATGTAAAATAGGAGCAAATAGGCAGAGAGGGGGCCTGAAAGCTTTCCAATAAACAAAGGGAAGGAAATTTAGTGGATGGACTTTGCATATCTGTTGCGTCACCCCCACTTTTGTTGTCACTACTAAGTTTCAGAGAAGTGAGGTTTCACTTTGAAATGTTCTTACCAACATTAAATTTGCAAGTCAGAACAAGATTACTCTCACTTCTGCAATAGTGAAGGATCACTGCTATTGGTATGGGGAGAGTACTCAGTAGAAACTGGAGATGAGGTGTTAGAAAAAAGCACGGGATAAAAGTAAGCTTTCTATTTCTAAATTACATATTAGCAATAACATATGCATTAAAAACTATGATTGAGTCAACTAGGAATAAGTAAGAGATTCTACCTATATATGTGAGGTATAAGAGAAACTTCGAAGAACTTCTATGACTGCATCAGTGACAAGATACATTTTTTACAACTTTGTCGATATATATAATATATATAATTCATTCATTCAAAGTTTTAGTACATCCACAGAACTGTGCAACCATCTCCACAATCAATTTCCGAACATTGGCATCATCCTCAGAAGATAACCCCCACACATTCAGCAGTCCCTTCCCATTTTCTTCCAACCTCTCCCAGTCCTCGGAACTGTTTTCTGCCTCTATAGATTTGCCTGTTCTGGACATTTCATATCAATGGAATCATATGTGGTCTTTTATGACTGCTTCTTTTACTTGTATAATATTATCAGGGTTCATCCATGCTTAGCATTTATCAGTACTTTATTTTTTATTGCCAAATAACATTCTATTATAGGTATACATCATTTTATCATTTAACCAGTTGATGGATATCTGGGTTGCTTTCATTCTGAATAATGCTCCTACAAACATTCATGTACAAGTTTTGTGTGGACACAGAATGTGGTAAACTGAGAGGGAGGAGAAATGAGGTTGAAAGTATCCTAGATTCCTCATCTTTCATTGGGAGTCATTGGTATTATCTAATGTTAAGAACTCAAGAAATTGTGGTATACAGCAACAGTGGTAACCAATAAAAGCACTATAAACAGAAACTATTAAAATGACCTTGTAAACAGCCATCTGTCTACTGACATTTTACTTTGCATTTTATGTACTTCTCTTCAGTTCGATTTTTCTTTTTCCTATTATGTTTTTAAAATGTGCACGTATTACCTGGCTGCCCACTGGCATGGCTCAGTGGTTGACCATTGACTTATGAACCAGGAGGTCATGGTTCCATTCCTGGTCAAGGCACATGCCTGGGTTGCAGGCTCGATCCCCAGGGTAGGGGATCAATGATTCTCTCTCATCACTGATGTTTCTATCTCTCTCTGTCCCTTCCTCTCTGAAATCAATAAAAATATCTATCTATATATATAAAAGCCTAAGCAACTGTCCAGCTGGTAGCTATGATGTGCACTGACCACCAGGGGACCAATGCTCAACACATAGGCATGGAAACATGGAACAGACTGATGAATCTCAGAGGGAAGTGGGGAGGAGGGAGGGTGGGAAGAGATTAACCAAAGATCTTAAATGCATACTAGAGGCCAGGGTCCCTCAGCCTGGCCGGCAGGGACCAGGCAGAAACCAGCAGTCTCACATCCTCCGAGGGGTCCTGGATTACAAGAGGGTGCAGGACAGGCCGAGGGACCCCATTGGTGCATGAATCCGTGCACTAGGCCTCTAGTGTTTAAAATAAAATAAAATATGCATGTATTACTTTAGTTTTCATGTCTGGATTTCAGAACAAACAGAAACTTTTAGATCTAGGGTTAGCATTAGATATTTATAAAATTTCTTTATCCTTTAGGGACCAAATATGAGGATAAATCTAGTATCTTGAGCCAGCATGTTCTTGATGCTGACATTACAAGCAAACACAATAGTAAAACCAAGTCCCTTTGATGGAGAGTAGAAAAAGAGCTTCTCTACCTGTTGATCTAAAAACTAGTGATTTTTCAAGTGGCAGAGAAAAAAAAGGCCAATAAACGAGGCCTAAAATTATGCTTGCCAAGATGATTAATACAGAAACAAGGTCATTCCAGTCTAAGGGCCTCTTCCAAAGCCAAGTGGCTTAGTTTAAGTGATAATCTAAGCATTAAGCTATGTACCTGGGAAATCGTGTAACTTGAAATAAAACCACCTAGGGAATGTCCACTGTAACATGGCTAACTGACAAGGTAGCAGTTAACTCTACTTTCACAGTGTCCCCATCATAAATTCTGTTTAACTAAGGCTGCTTCCAGAATCAGAATTAAGCACACACTCAGGCAAATAGAGAGCTCAGAACAGAAATACAAGTTGCCCAAATTGCATAGCTTAAATAAGATGGTAACAAAGCCCTCCAAGAAGACTGAGATGGACCTACCCCTTAAACAAAATGCCCCAGGCCAGAAGGGAGAGTGTAGAGTCAAACAGGGCCTCCCTCAGGGGACTATCTCCATTGAAGAGGAAAATCTTCCCCAGAAAGCCCTAGCCAACTTCCCCCTACATCTCATTTGGCCAGAACTGGGTCAGATGCCCACTAGAATGACAACTGGGGAAGCTATAGATTTGTCATGGTGTACATCCTGGGGCCTGCACACTGCCATTAAAACAATGAGGACACCTGGGGCAGCATAGAAGATGGAATACTATTAGATTAGAAACCAACTGTGTTTACTATTTACTTAAATTAAATAACTATTAATTTAACCAAATGGGTTAAAATTTAAATTAGGAGGCTGGGCAGTAGAAGTATATATATATATATATATATATATACTAGAGGCCCGGTGCACAAAAATTTGTGCACTCGGGGGGGAAGCGGGGGTCCCTCAGCCTGGCCTGTGCCCTCTCTTAGTCTGGGACCCCTTGGGAGATAATGACCTGCTGGCTTAGGCCTGCTCCCAGGTGGCAGAGGGCAGGCCCAATCCCTAGGTGCAGCCCCTGGTCGGGATCAGAGCAGGGCCGATGGGGAGTTGGGGCGCCGCCCCCTGTCATGCACAGAGCAGGGCGGATTGGGAGGTTGCGATGCCACCCTCAGTCACGCTCAGGGTAGGGCCGATTGGGGAGTCGGGGCACCGCCCCGTCACACTCAAGGCAGGGTCGATGGGGAGGTTGCGGCGCCACCCCGTCACGCACAGAGCAGGGCGAATCAGGGGATTGGGGCGCTGCCCCCTGTCACGCACAGAGCAGGGCCCATCAGGGGGGTTGGGGCTCCGTACCCTGTCACGCACAGAGCAGGGCCAATCAGGGGGTTGAGGAGCTCCCCCCTGTCACTCACAGAATAGGGCCGATAGGGGAGTTGGGGCACCGCCCCGTCACACTCAGGGCAGGGCCGATGGGGAGGTTATGGCTCTACCCCATCACACACAGAGCAGGGCCCATGGGGGGTGGGGGGTTGGGGCGCCGCACCCTGTCACACACAGAGCCACAGGGCGATCAGGGGGTTGGGGAGCGCCCCCTATCAGGCACAGAGCAGGGCTGATCAGGGGGTTGAGGCGCTTTCCCTTCACGAACAGAGCAGGGCAGATAGGGAGGTTGTGGCCCCTCCCCCTGTCACACACAGAGCCGCAGGGCGATCAGGGGGTTTGGGCGCTGCCCCCTGTCATGCTGATCCTGGTGCCGGGAGGCCTCTCGGCTCCACTGCTCCTCCCGGTGCTGGGAGGACTCGCGGCTCCGCTGATCCCGGTGCTGAGAGGCATATTACCCTTTTACTATATAGGATAGAGGCCTGGTGCATTGGTGGGGCTGGCTGGTTTGCCCTGAAGGGTGTCCTGGATCAGGGTGGGGGTCCCCACTGGGGTGCCTGGCCAGCTTGGGTGAGGGGGTGATGGCTGTTTGCAGCTGGTCACACACCCATCAGGGTAGGGGTCCCCAGTAGGGTGCCTGGCCAGTCTGGGTGAGGGGCTGAGGGCTGTTTTCAGGCCGACTGAAGCTCCCAACTGCTCCTTTTTTTCTTTTATCTTTTTTTATTATTCTGGGCCAGCTTTAGCCTGGCTCCAGCTCTGAGGCCTCTGCTACTGAAAGAAGGTATCTGGTTTGTTTTGGTCCTATAATCGAAACAATGTATAACTCCAGCTCTGAGATCCCGGGCTCGCTGAAAGCAGGTTTCTGGGGTTTTGTTTAGCTTCTATATTTGTTACAATGTTTCTTAAACTGCAGGCTCAGAGTCAGGCAAGGCAGGCAGGGAAGGTTGGAGTCCTCCGTTACTGAAGCAAGCAAGCCTCATGTTAGTTTCAAGCTGCCTGGCTGCCGGCCGCCATCTTGGCTGGCAGTTAATTTGCATATTGCCCTGATTAGCCAATGGGAAGGGTAGCAGTCGTACACCAATTACCATGTTTTTCTTTTATTAGATAGGGTATATCCTCCTCTCCCAAAGTAGCGAACTAACTGTTAATATAAAATTTTAAAAAAACCTGAGAAATAGCATTAAATCCTGTTATTCGGAAATCCAGAGTAAACACTAGAAGAAACAGCTAACAGTTTAAAATGTTTTCTCTGGGGAGTGGAAATGAACGGAGATTAGAGGGGATGGGGCATGATGCTGCTTTATGTTATTAGCATAATAATACAAACCTTACTTTCATAGGTATAAAAAATAAACGTAAAAGAAAAATAAAAGGGGGAAAGCATGAATTTTGAAGACATTATGGTAACTCAAACAAGTCAGTCACAAAAGGACAATTATTAAATGACTATATAAGTTACAAAGAGTAGTCAAATTCATAGAAACAGGTAACAGAATCGCGGTTGCCAGGGGCTGAGAGTGGGTGGATAATGGGAAGTTACTATTTAATGGGCATGAAGTTTCTGTTTGGGAAGCTGAAAAAGTCCTGGAGATGTATGGTGGAGATTATTGCAAAACAATGCGAATATACTCAATGCCATGGAATTGTACACTTAAAAATGGTTAAAATGGTAAATTTTATGTTATGTACATTCCAACACTATAAAAAATAAACTTGATTTCAGACATCTAGTTTCCAAATACGTGAGAATAAATTTCCGCTGTTTAAAGCCTACCCCTCTGCCCCACAAAAAATTTTAAGATCAAGAGACAGCGTAAAAAACAGCAACAGCCGAAACCGGTTTGGCTCAGTGGATAGAGCGTCGGCCTGCGGACTGAAAGGTCCCAGGTTCGATTCCGGTCAAGGGCATGTACCTGGGTTGCGGGCACATCCCCAGTGGGAGATGTGCAGGAGGCAGCTGATCGATGTTTCTCTCTCATCGATGTTTCTAACTCTCTATCTCTCTCCCTTCCTCTCTGTAAAAAATCAATAAAATATATTTAAAAAACAAAAAAAAACAACAACAAAAAAACAGCAACAACAAAAACCCTACAAGGAATTGAAAAAAAACAAAACATAAACAAACCAAGGTGGCTCCAAAGTACTTGTAAATATAAACATACACACAACAGACTGGCACTGCTAAGGTAGCCAAGGCCATGAGGAAGGACGGTATCCTTCAAA
Organism: Myotis myotis; assembly: GCF_014108235.1. Classification (NCBI taxonomy): domain Eukaryota; kingdom Metazoa; phylum Chordata; class Mammalia; order Chiroptera; family Vespertilionidae; genus Myotis; species Myotis myotis. The sequence goes on along the minus strand of NW_023416319.1, from coordinate 41,065,261 downwards.
ACTAGAAATTGAATTAAAAAGAAACAAAGCATTTGTTAACCCTAGTATTCCATTAGGAATTCTCAACAATTCTCCTCTGTGCCTCATGTAAGGGCCCACCAAGAGATCAGAAATAAAGATGAACAAGCAGCAAAGTGCTTCTAACGAAAGGAATTAGGTCTCCCCTAACCCCCAATATGGGAAAATCAGAAGTTAAAATACAGAAAGGACTTACAAAGAAAGTTGTTTTCTCTGCTTTTCATTCCTTCAACTTGGGAGGGTGATAAAAGCCTGTGTTTGACTGATTAAAGCACATTTCTGAACAAACTTCAGTTTCAAACATCTGTTCTTCATGGAGGCTCTGGAGGAAAAAGACTCTTAAAAGCTCTATGCCAGATAACGCAGAGGAAACTAAGAGCTGCCTAATTCAGTATCCTCCAGGGAGGCTGATGGTGGCCAGCCCACTTCAGTGTGTGCAACCATGAAATTCCTAACGTGCTAATAAAACCAAGAAAGGGACAGTTTTTACATCAACAAAAGAACAATGGGAGACTCAGGATCTACTAACTTAGTGTACAACCAAAATTATCGTGGCAAATGGAAAACATCCATGGTTTCTGTAAAGCCAATCCTACTGTCTTTTGACTAACTCCAAGTCTCAATAACTTCCCGGACAAAAGATTTCGAAGATCTTAAGGTCGAAGGATGGCTCCCTGCCCAATCACTTAGGACACTGCCATAACAGAACACACACCTCGGCCGAAAAGGAAGTTGACAATGACTATGCTCCTATTCAGAAGGTCCAGTGTTAAGAGAGGCCTTAGAGAGCATGTGCATGCAGGAAGCCTGTTATTTTACAGGTGAAGAAACTAATATCCAGAGAAGGTAAAAGTACTTGTGGAGATCACAGTGACAGAGGATTTGGAAATCAACATAAATAAGTGAGGTCCTCTAAGCAAGTATGGCTTGGTTCTCTTGAGTCTTGGCTGCAAAAAATGAATAGAAACAAATGATCTTTTCAGCTAGAACCAGGTCCAAAATGGTGTATGAACCACAAATTAATCTTAAATGTCATCTCATTTTAAGTCTATCAAGCCCTGACCATCAGAAAATCTGGGTCAAAATAAAGTATATCAAAGTATGTCCACTTCTGTTTAGGCTTGAACATTCATCTTGAAATAAATTTTCTCTACAAAAAAATGCCAGGCCCTAACTGCAGGAAATGCTGGTTGGGATCCAACTGCAATCTGGATCCATTCTTTGGACTAGATTTCACAGATGTTGTGGCTCAGCCTGTCTGTAATGCTAATAACTAATGAAGGATCACTGCTATTGGTATGGGGAGAGTACTCAGATTCAAGTCTGGCTTTCACTCCAACAATGTGCTTTCCTCCCAAGTTCACTACTCTTAGGCACGTCTTATTAAAAATAAAAAACCCAGCCCGGCCAGTGTGGCTCAGTGGTTGAACATCAACCTATGAACCAGGAAGTCACGGGTTCGATTCCTGTCAGGGCACATGCCTGGGTTGCAAGCTCAATCCCCAGTATGGGGCATGCTGGAGGCAGCCAAACGATGATTCTCTCTCTACCTCTCCCTTTCTCTCTGTGAAATCAACAAAACCATATTTTTTTTAAAAATTGAAAATGATAACCTAGGCTTCATCTATTCAATCAGTGAATGACTGAAAGTCTCAGCTGACTTTTGTCCTAGTATAAATGGAGCAACAAAAATCTTTTAAATATTAATTTGTTCTTCTGAAGTCCTGAAAAAGTTCTGCCATTTTTACCAATCAACTATTCTCCTGCTCGGGCTCCCTTCTTCTCCAACCAGCTGAACTAACTTGTGTCTGTAAGCCATGCAATACCCCCTACTATAAAATTGTCCCTAAGACTCCAGTCCTCAAAGTCTTTGCTAAATAACCCCTGGGAGAGCTCGTTTACAGATTCGTCCCTTTTCATCCTTACTATTAGACACTTCCACGTTGCACAGGTCTGTCCTGCACACTGCAACCCCTACTTGTAAGAGCCCTGTCTTCTCTTGCCAGGATGCACCTGGCTTAAAGCACTGCTGAGTGCCCCAAGGATGAGGACTTGCTTACTCCTTTCTCCAGGCTCAGAATTCAGTTTCTCATCAGCAAAAATGCACCCAACATAAAAAAATAAAGTACATCTTCTTTAATAAATCCTTTGGCTGCTCATGAATATGAGACTAAAGCTGACTCTCCCATGGAGTGGCAACACATGTCAAACTGTGTTACTCTGAGATAAGTAAATGCCATCTTCCTTGAATACAAGGCAAAATGATTGCCACCTTTCATTATATTTTTCATGCACTTCTCACATGTAATAATGAAAGCCCTTTCATAAATTAACGAAAGCTAGAGAACCAGAGTTCATTTGTTTGTTCAGAAGTTTTTGGCCTAGAATAAACTCAGCCCAAGGTCACTGAATTAGAAGTTTTACAACAGCAGAAACTGCCCTTCCTTCCCCATATCTACACACACAGCTCTATTCCTCTCTCCTAAGAAACCAGATTAAAACTCAGGACTCCCCCAAAGTACTCTTATTTTATTAACCATCTGAACAGATTCTCTCCCCTTCTTTCCGCCTTCTCCTTGGTTTACTGACCCTTCCAATGGCCTTCAGGTAATTCTGGCCCAGTGAACCAATAACAACTCTGGCAGAGAGAAAGAGTAAAGGCATGAACAAGATTTCAGGCCATCATAGTTAGTTCCCCTCTGGTGCTCTTGTTATGGCAACAGCATATTTTTTCCACAGCTGATGAGGCTGTTATGCAGGGAAAAAAGGCAGAAAGAAAGGCTAAAAGAAGTGTCTATATTTCTGCTCATTCCCCAGAGCACAAGCCTCCCTGAAGGAGACAGTTCAGAATTTATAAAAGGAATAAGGTAGCAGAAAAAATCGCATTAGCTAGCATTCCAGAGGTAGAAAAGTTTCTTTAAATGTCTGAAAACTTCCTTTTTCAGCAAAATAAGCATCTTATGATAGGAGGAGGAGAAAACTGGGATAGGGATAGGACACTAAATTTGAGGCTACCCACTGCCATTAATTGGCAGTATGGCACGCACTAACAAGTTACTTAATTTCTCAGGGCCTCAGTTTCTCTCAGCTAATCAGTGTTGTGAGAGTGAAGCCAAATAATAACTTTACCTTCCATTGAGGCTAGAAGTAGCTTCTCAAAGAACCGAAATAAAATAAAATCCAAGGGCATTTTTTCTTATAATTTATTCAACAAAAATTGTTCTCTTCCCTAATAATGAAAAAGCAACACGAGAAATCTAAGAGATTACAGCAAGTGTGTTTTCACCCGCCTCTCATTTCTCAAACCACAGGAAGGCAATTTTGAGAAACCAATGAATAAAGAACTCAAAGAGGGGAGAGATGGAGATAGTTAAGGTCACTGTTGTGAAAGTGCCTGCCCAGTCTGATCATTTAGGGCATCAACACCGTTATCCTGGAATGCTCTGACATGTATATGTCTCCAAGTCTGAGACAGGAAGTGCTAATCCCCTTCCTTCCCAGGAAATAGGCTTCCAGGACAAGCCTACTGACGCTAATTTTTCTAAATGTTTTCAAGTCTGAAATATATGTTAGCACTAAACTCTGTACAAGTATTTAGTTCTAGAACTAAAAACCATTTCCATCCTCAATACCCACCAAGATTTTAAGACCATTCAGTCCTGGCCAGTGTGGCTCCGTTGGTGGGAGCAGTGTCTTGTGCACTGAAAGGTCATGGGTTCCATTCAGGTCAGGGCACATACCCAGGATGGCATAAGGGAGGCAGCTGATCGATATAAAACATTGATGTGTTTGTCTCTCTCTCTCTCTCTCTTGCCCTTCCCCTCTCTAAAATCAACAAAAACATATCCTTAGATGAGGATTTAAAAAAAATAAATTTTAACACCATTCAGAACAAGGATTGCCTTTCCTACTTTTGTACTTTTGTCTGTAGTCCTCCTTTGTGCAAAGCACTGCACTGGGCCCACAAAATTCACCTCCAAGATACCTAACCACATTAATTCAGGTGTCTGGAGGAGATCAAAAAACAACAGTCTTACCCTGGTTCTGGGAAATAAAATTACATGGGGGGGGGGGGGGGCGGGCGGAGAGACCGAGGAATTTAACAAGAGAAATGAACAACCATGAGGGCAGAAAATTTCCCAAGGGAAAATTAAATCAATAAGCATTAAACATCTCAACTGCACTGCGTTAACTGCTATAAAATAGTGACTAAGTCCAATCACAACAGTGCCATATCCTCTAAACACATTATGTAAGTCTTTGTGTTAAAAATCCAAAGATCAGGATGTGTCTACCAATGAATACAGGCTTAATATAATAGATGAGCTAACATGACAAGTATTTAAATCTGGAAAACAAACAACAACAACTGTGTGTGTAGAGACTATCTGGAGACAGGTTCAATGATATTTGAGAAAGTGTGTTGGGTAAATGAATCAGTATTCTTGGCAGAATCTTTCCAAGCATTTTAGGAACTAATCCAAACTACTAGACTGGATTCTATCTTTAAAGCAAAGCCTAAAGACCATGCCCTTATTTTAAAAGCATGGTAGCTTGGCTCTTTGAAATATGCCAAAAGGGCGACCCTCTGTGCCTTTCCCTCAGGGGAATAATGATTACTATATATCAGTGATTTTTCAACCAGTGTGCCACAAGAATTTTAAAAACATGCAATACCTGACTAGTCAGGGGCGCTCACCTCTTTTCCCTTAGATTGTCAAATAAAAATGACAACAGCCATCCGGTGTGCATGAACCAAAATTACATCTATTTTTGGTCAGATCCGCACAAAATATTTTTTGGTATGCTGCAGATTTTAGTAATTAAGTTATGTGTGCCATGAGATGAAGCAGAGGCATTTACTGGCCCCACAGAATTCTCTACGTTATAAATTCCTTTCCATCACCTCAGAAAACAATATCCCATTCCTTAAAAGCTGTCAGTTCAAGTTTCAGACGACACTGTTCGGAGCAGATTCTGCTCCACCAAAATCTTTCACAATTAAAAAGCGAGGTCTCAACATGTTCAGGGGCTGGCCTTAAACTGATCAGGCCAGGAGGGAGGTTTCTCCAATGAGCTAAGGCCACCTCGCTAAGAAACTCCACTGCTTTGCAGTTAAAACTTCCTTAAACTCAGCTCTCCACGCATGAACTTCTCCGGCCCAGGTCATTTTAAAGTCTTCCGAGCCAGCCACCCCTCCCCCTAGCTAGAGCCTGGCTAGATTCCTCTGCAGAACTCTCTCCCAGATTTTTACCCCTTGTTGGCAAGGATGTCTTCTTACTCTAAGGTCCCTTCTATTGTGCAACGAATTCAAGGATCGCCAAGGCCTAACTGAGCGGGTTTGGGTGCAGCACCACTGGTGAGCCCAGCCTCCGAGCGCCATCCAGCAATCCTGGAGGCCGCGGGGGCTGCCAGCACAGTCCCAACCCTCTAGCGACAAGGCACCCCATCACCAAAAGAAGGCAACGTTCCGAAGTTAAAAATGAATAAAAATGAAGCACCGTTTCCTTCAGTGAGGTCCCTCAAGATCTCTTTCCAGTCTCCTCCCTTTGGAGAGCAGCCAGTCAGGGGACGCACGACCTTTGAGCTCCCTTTTCCCCTGACCAATTCAGGGCTTCACCTCTACCCCAGTGTTCTTCCTTGTAAACAGTTCCCGGTCGTCTTTTTGAAAAGCAATGCCCGGGAACCTCCCTCTGCACTACCACCTTCCTCAAAATCAAGCCATCCCACGGACCTGGGCGCCCCCTTAATCACGGCCTCTTCATTCTATCTCCACGCCCGTCGCTGCCAAAACCCTACCCCCTGACGGCTGCCAGCGCCCCTCCACCCCCACCTCCTTTCCCTCTATCACTCGAGCGTTACTTTATCATCACTCTGTCCTCCAGCCCGGGACTCCCCCCGCCCGTGGGGCCTCGTCCGCCAAGTAAACAATGCTGTCAAAGCAGGATAAGCTGGGCGAGGCTTCCAAACGCCGCATTCCAGCCGACTCCTGGAGTTCTAAAAGCAGCCAAACAAGTCGTCGCAGGGTCCCGGGAGCGAATTCCTCTCCCCAACTTCCTTTCTTTAAAGGCCTAGCAGACAGCTCCAAAACCAAGTGTGAATGTGCACAAATGCACAACACGCAAGAAGCAGAGGCGATGCAGAACGCGTGCAAGGCCGAGTGCAGGCGAGTTCGCCCGGGAGGAGTCGGAGAAGGGGGAGAAAACTAGGTCTAGTGCCACGAAGCGGGAACAAGGGCTTTTCTTTTCCTTTTTTTGCAAAGAAGAGCCACGTTTCCAGAGTGGGCGCGCGCTCAATGGAGCTGCGAGCGCGAGAGAACGCGAAGTTAAGGTTCCCGAAAGCAGTCCCACGGGGCTTTGGTGGAGCGGGGCAGGTCGGGTCGGGCCGGTTGGCCCCAGCCAGCGGCCCAGCGCGGACACGCCCTGAGTTAAAGGACCGTGGCGGGAGGCTGGGGAGACAGGGCGGCGGCAGCGGGCTGCAGGCTCCGGGAGCTGTGGGCCGGAGGGTGCCCGGGGTCGGGGGTCGCTCACCTCCCGGTGTGGTGGAGAAGAGCGTCCCGCCGGGCGTGGTGCAATAGTCATGAGGTAGCTGCGCGGCGTCGCTGATGGGCACGGTGCGGGTGGGGATGGCACGGCTCTGGCTGGGCTGGTGGCCGCTGCCGGCGGACGAGGACATGGCTCTGGGCGCGGGATCTCGGGCTTTGTGCGGCGGGAGGGCGGGCAGGCGGGCGGCGGCGGCGGCGGCGGCTGGGGGCTCGGGCTCCTCCGGCAGCCCTGGCGCGCGGAAGGGCGGGCGGGGCTCGGTGCGCTCCGCTCGCTCCTCTCAGGCTTCCTCTCGTTCCCTCGTCCCGCTCCGCTCCCGCCGCCGCCCTCTCAGCCGCCGCCGCCGCCGCCGCCTGGTTCTCCGGCCTCCGCCAGCAGCCTCAGCAGCAGGAGCAGCGGCAGCAGCGGCGACGACGACCGGAAGCGGGTGAAGGCGGGAGCCAGAGGGAGTTCGGGGAAGGGATCCTTCCGGAAGTGACGTTGACGTGGGCGGGACCTCGGCGACAAGGGGCGAGGGCGGGGACACTTGGCCGCCGCCCCGGGCCGGAGGTGAGCGGGATGGGACTTGCGCGAAGTGTTTGTGAGTCCCGCGAAGGTAGGCACGGAAAACTTCACTGGTTTCTTTGTTTGTTTTAATTGTCGGTTAGCACTGCTTTACTTGAGCTGACTTCTGATTCCTAACCATCTAAACAAAAGTGTAGTTTTACTTTTTTAATTGCTCAATAATAAATGTAGCCAGGCAATGTATGCATGATATATTAAAGCACAAATCACAGCAGAAAGGTTTATGATATCACGGTCTCCCAGTTTCCAAATTCCCCTTTCCAGGGGGAACCACTGGTAACAGTTTATTGTGTGTCCTTCTAGACTACAGACAGTCTCTGTATACACACATAATGCAACAAATAAACACGAAAAAAGAGATTAATAACCACCCATGTTACAAGGATGACTATTGAGTTAGAGGTTAAGAAACGGAAGCACAGAGGCCCGGCCGTGTAGCCCCGTTGGTTAGAGCATTTTCCCCATACCCCAAGGTTGTGGGTTTGATCCCCCATCCAGGCCCATTCAAGAACCAACCAATGAATGCATACATAAGTGGAACAACAAATCGATGTTTCTCTCTCTCCATCTCTCTCTATAAAATCGATTAAAAAAACAGGTCGGCTTAGTGGTTGAGCATCAACCTAAGAACCAGGAGCTCACAGATTGGATTCCTGGTTAGGGCATATGCCCAGGTTGTGGGCTCGATCCCTAGTGTGGGGCATGCAGGACATAGCCAATCTATAATTGTCTCTCATCATTGATGTTTTATCTCTCTCTTCCTCTTACCTCCTCTCTGAAATCAACATATATATATATATAGAGAGAGAGAGAGAGAGAGAAAGAGAGAGAGATACAAAACACTGAAGCACAAGGTGCCTGAAAAATCTAGATCTGGAACCCTATTCTTTCCTCCAAACAAAAATACCGTTTGATCTCAAAATTTGCATTCTTAAATATTATTAAGGATCCCAAAGACCTTTTGTTTGTGTAGATTATATCTATTGATAATTCCTGTATTAAAATTAAAACTGAGAATTTAAAAGTGTTCTTTAGTTCATAAAATGTTAATGTATTTTTATTTTTAAATTTATATTTCCCCCCAAAATTAGTGGGAAAAAAGTGGCATTGTTTTACATTTTTGCAAACATTTTAATGTCTGCTTAGTAGACGACAGCTGGAATTTTTACATCTGTCTCTGCATTCAATTTGTTGTGATGTTTTGATTCAAGTAAATGAAGAATACCCAGATTCATACAGGTATGCAATTGAAAAAAGGTACCCTCACAGGTTCCTAGACCAGGTCTCAGCCTGCCCCCCCCCCCCCCCCCCCCAACACACTTTGAAAACCGCTGCTCTAGGCAGCATTGCCTCTGCCTCTGCCCCCAATGTGCCCAAGATGGAATTAAAATGATAATCTTGGGTACCGTCAACATAGCTATTTTCCCATTTTGTGAATGAGGAAAGTGAGGCTGAAATATAAGTGTTTAGCCCAAGTAAAACTGCTACTACTTCACTACTGAGAGAGCCAAGCCAGCCATGTGATTGGACTATTGGAACTTTGAGTCCCACACCCCCGATCACAGGAGGACAAGGGGCTGGCGATTGAGATCCGTCACCAATGGCCAATGATTTAATCAATCTTGCCTTTGTCCTGAAGCCTGCACTAAAACCAAAAAGGACTGCGGCAGGAGGAGTTTGGAGAGCTTCCTGATTGAGGAACACTTGGAGATTTGGAGAGAGTGCCACACAGAGAGCGTGTGAAAGCTCTGCACCCTTACCCAGTATCTTCCCCCATGCATCTCTTCCATCTGGCCATTCCTGAGTTGTATCTTTTTGTAATAAACCGGTAATCTAGTAAGTAGAATGTTTTCTAAGTTCTGTGAGTTGCTCTAGCAAATTGATCAAACCCAAGAGGGAGTAGTTGGAATCTTCAATCTATAGCACAGGTGACAACTTGGACTTGCGATTCGCATCTGAAGTGGGGTGGGCTGGGGTGGGGGGGGCTGTCTTGTAGGACTGAGTCTATAACCTATGGGATCTGACACTATCTCCAAGTAGTCAGTGTCAGAATTGAGTTGAATTGTAGGACACCCAGCTGGTGTTGGAGACTTGCTTAGTGGTGAGGAAAAAACCCACACATTGAAATTGGGAGAAGAATCTTATCTCTGAATATCTTTGGGGACTGGGAAACTGCCAATGTAATTGTAACAGACACAGTACCCCTAGATCCATAAGTGATGTGCTGCTAGGATTGAATATGTAAATTATACCATATTTGGGCAGCCCTTTCTTGGGACTTTTAATATTTATTAGTATAACTTGATTTTTTTTTTTTAATGGAAGTGCCTGAGTGTCTTTAAACCAGGTGTGCTCTTCCTGTAGTCTGTTATTCCACAGTTAGCCACCCTGGCTTCCCAAAACTCATTCCTTCTAACTCCACTGCAGTCACCTTATGCCCTCTTCCTCTGGTTCTGTCTTTCCCAGGGGCAGAAGAAGATTGTTTGCTCCCCACCCTCCATAATGGGGCCACCCACACTAGATCTCTATCATCATAAAGATAATAGCCCCTTACTTTTGGATAACACTTTTCCACTTTACAAAGCATTTCCAGACCATTATCTCACTTAAACCGAGCCACAGCCTATAATGGAGGCAAGCTGCTTATTATTCTTATCTACATCCTACAGATTAAGAAACTGAGACTCAAAGAAGTTATGACTTCTCTGAGGTCATACAGCCAGGACCCATGGAGCTGGGACTGGTGCTCAAGCTTCTGGCTGGCCATCCTATGCACTTTCTCCTGGACCTGCTGGCCTCCTGCATTGTAAAGAGGGGAACTCTTTATCATCACCTGTGCTGAACTCATTGGGAGATGAGCAGCATCCATTTCCTGAGCTTCTGGAACATAAGAGAGAGACTATGTTCAAAAGGTGATGATAATTGTAGATAACATCTAGGCTGAGTCAGGTGCTGTACTAGGCCTTCTAGAGATCTTATCTCTAGTACTCCTAACCGCCACAAAAGGGTAGATGTTATTATGCCTATTTACAGATGAGGAAATAGCTTCAGAGGAGTGAGCTTGCCAAAGGTCATATGCTGTATCTCTAGAAATTCTCTGGCCTCTCACTGTGGTTGGGAACAGTCCGCTGTGCCCAGGCTATGACAGCAGACATGCCTTGGTTCACATGCAAGCTCTCCCACCTGCCTGCTGTATGACCATGTTCTCGCATCTGAAACATAAAGAGGAGGAACCTCTCATTCACAGAGTGCTCTCCTGAGATCTAAATGTCAGGCCCAGCCAAGGTCTGGCTGATGGGAATGGTGGTTAGGCACCAATGAGATCCAAGAAGGTGCCAGGAGCCAAGAGGCTGGGAGAAGAGGGGCAGGTAGGAAAGCAGCATGAATGGCAGAGGGGACGATGCTTCAGTCTCAATATTTCCTCATTTGGAAGTCATGTCAGGTGACTTGTCAAATGCCCATAGCTGTAGATTTCAGAAAATGAGGTATTATTTCTTCAAAGTTACTTAGGCATAATACACTGAGCCGCCAGATTTTTATGACCGGCCAGATTATTATGACCACCCCATCAGTACAATGAAGTGAATTAGTTTTGCAAATAATAATAATAATAATAATAATAATAAAACCTTGAGAGTATTTGCTTAGGAAGTTTTCAATATTCAGTATTTTTGGAAGTGTCAATGAAGTACTGATGGGGTGGTCATAATAATCTGGCCGGTCATAATAATCTGGCCACTCAGCGTAAAGTCTTCCTTTAAAGCCTGTTTATTATTTGCCTGTTTACTACAATTCAACACTTAGTTCCTCTCTCTCTCTCTCTCTCTCTCTCTCTCTCTCTCTCTCTCTCTCTCTCTCTCTTTCTCTATCCCAACATTTAGTAGAAGATTCTTCATGGCTGCAACCCTCCCTCTATTACCCGTGGCCTGCAAGGTGAAAGTGGGCAGTGTGCTTAAGGCCGTACCAATCTGGTGGCATGTGCCTGTTTTTATAGTTTGAGCTCCAACCAGAAAGAGCACTGTCATCCAAACAATGAATGGTGCCAGCAACAGCCCAGAGGCAAGGTACAGGTATACAGAGCTTGGGAGCCAAGAGTGGGAACTCACCAAGTTGAGACAGAGATGCTCTGTTCCCAGGAGCTTCTGCTCTCTCTTGGGTGGAGCTGTCAGTGGAAATTCTTTATGATGACGGAGTGGGCCCATGGGGTTCGGAGTAGAAAACTCTGATTGCCTTTGATCAGATTCTCCATGTAGGCTCTGGACTTGCTACCTGGCTTTCATCTCTCCATCAACTAATTCATTCAGAAATACTTACTCAGCTCCTGGTATGACCCTGGCTCTAGATTAAGGCGAGAACAAGGGCAGACCTTGTGAAGCTTCCACCTGGCCATGGGATTCACCTGCCTTGGTGAAAGCCCCTTGCATCCAGTTCTCTGGCTGGATTTGCATGGGGTTATTCGTTCATCCACACTGAACAGGCCCAGAAGCCCTGGGGTAGCAGTGGCTGGCTGTGTGTGTTGGATTGCATCACCACCCTCTCTTCCATGGCTTCCCATTACTCTTGGAATCTTGACTAAGTCCCTCCCTGGTCTGGCCTCATCTCTTGCGTTTCTTCCTCTCACCTTTGGTGTTCCTATTTCTCAAATGGACCATGTTCCCTCCCATTCCAGGGCCTTTGCACTTGCTAGTCCCTTTGCTTGGTTCTCTGTGGTGACCAGACTTTAAGGTGACCCCATGATCTTCACTTCCCTGAGTGGGGGTGGGGCCTGTGACTTGCTTCTAATAGAATATGGCAGAGGTGACAGATGTCACTCCTGTGATTACATTAAGTTATGTAAGACTCCACCTTGCTAACAGACTCACTCTAGTCTTCCCTCCGTTGTTGGCTTTGAAAAAGCATGCTGCTATGAGCCCTACAGTCACAAGGAAGTGAATTCTGTCAGCAACCTGGGTGAGCCTGGCAGTGGCCCCTCCTGCAGTTCTACAGTCAGGCCTCCATGGGAAAATGCAACCTTGATTACAGCCTTGCATAGCACCCAGCTTGGCTGTGCCTGGACTCACGACCCACAGAAACTGTAGATGATAAATGTATTGTTTTTAGGCACTAAGTTTGTGGTTAAAAAACAAAGCTGTCAGTTTGTTACTATTTTCTGTATGCAGCATAAAAAACTACTGTATTTCCTAATATCTACCCAGTCGACTCTTACTCATCCCCCGTCATTCCCATCCAACTCCGACAGACTTTCTCAGGGCAGCCTTCCCTACCCTCTCTGCCAAGGCTGCTCCTCCTTGTTGGAGGTGCGCATACCATTGACCTGTACCATTAGTTATGATTATTTAATTAATATTGCCTCTCCACTAGGCTGTAAGTGCCATGAGAGCAGCTATTGTGCCCTCTGGTTCTCTCCAGGGGCTGGCACAGTACCTGTTGAGTAAATAAATGATTGGCAGGACATTCAGCATCAGGAGGAGTGCAGGAAGGGACGGGCTAGATTGTCATTCCAATAACAATGACTTGGGGGAGAGTGCATATTATATTCCTAAAAACTCACTTTTATTGTGACATATCTGAACAACTGAAGCTAAAAGTGTATTTGGGGGTATCTTTGATGGGAATAATATGTGTCCATACAGTTGTCACACTGGGCCACCCCAGGACTTGGCATGAGTGTGTTTCTCGTGGAAACTCCAGGCTCCTTCCCGCTTCCAGAAGAACTTTTTGTATTTTGACCACCAGGCAACTCTCTTAACAATATTCTTCCCATGAGTTTCCACCTTCCTCATCAGAGGAGGGAAGTGCAGGGGGAGAAGGGAAGGGTGTGGTTAGGTGGAGGGAGCTCCAGCTTGGCAGTTTCAATAAGGCCCACAAAATGCCAAATCACTGCCCCCGTAAAAGACAGAAAGGTGAGTACATGGGTGCTACGTACTGAATCATATCCCCCCCAACTCATATGTTGAAAACCTAACCCTCAATGCAATTGTATGTGAAAATGGGGCTGTTAAGCATGTAATTAAGGTTAAAAGAAGTTATAAGGGTGGGGCCCTAATCCAATAGGGCTGTTGCCTCTATAAGAAGAGGAAGAGATACCAGAGTGCTCTCTTCAACATGTGAGGACACAGTGAGAAGGCGGCCGTCTGCAAGCCAGGGAGAGAGACCTCACCAGAAACCCAATCACCTAGCACCTTCATCTGGAACTTCCAGCCTCCAGAACTGTGAGAAATAAAATTCAGTTGTTAAAGCCTCCACTGTATGGTTTTTTGTTATGGCCATCTGAGCAGATTAAGACATGGGGCGATCCAGAAGGCTCCATTGTATGTTGAGGGGCTACAGAGTTTAGGCCTGTGCTCTCTTATATCCAACTGTGTCCCCTAACTTTTTGGCATCAGAGTTGAAACATACTCAAGTCTCTACATCAAGCATGTCAAACTCGCGGCTAGTGGGCAAACGAGGCATGTGGCCCTCCGGCTGTGAGTTTGACATGCTTGCCCTACATCTTTAACCATCCCTCCCTAGGTCCTAAGGCCCTTCCAAGGTCGGGCCATTTTTACCTCCTTTGTTCCAGCCACACTTCCTGAAGGAGTTGTCTGTACTTGCTGATCACTCTTTACCATTCATTTACTCTTCAGTCACTTCACTTTGGCCTCCATTGCACAGAAGCTGCTTTGATGTCCCATCCAGTGGACACTCTTTGGTCCTCATCTGACTGTTCTCTTTTTCTCTACCCTTTCTTCTCCTTCGCATTAATCTCTTCTGTGTTTCTTCGTCCCTTCCTGCCCTCTCGCTTGCTCGCTCAGATAAAGCAAGCTGCCATGCTGAAGGAAGCTCTGTGGAAAGATCACATAGCGAAGACCTGATGGAGGCCCCTTGCCGACAGCTTGTGAGGACTCGAGGTATTAGTCCAACAGCTCAGAGAACTCCCTCCTGCTAGCACCCGTGTGAACTCAGGAGTGAACTAGGAAGAGGATTCCACGCTTTGAGAGACTGTGGGAGAGTCAGAGCCAGAGGACCCGCTAAGCCACACCCAGATCCCTAACCCATACAAACATGGCACAATGAATGTTTTTTTTAGCCACTAAGTTTTGGGTAATTTCTTATGCAGCCATAATAACTAATACAGTCACTCAATTGATTTCTCAACCTGCTAACAGGTAATGACTTGTAAATTGAATAACACTGATCTAGGTTTAAATGCAATACTGTGCTGGGCATCAAAGGGAGAGTCAAGGATGAATAAGATCTGCTTATTGTCTTCGAAGAGCTTTTAGTGCCTTTTGAGGATCTAAAAGTTTAACAGGCTGCATGTATTTCTAGGACAGGGTGTTCCACTTGTTCAACGACAGTAGAAGGAAATGAGAGGTTCCCTCAGGCTGAGATACACAATGTGGTGAGCACGGAGATGCGTTGACTGGGGAGTCCTTAAGGGGAAAGCAGGCTTCACAGGAGGACCCAAAGGGGTTTCCACATCCACAAAGGCGTGGAAGAGAGAGGATGAGCCCATGAAGAAGAACTCTGCTCAGGGGAAAAATCAAAGAGGCCACAATTGTATCTTATTTCCACTGTGGTTAGAGCCTGAGAATTACTCAGTAGACCGTGGTGGGGGAGAAGTGTGTAGGATGACGAGGGCTGTTATGAGGATTAAATGAGTAAATATGTGTAAAATGCTCACAGCAGTGCCTAATGCAGACTAAGTGACTATGTGTTGTTATTGTCCTCTAGTCCAGGCCCCAGCCATGTTCACGAACAACTTTCAAATCACCAAACCCAATAGTCTCCCCAGTTCTGCCAACAACAGCCCTTGATTCTGATTCTAGTTCATTGTCAGACAGGAAGTGGTCCCATCAGGGCTCTCAGTCATCTAAGTTGAGTTGTTCTCTCTGCCCACAGGGTAGTGTCCTTTGCACAAGTGCCCTGAAGATTTATTTTTCTCAGCAAGGGGTAGATCCTCCGGGAAACAGCCAAACAAGTTTGTCATTGCACAAGAGGTTTCCTGGTTTGCAAGGCTTTCCAGGCATCAGCGGGCTGTGTGCAAGCCCTGGCAAACATCTGAGCCTCTTTCTGTTCATAGGTGAAGGGTATGTGGCTTCCAGTTCAGGTGACCAGGTTTGGACCAGGGCCTTAAAGGGCCCAGACCTCCAAAGTTGCTCTGGATTTGTTCATAGCAACCCGTTTGGGCCAGCTGAGAAGCCTTAGTGTGGCTTCTCCTTGCACAGCTCTGTCTTTCTGAGCCCTTCCTTTGTTATTCTGAACCTGAAGGTGGCAGTGGGTATTTTGTAAGAGATAAAATTTTGCCAATTGATTGTGTTCCGTGAAATCTGTGAACATCAATGGTTGAAAACCTTAGAACTGTCGGTAAATATTTACTGAGCACCCACTAGGTATTGTGGGATTATTTATTGAGCACTGAGACAGATTGCAAAACCAGCTGCAATTCTCTAGCCATCCCTGTACCCGTGTTCCTTGCAATGTGACTTTGCTGCTCTTGCCATCAGAACATGGAGTCTGTTTCCCCACCCTTTTACCTGGGTTGAACTTGTGACTTGGTTTAGCCTAGTGGTTCTCAGTGTGGGACACATGCTCCACATGGGGGCAATTTGATTTTTAAGGGGGGCAATTCGAGAATGAGTTAACAGTGATTTTTTTGCATTTCTTATGGTTCTAGGGCAGGGGTCGGCAAACGCATTAGTCAATAGAGCCAAATATCAACAGTACAACGATTGAAATTTCTTTTGAGAGACAGATTTTTTAAACTTAAACTATATAGGTAGGTAAATTGTTATTAACTTAGTTAGGGTACTCCTAAGGCTTAGGAAGAGCCACACTCAAGGGGCCAAAGAGCCGCATGTGGCTCGCGAGCTGCAGTTTGCCGACCATGGTTCTAGGGGCTTCATATACAGTATATAAATATATATATATTCTGACATGCATTTCAGTTCTCTATTATATGTTTTGAAAGTTTACTTGCTGGTTTTTCATATCACTTCATATTATTATTTTTTAAATACTTTCTTAGTGATTTCTTCCTCAGTACTTCAACTGTCCTTTCGTTCTTTTATTTTTCTCTTTCATGGATGCCAACTTCTTTGGAAGCTTGTTTAGACTAAGTTAATGGCCTTTTAGGCGTCCTCCATGTGAATAGTTCACTTTTTGAATAATAAGAATTATATGTCACATGGGGGCGGGGGCATCAGGATTTTAGAGATCTTAGTTGGGGCATGGCCAAAAAAAAGGTTGGGAACCGCTGGTTTAGCCAATACAATTATGGCAGTGGTATAGTGCCAGTTTTTAGCCTAGACCTTGAGAGTCCTGGCCTGATTCCGCTCTTGCTCTTAGAACCCCAAAGCTCCATGTGAGCTAGTCTGGGCTAGCCTGCTGGTGAAGGAGAGACATGTGGCCCAGTTACCTCCGTCAGCAGCTAGCCACTCCCAGAAGCAGAGGCCTCTGGCTGCCTAGCCACTGACCCTCGGTGCATGTGGGAGTCCAGCTGAGGCCAGAACAACTGCCCAACTGAACCCAAACTAAAATGCTGGCCCTTAAAATCATGAACTAAGTAGTTATTGTTTTAAGCCACTTCTAAGTTTGGGGTGTTTTATTATGCAGGAGAAAAAGTGCTGCCTGATGCAAGCACTTACCATGTGCCAGACTCTTGTCTATTTGAAATCAGGCAGAGCCGGTTCAGAGATGGCATGATAACTGGCATGATGCAGCAAGTGCTCTGTAGAAGCAAACACACCAGCAATACAAGTGGCATTTGAACTGGAGAGACGTCTTGTCCACGTGGAGTTGGAGGGGCCATAGATATAGGAATGATGAGGCTGGGGAAAGGCTTCCATAGTCTTCCTGGGAAGGAGTCAGCAAACTTGGCTGCTCAGGCATCCTCGTGAGTGGTAACCCCTTGAGGGCCGGGTCTGTGTCTGATTCATCTTGAGATACCCCAAGACACAGGGCCTTGACTGCACTAGGCATTCTGTTTTGAAAGGCTTTCTTTGGAGAGTTTTCTAATTCCCTTCCCTTTATTCCTACTCACCCAGTTGTATTCGTTTTCTAGGGTTGTTGTAATAAATGGCCACAAGTTGGCTGGCTTAAAACAAGAGAAATATATTCCCTCACAGTTCTGGAGGCTAGCAGATGAAATCCAGGTGTTGGCAGAGTTGATTCCTTTTTAGATGCTCTGAGGAAGACCTGTTCCTTGCCTCTTCCTAGTATGTGGTCTTTGCCCACAATCCTTGGGGTTCCTTGGTTTGTAGAGAAGCATCCTCCAGTCTCCGCCTCCATTGTCGTATAATGTATCTATGTCTGTCTGTGTGTCTCTTTTCTTCTCATAAGAGCACTAGTCACAACCTACACCAGCATGACCTTATCTTATTATATCTGCAACTAGAGGCCCGGTGCACGACATTTATGAACTATTGGGCCTAAGCCAGCAGGCGGACATCCCTCTCGCAGTCTGGAGCTCTTGTAGTCTGGGACCCCTCGCTCCTTACCACCTGCCTGCAGTGGAGGCGCCAGTCATGAGCTCAGCTTCTGGCTGAGCGGCACTGCCCCTGTGGGAGCACACTGACCACCAGGGGGCAGCTCCTGCATTGA
Organism: Myotis myotis; assembly: GCF_014108235.1. Taxonomy (NCBI): domain Eukaryota; kingdom Metazoa; phylum Chordata; class Mammalia; order Chiroptera; family Vespertilionidae; genus Myotis; species Myotis myotis. The sequence continues at coordinate 41,047,553 of NW_023416319.1, read as the reverse complement.
GCGTCTGCCCCCTGGTGGTCAGTGCCCGTCATAGTGACGGGTTGTTTCGCTGTTCGGTCGATTTGCATATTAGGGTTTTATTACATAGGATGACCCTATGTCCAAATAAGGTCACATCCTGATGTACTGGGAGTTAAGATTTCAACCTATCTTTTTTGGAGAGACACAATTTAACCCATAACGTTCATCAAGACCCAGGGGAACGTGTGATCCTTATTTGACTGCCGCAGTCCCCGGAGACAGAATTAAATGTTCTTTCTTCAGGGTTCCCACACATTTAATACATGTTTCTGTTTCTTAGAGCATTTGAGTCGTTGATCATCCTCACTAGCTGAGTTAGGGGCCGCATTTCTTTCATCTTCGCCAGAGAGCCTGGTGGAGGGAGGGTGAGTCCTCCATAAATGAAGACCTGTGAAGCAGCTGCCTTGCCCCGAGCTGTCATGCTGGGCGGCGCAACCTCAACATTTCATGTATTAATCCTCACAGTGACCCTGTGAAGTGGGTATTTGTATATTTTAATTCCCATTTTATAGAGGAGAACGAGAGAGGTGGAGTACCTTGGCGTAGCTAGAATTATTGTCTCTAAAAACCTGAACGGGCGCCGGAAGGCCTCACGTGAAAAGTTTCCTATTTCCCCTCTTACCGTTTCTCAAAGGACCTGGACCTGGCTCATTCCGCACCATTCCCTGGAGAAACAGACCTGGAGCCTCAGCCCTACGTCCCTGCCCCGCCCTCCCCCGCGCCTTCCCCGCAGAAGCCGCGCACAAAGCGGACCCAGCCGCGAGAGCGCGCGGGCTACCCTTCCGCGCGCGCCGCTCCTGGGCGCGGCGTGAGGACCCGCGCGCTGCCGGGTTGCGCGCGGCCGGGACCGTTGCCTGCTCCCGCCCCGGAGCCTGACCCGGCGCAGCGATTGGCCGCCGGGCAGCCGAGCGCTCCGAGCCCGGTCCCCACGCCCCGCCCCGCCGGCTCCCGCCTGCCGCTGTTGCGTGGGGCGCCGCCGGCGGCCGAGGGAGCGTGGCCGCGCTGCGCAGGGCGCTAGGAGGCATTGTCGCCGTAAGTGGAGCAGACAGCGGCCCGGACCGGGGCCCCACGCTTCGTGCCCCGCGAAGTAAACGTAGTCTGAGGCTAAGCTCTGGAGGGGCTGGGGGAGAGAGGGAGAGAAGTGTCCCCGTTTCTGCAGCGTCCCCTCCCCTCCCCCAGGTCACCCGAGGCCAAGAGCAGCGGTGCGCCCGCCGCGGCTTCTGCAACGCCGGGGGCCCGGCGCCACGCCGGCCCGGGATCGCAGGCTGCGGCTGGCCTGGGGCTGGCTCGGGAGAGAGGGCGCAGCGGTGCCCGGGCAGGGGGAGCTCGGGGAAGCGGCCCGGGCGGGCCTCCATTCCCCGCGGGAGGCGGCCCTGCTGGGAGAAGCTGTCGTGTACTTCGTCCCTGAAGTGACAGCTTCGGGGTTTGCTTCCGCTCTGGGAGCTGCAGACGGGCAGCGCAGAGCGCGCCACTGGGCCCCCGGAAGGCGCGGGAGCCCCCAGCCCTCTGCGGTCGCCACGTTTTCTGTTCTGCCGGCTTTATTCTCCCTAGTCCCCGCCTGCCGGGAGAGCTGAGGGCCGGCCACGAGGAGCCATTGGCTGCGGGCGCCGGGGGGTGGGGTAGACGGGCGGGCCCCCTTCGCCAGACGCGGGGACCCTGGCCTGGCCGTCTCGCTCAGTCCTGGGAGGCACGCCCAAGGATGCTTAGATGCCTATAGGGAAGGAAGTACGCGCGGACCCTGCGAACCCCGTGGCTCAAAAACAAGGCGCCAACCCGGCCTGCTCACGCCCCAGCGGGCTCCCTTCCCTTGGGTGCAAAACTGGGTCAACTCTGTCCTGGCCTCGAGTGGGCCTTCTAGGCTACTTGGGTCCGATCCAGCCCGCCGGCTCTCCCCTCCGCATCGGCTCCCCCATTGGCGTGGTCCCGGAGGCCCGCTGGAGCCAGCGGTGGGGGAGCTTGCACACGTGGTGCAGGAGGCTCGGGTTGCCCTTCCGATCGGCGCCAGGCTCTAAAGTTCCCTGGTGACCACACCAGTAACTAAATATAGGAGCAGCTGGTGTGGACGGGGTGTCGCAGCAGCTCTTTGCTCAGATCTTGGGGCTCCAGATAAGGTAGCGTTCTCACTGGTGGGGGCGGGAGCTGTGGCAGGGGGCTACTGTCAGTCAGGTCGAGCAAAAATCAGCCCTCTCCCAGCTTCCTATCCAGGTGAAATGCGGTTCTAGGTACAGGAGGGCTGTGTTGCCAGTTCTCATAGAGCAGGGCACCTATTTTTTCCGGCATTCAGTTCTTATATCCTAACGCACTGTACCTGTTTAATACCTATTGGTAAGGCCTTGTGTGAGAAGTGCGTAACAGTTTAAAACAAAAGAGGAGGAGCAGCTTTATTTGTTCCTCCCCAAGCCTCCTTTGTCTCTGAGCTCCTGTTACATGCTAAATAAGTAATAATGTTATTATTTTATTATTTTTTTGGTGTTAGGTTTGGGGCTGAAAGGAGTAGTCAAGGAAGTTGGACAACCTTGTAGGAGCCCTTTAGGGGACACACTCTAGACTACTGTCATCCCAAGTTTATTCTACCCTCATTTTGGAGCCCTCGTACTCCATCTTGGGTCTTATACTCATGTGGCCCTGCCACCCTCCCATCTCACAGCCTTGCCTGTGCCAAAGAGGGACAGACCTTTGTCATCTGACCTGGGAGAGAGATTGTCAGCTGAACTTTATGAAGGAAGGAATTCTCCCTTGGAGGGTGGGGTAGTTTTAGGTGAAGGGAGGGTGCTTTCCTAGCCAGTTAGCAAGGTTGATGATTTGAGGCAACAGGAACCTCTTGGGGGGCTAGGGCACATCTGCTGTACCCAGAGCATCCTCCGGAATGTAAGGGGCCCCTCCTCCTATGACTTGCTCTGACTCACTGACTTACAGGTTGCTCCTGTTCCTGCTTCGAGGTCCATTCTCTGACCCATACTAAAGGGTCTGAGACATCTGTTTTCAGTATGTCTAAGCCTGCCAGCAGGGGTGAGGTTTTTAATCTGATTGGTTTTCATCAAGGGATTGTTCTATGGCCTAAGGCACCACCGCCCTCTCCTACCTGGTGGCAGCTATAAGAATTGCAGGCATGTTGTCAAAGTAATCAGCCTAGAGCAGCCGTCACCAACCAGTGGTCCATGAGGTCTGAAAGGTTGGTGAACGCTGGCCTAGAGGATCCCAGTAAGGTTAACACAGACCCTGGGCAGATTGGAGATTTCCTTTTCTTTCCCCTCTGCTGAGAAGCCAGGATTGCCTCTGATGTTTCTTAGAAAGCTCTTCCTTATCAGAATCACAATTCAGAGCTATTTCCTGCATTTCCTCTTCACTTTACACCCAGTACCCAGTAGGTGCTCCGTACATGTTTGTGATTATTGGTGATAAATATTAGAGATGGGGGGGAGGGCGCATGGTATTGGAGGAAGACCTGGTTTAGGAGTTAGAAGACCCAGGTTTTTTGTTTTCATCTATCTCCGTGGTCGGCATACTGCGACTCACGAGCCACATGCGGCTCTTTGGCCCCTTGAGTGTGGCTCTTCCACAAAATACCACGTGCGGGTGTGCACATACAGTGCGATTGAAACTTCGTGGCCCATGCCCAGAAGTCGGTATTTTGTGGAAGAGCCGGTATTTTGTGGAAGAGCCACAGTCAAGGGCCAAAGAGCCGCATGTGGCTCGCGAGCCGCAGTTTGCCGACCCCTGATCTATCTGATTCACCAACCTTTTTGGGTCCTCCAGTGTGACTCAGGGTTAGGGGGATGGCCTTAAAGGTAGCCTGGCGAAGGTGTCGGGTCTAGTTTGCAATAGACATCACTATTCCCTACTGTCCTACCAGGCTCACCTGGTGCAAGGTACCCATCTGGCACTGCTAGGCATTTGAATGTATGACCCTTCTCAATTAGATAGTGTCTTAGATTTATTATAAGAGTCGGTTGTATTTAAATTCAAATGATAGTTGTTGATCATCATCATTACCGTTGGGGGATACTAGATGGGCATATGTTTTTAGTATGTGGTGTAAAGTGCAGGCAAAAGCACAGTATAGTTTTGCTTCTGCCCTAAGCTGCCTGATAACAACCCAACTGGCTTGTGCTGGGGCATTAAGTGCTTCTGAAACTCAGAAGGAGAGAACACTGAGGGCTGGGGCAATCAGGGAACACTTCCTGGAGGTGGAGAGATGGAAATTCTACTCATTCCTTAAAGATGAGTTCCACTGAGTTGTTTGTTCAAAGTCACATGGGTATGTAACTGGGATTAGATGCTGACATCATGTCTGCCTGTGTATTGTCTTATCCTCTCAATTAACATTTATTGGGTAACTATGTGTGCTGGGCTCTGGGCTGTACACACACACACACACACACACACACACACACACACACTCTAATAAAAGCTTTGGGGCGATAAGGCCAGCAGGGGAGGGCAGTTGGGGGCAATCAGGCCGTCAGGGGAGCAGTTAGGGGGTGATCAGGCTGGCAGGCAGAAGTGGTTAGGGGTAATCAGGCAGGCTGGCAGGTGAGTGGTTAGGAGCCAGTGGTCCCGTATTGTGAGAGGGATGTCAAACTGCCGGTTTAGGCCCAATCCCACAGGGATCACAGATTGGAGAGGGTGCAGACTGGGCTGAGGGACACACACCCCCCCTGCCTGAATTTCGTGCACTGGGTCACTAGTGTGTGTGTGTGTGTGTGTGTAGTTGTTGTTGTTCAATCTTTGTATTAACCCAGTGAGGTTATTACTAGATTTCTTCAGATGAAGAAACTGGGCTCAGAGTAGTTTAAGACACTTCCCCAAGACTTCTCAACTAATAAATAACAGTTAGGCATTAGGGCTGTCTTCAAAAAGCCTTTTCCCACTGCACCATGTGTTTCATCCCTTCAGTGTCTGCCTCCTTGGTGAGATGCATATACGTACTGAACTCACCACTAACTCTCCCCTAAGCACATGGGTGGGCTTGGCCAACCCCCAGCTTGGCCCTGGCTGCCCTGCCTGTCCAGCTGAGCACATAGGGACTTTTTATTGGTTTGTTAGGAGGTCTGAGGTCTACCCTCGCCCCCCTTTTCTCTGCCCTTTCCATTCTTCTGCCTTTGACCCTCAGATTGAGTATGTTAGAGCTCCTTGAGCTATGGGCAAAGCTGAAATTCGGCTCTGGGGACAAAGGAGGGCATTGCCCTTGGCCTCAGGTTCATCCTAGGTGGGGTGCTGCCGCTGGTGACGTGGGTGACTTGTAAAGAAGTGAGCACTGAATGTGAGCCGGGCTGAGCTGATTATTGCCACTTAGTCACTTGGACCTTGGCCAGGTCATTTGGTCCCTCTTTATGCCTCTGTTTCCTTCTCTGTAATTTTTAGTGTTCCTTATGTCTTTAACACCTTGTAATTTTTATTATAATTTTCATCTTCACCCTTCTTTAAGCCTCTTCTCTCTAGTGATCCAATTTCCTTTCTCTCGTTTCCCTACCCCACCCTTGGGGTCTTGCAGATAAATTCAACATCAGGCTGATAACCAGGTCTGCAGGCCACATGGGTATTCCATGCTGGTCCTTGGAGAGGGAATTCTTAGAGACCTGCCCACCTGCAGACTCTGAGTTCTGACTAAGCCGGGCTGTGTTTTATTTGCCTTCTTGTCCCCACGCCCCCCGGCATATAGGAGGAGTCTGGCACAAGTGGGCGGGGCAAACAGAGCTGGAGGAGTTGCTCTGGAGGGTCTTGGACAGGGCACCAGCTCATAGGCTGTGAGGTGGAGGGACAAGTGTCTCTTCCTTGCAGTTGGCTGTGCCCCGCCTCCTCCTTAAGGCCCCGCCTGTTAAAGTGAGTCACAGGCCAGTGCACACCTGAGTCCTCACTCCAGCCTGGCCACTGGTTCAGGCTCTGGCCCTGTGTCTGGGGTGGTCACACGTGTCGATCCTCCCAGGAAACTGGTAGGACCAGGCTGCCCCCACCCTCTGATGGGCAGGTCAGCTGTTTTAAAGGCCAAGCTGGATGTGGCCTGGGCTCTGGGCCCCTCAGGAGGAGGCGAGCGGCCTGGAGCTCTCCCTGCAGTCTTCCAGCAGCCCAGGTCCCTGGCCAGCGGGCAGGGGACTCATGCCCCTGTGTCTTCCCCAGGTGCAGGCCCCCTTGTGAGCAGCAGACCGGCCTGGTGGCTGGCAGCAGGACACCCGAGTCTGCATGCTGAGGAAGATGGGTGAGGCGGTGGCCAGAGTTGCGAGGAAGGTCAACGAGACGGTGGAGAGTGACTCTGACACCCTGGGTGAGTGAGGGCATGGCGTTCCAACCACAGGGCGCCCTGCAAGTGGTTTGTGAAATCAGTTTGGAAATGAAGTAGAAAGAGAAGAGGAAAGAGGCAACATCAGTGTGTGCCCCTCGTCACGGGGAGCAGTTTCTTGGAACGTTACCAGCAGTTGTGTTTAGTTTGTGCGTATACGGGGTCCCAGCGTACGACTTGCTATGGGTCAGAGTCAGAGAGATTTGAAAAACAGTGAGTGAGGGGCTCCACCCGCCAGGAGCCTGTCTGCCTGCTCTTGGACTGCAGATGACTGAGTGTATGTGCCCTGGGACCAGGTGGCCATATCTGGCACTGCCGTGTCACCCCATGTCGCAGGCCCGTGCTGGTGCATGAGTGTTGCCTGACTGGATTTTCACAGCCTCCCTGTGATGGATGATCCCGGCCAGGCATGCCTAGCTGTGGTCTCCGGGAGGGGAGGAGACGGGTGAGGAGGAGACGAAGAGTCAAAGGCAGAGGGGGCTTTCTTAGGTCACCCAGCCGAGGTCCCCAGTTCACTCCACTGTTTTACTTGAATTGTGTCATATATTTCTTGGTTTGAACTGATCACAGCATAAGTAAATATCCGCTGAATTGACTGTCTTGCCATGTGCAAGGATCGGCAAGGGAGATAGATATAGCACAATTGTGTGTGTGTGTGTGTGTGTGTGTCTCATTCACTGGAATGTAAGTGGCACCTTAGAGCCATGGGTGTGCTGTGGGAACCCTGAGGAGAGGCGCACCGTCCTGCCTTGTGGGTGGCCATGCAGGTGGACAGGTTGGGATTTAAGTTGGGTCTTTGACACAGAGAGGACTTTCTCAGGCAAGTAGGGGTGTGTGTCTGTGTATGTGTGTGTCTGTCTCATGAAGGAGCATTTCCATGCAGGCTACAGCCTGAGCAAAGAGCCAAAGGCTGGAAAGGCAGAGCATTTATTCAAGCAGCTATTGGTCAGAGTGTGTGTGGAATGTAAGCTTCTGGGGCAGGGGGTGGTGGCCCAGGAAGTGGAAGGATACTCAGCCTTCAAGATGAGGTTGGTCATCACCTCTTCCAGGAAGCCCTCAATCCTACCCTGTCCACCCCTTGCTCCCTCCTCCTCTGTAATACCCATGCAGTGTCCCTAGCAGGTAGTGATCCTGTGGTCTCCCCCGCTCCCCGCACCCCCCTCCCCCAAGAGCCAACACAGTGTCAGGCACTTTGTGAGCACGTGGAGGTGTTTGCTGAATTGAACTAAGGTAAGAGGAGCATTCCCTCTATCAGCAAACAAACTTGAAGACTGTCGCTGATTTTGGGGGGAGCCTTCAGCTGGTGAGTGGAGGAATTCTGGAACCCGGTGCTGGTCACTGATATGGTTGTACTCACCCCAGCACTCAAGGCTCTTCCTCACGAATGTGGTGGTTGAGAGCCAGGCTCTGGGTCACTCAGGCCTGGATTCGAATCCCCACTCTGCCATCTACCAGCCTGCTACCTTAGCAGTTACTTACCCTCTCTGAGCCTTGGTGTCTTCATCTGTAAAATGGGGGTGTAATTGTGTCTCCCTCATCAAGGTGATTAGGAGTAATTGTAATGCCTGTAAGGTGCGTGGCATGTAGGTAGCTCCATAAATGGCAGCTATTATTTTTCATCCCCAAGGGCTGAAGATAGAGGCCTAAGTCACCCCCCATTGCCTCTGAATGGGGAGCTCAGTGCAAATCGACAAATCTCTGCAGTGAATGACCTATCCCTATTTTAAAGTGTCATGAGGGGGAGGGACACACCTGCAGCTCAGTCTCATCCAGATGTGTGAAGGGGGCAAGGTGGAGGGGTAGTAGGGGGGGAGAGCGGAATTCTGACCTCCTGGGGAGGTGCTGTTTGAGAGAGGATTCCCTTAGGCAGCAGTGAGGAGGCAGGCGCCCTAGGCAGAGGCAGGGCTGCACCATCGCCGGGGAGAGGCCACTGCGGAGCTGTCTCTTTGGCATGAGGGATGGCACCGCGCAGGTGGAGAGCCTCGAAGGCCCCGTTGAGTCTAGATTTCAGATTGCAAACTCAGGCGCCTCTGCAGGCCAGGTGGGGAATTCTGTGAACTGAAGGTTGGGCATCTGCCTCGGGTGAAGTGTGCAGGGTGACCAGGGTAGGGAGGGCTGTGACCAGCTCTTCTGCACTGCCCAGGGCCATGCCCACTGAGGAACCCAAGCGAGGCCTCTGGCTGTCCTGCCAGACCACTGCCTGGGATCGGAACCCTGCCTGTCTGGCCCCAGAGCCAGCGCCCTGTCCCCACCATGCTGTTCTGCGGTTGGGGCAGATGGTTGGGGATTGCCAGGGTCATGAGCACAGTGAAGCTATAGGCAACTTGGGGAAGGGATTAAACCCTAAGTCATTGCGGTTGGCTGGAGGTTGTGCCGGAGCTCGAGACTTTCATGTGTGGTGGAGGTGATGGGGTCTTTAAAGTTAGGGCTGGATGATAGGGGCCTTTTTACCTCTTCAGTGCCAAGAGAAGAAGCAAAATATCAGACGAGGCCACTGTGGGCACCTGCAGTCCTGACCCTTGGCAAATGAAACTCATCAGGCCGTACAGTCTGAGGGCTCTGGGGCTTACATAGTCAGCACGTATTGAGTACTTGCTGTGTGCAGGGTGCTGGGGGCCGTGCAGGTATATTTGCAATAGAGTCCTGGGCCTGAGACTAGACTGCCTCGGTGACAGTCAGAGAGCAGCAGGGGACGCGTGGTTTCATGCCTAGCCATGTTGGACAGACCACAGGCGGTCCTAATTCGGGGTGGGAGATGCTGGGTGTTGAAGTCGTGCAGGATATAGTTCTCATGTAAAATAGTAAACAGTCTGAAACAGCCTAAACAACCAGCACCACAACGCTGCTTAAATAAATTTAGTTACAGCTGTACAATGCCATTTATGTTGCCATTAACCGTGGCGCATAACATTTCGTCGTATGCTTGAATGAAGACTGGCAAATTCTCACGGATAACGTGAATTGGAAAAGGAAAAAGAAGAAAAAAGCAAGGATCTCAAACTCTACATAGTAAGATGCCAACTATGTTAAAGGTGGATATGTACATAGGGAAAAAAGCGGAAGGGTATAAAACAAGCTGCACATGTATGTTAGACAAAGCTCTGCATTTTGTGACTGTTCTGTGATGAGCATATTACCCTTAAAAGTAGAGAAGAATAGGTTTTAAGGAAAGGACCACCTGCCTCTACAGAATGTGGACGGAAGTAAAACACTTCCTAGCAGAGGAGTGACAGGACTAGCGCCTTCTCTAAGCCCCCGACCCAGGGGTGGAATGGGCTCCCCTCCGCACAGGCCTGGTGGGAGGGAGCAGCCACAGGTGTCTCATTGTAGAGGCTGGGCTGGGAAGAGCTCAGTTACAGGCCGGCTCTCACCTTACTCACCATGGTTCGCGGTGCTAGTGGGTGTGCCTTCCTAGCCAGGCCTGCTCCTCCCGTAACCTGAGCTTTGGATCCCAGCCCTTGTCGCTGCTTCAGGCCTCTTGATCCCCTGAGAAGTGGGCTTCTTTCCACCTGGCCCCTGGTCTGCCCCTCAGCTCGAATTGAACTGCTTTCGTCCAGCCCCTCCCCTCTTCTCCACGCCTCATGCTGGGGACTCTGCACCTTTCCTGAGCCTGGCCCTCCTCTCTGTCCACCCTCTGTCTCCCAGAATTAGAGATACCTTTCTCTTTGTAAAGGTCTCGTGCCTGTCTGGGCTTCCCTGAGTCCTTGTACCCCCGAGGGATCTGACTGACCTTACTCTTCCCTCCCTGGCCAGTAGATTGGCAGGCCAGGCCGCTCTGCACCTGACTCATGTCCAGGGGAGAGGCTGCCAGGTCTGCCGTGTGCTTTGGGGATGACTTAAAAAATGATCATTACTGCCCTAGCCAGTTTGGCTCAGTGGATAGAGCGTCAGCCTGCGGACTCAAGGGTCCCAGGTTCGATTCTGGTCAAGGGCACATGCCTGGGTTGCGGGCACATCCCCAGTGAGGGGTGTGCAGGAGGCAGCCGATCAATGATTCTCTCTCATCATTGATGTTTCTATCTCTCTCTACCTCTTACTTCCTCTCTGAAATCAATTTAAAAAATGATCATTACTGCAGAGCGCAATTTGGAAAAGCCTGGGAGAGTGCAGGCGGGGCGGGCGCAGCTGGTGGGGATAGAGGCAGCTGCAGAGATGGGAGGAAGGAAGGACTGCTGTGGGCTGGGAAGAAAGGAGCCAGCACTTCTCTGGGGCCTGCTGCGTGTCAGGTGTTGTGATGAGCTCAGATGTTTGATAAGTCAGTCCATCTTTTCTACAGTCTTTTGCAGGCCCTGGCCGGGTAGCTCAGTTGGTTAGCGTGTTGTGTTGTCCCAGTACACCAAGGTTGCAGGGGTGGGGGGTGATCCCCCCTCAGGGTACATACAGGAAGCAACCAATGAATGCATAAATAAGTGGAACAACAAATCAATCTCTCTCTTCCTTTATCTCTAATATCAATAAATTAGCCGAAACCGGTTTGGCTCAGTGGATAGAGCGTCGGCCTGCGGACTGAAGGGTCCCAGGTTCGATTCTGGTCAAGGGCATGTACCTGGGTTGCGGGCATATCCCCAGTGGGAGATGTGCAGGAGGCAGCTGATCGATGTTTCTCTCTCATCGATGTTTCTAACTCTCTATCTCTCTCCCTTCCTCTCTGTAAAAAATCAATAAAATATATTTTTTTAAAAAATAAATTAATTAAAAATAAATTATAATCTTTTGTACTTTCTGACTCTGGGGATTCATATCTGTGTTTATTTCTAGAAAATTCTGAGCCATTAGCTCTTGGTATGTTGCTCTCCCATTCTCTCTCTCTCTCTCTCTCTCTCTCTCTCTATGCTTTTGGTATGAATCTCCCCAGATCATTGGAGGAACTTTATCAGTTTGGACTCACTCAGTCTTCACAACAACCCTGTGTCTCAGGTAATAACACCCCCATTTTACAGATAGAGAAGCTAAAAGCATGAAACGTTTTTTTGTTTGTTTGTTTGTTTTTTAAATATTTTTCTTGATTTCAGAGAGGAAGGAATAGGGAGAGAATGAAACATCAATGATAAAAGAGAATCACCGATTGGCTGCCTCCTGCACGCCCCCCACTGGGGATTAAGCCCACAACTGGGCATGTGCCCTTAACTGGAATCGAACCTAGGACCCTCCAATCCGCAGGCTGACGCTCTATCCACCGAGCCAAACCAGCCAGGGCAAGCATGAAACGTTTTTTTCTCTTCTGTTTCTAAGTGTTTTTGTTTTGTAGCATGAGAGTATTTGACGTCTCTTTTATGCGTGGTGCTTTTGGTGTAGTATGTAATCATCTAACCCGAGGTCACAGAGATTTCCTTCTAGCAGAGTCATCTGGCTGTCTGCTAATCGTACAGATCCACGGACCCCACCTTTAAACGTGGAGTCTCAGAGGGTGAGCCTGGTGGTCTCCATGTTGACACAAACCTATATGATTCTTCCCTGCCTTGAATTTTGAGAAGCACTGGCTTACTACTGTTTATAATTTGGAACTTCCTTCTCTTGGTGGGGGCACTGGTCAAGGAGGGGTATTGTCTGGGCAGGTATCTGTGTGTGTGTGTGTGTGTGTGTGTGTGTGTGTGTGTGTGCGCGCGCGCATACCTGAAAAAGAAATGAATATGAACGTGGATGTGATCTGTCCCCAGCGAACTGAGCAGCAGGCTGGAGCTCTGAGAAAAATCAAGTGGGAGACCAAGGCTAGTGAGAGAAGGGGCATGTTGCCTCCTTTCCTGCCCCCGCCCACTCGCTTTAGCCAAGTACTTGTCTCCTTTTGTACGTGCCAGCAGAGGGCGCCCTGTCACCAGCCAACCGAGTGACAGGCATTGAGCCGGCCTTGACCAGGCTGCAGCTGGGTGAGTGCCTGGTGCTGACAAGGACTCCAGTCGCTGCCCAGCCCACGTCCTGTACTTACATTCCTGGCTGGCCCCACGGGGACCTGAGTTCGCAGCCCCTTTCTTAAACAAGGAGGCACTTAGTATATATTCATCAGAGTGAAATGATACCTTTCCTTGGGTCAGACACTGCTTTTCAACACACACACATTGGGCACCTGCTGTGTGTGTCCACTGGAGGACCGCAGGGCCCAGGAGTGCCCCGTCTGGAAGGGGAGGCACATGCACAGGACACACACACACACACACACACACACACATTCATATTCCCCCCACACTCCACCCCCACACCCCGCCTGAGGGAGGAGGGCAGCCAGGAGCCTGGTGCTGGTAGGGGCAAGGGACATACGTTTTGCTGCAGTGCCTCCTGGCCTGGGGAGTTCTCAGGGTCAGCCAGGCACAGTCCAGCTCTGCAGGCACAGAGGATGAAATAGGCTCTCCCAGAGCAGCCCTTAGCCAGGCCAGGGCTGCCCGTCTGTTCACTTCTCAACTGGGGAAGCGGGCTGGGAGTTTGCCAGCAGGGGAGCGGAACGGCGTGCCCACTGCGGAGCCCTGCTGCTCTCCCAACTCCGCTTCCTGCACAAGGCGATGTGAGGGGGTGACTAGAAGCCTCTGTCTAAAACTCCATCTCTAGATGTGGTCTCTCTGGATCGGGGGTGTCCTCATCTCTAGCAATTTTAGAGTAACCCAGTCTACCCCCAGCTGGGAGGAAGCCTGGCCTCCCACTGTTTACCCTTTGGGCCTCATCTTTGTGCACTACTTACCTGAGGCTTGGGGTCCAGACAGACGCCCACTGAGCCCCATGCTAACCTGGGCACAGAGGCAATGCCAGACCACAGCATGGTGTGAGAGGTTTGCAGAAACCCCCACCCAGCTCTCTCCTCATCTGCCCAAACGGGGATTAGTCCCACCACCTGGACACGGCCCTGGGGCCACTTCCCTGGGGCCAGTTCAGAAGCAGCTGGTCTCCACAAACGCCCTGGGTAGGGCTGGCACCAGTCACTCACCTCTGAATTGAGAAGGGCACCCCAGGCCCTGCATTTCTGTACCACGGGCTGCCAGAGCTGTGCCAACCTGGCTCCAGTGAGGCCCCTGGCTCTGAAAGATTCTTTTCCACCCTGGTTATCAGCCTCAATATACCCTTACCGCCCACCCTGACCAGGTCTCACCACCACCCCTATCTTTGCCCTGGCACATCCTGCAGATGCAAGGCCTCCTGATCCCCCCTCAGTACTGCCAACCACCTCTGCCACCACCATAGCCGCTGACCATAGCCGCTCTCTCTAAAACCTAAGGGCTTGAAAGCGTCTGTGTCTAGAGGCACCTGGGAGAACGGGCTGCCCACTCGGTACCCTGGTTTGACAGATGAGAAGGCTGAGCCACAGAAAGGCGAGGTGACTGCCAGGGTCGCCCAGTAAATCCTCCACCACACTCCCAGGTCAGGGCTCCTCCCACCACCCCACAGTCCTTCCTGATAGTGGGTCCATGGGCGCCCTGGGCGTCTGCCACTTGCCAGCTTTCCTTGCCCCCAGTACCCCAAGCGGCCAGCCCACAGGCGGCGTTTCCAGGAACACGCACACAGTGGGCGTAGCCTTAGAGAAGCATGTGCACACAGGTACGGGGATGCACTGGGCGTGTCCGTGGAGCGCTGCTGTGACAGCCCTGGACGTCCCCAGGCAGTGCTGTGGATTGACACATTGTGGGTGGATAGCTGGTGTCTTGAGGCTTTTTCAGGACTGTTTATAACTGTGGTGGGAGAAGACCTCAAAGCTCCAGGTCTCTCTGATAGGGGTCCTGGAATCCCCTTTCTAGACTTTTGGAAGCTCCAACAGCCATGAGCCCCACCTGCCCCCATTTCAGCCCCACTGTGGACCTCAGCCCTCGGACGGAGCCGGGGAGGATAAGAGTGGGGGTCGGTGATGGGCAACCTCAAGCACAGCCAAGCTGCTCCTTGGGTTCCTGCTCACTGCAGCGCTGCCTACAAGCGCCGGAACTCAGAATGCTGGATGAGTGGACAGATTCCCTCAGTCTGTGCGGACACTCACTCAGCCTTCTCTCTTTCGTCCTCCCTGCTTGTCATTCTTCTGTCTGAAAACCGCCCAGCTGTGAGAACTGCTCCAACCCTGAGGGGTCTCCAGGGAAGCCAGCGGGTGGTGGAGTTCCCTGTAGAGTAGGGAGATGAGCCCTAGATGACACAGTGACTCGTGGTGGTGCCACAGCCCTGGGACAGGCCCCTTGGGAGCGAGCTGACTGCCTGGGTTGCAAAGGACGTGCGGAACATAGGATGCACTAAGTAAGGATGGGTTCCGCTTCTGATGTCTTCAGTGGTATACACAATGCGCGCTGGTTTAGCTCAGTGCTAAGGGGGTTTCATGGAAGAGGCGGCCTTTCAGCTGAGCCTTAAGGAATAGAGCAGGTTTAGGGGTGCAGGTGTGGGACAGGAGTGAGGGGAAGGCATTTTAGGTGAGGGTGTCTGAGCAAAGGCTTGATGATACAGAAGTGCTTGTGACAGCCCTAGAAGGCTGACACGGAAGAGTAGAGGCAGCCGACGCGGGAGGGAGGCGGAGGCTGGCTTCAGACCTCAAAGGGCCCTGAGTGTTACCTTAAGTCGTTTTTACAGTGAAGCCCTATCTCGCACAGGGGTTAGGACCTAGAGAGAGCCTAAGACAGGAAAATCATCCAGAGTCCAAATGACCCATGAATAATACTGAGCTCCCGCTTCTTTAATGCCCACCTGTGCTAAGCTAGCCCAGTTGCTTTACCTAGGTCTCATCCAGACCTCATCCCAACCCTGTAATCTAATCACCACTCAGGCTAGGAGGTGGCTGCTGCATTATCCTCACTTTCAGAGGAAGAAACTGAGGCACAGAAAGGCTGAGCGACTTCCCCAAGGGAGGGATTCGAACCCAGGCTCTCAGTGTAGCTGACAGCATGGGGCGCCGCAGAGCCTGTAGAGAAGTGTGTACCCTCAAGCACTCGCGTCTCCCTCAGCATTGAGGCAGCATTGCAGGAAGTTAG
Source organism: Myotis myotis (assembly GCF_014108235.1). Classification (NCBI taxonomy): domain Eukaryota; kingdom Metazoa; phylum Chordata; class Mammalia; order Chiroptera; family Vespertilionidae; genus Myotis; species Myotis myotis. Next base: position 41,032,334 of record NW_023416319.1, on the reverse strand, counting down.
ATGGGGGCTGAGCGGCCCCTGCTGAACTTGATCTGGGCTGCAGGGGAGCCCCGGGCAGTTTCTGAGCAGGGAATGGCATGGGTCAGGTGGGCTTAGGGGGATCGCCGCTGGACACAGGATGGATGCGAGACCAGAAGGGAAACCAGGAAAGAGGTACCTTCCATGTGCCAGGCCTATGCTGGTGTGGCTTTGTTCTGAGAGGGGCCAGTGGGAGGAGACGTGCCAGGAAGGCGGGGCTGTGAGGGGGGTGGGCAGCTGATTTCTTGGGGGCATACTGTTTGAAACCTGCTCATGATGTAACAGAAATAAGGAAATCTGGGCCTTTTGGGGTGCATATGGGGATTCTGATGAGTCCCTGAGGGACACGCCTGAAGAAGCACAGAATAAGGGGGCTGAAAATACAGGCATAGCCAAACTCTTAAGTGGAGATTTCTGCAGAAGTGCTGCTGCCCCAGAGAAGCCCTGCTTGACTCAGCCCTCCCCCCCCCCCCAAATCTGGGGTCCCTGACTCACAGCCCCGATGCATCCTTCACCCCTTCCTCCAGCACAAACTCAGCTGCCTGACTGCCCTACGTGCCCAGGGAAACCCTCAGGAAAGGTGGTCAGGGAGGGCTTCTCGGGGAAACGGCATTTAACTGAGACAAGAATAAAGAGAAGGAGCAGGGCATGGAACCATCGGGGCAAAACTACCAGCAAGTACAGGGCCTACTGGGACACCTGCCAGAGCTCAATAATTCGTCCTCTCCTTCTGTCACCTTCTCATCCTCTGTGAGAAGCACACAGGGCAAAATGACTTTTCGTGAGTGAATAGACCTGAAGCCCCTACATGGGCATGGGCCAGCCAGCACTCAGTGGGTGGAGTTACCGTCGTGGCTGTCACCCTTATCACCCACCAGGGCTCAGTAACCACAGTTGGTGGGAGGCCTAGTGCTCTGTGCCAGTGGCTCTCAAACAAGCTGGTTCAGCATTGGAGGCCTTGTTCACACACAGTTGCCTGGGCCCCACACAGAGCTTCTGATTCTGTAGGTGGGGCTGGGGCCCGAGAGTGTGCATTTCTAGTAAATTCTGGAGTGACGCTGATGCTGTGGGTCTAGGGACCCCACTTTGAGAACCACTGAGCTGGACTCGCCCTTGCCGCTGAGAGTGGTCCTTGAGGCTGCGCGGGAGCGATGCAGGATCTCAGACCCCACCCCAGACCTGCGGCATCACAGTCCTCACCCTAGAAGGATCCCAAGGTGATAGTTACTGGGAGGTTTGGAAAATATGGGCCAAATGACCTCCAGTCTCCTTCTAACCCCGAGATTTCATGAAGAAAGACATCTGTGAAAAAAGACATTCTGGGCAGGATGAGGTCCCTTGGCCACAGATTCCTCCCACAGCCCTGGGAGCCTTGCTTGGCCAGGCCATGGAGCCCAAAGTGCCTGCCAGCCCGAGTCTTTCTTTCTATGACTTGGTTGACAGGAGCTCCATGACGCTCTCCGCGTCCCCCTTCTGGGCCCTGTCACCAGGCCCACCTCTCGGCAGGGACTGAGCAGGGGCTAGAGTTCTGCATTTCCAAGAAACAGCTCGAGCTTGGCCCGGCCCTCCTGACTTCCACAGAATGCTCTGTTTATTTGCGGATTTTTCTTTACTTGCCCTGGTCCTGCCCACCAGTTACTTTTCATCAGGCATTCATTAGAATTAACACGATAACCTTTCATGAAGGGCCCATGTGTTGAACCAAAAGCTTCTTTATTAGTACAGTGTGCCCTTTTAATGAGAGGTTTGGGGAGATGCAGTATGGCCATCTTGCAATAATAATTATAATTATGAGGATAATTATGCCTTGTGTTTATTACAGAACTTTCCCCAAGCATCTCTGTTATCTACTGTAGCTCAGGTATCAGCATCTGGGAGCACTGGGGGAAGGTGTGCTTGAGTCCAGCTGCTGTCCAGATGTTGGTGTTGCCCCAGACCGCTCAAGGTACCCCAAGTTGCATGAAATTCTTCCAGCCCCAGAGTCATCTTGTCTGAGGACTCTCTGAGCAAGGTGGAGGCTCCAGGAAATTGTTGGAGAAGGCAGGGCTCCAAGGTCAAGTCCAGGAGGGATGACAGTCCTCTGGGCCTTGGCTCATGCCCTGCTTACACCTGGGTTGCCTTCCCTCTCTCCTCTCTGGCCCTAGTAACCTCTTACTCATCAGCGTCCAGCCTGAATCCAGGGTGACCAAGTGTCCTGAGTTTTCTGGGACTGAGGAGGTGTCCCCCGGGATGCAGGACTGTCAGTGCTAAAATTGGGAACATCCTGGGTAAACTGGGACAAATTGGTCACCTTCCTGGAATCTTTGCATTCGGGTCCTTAGTACTCCACCATCTCACCAAAATGACCTTGGACAATTGACCTATCAACAGGAGCCTCATTTTTCCTCCTGTGAAGGTAACTCATGGTTCTTATGGGAATTTAATGAGTTTATGTATGAAAAGTGTCTAGTACTGTGCCTGGCACATAGTGAATACTCAGTGACGTTGGCTATAGTTGTTTTATGGGTTGAGTGAGACCTTTGAGATGACCTGGCCTCCATCTGGTTCAGGAATCCGCTCTGTGGTGACCCTGCCTGATGACACCCCACAGTGCAGCACTCACGTCCTCACACAGGAGCCTTTTCTTTGTGACTGGTGACCCACTCCCTGTCCCGTCAGCTCTGAGGACCCATAGAGGATGGGGCCCTCTTCTTGAAGACATCTCACGGCTCCCTGAGGGTGACTCACCTGCCTCCAGCCTGGGTCTTCTCTTCCCGGGGCACATCCTGACTGTATCCCCTGGAAGCAGTGCTATCTGCCCCTGTAGGCCCCAGGGCTCAGCATTGAACTTGGTTCCTTCCGCTCAGGGGGCTTTTCTGCACTGCAAACAGGTATTGTGGGTGTAGATGGTACCCATCCTCTGAATTAGACCTGGAGAGAAATTTCCTGAGAGCAAAAGGTGACTGGCTCATAAAGACGCTGAGGGGCCTCTTTCCCCGAAATCACAGGCCCTGAACTGGAAAAGCTCGTAGGAGTCTGAAGCCAAGGCTCCGGTACCCCCCTGAAGGGCTCAGCAGGAACTCCCCTTTCTCTGGCCCAGCCTAGAGACAGGCACTGGGGATGTTCTTCACTCAAGGGGCCGGGTAGCAGGATGGTTAGGGCCCCTGGCTTCCTGACCAGCCTAATCTGCATTCACTCCCTTCTTTTTAGCTGTAGGCCTTGACCCAGTCACTTATTGCGCTTTCTTCATGTGTTCAGAGGGGAGAATGTTCACAGCCTAGCACATGTGAAATAGTAACTCTTACTATTTATGGTTATTATTGTTCCAACCCCCCAGGGAATGGACTTGAAGCAGTTTTCTTCTTGTGCACAGATGGGAAGATGACTGGGCAAGGCTGGGATTTGTTCCAGCGGGTCTGGAGATTTGGCTGTCCATGTTCTTGTCCCAGGGATCATGGAGAACCATTCCCAAGAGCCTCTCAGCAGGGATTGGAGTCCACGTGCTGTGTTAGTGGCTGGTGCTATGGCCTGTAAGGCGCAGGGTATGTTTGCAGGAATCTCTGGGGGCCTTTGCCATCAAGGGAAGCCAGACTGTTCTTAGTAGGAACTTTGTGGTGCGCCCCTCCCCCCACATGTACACCGGCCTCTGGTAGGCAGTTCTGAGGTTAAAGGATGGAGGAAACAGATGGGGTCCCCAATAACAAAAGAGAATCATAGAGAAGTCACCGGACACAATGTGGAACAGTGCCTGGCACACAGTAGGGTCTTGGTTCCTCTTTCACAATCTGCTGCTTGCCTCATTATTATTATTTTTAAAGCATCCAAGTATTATTGTTGTTTGTTTGGTTTTTGTATCCAGGTGTCTAACTGTATTTTATACAGTTAGGTTTGTTGATCTGTCCCTTTGTGATTCTTTTATAGCTCCTGGATATAAAAAGTATTCCTTGCATAAGAGGTTGTATAAATGTTAAATTCTGTTTTGTTTTGTATTTTTTGCTTTGATTTAAAAAATATTTAGAGTGTAATTTGATGTAGAGTTTATTTTGATTTTTAGGTTATTGAGAGTCTCTCTTTTTTTGTTTTCCCAAAATTGTTAATTGGTTGGCTATTCTAACATCAGTTATTAATCCTTTCCTGATTTTTTTGTGAGGCCTCCTTTAGCATTTATTAAATTATGACATATTACTTATGGAACAAATGGGCTATATATTTTATTTCTATGATCTATTTTCCCTGTGGCCCTCTTTTGAAATAATTATAGCCTTGCAATATTGGTTACCACCCATCTTTTTTTCTTATAGAGTCATGCTTGCTCATTCCTCCAGTGGAAATTTAAAACCATTTCATAAGTTAAAAAAACAAAAAACCTTTTGGGATTTGAGTAGGAATTACATTATAAGCAATCTATAAATCCATTTCTTTAAAAATCAACATGATTTTACTATTTTGACTTGTTATCAATGAACATGTTATAGCTTCACATACAAATCAATTTTTAAAAACATTTTTGTGTGGACTCTTTGACTTTTCTTAATATTATTCAGATCCATTTTTTCATTATTGCTATCACTGTATATTTTATATTACTGTTGCTGTTCAGAATAGGACCCTCAAAAACTACATTTTTATTGCTGGCATATAGAATGCCATTGAGTTTTGCATGTTTATTTGGATCAGCCACTTTGCTGAAGTCTGTTTCGTTTGTGTTGTCAGATGACTTCGGGTGTTTGAGGTCACACAGTCATTGCAAATACACATCATGATAATCTTGTCTGTTTCCAATGTTTATGTTTTCTGTTTCTTTGGACAGAACTCCTAAGTCCATGTTAGGGGATGCAGGTGGTGGGAGGCATCCTCTGTGGCTCTTTGTTTTAAAGGGACAGCTTCTGATGTGTCCCTTGGTGTTGCTCTTAGCTTGTAGATCTGTCGCTTCCACCCAATGGACTGATATGATTGACAGCCACCACAGCCGTCCCTTGGAGCCATTTGTGCTCTGGCACCAGGCACTAGGGACTCGTGGTTTGGAAGGGTTTGTTCTTTCCAGAATCCCCAGCCTACCCCAAACTTTGAGCCCGCAGAGCTGGTCCAGTCCCAGCCCTGATCTCTACTGAAATCCTGGCTTCCTGGGATTGGGTCCCCGCTGCAGACTTCGCATCCTCTTCCGCCATCCTCACCTCCTGATATAGGAGCTGGTGGTTATGGCAGCAGGGCTGCGCTCACTCAGCACAGCCTGGACCAGAGGAGGCAGTAAGACACCTCTTCACAGGATGCCCTACAGGACCCCTGTGGCCCTCAGTCATCTGGACTTTTGTCTTTACCCTATGTGCCCCCTTTCTTTCCTCACCAACTCAGGGAGGTCCCCAATACCCTGCCCTGCTCCAGGCCTGCTAGACCTCTGCTGGCACCGCGCTCTGTGGTCTTTCCAATCCAGGGGGAAAGCAGAAAGAAAAGGGGGGCAGTACAATACAGGATGACGAGGTTTTACTCGCACAATATGAGGCTAAGAGGCTGGAGCATCTAACTGCAGTGAGAGGAGGCTTCGTGAAGGAGGTGACACTTGAGCTGGCCTTGGAGCAAGAGTAGAAATTCTAAGAGGCAGATGAGGGAGAAGGGCTTCTCTTCTGACTGTTTCTATAGGCTTTGCATTATTGTTGCTGTTCACAGTAGGATCTTTATAAACTTTCTTTTCTTGCTGGTATATAGGAATATTATTGATTTCTGTATATTTAATTTGGAGCAATCTTCAAAGGCTTAGAGGCCTGGGGGAAGCCTGACCTCTTTAGGAAAAAGACAAGAGTTTGCTGAGAGGGAGATGGGGCAGTACTTTCTGAGTTGGTGAGTGAGTGCTCCTGGGGCTCGGGGTTCAGGGGTTAGGAGGGGTCACCAGTAATGGGGGCACTTAGGGAAGAAGAAACAACATCTGTAGCATTACCTCTGCATTCCTGCCCGGCACTTTGTTAGTACATTTAGTACTTTGTATTACATTTACTTTTCCTGGCAGCTTTGCTAGGTGGATAATGATATACCCATTGTACAGATGAAGAAACTGAGGCCCAGGGAACTTACATGACTTAGATGAACCTCATCTCTTAGCCTTCATACTTTCAGTGTCTCCCTGCTGCCATGTATAGAAAACAGTTTTATTGACATATAATTCATATACCCTACAATTCAGCCATTTAAAGTATACAATTTAGCGGTTTTAGTATATTCATGGATTTGTGCCGCTATCACCACAATCAAATTTTAGAACATTTGCTTACCCTCACCAAGAAACCTTCACCACTTCATCTCCATCTCACAATCCTTCGATGCCCCCCAGCCTTATGGAACCACTCATCTACTTTCTGCCTCTATATACTTGGCTATTCTAGACATTTCATATAAATGGTCTCATACACTGTATGGTCCGTTGTGACTGGCTTATTTCACTTAGCATAATGCTTTCAAGGTCCTTCGATATTGTAGCATGTATTGGTACTTCCTTTCTTTTTATTGCTAAACTTATTCCTTTTTATGGAGATACCACATTTTGCTTATCCCTTCAGCAGTTGATGGACATCTGGGTTGTTTCCATGTTTTGGCTGTTATGAATAATGCTGCTATGAGCATCCATGTGTAATGTGTTTTTGTGTGGACACCTGGTTCCATTTCTCCCGCGTGTACACTACGAGTGGAATTGCTGGCCATATGGTAATTCTTGAGGAACGGCCAGCGAGCCTGCACACAGCTTCCTTGCTGCCTCTTGTACAAGGCTTTCTTTCTGTCAGAGTGACAGGACTGGGAAGGTCAACGTCTATGTGAATTGCCTGTTTTCAAAGAAGCAGACTGTTACCAAGTACTCATAAGACTGCAGCTTCACTGTTGAGTCTTTGACGGTTCCTTAGGGACTTGTCGACTTGGCAGGGCCTCAAGGGCATTGCCATGAATGCTGGTCGCCACTGCGCTGGCAGAACCCTGCCTTCCACATTCTGGCTAGTAGGCTGTGGTGATGGAGAGGGACAAGTGTGATTACGGGTGATGAAGGCTCCCCGAAGAGAGAGAGTAGGGTTTCAAGCCTGGCACAGGGGGGACAGGCGGGAGAGCAAGGAGGCTGGGAGGGTGGACCAGGTCTGGTCCACATGGTTTGGGGCAAGTCCTCGGGCAGCTCTGGCTGCTGACTCTGGTCTGTCTATGTTTTTTGGCTGCAGATCTGGCCGAGTGCAAGCTGGTTTCTTTCCCCATCGGCATCTACAAGGTCCTGCGCAATGTCACCGACCAGATCCACCTCATCACGCTGGCCAACAACGAGCTCAAGTCCCTCACCAGCAAGTTCATGACCACGTTCTGTCAGCTTCAAGGTAGGCCCTGGTCAGCTCAGCTTAGCTCAGGGGGGCATGGCCCGCCCTCGTCCTCAAGCTCTGACACTCTTGGGAGGGCAACTAGGGCCAGCCCCGTCAGCTGCACCTGGGAAGTCTCTGCCAGGGGGAGGCTTTGAGGATGGACCTGTGTCCTTCCTGAAGCGTAGAAACCTCTGTCGTGTCTGCCTCGCTGGCTGTGAATCAGATTGGCTAATGGTCTAGGTGTGGGTCCTGGAGTGACTCTTATTCTGAACAGGCCAGCGGGGTCTTTGGGGTCTTGAGGCCCAGAAGTATCTCTTGGTGACTTGAACAAGCCCCCGTCTGGTCCCCCAATCCGGCATTGTGCTGCTCTCTCAGTTCAGGAGCGACAGATTCCAGAATGTTGGTGTTTCCTCTGCTGGGCACACACAGAGCAGGTGGACAGGGGGGCGTGGCAGCGAGGTGGCAGGAGGCCAGCGGGTGGGTATTATCGATTCTTTTGAAATGGCTCCTCTGGATAGACAGCAGGGTGCAGGTGTCACCGCAGTGCTTGTCCCCCTCTCCACAGAGGAGCCCCTCCATCCTTCTGCAAGAGTCCAGGGCCACTCAGCCGGCCTGGGATGGAGCTGCGACCTGGGCACGTGGCATGTGCTTTCAAAGTGGTGGAGCGGGAGAGTTGGGGAGAGCACAAGAGCCTGACCTTCCTGCCTTCTAGAATTCTCTATCTGCTAGAAGCATGGAAAGGGTCTAAAAGCCTGTGTAGAGAAACACGTATGTAAAATGGAAACGGTGGAACAGAGCAACTCGAGCGAGCCTGTCTCCTACAGCTGATCTTAGGCTTCTTAGGGAAACCACAGGAGGGAGCCACAGGCAGGCCTGGAAAGACCCCCGGCGAGGTGCAGACACAAGGGCAAGAATGTGGGCTTGGTCTGTGCAGTCGTTTCTGAGTGAAGCTCACAGGGCTCATATTTTTACATAAGATACAAGTGATCAAACACTAGATTTATCCTGAGGGCCACTGGTTGGGAGAATCTCCCATAAATATTAGAGCTGTTTCCGTCCCCTCATTTCAGGGATGGAGAAGGAAGGTCAGGGAGAGCAGGGACGTGCCCGCCCGGGGTCTCAGAGCAGTGCACCCTGGTTGCCCACCTGGCCTCTCCAGGACACCTGCATGAGCTCACGGGTCCTCCAGAGCTGTATCCAGCCCGCTGGAATGGGGTGTTTGCTTTCCAGAGGGGGAGGGAATGATGGACTGTGGATGGTGGGAGTGGGTGGAGCCCCTGGAAGGGCAGCCAGGCAGGGGGGCTTCCTTTGGGTGAGAGGAGTTCATTTGTACGTTTTCTTTCATTAACTCTGCCCTGCGCTCTTGCTGCGTCCAGGCCTGTGGGAGGCTCAGAACAAACGAGCTCAATGGGAGGCTCCCACTGAAGGAGCCCAGGGTCGCGGAACAGACGCGCCAACAACACCGAGTGCTGTGACGCTCGTGTGGACAAAACACGGGGCTGCTGGGCCGAGGAACAAAACCTTCCCCAGAGTGGCAAGGGCAGCGGGATGGGTGTGGAAGCAAGGCTCAGAGGATCTGACATTCGGCAGCGCCTTGCGGGATGAGTGAGCAGGCCCTCTCGGGGACCACCATGGGTGTCAGAGAAATAAATGTGCTAGAGCCCCGTGCATCGTGCCTGGGCCCTGGAAATGCAGTCATTACAATACCCTTCGGGTAGGAAGTCTGTTGAAGGTACAGTTTGAACTCCCTCCTGTGCTGGCTGCGGCTCCTGATGCCCCACACGCCTTGGATTACAAAGGGATGGCCGTGTGCCCAGCAGGAAGGGGCTGGAGCTGAGGACCAGCCTGGCTCCCACGGAGATAGCGCTGAGTCCCAGCCTTTGTCATAGCTACTCTTTCAAATAAGAAAACCCTCACATCTGATGTGCGAAGAAGAGGCTTGAATAAGATTTGCTGGGCTCCTCACAGCCTGCCAGTGTCCTGACAAAGGAGGGGGGCTGCTTTGGTGTTGGGGAGAGAGCCATCTGTGACCTCCCTGTCTGCCAAGTTGTCTCCTGTGGGCAGCTTGGGAACCGTCTTCTGCTGGGCTCATGGCCCCTCAGAGCAAAGTCTTATTATTTATTTATTTGCTTATTTGCGTTTATTAGTCTGCTTGTTTATTTATCCGTGTATCTGGTTGTTTGTTTATTTGTTTATTTATTTATCCTCGCCCATTGATTTTTTTTTTTAGAGAGTGGAAGGGAGCGAGGGAGGGAGGGAGAGAGAGAGAGAGAGAGAGAGAGAGAGAGAGAGAGAAAGAGAGAAACAGAAACATCAACATGAAAGAGGCACATTGATTGGTCTGCATGTACCCTGACTGGGGTTTGGAGATCGAATCTGCTACCCAGGTATGTGCCCTTGACCAAGAATCAAACTGGTGACTCTTTGGTGCACAGGCCAATGCTCTATCCACTGAGCAACACCAGCCAGGGCAGAGCAAGGTCATCTTTAAATGATTCCATCTCCTTTATGTCCTTGACCCATCTTATAACAAGAAAAAGCAAGAAAGACCTGGGAAGGACAGTGGCAGAAATGGAATCAGTCCAAAGGGCAAGTGCGTCCCAGTGTCCAGCTGTGGCTCTTTTGTTCCCTCTTTTTCTGTGTCCCCATCTCCCCACTGCCTCTCCATGCAAATCATTCAGGTCTTCTTTTTTAAAATGTAATTGTTTTTAGGTTCATTTTTACAGAGAGTGAAGGAGGGAGGGGGGAGAGAGAGAGACATCGATGTGAGAGAGAAACATCCACTGGTTGCCCCCTGCACACGGCCCGACCGGGAATCACACCCACAACCTGGGAATGTGCTCTGACCGGGAGTCGATGCTGCCACCTTCTGGTGTCCAGGATGCTGCTGCAACCAACTGCGCCGAGCCGGCCGGGGCTCACTCAGCTCTTCTTACTGCGCGTGTGTGAGACGCCTGCAGAGTGGACGAAGACCACCCAAATGGGCACTGCAGGGGCTGCTCGTTCAGAGCTGCTCTAGCAAGGGAGTCATCCTCTGCGCTTGCCGTGGGCAGAGACTCAAAGGCAGGCAGAGGGGAGGGAAAGCTATACAGTGGAGGAAGGGAAGGCTTCGGGTGTGCCCTGATTGGAGGCCTTTGGCCTGGGGAACCTGGAGGCAGGCCTGCTGGCCCTGGGGCATCCTGTGTGATTGGTTAGGGTGTGTATTTGGCTTTCTCTGCTTGGTGCTCAGTTGGAAGTGGGGACAAAAGTTAAGGAAATTGGCCCTGGCTGGTTTGGCTCAGTGCATAGAGTGTCGGCCTGGGGACTGAAAGGCCCAGGTTCAATTCCGGTCAAGGGCACATGCCCGGGTTGTGCAGGAGGCAGCCAGTCAATGATTCTCTCTCATCATTGATGTTTCTATCTCTCTCTCCCTCTCCCTTCCTCTCTGAAATCAATAAAAATATATTTAAAAAAAAAAGTTAAGGAAACTGTCAGCAATCAAGTCCTGGCCATTGGGTCCATTTGTTACAGAGGGCAATGTTTGGTTTCCAGGACTGTTGATAGCGATAGCAGTCTGACTTACGACAGACAGCTTCCTGAGCTGTCACTGTTGAGATGGGTTGGCTTCCTGGGCAGGTTGTGGGTCAGAGTTCTGATCTCACAGTTGGTCTGGCCATTGCCTGTGTGTGTATTCAGCCTCTCACAGCCTGTCTTTCAGTGAACCTCAGCAGTTCCCCGTGAGCGCCTGCTCTACGCCCGGCCGTGGGCATGAGCAGGTGAGGAGTAGCAGGAGAGCCCAAGCTCACTGGGTGCATGCTGAGGGTTTTACATCTGCTATCTCATCCAGCCCCCATAGCGCCCGATATTTGAGAAGGCTAAGAAAACTGAGACCTAGGTTCGCTTGCTCGGACCCAGCCCTGGATCCCGCCCCAGACTGGGACGCAGCTTCACCATGGAGGAGGCAGACCGAATCCTCATCCATTCCCTGCGCCAGGCCGGCGCGGCAGTTCCTCCCGAAGTGCAGACCCTGCGAGCCTTCACCACTGAGCTAGTTGTCGAAGCCGTTGTCTGCTGCCTGCGTGTGATCAATCCTGCTGTGGGCTGCGGCCTCAGCCCCCTGCTGCCTCTCACCATGTCTGCCCGTTTCCACCTGGCCATGAGCCTGGCTCAGGCCTGCATGGACCTGGGCTATCCTTTAGAGCTTGGCTATCAGAACTTCCTCTACCCCAGTGAGCCTGACCTCCGGGACCTGCTTCTCTTCTTGGCTGAGCGTCTATCTGCCGATGCCTCTGAGGACGCAGACCAGCCTGCAGGTGACTCAGCGATCCTTCTCTGGGCCATCGGGAGCCACATTCGGGACCAGCTGGCCCTGCCCTGGGTTCCACCCCTTCTTCGCACTCCTAAGCTGCAGCACCTCCAGGGCTCGGCCCCCCAGAATCCTTTCCATGCCAGGACGCTGGTCGTGCCTGAATTGAGTTCCACAGGAGAGCCCCGGGAGTTCCAGGCAAGTTCCCTGCTACTACCAGCCCCCACGCAGGTGCCTCAGCCTGCTGGGAGGGTGGCCTCGCTCCTCGAATGCCATGCCATCCAGCTCTGCCAGCACACAGCCCGGGACCACCCTGGGGACAAGGCCTGGGTCCACCGGGCATCCTGCCTCCCCGCACAGGATAGGCGGGCTCAGCTGCAGCGGCTGCAGAAGCACCTGACTGAGCATCTGCGTCAGACCTGGGGCCAGCTGGGGGCCCCCCAGCAAACCCAGGACTTGGGAGAGCTGCTGCAGGCCTGGGGTGCTGGGACCACGGCTGGTGCTCCAAAGGGCTCCCGCTTCACACATTCAGAGAAGTTCACCTTCCATGTGGAGCCCGAGGCCCAGGTAGCCCAGGTGTCAGCTGTGCCAGCCACCTCCCGGTGGCCTGAACCAGACACGTGGACAGCTCAAGAGCAGGAGCTGGAGGCTCTCCGGGAGCTGCTAAATGGAGTGAACCTTAACATTGAAGAGGTTGCAGCCAACATGAAGACGCTGGGAATCGGCCTTGTGCAGATGGAGACCCGGTGTCGGCAGACGGAGCTCAGCACAGCGGAGAGGGAGCAGGCCCTGCACCTGAAGCGCCGGGCGGTGCAGCTGCTGCCAGACGGGGCTGCCAACCTTGCCAAGCTACAGCTCGTGGTAGAGAGTAGTGCCCAGCGGGTCGTCCACTTGGCAGGCCAGTGGGAAAAGCACCGGGCCGCGCTCCTTGCTGAGTACCGCCACCTCCGAAAGCTCCAGGCTTGCAGAGAGCTGGAATCTTCTCGGCGGCTGGCAGAGATCCAGGAGCTACACCGGAGAGTTCGGGCTGCTGCTGAGGAGGCCCGCAGGAAGGAGGGGATCTATAAGCGGCTGGTGTCCGAGCTGGAGATCCTGCCCAGAGACGTGTCCCGGCCGGCTTATACCCAGCACATCCTGGAGATTGTGGGTAACATCCAGAAGCAGAAGGAAGAGATCACTAAGATCTTGTCTTACACAAAGCAGCTTCAGAAGGAAATTGACTCCCTGTCTGGGAAGCTGGACCGGACATTTGCGGTGACTGATAAGCTGGTGTTCAAGGATGCCAAGAAGGATGGTGCTGTGCGGAAGGCCTACAGGTACCTGGCTGCCTTGCATGAGAACTGCAGCCAGCTCCTCCAGACCATCGAGGACCTGGGCACCCTCCTGCGGGAGGTCCGAGACCTGGAGGAGCAGATCGAGACTGAGATGGGCAAGAAGACCCTCAGCAACTTGGAGAAGATCCAAGAGGACTTCCGGGCCCTTCGCCAGGAGAACACTGGCCTCCAGGGGCAGGTCCATGAGACCTGAGGGGCCCCCGCAGAGGTCTCCCCCACCCCCGGCCTCAGCAGGGATTTGGAGTGTTGGAGGCGATGGCCAAACACTGGCCCTCACTGTTCCCTGTGCTTGCTGTCCAGTCCCTCCTGCTGGGGTGGCTCCTGTCCACCTGACCCCAATCCTTATCTGGGGTGAGCGGCCAGAGACTGGGAGCTTGGCTGAAGTTTACTGGGGACAGTACTGGGGGTTGGGGCCTTGGATCCCCCCAAAATGAGGGACTCTGTCAAAAAGAAAGAAAACTGAGACCTCAACCTGATCCTCGTGGAGCTCCTGGTCTCAGAGGTGCCGGGTGTGTAAGCAGACAGCACCTTATTGGGTGAGGGGTGGCGCAGCCGACGGTTGCTCAGTCCCATGTTCTTCCCCCACTTCCTGCTTTGCTCCCGCCCACTGCGTTACTTTTCTGTAGCTGCTGGCACTTAGCAGATGGAAGGGGAGAGAAGGGGTACAGTCCCGGGAAAGCGCGGCGGACAGTGAAGCTTTGCCGCAGGCCGTTGGGCTCTGACGCCTTGATTTTTGTCTGGGACCAGGCAGATCTGCTCTGATGGGTTCCCTCAGCACGGCCCGCCACTGAGATAGCAGGTCTGGGAGAGTCCATCTCACTGAGTTATCCACGGGGCAGCTCCCAGTTGCCGACGACCAAGAGTCCCTACCTGATGCCGAGGCGGTGATCGGCTGTGACCTTCTGCATCGGTTTTTGCTGTCGGCCCACAAGGGCATCTGGGGTTACCTGGCTGACCTCAGTGTGACCCCTGCATGTGTGCTTGCAGACAGTGGTTCAGCCCTCCCCAGCAGAGAGCTAAAGGAACCCAAGTGCCATGGCCTTCAGCTTACTTTGTATAGAATCCAGAGATAGGACTACCAAGGCCAGCGGGCGAGAGCATTTTAAGACAGTATGGTGTACACCATGAAGTCATCGAGCACTGACCTGACCCTGAGCCCGGGGCCCACCAGGTGAAGAGCAACCTTGTCTGTGGTCAGGCTGAACCAGGCCCCACAAGATGAGAGGCTGGGTCGTTTGGTGTGTAAAGCACAGACACCGAGTTTGAGTCCAGCTCTGGAGTGTGACGTCTCCCACATCCCCTGTAGGTCCGTGCTCCGTGCTGATCTTGGCTCACTGACCCTCGGCTGCAGTTAGGTGCAGCCTTTGGGGAGCCCCAGCAGGAGAGCAGAGGGAGAGTGGAGAGAAAGGTCAGTGAATTTATTCTCCTGGCCACCTCCCTGTGAGGTCCACCTCGGGCTAGCTGTGCCCCTTGTCCGGAGGTCACTTTTCTCAAGGCAGCTTCAACATGACTGTCTCTCTGGGTGGTGACAGCTCCCTGCTCGTAACCCCGGGTGGCTCATGATCCCTTGAAATTCCACTGCGGCTTCTCACAGCGTTGGAAATACTTTTTGTTGCAAATAAACTCTCCTTGAGTTAATTTGAGTATGCCAGCTCTTTCCAGTGGGGGCCCTGACTGATGCTCTCTGCAACTCATTAGCTCGGTAATCACAGGCAGGTTAACTGCTCTGTGCCTCAGTTTCCCCCTCGGTACAATGGAATAATACTGGTAATAGTCTTTACCCAGAGAGCCCCTGTGAAGATTGAATACATTAACCCATGCCCAGCCCTGAGAGTGGCTGCATCTGCAGCACTGTCTGGCGCAGTACCTGGCACAGAATCGTGGGCGTTACCCACTGAGCAGGTGAATGAATGACTTCCGACCATGTGGTCAGCAGAATAATGACCCTCCCAAAGATAGCCACATCCTAGTCCTTGGAATCTGTGACTGTTTCCTTTCGTGGTAAGAGAGACTCTGCAGATGTGATTTAGTTAAGGCCCTTGAGACCAGGTGATACCCTGGGTTGAGTGAGTGCATCCAGTGTCATCACAGGGTCCTTATAAGGAGGCAGGAGGGCCAGAGTCAGAGAAGCTGATGTCACAGCCGCAACAGAGACTAGATGATGTGGTTCCAAACCTCCAGAGGCTGGAGAAGTCAAGGAACAGATTCTTCGCTAGACCCTGCAAAAGGCACACAGCTCTGCTGACACTGTCTCCTTTTATAGATGAGGAAACTGAGGCAGAGAGCGCGTAAGTAACTTGCCCGAGGTCACACAGCGAAAAAGAAGGGGTTAGAACTGCGGGCCCAGATCCATGGAGCTCCTTTATAACTACTAATAGGATTAAAGGGTATGCACTCTTTTGCAACTTGCCTTTTTTAGTTTGTTAGTCCTCGACTGAGGATATTTTCCCATTGATTTTTAGAGGGAGTGGGAGGGGCGGGGAGAGACAGAGAGAGAAAAACATCCATGTGAGAGAGACACATAGATTGGTTGCCTTCCGCACATGCCCCAACCAGGACCGGGGATCGAGCCTGCAACCGAGGTACGTGCTCCTGAGCAGAATCAAACCCAGGACCCTTCAGTCCGAGGGCTGATGCTCTAGCCCCTGAGCCAGACCAGCTCTGTCACAACTTGCCTTTTTTACTTAGCAGTACGTTTTAGAAATTGGTCCATGTTGGGACAGTGACAACTGCCTTATTCTTTTCATGGGGGCAGAATGGTCAGCACCATTTTAGTTTGCTGCAGACACAGAACAGTTTTCTCACCCCTTCCCTCTGTCCACCGGAGGAGAGGGTGTGGCTTTTGGAAACTCCACTCCTGTCTCCTTGCCCCTGTGCCCAGCTGTCCTTGTGCGGAGCATGAGCCGTTTGAAGGACACTTTTTGCACCCTGGCTGACCCTGCCTGACCCTAATTGCTTATCGATGTGGGTGTGGCACCCAAGGCACTGACTGATCCTCGGTGGACGGGTACTTTTGGAGTTGGCGCATTCTCTTGCCTGCCTGGCTCCATAGTTATGGCCAGCCAGCCTCATCATTTCCTTAATGGAATCAGTAGGCCTCCTTTCTCGCTGGGGTCAGTCTAAGGCTTCTGAGTCAGCCTTGGCAGTTGTCCAAGATAAGGAGGATGCGGAAGTAATACGAAGAACTTGGGGAAGGGAGGTCCATTTAACAAACACCCAAAACCACAGTTTAATAGATAGTAAATAAGGGAATATCGTGAGGGGCTGCTCTCAGGGTGGGGACAGTGTTGGGAGAGGATGGAGTAGGTCTCCTCCCTGTCCATCCGGGAGCCCAGACTGGTTGGCTCTGAACCTTGGTGTAAGCGAACGGGAAGAAACATCTGGAGGCCCCCCCATGCCACCCCCTGGGACCAGAGCACCTCAGCCCTCTCTCCCAGAGAGAAGGTAGCAAGACCCTGGGCATTGTTGTGACCCCAACAATGAAGAGGAATGTGTTGTGCCCCCAGGGGTGTGAAGCAAAGCTGGATGTGGCTGCAACCATGTTTAGTTGGCAGCTCAGCACATCAGCCGAGCAGGTAACTGGGCTATTGGCCACATTCTTCTTCCTTCTCTGAAGTGGGAACAACAGAGAAAACCTCAAGTACCTAGGCTGAGGTGACATAAAGTCCCAGGAGTTGGTTAAGACTGGGACTTTGACAGGGATGGGGGCATCTATCCCAGGGAACCTACCTTTTTTGCCTCTCCCTGGTGAGGGGGCCTGCAAGCAGTTCCATGGTTTGGTTTCCCCTCAAAACCTACCAGGTTTATCATGAACAAGTCTGCACTCATAAGTTTTTGACAACTTAAAAGAAATGGACCAACCAGTTCCTTAAAAACCACAAACTACCAAAACTCAAGCAAGATGAAATATCCAATCTGAAAAACCCTATAACCATCAAATAAACTGAATTCATAACTACAATGACCCTAAAAAAAGAAATCGCTAGGTGCAGATTTTACAGAAGTCTAGCAAACTCGTCAACAAGAATTAACATCAGTTTTACATAGTCTCTTCCATAAAATAGAAGAGAAGGGCACACTCTCTAACCCATGCAAAAAAGCCAGTATTACTTCTATTTCAAATCCAGATGTGAACAAGACAAAAATAAATTACAAAGAAAACTACAGACCACTATCTCACATTAATTAAGACACGAAAAATTCTCAGCAAAATATTAGCAATCAAACCCAGCAGTGTATGAAAAGAATTATATGCCATGATCAAGTGGTAATTATCACTTTTTTCAGATGTGCAAGGCTGGCTCAACATTTGAAAATCAGCCATTTATCTATCATATATATCGACAGAGAAAAAGCATTTGACAAACTCCAACACCCATTTATGATTTAAAAAAAAAAAAATTCAACAAACTAGGAACACAGGAGAAATAACTCAATTTGTGCTGGGGTCCAACCCCAGCAGATCCAGGGGTCCCCAAAGGTGTGGACGGAGTCAGCGAAGAAGGAATGACACGGAGACAGCGTTCAGTTGATCAGCAGCCTAGCCAGGATCTCTGGCCAAGTTCTGGTCTGGATCTCCAGCGAAGTTCTGGTTAGGATCTCCAGCCAGGTTCTGTGTCCATGTTCTCTTGCTAGGTTCTCCAGCCAGGTTCTCCAGGTTCTCCAGCCAGGTTCTGTAGCCATGTTCCCTCGCTAGGTTCTCCAGCCAGGTTCTATCCAGGTTCTCCTGCCAAGTTCTGTTGCCAGGTTCTGTCCAGGTTCTGTTGCCATGTTCTCTCGCCATGTTCTCTCGTTAGGTTCTCCAGCCAGGTTCTGTCCAGGTTCTCCAGCCAGGTTCAGTCACCAGGTTCTAGTCAGGTTCTCTTGCCATGTTCTATCCAGGCTGTGTAGCCAGGTTCTGTCTCTAGGTTCTTCAGCCAGGTTCTCTCACTAGGTTCTGTGTCTAGGTTCTGTGGCCAGTTTCTGTCCAGGATCTTTTGCCATGTTCTCTCCAGCGAAGTTCTCCTGTCTCTAGGGTCTGTGTAGGTTCTGTGTCTAGGTTCTGTGTCTAGGTTCTGTGTCCTGTTGTCTTGTTACATCTGTATTTATACCAGTTGATTCCAGTCCTATCAATCTCTATTCCAAAGGTTAGGGCGTTTCTTATCTCCATTCCAGGGAGTAAAGATTATGTAGCTTAAGCATGATTGTTCGTAGTTAAAGTGATTAATTACCCGCCTGGCACTTAGTTAAGGGGTTTTATTCCCTCCCTAACTTCAGGGGAAAATCCCTACCTGGGGAAACAGCCTTTCTCAGAGAGGTGACCTTGGTTAAAACACATAGTGCCAAGAAGGTGAGCAAACATATTAAGAACAGTATGCCATATATGCCAGGTCCCTTGAAACAGCAAGGATGGACCGGCTCCCGGCAAATTTGGTAAAGAACATCTATAAAAATCCCACAGCTAACAGCAGACTTGATGATGAAATGCTTTACCTGTAAAATTGAGGACAGCAAAGATGTCTGCCCTCATTTTGAAAGTTCTAACCACTGCAATAAGGTAAGAAAAAAAAAATTAAGGCATATAGATGGGAAATGAAGAAATAAAACTCTCTTATTTGTGATATAATTGTCTACATAGAAAACCCCAAGGAATCTACAAAACAACCCTCCTAGCTCAGCAAGTTCCTGGGATATAAGATCAACATAAAAATCTTAGATGAGGTCATGCACACTCATCCTCAAAATGGCTTATCTCCCTGAGATAAATCCCTGACCTTCCCAAGGTCGCTGAGGCCTTGCATAATGTGGTTCCAGCCTCATTTCCACCACTTTCCCTCTCCCTCTCCTCTGTGTTAGTTAATGATGGAATCCGTGAAAGCAAACACTGCAGGGGAAGGGGACGGAAATGATGGGAGAGGATCCTACTTTAGACAGCGTGACATTCAAGCAAAGACACAAATGAAGTGACGTAGCAGAGTATCCTAGAAAGAGGGAACTCCAGGTGCCAAGACCCAAGGCAGCAGCGTGCTCGGCGTGTTGGAGGAAACGCTGTCTGGCAAAGGCAAGTTGGCGAAGCACTGACTAGATGTTCTCCAGCATCCCTTCCAAAACTGACCTTGGACCTGTGACCTGCACAGGGGTGTTTTCTGGTTTGAGGCGTGACTGTCTAACGACCTGGCTGCTGGAGGGGTTAGGGGTTTGTGTGGCTCTGCTGATGAGCCTTGTGTTCAGGATGTCCTTGAAATGGGAATGAGACGCAGCCAGGTCCCCTCAAACAGGCAGGTCTGTTTTCCTCTTGTCATCACTTATCAAATATTTGCTGAGTGTAGAGAGCAAAGATGAATCAGATACAGCCCCCATCGGATCAGAGACAGCACGGCAGAGCAGGTGCCTGCAGTGGGGCTGGCACTCAGGTGGGTGGGTCCAGAGGGCCCTCACGCAGGGCTCTGTTCCAACTGCGGAACCCTGGAACTGGCTGTTGGGACCTAGGAGCCCTTTACCTCCCACAACCCCAGCTGCATCGTGGGGGATGCAGAGGGACAGGTGGGCTGGCTACGTAACTGGTTGGCCCCGTGCAAAATGAAAATGTAGGACCCTGTTCACAGGCAGGAGGAAAGTACTGTTAAAGGAACATGAAAAGCCTTTTCCTTGCCTCTGTGGCCGCTCTCTTAATGTGTCTTGGTGATTTTCATTTGCTATTTAATGCCCTTCCAAGTCAGGAAAATATTGAAACTTTAAATTATTAGTATGAATTTTACCATTCCTCTTTATATTGTACAACGCCCGTTTTAAATGCAAATATCAGCATTTGACCCATATATGGGGTCATAAAATTATGCCGTTTGGATTTCATAGCTTGTTTCCAGAGGGTCCTCAAGTGGCCAGAGGGAAACTCCAGCCAGACTCAGGAAGGTTGGAAGGAGGAAGACAGGAAGTGCGGCCGCTCACAAGGGCCTAGGGTACCCCCTACTCCTCATGATGAAGGGCACACGTGCACATACCCTCGAGCCTAACAGTTCCCACACATGCGAGACCACCCCACTTCACCCTGGCCAGGGGTAGGACCTGGCGAGGTCCAGCCAGGTATCCCAGGAATCTTTAACCCCCTGCCTCAGGATATGCTCAGTACCTGAGGCCAGGATGAGCGAGAGGTTTCCTCCTGCCAAGACTCAGCCTCCAGCTGCCGCCTAGCAGATATGTTAGTGCTGCCCGCCCCGGGGCAAGGAGTACCAGGGGACAGATGCCACCGTGCTCTACCCCAAGACACCATGGGCACGTGTGCCGGCTGACCCTCCCTGTGCCCAGGCCCCTTCCAGGGAGAGAGGGCTGTAACGGTTGCAGGATAGGGGTGAAGAGGGGGAGCCCAGCATGTCCTGGGTGCCTGGGAAGCTGGTGGGAGTCAGGACCCGGTGTATAAGCTGATACTTCAGGACTTCGCTCTACTTATAAAACACAGACTCAAGGATAAAATTACTAAGACTTTGTTAGTCCACGCAGATCCAGGGAAAAGCCCTGAGACTGGAAATCTACCTTCGTAGGCGGAAGGCAGGGAAAGACCAAAGAAGGAGGCTGGCCACTCTGGCCTGGTAATTAACAGAGTTTATTAAGGGAAACTCATATACGAGGCATGTCTTAGGCGGCTGCGAGACTGAATGGATCCTAAAGAATTCTGGGGAGTAAAGCGGGGGAACAGTCACAGGTACTAGTTCATGGATGCTGCCAGGTATGGGGAATTGCTGCACGTGCTTGACCAGGTCAGGACAGCAACCTGTTCCAGGAACCAGCACGTAACAGGAGGCAAGGGACAGATGCTGATGTATGTCAGAGTGAACATCAGTTATGATGTGACAGTCCCCAGGGGGTTTGCAGAAAGCAACTGCTGTTATGGCCCGGGTCCCGCTTGCAGGGAGTGGTCACGTCTTGGAACAGCCTCTCGCTGCAGACTTTCACGACGGCAGCGCAGAACATTCAGCCACGAGTGCTGGGCCCTCGGGAACCTGGGGCCCTGTGTGACTGCTGGTCACAGGCCCATGAAGCCAGCCTCGGGGAGAAGAGCTGAGGTCATTCTTCAGGTCACTTGGCATTTCTGAGCCTCAGTTTCCTTTTTGCCAGACAAGGTGGGAAGGCTCGCCTGTCCTTTAACAAAGGAGAGACTCTATAAGGTCACTTGGGGACGGAGCCTGGGAAACCAGCAGAACTCCAGGCCCCTGTGGGTGCTCTCATGGCGGTTCTGCTGCTCTGTCTCTCCCATGCTCCTGCTGTCCACTGGCTTCCTCTGCTTCCTTAGGTTCCTCCCTGGTGTTTACTGAGCACCTACTGTGTGCCAGACATTGTGCAAAGCACTTTGCACACACGCAGTCTTCACAGCAGCCCTATGCTGTGATGATAGCAATAGCACATAGGAACGTGTACTCTGTCCTGGGCACCGAGCCAAGCGCTTTTCCCATGTTAACGATGTAATCCTCCAACAACCCTCTGAGACGGGCACTGCTAGTCCCTTTCTACAGGTGAGGAGACACACCTAATGGTTAGATAACGGAGCGAACAAGTTGTAGATGGCACAGTTGGGTGTGAACTCAGGCCGTGGGGGCCGCAGGTGCAGCACACTTAGGCCCTGCGTTATGCCACCTCCCTTACCTCCCACCATGGCTCTGGGTTTCTGCCTCTCATCCCTTCTCCTTGCCCCCAGTCCCTGTGGACACCCAGCTTCTCTGTAGAACACAGCACTTCCACTTCAGCTTCAGCCTCCACCATCCCAGCCAGCCTGGGGCAGGTTCCCAGCAGAGGGACTCCCACCAGCCCTGCTTACCTCCTCACCCTGGTCCCTGCGGGTTGCTGGTCAGCTTCTGGAGTAGCTGCTCTAAGAGCAGGAGCCCATCCATACTCGTCTGGTCAGCTGCAGGAGTGAGGAGCCCCGGGCTGCCCATCCTGACCTATCCCATCAAGGCCTGGAGTGGAGGCCTGGTCTGAGGGAGGAGCCAGCACGTCCTGACCACCTGACCGCTGTCTAGGCTTTGGAATGTTGGGAGAGCCTTCCATTCCAAAGCCAAAAGTAGGGAGCCCAGCTGGAAATGACCCCCAACCAGCGGTGGGAGTTACCCCTCCTCTTGCATAAACAAACATGGACTGGACCCTGGGTGGGGAGGACTTCCTTTTGGCCTGGGACGTCCTTGCTGCCTTCCTGGCCTGGGCAGCTGGTAGTGTCTCTAGGCTGCTTTCCTTCTCACCCCCCCTCCTCTTCCTCCCTCACATGGCAGAGCTCCGCCTGGAAGGGAACTTCCTGCACTGCCTCCCCAACGAGGTCAGTGCCCTGCAGCACCTCAAGGCCATCGACCTGTCTCGGAACCAGTTCCATGACTTTCCTGAGCAGCTCACCACCCTGCCAGCACTGGAGACCATCAATCTGGAGGAGAACGAGATTGTGGGTGAGTGGACACCCCACCCCCCCCAGCACCACCTTCCTCCAAGTCCCTTTCCTGAGTGAAGCTCACAGGGCTCAAGGGGCACCAGGCATGGGGCTGTGGAGTCACATTTTCAGAGACCGGAGGGCAGCGCTGGGCTTTCTGGCCTGAGGTGGCTGAGCACAGGGCACTGGACCCGCGAAGGGAACCATTCTGAGGCCTTGCCACCTGCCAGAGGCTGGGTTGGGCACTTGCTTTCACCGGAGAGGTAGAAGGCCTCAGCATTCCGCACAGAGAGGCCTGCATAGCTGGGCCACAAGCTGTCCCTCTGGCATCTCTCTGCCAGCCGAGGCTGCCTCTAAGACCCTTTCACATTTACTCCTCCCCGAGTCCCTGGCTCGCCTTCCTGGTCTCCACAGTGCCCTCTTCACCATTAGCACGCGGGGGCCACTGGGAAACAGGATTGGAACACCCTCTCTGCCTTCCCCCAGTCGCCAATGCTGCCTGTCCCTGTCTCTGTCCAGAGTGCTGGAGAGCAGCCCCCATGCTCTGCATCTCAGAGCTCAGCCTTGCTAGGACCTATTCAGGGTATAAGAGGCACTTCGGAACACAGGCACGGGTCTGGACATGGACATGGATGTAGGCTTTGGGGAAGTGCTCCTTCGTTCACCAGCTGCCATTTTTTATTGAGCAGCTTGTTCTGTGCCAGACACTGTGCTGGAGGCAGATGGACAAAGCGCCCTCCCGTTCTCATGGGGCTGGTGGCATGGTCAGTCACACAGCTGATATTCAGTGAGCATTTAAATGTGCTCATGTTTAAACCTCCCCATAACTTTATGAGGCAGATACTGTTACTCTCCCCAGGCGAGGAAACTGAGGCACGGGGAAGGTCAGTAACTTGGCCAAGGTCATGGCACCTGGGCATGGCACAAGGTCTTGCCAACCCAAGCAGTCTTGCTTCAGAACCCCAGCTACCCAGGACAGTGCTTTGCATAAGGAGAGAAGATGTTTGCACGCAGCCGTAGGGAGATAGAAAGCCACAAGCCACATAACTGGTTGGGAGGAAACTCTTTTGTGGTGGAGGGGACAGCGTATGGTGTGAGGCAGGACCTCCTAGGCCAGGTAGGCAATCAGCCTTGCTCCTGGCAGCTCACCTCATGCGCCAGAGCAGGTGGGCAGCGTCCCGGATGGAAGTACTGGAAGATCAGAGGTGCTTGAACTGGATGTACGTTCAGATCGTTCGGGGAGCTTTACAAAAACCCTGTTCCAAGACCACAGTCCCTGCCAATTCAGTCAGAATATCTGATGATGGTTTTTAAAACTCCCTAGATGGTTCCAGTGTGCAGATGAGATGGAACCACCAAGTTGGATCAGAACCTTCTACCACCAATCCCATTCTATCCCTGAAGAAGCTGTAACCTCCCTTTTCCTCCTCCTCCCAATGACTGTCTGGTGTGTGTGTGTGTGTGTGTGTGTGTGTGTGTGTGTGTCTACATCCAGAGAGCTCACAGTTGGCCCGAAGCAGGTTTGAGTTCCTCCTCAGTCCAGCCTGTAGTGTGTGGGTTCTCGACTTCACGTAGGAAAGATTTCACAACATGAGTCCAGGTGGGTTTGAGAGTATGTTTATTAAAGCTGGGGACAGACAGTGAAACGGAGGAAGGATTTAGGATAGAAGAAACAACAGAGGAGCCCTAGCCGGTCTGGCTCAGTGGCTAGAGCTTCAGCCCTCAGACTGAGGGTCGCCAGTTTCATTCTGGTCAAGGGCATGTATCTTGGTTGAAGGCTCAATCCCAAGCCCGGTTGGGGTGTGTGCAGGAGGCAACCAATTGATGTGTCTCTCTCACATCAATGTGTCTCTCTGTCTTTCCCCCCTCCATCCCACTCTATCTAAAAATCAGTGGAAAAAATCAATGGAAAAAATATTCTCAGGTGAGGATTAACAAAACAAAAAAGAAACAAATAGGGGAGAGCCTAAGTGGTGCTCTGCTCTGGCTCCCTGGAGACATTATAAGGAAGAAGTGAGCCAAAGCAGGGCTGCTGTTAGCTCACTGGGAAGTCAGAGAAAAGGGGGGCCTTGGAGATGGGATCAGGGCGTGAGCCTGGGTCGAGCTGCTGCTGCCCACTGCTCCCCTGGTTGCAAGTCCCTTGGGGACCCTTAGAGTTTCGGAAGAAATAAAATGTTCATGCCCAGGAAGGAGCACGGGCGTGCTCTAGAGGAGTCTTTGTCTTGAGGGATTTTCATCTTTTATTTTTCTGCTGGCGAGAATCTTAGGGGAGGGTTCCAGCAGGATATATATACCAGCTTTCCAGATGCCTTGTTCATATGCTGATACATCAAAATGAGCACATGGGGGAGTTTTGGATTGTGCTTTGGTCCGTTTTACTGTTATCGTTGGTCTGTCTGGCTTTAATGTGGTTTTTGTTATTTGTTCCCCAACTTTATCTGTCCTTGGCTTTAGCGGGCACACGCGGCGTTAATTGGGTCTTTGTTCTCCGTTTTCCCAGGCCAGGGTGATTTAAGCCATGCACTCCCTGGCCAGGGAGGAGGGCATGAGCCATTTGCTCTCAGTGTTCTTGGTTGGGAAGATAAGGTCTCGTGATTCACCAGCCGGCTGCAAGCTGCCCAAACGGTTTGGCCTTGTTTAATTTCCTTGTCTCAGTTTCCCCGTTCACTTGCCCAGGGATTTTCCTAGCTTCTTACTGTCCTGCCACATGTGGATTTACCTCCCTCCCTCAGGTTCCTCTTGCCACTGACCCCTGGGCCCAGGGCCCACAGATCCCCTCTCCTGGTTCTCCTGGCATCTTCAGAAGGAGCTTTACCCATAAGTCAGAGGCAGTGGAAGCAGAGCCAGAGTAAGTGGGCTAGTTCCCAAAGTACACATTTAGGCCCAAGAGCCCCGGTTGAGTGGAGGGGAGCTGGCCCGCGCTCCAGCACCGTGTGCTCGGGAGCCTGCAGTCCGGCCGGGTGCGCGGCAGCGTGGCTCACCAGTGGGAGCTGGAGGCACTCGCTCAGGTTCAGTGACCTCGCCTTCAACTCATTTTGTTCCCCCAAATCCGGTTTCTCTGGCAGGGTCCTCTCTAACTCATTCCCACCTGGTGGTTATTTAGGAGCTATTCTTTTTATTTTTTCTTTCTTTTTTTTTTTTAGAGAGAGAGAATTTTTTAAAAATATATTTTTATTGATTTCAGAGAAGAAGGGAGAGAGAAATAGAAACATCAGTGATGAGAGAGAATTATTGATCGGCTGCCTCCTGCACACCCCCTACTAGGGATCGAGCCGGCAACCTGGGCATGTGCCCTTGAATGGAATCGAACCCAGGACCCTTCAGTCTGCAGGCCGACACTCTATCCACTGAGCCAAACCAGCCAGGGCTAGGAGCTTCTCTCCTTACTTTCCCAATTGTAAGGGAGGTCTTCTTTCTCAGACAGTGATCTTAAATGAGCAGAAAGAGTGGTAAAGTTGGGATCGGCAACTGTAACTTCCAAGCTCCTACTGGCTAAATCCGGGACAGTTTGAGCACCAAGATAATTAAATACAATAATGAGTTGTAAGAAACAGGAGTCCATATTGGTAGTAAATGGATAGATGGGAGAGGAAGGTAGGCCCTTGCTTAGAGTAATGCTGAGGGGCTGCTGGAGTTGGAAAAGCATCATTTTGTGACCAACATGCAGAGCAGAGCAGGCAAGAATCAGCCGTGGATGTTGAATCTAGGGGCAGTGGATGCTAAATGTGGGTGAGGAGCCGGCTATTTGCATGCTCTTAAAGACTGTCTCCACATTTTGTTTCTCCATTCATCTGTTGGGGACACTTGGCTACTGTGAATAGTGCTGCTGTGTATATTTGTGACCAAGTATTTGAGGACCTGTTTGCAATTCTCTCAGTTCTACCCAGGAGTGGGATTGCTGGGATAAATGGAAGTCCGATGTTCACCTTTATTTTTCGGATGCTTTTCTGCATGTGGTTGCAGTGCCCTGGGGAGCCTGATGGCCCCTCACGCAGGGCTGGGCGCCAGGAGCTGAGCCCGTGTGCGGTGGGTGATGGAGCGCTGCTCCCACAGAGTGTCAGCGTCTTCCTGTTCCATCACCTTTCTTGGCCTCGCCCCCTAATCTTTCCCTCTCCCCAACAGATGTGCCCGTGGAGAAGCTAGCCGCCATGCCTGCCTTGCGCAGCATCAATCTCCGCTTCAACCCGCTGAACGCCGAGGTGCGCGTCATTGCCCCGCCACTCATCAAGTTTGACATGCTCATGTCTCCAGAGGGCACGCGGGCCCCCCAACCTTAGGCCTCCCTCCTCATGCCCACCCAGAAGGGACAGAAGCCACTTGGCCTGGCACCCTGAGGGGAGGGAGCCCCAAGGGCCCGTGGGAGGCCAAGCTTGGAGGGGCTGGGGATGGGTGGGCCCAACAGCGTGTGGGAGGGGGTGCAGCGGTCCAGGATAGATAGCTTAGAGCTGTAGAGGGTCCTGGAATGCCCAGAGGAGGAGGCGAGGTGGGGGCTAGAGCCAGGACTCTGGGCATTCTGTGCAAACTTGGGCAGGCCCCCACCCTCTCTGAGACTTACAGTTTCGGGAAAGGGCTAGTGGCAGTGGGTCTCTGCCTCCTTGGGCTCCTTGGAGGCCTTTTAGGGGACACACGCCACCCAAGTCTTCAATTCCTCGGTATCTTCTGAGCTCGCAGCTGAGCATCGCTGAGCATTTCCTGGGCCCCTGTGGGTTGAGGCCTTGCTTCTAGTGCTGAGAGCCAGTCGCTGCCCTGAGACGAACAGAAGACAACCTGCATCTATTTATTGCTTCCTTCTCCGTGCCCCATCCTGAGCCCTGTGGATCCCTGGATGGGCAGGAGCCTGAACCGGGAGTTGTGGGAAAGCTGCGGAGAGAGTGCGGACGCTGCAGCAGGGCTGACGATGTTTACATAGGAGCCCCAGGGCCATCAGGTGGGGAAACTGGGGAGCACATCAAGTTGGCACCGTCCTTCCTCATGATTAAGAAATTGCTGGAGTGACCAGCTGTGCCTGGCACCACTTTGAGCTACAGGAGAGTGGCCCAGAGAGAAAGAAAGCCATTTACGCCTGTGCCTCCCTCCACACAGTCTCTCTCTGGCAGCAGCAGACTGGCTGCCCTGTCATTGGTTCACCTGGACGCAGGCGGCACTGTGGACTGTTGGACTGTAGCTGGCCAGCCCCCGGGTCACCACTCAAAGCCCTGATAACCTCGTCATTTCTAGGCTCTGAACCTGGAGCCTGGCCAGGCAGTAGGATGACCTGCCGTCCGTGTTTGCTCGTGACTTTCAGTGCTAACATGGGGACAGGACCGGCGCAGGGACAACTGGTGGCTCCACCAGGTGAGGCCTGGGCTCTGGCTTCCTGTGACAGTACCTGTGGTGTGGAGAACCCCTGACCTCTTTACCCTGCCAGCATCTACCTCCCACCTTCTCATCTGTGGAGCAAGCAGATCAGCCTACCTGGTCTGGACTTTTGTCAGAGTCTGTGGGAGATGCCTGAGTCCCCAGGACTTGGGGCAAACCAGGCCACCCAAATCCTACTTCCGTGCGCCAGTGGCCACTCTGCCACACTCAGAACACTGACCCTTTTCTCAGAATGTTCCCATTCTATTCCCCGTCCCCTCCTCTTCCCCAGCCCTGAGCTGCCCTGCGCAGGCCTCCTGTCTCTTGGCAAGAAGCTAACAGTTTGGGAGGTTGTAGGCCTGTCACCAAGCACTAGAGACTCAGCTGAGAACTCAGCATCCCAAGAGATGCCTGTTCACCCTGCTCATCTCTCAGGCCTGGTAGGTTGAGCTCTGGGAAAAGGGTTTCCAGGGCAAGGAGGCCAGATAAGATCTCCAGGGCTACGGAGTTCAGCCGGGGACAAGTGAGGGCTACAGTCTAGCCCAGCCCGGCCTGGCCCCACTCACCGTGTCCTGGAGTGGGGTTTCTCCTTGTTGAAGAAGGGGTGCATTTCCTGATATGCAAAAAGGCATTATATGGCCAGAGCCTGCAACTCAGTGTGGTCTGCATGAGGACCTATGGGAGCTTGTTAGAAGCACAGGACCTCAGGCCCAATCCCAGACCTCCGGGATCAGAACCCGCACTCCAGATCCCCAGGGATTCCTACAGGCACTTTACTGTTTAAGAAGCCAAGGCCTGGGGTGGCCCTGGGGATGGCCTGGGAGTGAAAGGTGGAGTTTCTCAGCTTTCCCCCAACACCAAGTCTGTGCCCACCCCTCCCTCTCTAAAGCAGCCCTTCACTCCCACCCCGGGCCTCTTAGATCCGTGGTTGGCAAACTGCGGTTCGCAAGCCACATGCGGCTCTTTGGCCCCTTGAGTGTGGCTCTTCCACAAAATACCACATGCGGGCGCACGTACAGTGCGATTGAAACTTCGTGGCCCATGCGCAGGAGTCGGTTTTCGGCCTGGGCGAGTCTATTTTGAAGAAGTACTGTTGATATTTGGCTCTGTTGACTAATGAGTTTGCCAACCACTGTCTTAGATCTTTCAGAGTCTGTGTGGCACTCCTGTGAAGGGAGGACCTGGAGTCCCCAGGAGATGAAGGTTGGATTTACCCGGTCCTCTGGCCTCCCTTTCTGGTCCCCCCACCCCCCACCAAAAGCCAAGCTGCTACTTCCCCAGGTCCTCATCTCAGGCCTTCCAGAGGGGCTGTTCTGGAAGCTGCGCCCTCCTCTGCGTGGAGGGTGTGCCTTGGCCCCTCTGGGAACGCTGGGCAGCCGAGAAGCCCCAGATCAGAGCACAGTGTGAGCCCTTAGCTTCAGTCTGCAATAAAGAATGCATTGGTTTCACCTGCCTGTTGGTGTTTGATTCATTCTCACCACACAGGCCCCGTAGCCTGGGGGTCAGACCTGCCCCCCTGAGAAGAGGAGGGGCCCAGGGGCAGCCAGCAGGAATTGATGCATGCCCTAAAGCTGTGCTGCTGCAGAGCAGCTGTCAGCCCTGGGGAGACCCAGACACCTGGGGAAGGATAAGGAACCCTGTTGTCCCCCCATTTTTCCCTTACTGATGCCAGAAATTCCACCCTTAGCAATTCACTCCTCGGGGTCCATGTTCTCCAAGAGGGGTCTGGACCAGCTGCTCTGACACCAGCGAGCTGCGAAGACATGCCAAGTCCCAGCCCAGACCCCCAGAGCAGACAGGCGGGCAAGTTGGAAAGCGCTCCTGGGTTCAAGGTTCAAGTCAGGTTTCTTCCTAAATCTGAAAGGCCAACCTGAGTTTGCCTGGAGTTTTTAGCCAGACACTCCATTATTTTCACGTAACAAACACGTCGCGTAGGGATACCTGGAGTGTCTGAGCACGTTAGCGAGAATAACTCATTTAACCCCTGATACAACCCTACCAGCTCTGTGAGTGGACGTGTCCCTTCCCCTCTCTGGCCCCATTTCCTGTCTGTGAAGTGAAGGGGCTGCACAGGGGCAACCTGGCCAAGGTCGGCCATTATTCGGCTGCCCCCAGAGAGCTGCCCACTGTCCTCAAGAGGCTTCAACACCTTCCCAAAGACATGTTCTTCCTAATACTGTGGAGGCGAACCCGAACTCCACCCTGAGCTAGAGGCCCTCACCACCCCATCTCCCCCCACCGCCGCCAGAGCTGCAGCTCAGCGTGCCCCAGCCCCAGAGAAGGAAACAGCCTTGGGTTCTCTAAAGCAGGGGTGGGGCACCTTCTTTCTGTCCAGGGCCATGTGGATATTTATAACATTATTCTCGGGCCACACAGAATTGTCAACTTAAAATCAGCCTGCTGTGTTGGGTCAAACATTTAACTAACTCACCCCTCATGCCTTGGCAGGGCCAGACCAAATGATTTCGAGGGCCAGACGTTCCCCACCCCTGCTCTAGAGGAAAAGGTAACCTGTCGGAGTGAGAACGTTCTGGTCCAAACCTCTCCCATTTCACAGAGGTTGGAGTGACCTGCCTGAGGACATGCAGGGAGCTCCACCTCTCCCATTTCACAGAGGTTGGAGTGACCTGCCTGAGGACATGCGGGGAGCTCCACCTCTCCCATTTCACAGAGGTTGGAGTGACCTGCCTGAGGACATGCGGGGAGCTCCGGGCAGAGCCCACACAAACGCCCAGGCTTCCTGGCTCCTGCCCGGGTGCCTTCTGGGGCCCTCGGTGAGTCTCGGTGATTCTTGGTGATTGGAGCTTATCTGCTTAGTGCTCCTGGCCTCTCCTTGACCTGCTGTCCTACTTGTTCTGCGGGTGTGTGTCAGCCATTAGAATCCTCCCTGCCGTTTAGAAGTGCAGATAACAGCACTGATCGCCTGCCGTTTAGAAGTGCAGATAACAGCACTGATCGCCTGCCTTGGGGAGAGCTCACTAATGACCATTTCGAAGCACTTTGCAGGCAGTGTTCCGCAGGGGCTGGCTGGGGAAGGGCGGGGCCCTCCTCCCAGGTAGGGACTGTACTCTGGTCTAGACCTCAGCCTCTCTGCAGCCACCCTTCCACCTCCCTCCACTGGAGACTGGCCTCACAAACAAAATATGCAGAAGGATCTGGAAGATTGGTAGGATGTGTAAAAATGGTGTTAGCAACATACCAAGCCCCAGCGACTGGAAGCTGGGGAAACTGGCAAAGACAGAGTCTCCGTGAGGAGACCAGGAAGGAATCTGCTCAGGGCTGGGATTGTGTGGTGTAACCTTAACTCGCAAAGGAAGGCAGGCAGGGCAGAGCACAGGCCGTGTTACTTCAAATGGTGGCATAAAGGGCTTAAGGAGGAAATGGAAACCTGAAATAAGTGATAAGAAGGCACCAAGCCACAAACAATTGCAGCCCAGATCAATGGCATCTCAGGGTCCTGGAGGCGTTTGCAGATGTAATCATGGCCTTAAAGGAAATGACAGAGAACGAAGTGCCAGAAAGCTGAAGATGGAAAATGTCCTGATTTCCACAAAGGATGGGAAGGTAGCTTTTTAAAAAACTCTGAGCGGGCCCTAGCTGGAAGGGTCCCAGGTTCGAATCCGGCCAAGGGCACATGCCTGGGTTGCGGGCTCCATCCCCAGTAGGGGACCTGCTGGAGGCAGCCAGTCAATGATTCTCATCATTGATGTTTCTCTCTCTCTCCCCTTCTCCCTTTCTCTCTGAAATCAATAAAGAAATATATTTAAAACAAAACAAAACAAAAACTCTGAGTGCCGAAGGTTAATGTTGACCTCTATTAAAGTTCCAGGATAAGTGATCAAACACGTGGGAGACAATAAGCAATCACGCAGCTCAGCGTTTCCTCAGAGGACACCCTGTGCACTTGCAAAGGTGTGCACGAGAGCATTTCATCAGTGCGACGCTGGAAACCATCCAGATGTCCACAAATCAAGAAATCAAAGGTCAGACACACCTCCAACCGCATGCTATGCAGACACTAAGAAGTGTGTCTAGCATTTTACTTACTGGTATGAAAATATGTTCCCTGCCTACTGTGAGTAATCAAAAAGAGCAGGTTTTAGAACACGTGCCGTATGGTCCCCTTTAGGCAAAAGTACATGGGCTTATTATCGTTTATGTATGTAAAAGAGAGAGAGAGAGAGAGAGAGAGAGAGAGAGAGAGAGAGAGAGAGAGAGAGAGAGAGGCACTGATATCTGTGTTTGGATTCTCCTGCTTCTGAAATTGTACCCTGAAACCAAGACTTGGGTACAGGGAGTTGATGGGGGAGATCATGCTGGAAGCAGAAGTCAGGAGAGTGAGATGGGAGAGGGAGAGAGGAACGCAACGGGGGCATTATTGAGGTGGGTTAGCTGTGGGCAGCTAGGGGTTCTTCCCCTCTGGGGACCCTCCGAGAAAAATGCAGTCTGCAGCCGAGCTTTGCCCCAGAAGGTGGGGAGCTGACTGCCCCCTGCCCCTCGCCATTGGTTGAAGGTTGCCCCTCTCCTGCACTGTTAGGTGATTCCTGTTCATGGTTTCAAAGAAAGCAAAGCAGAGAGAGTCCTGGGTGTCATGTGACGGCAGGCTGCAGGGACAGGGACTGTCCACCCCCTAGAACCTTTGGGCTGAGAAGCATCACAAATGCATTGGCCACGGGGACTGTTTTAGAATAAGCACATCATGTTATAATAAGCACATCTTTTTAAATAAAAATAAAATTTCTCAAAAGGAAAGAAAATAATGTAGTGCTCAATAGAAGGCAGTAGGGGTGCTCACTAACAACAAATCATGCCACACCTACCACATTTCCTCTTCCGGACTGGGTTTCTGAGAGGTGGGAAGATGACTTAGGAAATTTCAGCAGGACACTACAGAGACCTTCCACGAACTGCGGGGGAGACATAGAAAGGGGCCTGGAGGACTGGCAACAGGCTTTCATTAAGAGCTTTAATGACCCAGCTGGGCGTGGCTCAGTGGTTGAGCATCGTTTCTCTCTCATCATTGATGTTTCTATCTCTCTCTCCCTCTCCCTCTCTGAAATCAATTATATATATACTAGAGGCCGGGTGCACAAAAATTTGTGCACTCGGGGGAAAGGGGGGGGGTCCCTCAGCCCGGCCTGTGCCCTCTCGCAGTCTGGGACCCCTCGGGAGATAACGACCTGCTGGCTTAGGCCTGCTCCCAGGTGGCAGAGGGCAGGCCCAATCCCTAGGTGCAGCCCCTGGTCGGGCTCAGAGCAGGGCTGATTGGGGAGTTGGGGCGCCGCCCCTGTCATGCACAGAGCAGGGCGGATCGGGAGGTTTCGATGCCACCCTCAGTCACGCTCAGGGTAGGGCCGATCAGGGGGTTGGGGCACTGCCACTGTCACACTCAGTGCAGGGCCGATGGGGAGGTTATGGCTCTACCCCATCACACAGAGCAGGGCCCATGGGGGGGTGGGGGAGGTTGGGGCACTGCACCCTGTCACACACAGAGCCGCAGGGCAATCAGGGGGTTGGGGAGCTCCCCCCTGTCAGGTACAGAGCAGGGCTGATCAGGGGGTTTGGGCGGCTTCCCCTGTCACGGATAGAGCAGGGTGGATAGGGAGGTTGTGGCCCCGCCCCCTGTCACACACAGAGCCGCAGGGCGATCAGGGGGTTTGGGCGCTGCCCCCTGTCATGCTGATCCCGGTGCCAGGAGACCTCGCGGCTCCACTGATCCCGGTGCTGGGAGGCATATTACCCTTTTACTATATAGGATAGAGGCCTGGTGCACGGGTGAGGGCCGGCTGATTTGCCCCTGAAGGGTGTCCTGGATCAGGGTGGGGGTCCCCACTGGGGTGCCTGGCCAGTCTGGGTGAGGGGCTGAGGGCTGTTTTCAGGCTGGTGGGTGACTGAAGCTCCCAACTGCTCCTTTTTTTCTTTTTCTTTTTTATTCTGGGCCAGCTTTAGCTCTGAGGCTTGGCTCCAGCTCTGAGGCCTCTGCTGCTGAAAGCAGGTTTCTGGCCTTTGTTTACCTTCTGTATTTGAAACAATGTTGTGATCCTGCTGGCTGAAGCCCGGGACTAAAGCAGGTTTCTGGGGTTTTGTTTAGCTTCTATATTTGTAACATAGTTGCTTAGAGTTGTAGCTCAGAGGCCAGCAGCGGCAGGTGGGGAACGTTGGAGTCCTCCGTCACTGAAGCAAGCAAGCCTCATGTTCGCTTCCAGCTGCCTGGCTGCTGGCCGCCATCTTGGCTGGCAGTTAATTTGCATATCGCCCTGATTAGCCAATGGGAAGGGTAGCGGTCGTACGCTAATTACCATGTTTCTCTTTTATTAGATAGGATGTATATATTAAAAAGGCTTGAATGAAGCATAGAGGTCTCTCAAGCTCTGATCTTGATATGACATTAAATAACTTCAAAGGAAAATAAAAGTCATGCTTATCAAATCTGTGCAAAAGCCATTACACCCACATGGCAACAGATTGAAGATGTGGGGTTATCTCAACATGCTGGAATGCTGGATCAGAACCAAGAAAATGAAGTGAAAGTGTAAGTGAAATGCGAAATCCTGGATTTAGATCCAAAAAATGAGTTTCCTACATTCCTAATGGGGGAGATCTGGCTTGTGTTCTTGAGGAAAATCATGGGGCAAATTAAAATGGGCTGACAGTGAGATGGGCCTGGAACCCCTCTCACTAAAGAGCACCTGGGGTGTCCTGATGGGAAGAAGGGGGGCTGAGGGGGATGAACTCGGGGATGGGGCTCATTCTTGCTCTGGGTGGTTCCAGGGAGCAGAACTGGGACAGGTGGGGGCAGGTTACAGGAAGACAATCCAACTGGACACCAGGAAGAACTTTGTCATTCCACCTAGAAGCTGTCTCCCTCCCAGTTCTGAGTATCCAGGCTGAGCAAGGGGGGCTGACCCGGGAGCAGAAGGGGGGATGCTTGGACATCTCTGAGGGCCAAGGAGCCTCCTCCTGATACCTGTGGTCAGACACTGCCACCTGCGGGGCTTCCTGCAGGGCTGCTGGGGCCAGCCAGGCAGTAGCTTCCGTCAGGCCTCCCCCCGGGGCCTTGGCGGTGGTGGTGTGCTGTGTGATAAGTAGCAGAAGACAGTAGTCAGATCCACTGCCCACCCCGTCCCAGCCTGACCCCAGACCAGCGGCCTCCACAGCTGCCTGGGCCTCAGAGCTCTGTGGCTGAGGGAGGCTCAGTCTGGGAGGATGGACACTGCACTGGCTGGGGGTGGGTGTGCTGTGGGAAAGGGCCCAAGGCGGGGAAGGCGGCCACTGGAAAGAGGAGGGGAGGGGAGTAAGCCAGCTGGTCTCCCTCCAGCCCAGGACACAGGAGCATCTTAGAAGTTCCGGTGGGTTCTGCTTTCCATGCCCCTGAAATGCTTCCAGACACACTGGGCCCTTTTCTTTTTCGTAAAGCATTTCATCCCCCTGCTCTGCCCATCCAGTCTGGGAGGTGGGCAGGAGGTAGATCACCCCACCCCATTTAACAGGTGGTAACACTGAGCTTAGGGTACAGCGTGCAGGTCTGGGGACAAAGGACGGACACTTGGGCGGCAGCCTCCATAAAATGCAGCTCTCCAGCTTTGTCCAGAAGACGCCTACACCTTTCTGTTTGGCCTGGAGTGGGGAATGGAAGGCGAGGCAGAGGCCAGGTAGGGGTCAGTCTGGTTCTCACTGACGCAGTCTGACCGATGCAGTCTGTCCTGCTGCCCGCGGTGAGTTGAGGCAACAATTGCAGTATTTCTGCTCCAATGTCGTGTGGCCCATTCTATTGTGAAGGTCCCAGGTTATTAGAGCCAGGAAAGGCCTGGGTGAGCAGCTGATAAACCCTGATTTTACAAATGAGGAAACCGAGGCACATCACTAATTTTTACCAGTTCTACTTAAGATGCAAATATAAAAGAATGAAATGCAATCTCTCCTCAAACACCTTTTGTTCCTCTCGCTAATAACTGAAATTGCACCATTAGAGCCTTGCCTTTCCTGTGTGTGTGTGTGTGTGTGTGTGTGTGTGTGTGTGTTAATCCTCACCCAAGGATATCCCCCCCCCCAATTTTAGAGAGGGTGATTTTTAGAGAGGGTGGAAGGAAGGGAGGGAGGGAGGGAGAGAGACCCACACATCAGTTGGTTGCCTCCTGTAACCCAGGTATGTGACTTGGCTGGGAATTGAACCCACCAGAAACTGGCTCTGGCTAACTTGGTCAACAATAGGAATGTGTTGGAAAGAGTATGGGTAGGTCACCCAGTGGAAAGAAAAGCTGTGCTACCAGGACCCAGAGTCAAATCCAAAGCAAAAGAGGTCAGATTGGCCATCTTTTGGGTAGCGGTGGGTGCAGGCCCCTGATTGACAGTACCTGGAAAGTTGCATGTAAGGAGGAGGGCTGACTCCCCAAGGGAAACGTCACAATGCTAGAAGAAGGGGTCATGGGTGCAAGGTGGGCCACAACCTAAATAAGTTCCCACTGCTCCCCCGAAAGTGTGTGAACAACATCGAGTGCATTCTCTGAGAGAGGATCTGAAGCGTTCAAAGACGCACTTCCATGTAGAAGGAGACCATGCCTTGGTATATCAGGACAAAGCCCCGGAAAG
Source organism: Myotis myotis (assembly GCF_014108235.1). NCBI lineage: Eukaryota > Metazoa > Chordata > Mammalia > Chiroptera > Vespertilionidae > Myotis > Myotis myotis. The sequence goes on along the minus strand of NW_023416319.1, from coordinate 40,996,085 downwards.
CATCTGTGAAATGAATTCAAATGCATGAGGGTCTCCTTGGTGACCCCCAAAGGGTTAAGCATCACGAAACCCATCTGTAAGTTCCTGGAGGCGAGGGACTGTGTAATTGAGTGGTTCTCAAATCTGGCTACATTTGGAAGTCACTAAAAGAGCTTTTAAGAGAAATACCGGTGCTCAGACCCCACCCCAAGAGATTCTGATTCAGTGTGTGAGAATGTGTGGGTGGCGGTTCCCTATATTATTAAAAACCATGTGACTTTGATGTGAGTCAGAGTTTAGACCCAGCTTTTAAATCATATTTATCAGAACTTCCTTCTGATATGAAAGGTCAAAATGGAAGTTAGTGAAAAGGAAAAGGAAAGTCACTTGAAACATCCCCTGTGGGCAAACTTTTATATTGTCATTTATGTGCACACACTCGCATGCATGCACACACACACACACTTTTATACAGAATGTAGATTTCGAATGCATGCATATACTGTTTTGTAACCATTACTACCTTGGTCGGTATTTCCCCCACACCATTAGACCTTCTCCTCAGGAAAATCCCTAAGTGGAGTGTTGGCCGGGAGAGCGGGTCCCTTGTCGGGACGTTGGGTGGATGTGTCCCAGTTTCGAAGGCTGAGCTGCCTTGTGCCCCCGACCCCGCAGTGCACAGCCACACTTGGCCCTCGCTGAGCACTTTTCACCTCTGACAATCTGATTGATGAAAAGGTTGCTCTTTTAAAATTGCATTTTTGAAATTACATGAACTTGAACTTGTTGTTTCGTGTGCCCTTCAGCCATTCGTACTGTGTTCCGCTTTGTGCGCTCAGCAGCCCCTCTGCTGTGTTCTTCAGCAGGTCCCTGTGCCCCGGCCCAGCCTGTGTTCACCCAGGAGGCTCTCGGCAGGTGGGTGTTGAATGGTGAACCCAGGTCTCCAGTGTGGGGCTGAGCTCCTGCGTGGTACCAGGACAGGCAGGCAGGTGGCGATAACGATGAAGTTATTAGTGTGAAGGCAGTGAACTCCCGGGAGATACCTAGACTGACTGCGCTGGGGAAATTCATTTTGGTGATGTTTCCTCTCTCACACAGGAGGCATTGCAAGAAGGCCCAGACCAAGAGTATTATAAAAATATTATCTTCACAACCATTGTGTAGTTTAGTAGTCAGAACTGCTGCTCATGGCCTAACCCTAATAAGGGTCATGCACCCGGCATTCTCCAAGTTTTCTCATTATCTCATTGGCTCCTCACCACAACCCCTTTTCAGTACGTGTGAACGTTTCTTCATTTTATCAGTGAGGACTCCAGTTCCCAGAGAGGTGACCTGAGCCACCGGAGGTCACAGCCAGGAAGTGTGTTTCCATTTTAAAGAGGAGAACTCAGAGTTCCCACAGAGGTGAGGTGGTCTTAGTCTGCTCAGGCTGCTAGAGGAGAACAGCACAGACTGGGTGGCTTATGAATAACAGAAACTCACTGCTCGCAGTACTGGAGGCTGGGAAGTCCAAGATCAAGGCACCAACAGGTGGGGTGAGGGCCCTCGTCATGGTTTACTGTCTTTTCTCTGTTCTGACAGAGAAGGGACGAGGGAGCTCTCTGGCTCTTCACAGGGACCAGTCCCATTCACGAGAGCTCTGCCTTCAAGATAGAATCACCTCCTGAAGGCCCCACCTCCAAGGACATCACATAGGGGATTAGGTTTCCACAAATGAATGTTGAAGGACACAAACATTCACGCTGTCGCCCGGAGTCATCAGGAAGAAGGCAGAGAGGAGGGCTGTGTGTACGCACTGCCTGCAGGGGATCTGGTCTAAGTCCTTTAGTCCTGTGATTCTCAGACTGGACCATGTATTGGAATCACCAGGAAGATGCATTAAAACAGACAGCTGAGTTTCTGATTCCCCAGATCAGGGGCGAGGCCTAAGAATTTCCATTTGTGACAAATTCCAGGTGGTGGTGTTGGTCCGGGACGCACACACAGGTGCACCCCCCACCCACCCATCCCAGCTTCAGCTTTCAGCGGCCAGGGCTTGGTCTCTGAGACCATCAAAGAGCCCTAGAGGTGAACATTATTATATCCTGAGACCTCCAGGAAGCTGCCCCAGGAGGGGAAGGGCTTAATTGGGTTTGGGGATGAAATTTTCACAGGCTGTAATGTATCCGCAAAGGCACCAGGCAGATGCCAGAAAGACAAGTCAAAGGTGCCCTGACCGGTTTGGCTCAGTGGATAGAGCGTGGGCCTGCACACTGAAGGGTCCCAGGTTCGATTCTGGTCAAGGGCATGTACCTTGGTTGCGGGCACATCCCCAGAGAGGGTTGTGTGGGAGGCAGATGATCGATGTTTCTCTCTCATTGATGTTTCTAACTCTCCCTCTCCTTTCCTCTGTAAAAAAACAAAAAAGGTGTTAGTGAAGTCTCCAGCTGCTGGCATGGAGCCCAAGCATGGAGCCCAGGTTGGGGGAGCCCTGCCTACCTCCCCTCCATTTCCCCCCAGCCCAGGGGAGTTGCCAGGAATAGGAAGTTTTTCCTCCTCGAGAAAGGATCCGTCTACAGTGCGGGAAACTGGCCGGAGTGGAGACTGACGCCCAGGCTCAGCCGAGGGTTTGGGGATGGGCAGCATCATTCCCAGAGAGATTTTGGAACGTGAGCTCACTAAGCCATTCTCTGAGGCTGAGTGAAAGGCAGTGAGGAAACACAGACGGGGATCTAGCCAGACAGTTTCTGGCAATTTCCTTTACCCATCCGCACCCCCAGATTTCCCTGGGGTCATGGAAACTGATTCAGAGTTGATTTGAGGCTCAGCAGGGCTGAGCTGCCTGGGGAGGCTCCCAGCAGACCCTGTGATGAGGGTTCTTTCTGGAGGACCCTGGAGAAGACCTTCCAACACACAGCTTTGGATAGGATCCTGTCATCTAGTGTCAGGATTCACCTGTTCTTCCTTTTCTTCTTCAAACAAGTATTTATTCAGTCAATAATCATCTACTAATATACTTGGGCCGGCCCTGATGAGACGCTGGGGATATGGCTGCCAACAGGACAGGGACAATCCTGCTCCCTAGGAGCTTTCAAGGGTGGGTGGGGGGACAACAGCCCTGAAAACAAATAAAATATTGACAGATTGCAGAAAATAAACAGGATGGTAGAGAGATGATAGTGGGCACCTGCTTTAAATAGAATGATCATGTCAGGCTTCTCCGAGACCACATTTAAGCTGGGAGCTGAAAGAGGGGAAGAGGCAGAAAGAATAGGAAGAGGCGAAGACCTTCAGGCTGGAAAAGCAAGAGTGTGCAGGCGCCATCACAAGGCAGCCAGAGCACAATGGGGAGCGTGTCAGGGGTGAGACCAGAGAGTGGCACAGGACCAGGCAGGAAGAGTCTGGATTGTATTTGAGATGCAATGAGTGGTCTAGGCAATAATCTTCAGTGGCTGCTGCTGACGACACTGATGAAAAGCTGACAGGGAACTGGCAGTGGAAGGGTCAGGCTGACATCTCCTGAACCCACTGATTAAGGGTGGCATCAAAAAAGAGGCCACCAGATAATCTGATCAAACCTCTAGATCTATCTGTCAATTACAGGAAATACAGGGGACAGAGAGTAGAACATGACATCACGAGGAAGCAATCAACAAAATCTAGTCTGTGAGAAGCTCTATGAATGACCTAGTTGCTTACATGACAAATAAATTGCAGGGCGATGGAGACAGAAGAAGAACCTAGACACTGGAAGAGACTTCAGAATCACATCAACCAAATTCAATGTAGAGATGGTGGTTGATTTTATAATAACGAACCTTAATGAATCAGATTCCATGTGTCCACATACCCTTTGCAATGTAATGTTGCTATTTCTCCTATCAAGAGGTGGAAACTATTCTCCTCTGGCTCAAATCTAGGCTGACTTTGTGACGCCTTGGCCAACAGAATGCGACATAGTGATGATGTGGAAATTCTGGAGCCTACGTCTTAAGAAGCCTGTAGCTTCTTCTCTTGCTGCCTTCGAACCCTGGGACCACAAAGCTGTGAAGACACCCAGGCCTAGAGGATGAGAGGCCATGTGGAGGACAACCAAGACACCCAGCCAATATCCAGCAGTAAACGCCGGCCCTGTGAAACAGCTTGCCTTAAGCCTTCCAGCCCCGCTGAGCCATCAGATGAACGCAGCTGCATGAGTGATCCCGAGAGAGACCTGCAGAAGGACCACCCAGATTGCCAAGCCACAGTGCTGCACCACTAAATTTTGGAATGGTTTGCCACATAGTAATAGATAACAGAAACAGAAATCTTATTATTTTTTAAAATTTATGCTACAATCAGGAATTTTGAATGCTGGATATTGGATAATCCTATATAATAAAAGGCTAATATGCCAATCGACCAAACAGCAGAACGACCGGTCGCTATGACACACAGTGACCACCAGGAGGCAGATGCTCCGCAACAGCACTAAGGATGTCCGACTGAGGGTGCAGGCCGGGCTGAGGGACACCCCTCCCCCTTGAGTGCATGATTTTTGTGTACCCGGCCCCCTAGTTGATAATATTATGACATAATTGTTCATTTTGTTAGGTGTGATAAAGATACTGTGGTTATGGGTGTGTTGACCCTATTTTTTAGAGATACAAGCTGAAATATTTATGGATGAAAAGAAGCCATGTGGTGATTCACTTCAAAACAATGCAGAGAGGTGGGAGCATGGTGGAACAAGATTGACCTTGAGTTGATAATTGTTGGAAGTAAATGATTTATGCATGGGGTTTCTTTGTAATGCTCATTACACTACAGATTCTTATATATGTTCACTATAACATTCTCTTTTGTACATGTTTGACATTTTCCATATGAAAATAAAGATGTTTGGGTGCAATCAGACGCCCCTGGAAGGGCCTACAAGGGAGTGTTATCTCCTCCCCTCACTGTGCACTGGAAGCTTCCAGCTTCTTCACCTCTACCAGCAGGCCTGCTCTCCCCCACCAGAGTGCCCCTGAGGCACCTGCTGGTCCCTGCAGCCCTGATTGTGCCAGCTCATTGGGCACACTCCCCCTCAGGGTCTCTTTGTTCTCTAGGTCCCAAGCCTCCAATGGGCCTCTAGTGGCTGAGCTCTGGATGCGACAGAAGAGTCCCCGAAGACTCTTCATCCCCGGGTCAGGCCACATTCAGTCCCAGAGGAAGGCAGGAGGAGAGTTTCTGAGACAACATCATGAATCACTACATCTAATGACTTTCCAGTGGAGCTGTGGCTGGACACTGAGCCATTCCCTTCTGAATGTGGCTGGAGAAACACACTGAAGCCTGGGACTGATTCAGAGACACACAGGGCAGGGCCAACTCTGCTGCATAGCCCTGTGGACCTGAGCTAGTCATGGGACCCCTCTGATCCCAGTTCTCCCATTTGAAATGGGGCTAATACCTAATCTGTGTACCTCACGTGGCGGTGGGAGGGTGAGATTAAATGAAAGATATGGAAGTGCTTTGTTAAATGCTGTGCAAATGAAGCAGCTGATCACCACACCGGGAGAAGGTGAAGGGTGGGTGGTGGCCTTGGCTTTGGATGGTCTTCTGGTGAATTGAATTGAATTTCTCCCTTCCTCTACTGCAGTGGTTCTCAACCTTCCTAATGCCGCATCCTTTTAATACAGTTCCTCATGTAGTGGTGACCCCAATTTCATTGTTACAAATTGAACATAATTAAAGCATAGTGATTAATCACAAAAACAATATGTAATTATATATGTGTTTTCCGATGGTCTTAGGCGACCCCTGTGAAAAGGTCGTTCGACCCCCAAAGGGGTCGCAACCCACAGTTTGAGAACCGCTGCTCTACTGCCTTCTTGCTTTTCCCAACTAAAGTTCCATGGAGGAGATAGTGAGGAAGGAAATCAAAGATTTTGAGGGTGTAACAGTCAGGGTCCCAGAAGAAAACAGGTGTTGCACGCAGAAAGGATTTAACTGAAGAGAGTTTAACAGGGAGCCTTTACAGGGGGGAAGGGGAGCAGGAGAACCAGCAAGGGATGGCGAAGTGGCCCTGGGACTGGCAACCACGGGCAGCTGTCTGTGCAGAAGGGAACAGTGTCACTGTGGCCCCAAAAGAGCTAGAGTCGTGGAAGATGAATCCTCTAACAGATGTGCCCTTAAAGACAGCCTCACAGACAGTAGTGGGCCTGGCAGGCAGGGAGTTGGGAGATCAATACTCTGAATTCTCTCTTCTCCAGTCCTTCAGTCTCCCTTGGAGCCTCCCATTGGCTGATCAACAATCAGAGGTCAAGGAACCTGGGTGATGTAGTCCTTACAGGTTAGCCTCTGGGGCAGAGAGCAGGGCTGAGGAAGGTGGAGGTAGATGGGGCAGAGGGGAATTGTTTGCAAATGGAGAACAGCTGACATTGGGAAAGAGTAGAGGAAAATCCAGGTGGGAGGTGTGAGGTCAGGGTTTGAGTGCCTGTGGGTTGAAAGTCTTGGATCCAGTCAGACGTGGAGTTGAGCCCATGATTGGAGTTCCCAGGGCATGGTCAGGGTTTGCAGCACAGAAGGTTCTCACCTGTGGCGAGAAGCCAGTCATCTCTTCTTTGCCAAGGAGCCTGAGCCATGGGCTCCTTTGCTCCTAGTGGAACCCTCTCAGCCTCCCAACAGCAGCTGCCACCTGCCAGAAGGGGAGTCATGCTGAGGCCACCCCGGCTGCAAACCTCACCTTCTCTTTCTACTACTGACACTCCTCACCAGTGGCGGCCACCTGGCCATCAGCAACCTGGCTGCATGCCTACCGCCCTGTGGACAGCCTCATCACTGGCGAGTGTAGGCAATGGAGGCAGAGGCCGTACCCTCCCCTGAAACCATTGCTCGCCTGGTCTCTAGGCCAGGATGCCGTGGTCTCAATTCTCAAGACAGTCACGTGGCTGAGGGATTAAACTAGAATAATAGACACAATGAATTAATCTTTTCTTTTCCCAGGCATCGTGTGATTTACTCTCCCTGCATTATCTTAATTAATCCTCGCAACAATCCAGTGAAGTATGCGCTATCATCATCTCCATTTTCTCGGTGAGGAAGCCGATGCTCGGAGTGATTAAGGGGCGGGTCTGTAGTTGCAGGGCTACCTGCCACGTGTCCTATTCCCACACCCATGTTTCTAACAGCACACCATTCAGCCCTACTCTCCCAGGTGGCTCCCATGGGCAGGACCAGAACCCCTGGGAAGACGTGGTAAGGAGGCAGATTTCTTCTGAATAAAGACCTAAAAATCCACTTATTTGAGCTGTTCTCCAATAAAAGACAGCTCTGTCGCTGGGAGCGTCTAAGTAGGCCCCGGCTGACTATTTGGCAGAACTAGACCTCCTGACCACTAAATTCCTGCCTGTTCATCTGCAAGTGTCAGAAAGATCCCCCCTCACCCACCCTCTCCCCTGTGTCTGAATGAGGCTCCGCAGACCCTGGACTCTGGACTTCCAGGGCCGTGGAGACCCCTGGAGGTCCCAGCCTGCAGGCGCTGAGCTCAGAGCCCCACTCCCAGTGACTTACCTGGCTTGGGGCAGGGGAGTCACAGTCCTAGTTTCTATAGGTTCTAGAACCCAGGAAAGTGGAGCCAGGGCAGTCAGCTTCCCCTGAGGTGTGCTGGCTCTGCCTCACAGGACCTTTACTCACCGCTGAACCCCAGGTTCCTTCAGGGCAGCTGGACATAAACCGTGCTTCATCTTTCTTCCCAACCCACCAGGACACACACACATGCATGCACGCACACGCATGCACACACATACAGGCACACACATACAGGCACACACATACAGACACGCGCATGCATGCACACACGCACATACAGGCACACACACACGCATGCATGCACACACATATAGACACACATACAGGCACATACACACATGCATGCACACACACATATAGGCACACACACACACCGGTCAACAATGATACGGAGAGATCACTGGTTAAGGTGGTTTTGCCAGTCCTTTCCACGTGCCTAAAATTTTAAAATTGTTTGAATAGATAACACATCTACATGGTTCAATAGTCAAAATCTCCCACAGGCATCGGGGGAAAATCTCCTCTCCACCCTGTCCTCTCTTGGAAGACAGTGTTGTCGGTTTCTTGTGTCTCTTTCCAAAAGCATTTTATACAAGTGCAAGCAAATTTAGGAAGTGCTAACTTTGCAGTCAATTCTTCACCGTTACCTGTTCTCTGCTTAAAAATATAGCATGTATATTGTAAATAGGATTCGTTAAAATTAATTTACATGAAGTTATTCTATGTTAACAAATGAAAACGTCTTTCATTCTTTTTATAGCTGCTTAGGATTCCGTTGCCTGGATGTGCTGGAAAGAAGCAAAAAGCAAGGCTGGCCTGTCCTTGTGATGCTTTGCGTCCGTGTCCTGGGGTCCCACATGTGTTGCTGAAGCCATTCCTCTTGACCCCTTCCGAGGCGAACATGGACGCCACTCCTGCCAGCTCTGTGCAGGTGTCTTAGCTGGTGTCCAGGTCAGTCACTTCTCGCCAAAGTACTACAACAGGACTTCATGCCTGAGCAGCTGCAGAATGTGCCCTGAAGAGCCTGCATCAGTACCTGCAGGTACTCTGGGTTTCGCCCTCTGGCTCTGAGAACTGTGTGTGTGTGTGTGTGTGTGTGTGTGTGTGTGTGTGTGTGTGTGTGGTGGGGGGTAAGGATAGTGGGGCTCTGTCTTCCCTCCTCGCCTCATAGGGGACCCACCAGCATCACCCAGGCCCAGACAAGAACTTAGGGTGTGACAGGCAGCTAGCTGCAAGGCCCACGGAGGTGTTGGCTGTTTACTCATGGACAGGAGGAAGGGAAAGCACAGTACCTACCCTCTTCCTGCCTTTGGAAATACATCTCACTGGAGCTGCAAGTACAGGCCTTCCCAAGGCCTTTTCCCCCTGTTCCCTCCTGGTGTGCCCTTTAGGGCCTCCTAGAGGACCAACGCTAAATCCCTCCCAACATGGATAACTGGTACCCTAAAAAGGGGTTGGGACCAGGAGGTTCCTTGTATACCCTACCTCTCACCCAACATGCCTGTATCACTTTGGAGAAATGAGGCTTCTCTTTAAGAGATGGCAGGAAATGGATTGCCTCGGTGATCCTTGCATGGTCCCAATAACCTGCAGCTAACTGGACATTTCCCCTCATTTTTATAGAAAACACGGCATGGCCTGATCTGTGTGGCTCAGCAGTTGAACATCGACCCAGGAGGTCACAGTTCAATTTCTGGTTGGGACACAGGCCCGAGTTGCTGGCTCAATCCCCAGTAGAGGGTGTGTAGGAGGCAGCCAATCTCTCTCTCTCATCATTGATGTTTCTGTCTTTACCTCTCCCTTCCTCTCTGAAATCAATAAAAATATATATTTTAAATAATAATAATAAGAAGAAGAAGAAGAAGAAAACACAGTGTGACTAGAATTTTAGTGAATAAAAAAGAAACATTTCCAGGAAAGAGAATTGGACTCTGAGACTTCGATTGTTTCCTTAATCTACTCACAATCACTGAACCTTGTTTATTCCAGATGTAGGGGCAGAAGAAAATTTCTAAACAATTATGTCTTCTTCTCAAGCAAGTCCCCAGACACTGTCTCGTTTGATTCACACAAACGAGGCAGAAGGAGATATTGCTGTTGCCATTTCATAAACAAAGTAACTGACGCTCCAAGGGGCCAAGGGCACAGCCCGCAGAAGGGCAGGGTTTGGGTTAGAATGTGTCTTCTGGTGGTTTCTTCCTCCGCTGCATCCTGCCTCTCAAGGAGGTGGACTGGGGATAGCGGGGAGGAAAACTGGAAATTCCCACAACGTTTTCTGCCTGGGTGAACCAGAATCCCCACCCTCAAGCTCTTGGCCTGGGAAATGAATCTGTTGTGTCTACTCTTTCCATATCCGGCCTGACCTGCTCTGTGCACATCTCTAAACCCACGTGTTGAGCAGGGTGCCAAGACAGTGAGGCCCTTCAGGACCCCACCTGGTCCAGGTGTCTGGGATGATGGATGGGGGTCCCAGGAGGGGGTGTGCCATCCTGCCCTTCATTAGCTAGTGCTTGCATGGGCCCCGTTTTTGGTGCTGCATCAATGTTCTGTGTCATAGGCCAGAGAGCTCCTGGCTATTTACTGTGTATAACTCTGACACCAGGCTCTAAAAATAGGCCAGAGAGACGGCCATCTCAGACCCAAAGGCTTGTCCCGGGGGTGGAGTCTGTCCAGAGACACTCTCTGGTCACTCTTGTGGGGTGTGTTTCCCCTAGCATGGCCTCCCCAACCACAAGCACACAGCCCTACAGCGGGGGGGGGGGGGGGGGGGTGGTGGCCGGGATGCGCACCCAGCCAACCTTTCCATCAAGGCCCCTTTGTCTTATCTCCCCCCAAAGATGCCATGCTTTGAAAGATAGCGCCTGCCAGGAAAACGGCACTAGGTCATAACCGATATGTGTTTGCTGTTATTTTTATTTATTTTTTAAAAATCAATCAGAGGCCATGCCTGACCATTTAGAGATTTGATCTGAATGGTAACAGGGGTGATTTAATGCTTTTATAAGGGGATGAGACCGGTGGAGTGTTCGGAGTTTTGTGTAGGTTATAAAATATACACAACGTAAAATTTACCATTGTCATGATTTTGAAGAGTACAGTTCAGGGGCATTAAGTGCCTTCACATTGTTGTGTACCGATCACCACTGTTTCCAGAACTTTTTTAAGCATCCCCGACTGCAACTCTGTACCCATTTCAACAGCTCCCCATCCCTCCCAGCCCCTGGCACCACCACTCTACTTCCGTCTCCAGGAATGTGACTATTCTAGGCACCTCATCCAAAAGGAGTCATACGGTGTTTGTCCTTGTTTGTCCTTTGTGACTGACCTCTTTCACTTAGCATAACGTCTTCAAGCTTTACCCATGTTGTAGCATGGATCAGTGCTTTGCTCTTTTTTAAGGCTGACCCATTGTATATGTATATGCTATAAGAAATGGACCTCTGTGATCCATCTCCAGCATGGTCGGCTTCTGATGGAATTTAGTGAATGTCCCCAGGGTAGGGGAGGGGGAGGGAAGAATGTAGGGAAGAGGGAAGGGAAACAAAGAACTGCACACTGGGCCAACAAGGTGGAAACCCCCAGGCATCTGCCTCAGCTAGACAGGGGAGGTGGAGTCAGCTAGAAAGGCCTCCACCAATTTTTTTTAATGGCCCAACAGGAGACAGCAAGACCTGGGCTACATATGAGGAAACAGGTGACCTCATAGTACTCAGCCAATGAGGAACCAGAGGTGGGACCAACTAGATGGGCTATGGGCCCTGCCCCACGTATGTACCTGTACAAAGGACGCCTACTTTCTCTGGAGTGTTATTAAAAATCTCATTTTCGCCATGCTTCTGTTTCCCAGTTCGTCCTTTGAAATTCGGACTGATGAGTCCTTTCTCACATAGACCACATTTTGTTTATCCTCTTGGAGGAGACAGTTTGATAGGCATGAGCAGAGCAGGAACAATGGGCCAGGGGCAGAGGGCCACCAGGGGGTAGAGCCTCAGGTGCCTAGCAACAGGCGAAAGTACACGGCCAGTCCCTTAAGCATTGATCCCTGGAGATGACATCTAGGCCTCAGGTGTGTTTCCACTCCAGGCCCAGGAAAGCAGCAAAACCAGGCAGAGCGGGAGCGACACCATGGCTGACAGCCGGACCAGCTGCCATGGCTAATGACCCCCTCCCCTGGCGCCAACCAGTCCGTGGAGGCCTTCTTTTGCTATAACTTCTTTCCTGAGCCCATTTCTTCTACCACTCACTTCTTCTCCCTCTGTGACTTTATAAATAAACTTTCTCTTATGATTTGAGTTTTGGCTCGGAATTCTTCCCTTAGCCAGAACTCAAGCACTGAGGTTGCTGAACCGAGGCTAGCGCCTGGCGCCATTTTCTCCACTGCTAACACAGTCATCTGTCAATGGGCTCTTGGATGGTTTCCACCTTTTGACTGTTATGAATAAGGTGTAGAGTTTTAAGATGCTGGAGTTTTAAGTCCCTGACAAGAGTGCCTGTGTGAACCCTGAGGACAGAGACCCCAGGTTGGGAACTGGGATTTCTGCCAACTTAGCACTTATGGATGACAGAGCAGAGTCTCTTAGGGCAGCGAGGATTGTCTCCCTCCCCACGCCCATCCCAGCTGCTCTGATTCCTACGCTGGGCTTTCCCTCTTAACTAAAGTGGCTGGGAAATTATGTTCTCCCCACGGGATGATGTTTTATGAGGCTCTTTTTATAAGTATCGCTTTATTACCCTCAGCAGAGTCCTGTGTCCTAATACCTGGGCCTTGATAGGGGCTTTGTCCCGCTACCCAAGGTATGCAAGGGCGGATTTCTCCGTTCGTGCCATCCCCCGCCTACGGGCTGGTCAGGTCTCCTAAGGTGACTGCTCTCCCCGGGGTGGAAAGTCAGAAGATGAATTGGATGTATGATGGAGGAAAAGGACCAGACCTGTTGACACCCAGTACCCCCCACCCCAGAGGGGCTCTTGGAGGGACTCCGGGTCCCGTCCTGCCATGGGCAGTGTGAGAGGTCCTGCTAATCGTGGGCCACTGATGAATGGCCTCTTGACTTCATCAAGGCCACGCAACACTCAACAGACCAACGCGAGCTGGAGGCGGGCGGCCAGGCCTGGACCCCACAAACCACAACCTGCCCAGCCCTATGCTGAGGACTTTCTCTTGGGGCCTGGAGGACGCATGAGTTGATTTGGGTTGGAATAGAGGGTGGAGTTGGCAAAGTAGGGTGAGAGCCCCCCAATCATTAGTCTACTGTGTATTCATCCAAAAATCCAGGGGAGAGCCAAACCGAGAACTGGACGGACAAAGCATGGCTATTAAGCTTTGTGCCGTTTTGCATCCATTTCCTCAGCTCACCCCTCAGAAGTGCCACTGAGGAAAGATAAATGAGGACGTGAGCCAAGTGGGTTCCTTACAAGCAAACAATATTGACTCGATAATAGAACACTTGTTGAATAACCCAATTATTTACGTTCATGGAATTTTATTGTTGTTGTTTTCTCTCTCTCTCTACAAAAGCACTAGAATCACTGTGGAAATTTTACAAAATTTACATAAGCAAAGAAACAAAAATAAAAAGCACCCAGATCCTACCATAAGAGGTAAGTATAGAGTCATTCTTTATGCATATCTATCTATATATTTAAAATGTTTGTAACAGCTTTATTAAGGCATAATTTGTGTATAATAAAATTCATCCATCTTAGTATATGTTTTGCTAAGTCTTAGCTATTGTATACAATTGTGTAACCACTATCATACTCAAGGTATTTCTAGCACCCACCCACCCCTGACCCCCAAATGCTCTGTGCCAACTTGTAGTCAGCCCTGCTCCCCCGACTCCTGGTACCTGATAACCACCCCTCTGATTTCGGAATGTCATGTACGGAGAACCATGTGGTGAGTCTGTCTTCTTTCACTGAGCTCGACGTTTGTGAGATTCATCCATGTTACAGCATGTGTCGGTTTGTTCCTTTTTATTGCTGAGTAGCATTCCATTGTGTGGACATATTGTATTTAGTTTGTTCATTCATTATTTGATAGCCATTTGGGTTGTTACTAGTTTTTATAAATTTATGAATTACAAATAATGCTGCTATGAGCGTATAAAAGCGCGCGTGTGCGTGCACACACACACACACGTTCAGTTTTCTTGGACAAATACCTAGGTGTGGGTTTACTGGCTGTATGGTAGTGTATAGTTTAACTATAAGAAACTTCTAAAGTATCTTCCAAAGTTGTTGCACCATTTTTCATCCCCAGCAGTGTATGAAAGTTCCTGTTGTTCTTGCCAACTTAGTAGTATCAGTCTTTACAAATTTTTCCTGATCACTAGTGATGTTGTGCATATTTTCATATGCTTATTGGTTACTCTATATTTTTTTGTTGTAAAGTGTTATCAAATCTGTCTTTTAAAATTATGATTATATTATAGACACTTTTGTACAAAAAAAATTGCCCTAAATTTAAGAGGAACTTATCACTCATAGGTAGATGATTTTAAACCCATCAAGAATGGGTTTAAGCACCCTGGCCGGTGTGTTTCAGTGGTTAAAGCATCCGCCTGCACACCAAAGGGTTGCTGGTTTGATTCCCAGTCAAGGGCATGTACCTGGGTAGCAGGTTTGACCTGGGCCCCAGTCAGGTTGCGAGCTGGAGGCAACCAATCAATGTGTCTCTCTCACATCAATGTTCCCCTCACTCTCTCTCCTTCTCCTTCCCTCCCTTCCTCTCTCTCTAAAAAAATAAATGGGGGAAAAATATCCTTGACTGAGGGAGGATTAACAAACAAACAAACAAATGAATGGGGTTAAGGTAAGATTAGCAGATAGAATGTGATAGATGTGGGAGGATGTTTTGATAGGTGGTTAGGAATGGCCCCTCTGAGGAGGTGGCATTTTCGTACAGGTATGAATGAAATGGAAGAGGGAGCCATGCTAATTGCTGAGGAAAGAACAACCCAGAGGAAACATCATGTGCAAAGGCCATAACATGGGAGGGGGAATCGATGAAAAAGGAATTAACGCGTATCAATATGGTACTGAATTTCAATAATTATGATTCTGGCCAATTCAAAACATTTACTGAGTTCCTGTTAAAAGCCAGGCATAATTCTAAGAGCTTTGTTGTGTATTTCTCACAACAGATCATAAGCTCCATGAGGACAGGGGCTACGTCTGTTTCACTCACCTTTGTGCACTCGGGTCTAAGACACTGCCTGGTATACAGGAGGCACTCAATAAATGTCTGCCGAATGAATGAAATAATGAAATAAGCAGGTAGCCATTATTATTCCCATATTATCGATGGGAAACCAAGGCTCAAAGGAGTTAGGTAACTTGTTGAGGGTCATATAACCAGGAGATGCTGAAGCTGAGATGCAAATCGCAGTTCATCTGACTAGGAAGTCAGGTTTTTGCCTCTCCCGGAAGCTGCTATGGATTCTCCTTCCTATATTTGGGGAACTGAGGTTCAGAATAAAAGAAAGAGGGTTGTTGGAGGTCCCCTTTAATCCTAAAAATAAAACCAGACGACCACAGGCTCCAGACTGCTGTTTTGGCCACAAGTCCACATTTCCATCACATTTAGTGGTTTCCAAAGATTTGAGATGGGAAGAATACCATCTCAAAGTAAAAGGTGTAAATTTAGTTTGGTCCAACCCTGCACCAAGCCTTCAAGGCAGGCCAGGGCTGAAAGAGATCCTTTGGGTCCCTCTGCATGTGGCCACTGATGGGGCGAAAGCTGCCACCTGGCTGTGGTGTCCCGCCTTGAGTTGTGTTCTCTTGCTACTTGCAATGCCCAGGCCTTTGAATCCTGTCACCAACAAATGCTGCTGTTGTCATGTGCAAGCAAACAAATTAATGTGGGTGGAAAAACCCAAGCTTAGTGATTTGGGCAAATTAATTGGGCTGTCACATGGCCAGGGGTGGTGTTAAATCACTCTCTGTTTGAGGAGTAACCGTTCCCCACCCTGGTCTGTCTCCCTCTCTGCCGAGAGGTTAGAACAGCCAAAGCCAAGCTCCTTCAGCGACTGAGCAGCCTATATTTATGTTGTTGTTTTTTCCATTGTTGACACTATTACAGATGCCCCCCCCCTTTTCCCCCCTTTGCCCATCTCCACCCAGCGCCCGCCGCCCCCTTCCCTGGCCTTCACCACACTGTTGTCTGTGGCCATGGGCGGTGCCTATATGTTCTTTGGCTAATCTCTTCACCGTCTTTTTCCAGTCCCCCCACCCCCCTTCCCCTCTGAGATCTGTCAGTCTGTTCCATGTATCCATGCCTCTGTTTCTATTTGACTGCCCCCAAGAAGGAGCATTTTGTACAGTGTATTTTGTTCATTCACGGTGTTTGCTGTCTGGCGGTTTTTTGAAGCCACCTCTATTATTGTAATCACCCCCTTTTATTATCCTCTAGTCCAGCTGTGGGCAAACTACGGCCCGTTTGAAATGAATAAAATTATTGAAAAAAAAGACCGTATCCTTTTATGTAATGATGTTTACTTTGAATTTATATTAGTTCACACAAACACTCCATCCATGCTTTTGTTCCGGCCCTCCGGTCCAGTTTAAGAACCCATTGTGGCCCTCGAGTCAAAAAGTTTGCCCACCCCTGCTCTAGTCCATGTCTTTGGAAAATGATTCTGTTATCTATGCTATAAATTATGGAAAATGGAAAATGAACTAATTGTGAAAGAACAGAGTGTTTACTTTTCACTTTCTGTCACAGTCATTCTCCCCCTTTTGCATCTATACTCTGAATGAACAGTTTCCAGGCAAAACAGCCATCCTCCCACCAAAAAGGTAGACAGTAGGCTGTGTTACCACCGACATAACTGCAGTATTCCCATTTTGCAGCTGGGGAAGTGAGTTGCAGAGAAGTCACGGCATTTCCTTGATGTCCCAAAGCTCATAAGTAGTGAAATCAAAACAAAATTTCAGGCTTTGTGGGTTGCATTCCAGTGTTCTTGACACTAAACCAAATTACCTGTTGGTTAGCTTCCCCCTTTCAAATGTGACAGGGTAGACAAAACTTAATTCTGGCATGGGTACGCTCAACAAACTTAGTGTCTGTTGAGTCTAAGAACATAGGGGAACTCCGCACAGACAAGTGAGCAGAGATAGGAAAGACAAACATCACAATGTGGACTAGGATTTTCTTGATGAGGTATCATGGTTGAGCACATAACCAATGGAACGGCCTGAGGGGGTCAGAAAAGTGTTCCCATAAAAACTTGAAATGTCTTAAAGACTGAGCTATAGACAACCAGGTAGAGGAGGGTGTGAAACAGGGAAGTGATACACTCAGGTCTTCATCTGTTAAAGCTCACCCTGGCAACAGGTAGGGAATGAGTTGGAGGGAAATGGGACTGGAGAACAGTGAGTTAGGAGTTCTTTGTGGGAATCCAGGTGAGAAACCCAGGATTGGCTAATGCTGTAGAGATGAAGACGAGGCAGCAAGTTCAAGAGGCGTTAGAAAGGTCCATGCATTATTGCCTGGTAAATGGTAGCTTGTGGGAGGATTGGTCATCATGTAAGATGCTTTTAGTTGCCATTAACAAAATCTGACTCAAAGTAACTTAAAGTAAAGGGATAGGTTGGTTCATAGAACAATAAGCGCAAAGGATTGGTTGACCTAGTGGCTCTGCTCTGCCATCTACAATGTAAACTTCATCCTCAGGCTGGCTTCCTTCATGGTACAGAATACAGCTATCAGCAATCGGAGCTACAAGCTTTCTTGTTTACATTAAGAGAGAGAGAGAGAGAGAGAGAGAGAGAGAGAGAGAGAGAGAGAGAATCTCTCTTCCCATGAGTTTCTCCTAAGAGAACAAAGTAACTCCTCAGAAGGAGTCAGCAAACTCATTGGCTCAAATTGGGTCAGGTATCTATTTTTGAACCAAACCTTGCGGCTAGGGAAATCCCATGTTTTTCAGTGTGGTTCTGGAACAGTTAATGGGCTGGGATCCAGTGGTTCTCAACCTTCCTAATGCTGCGACCCTTTAATACAGTTCCTCATGTTGTGGTGACCCCCCAACCATAAAATTATTTTCGTTGCTACTTCATAACTGTAATTTTGCTACTGTGATGAATCGTGATATAAATATCTGATATGCAGGATGTATTTTCATTGTTTGAGACCCACAGGTTGAGAACCACTGGCTTAGACTAATCAAGACCCACACCTGGAACTAGAGTCCATCAGCAATCAAATTAATCTGGGGGAGGGGCAAAGACTGCTGGGAAGTTGTGTCCATTAGAATGTTTTTCAGCTGCAAGAAACAGAAAACTCTGAATCAAACTGGTTTAAATACAACAACAAAGTCACGTGAGATAACAATTTCACAGAATTTTCCGTTTGGCATCTTAATTGTAGGTTTATCACTGTTACCTGCAGGGTGCCTCTCCTCCAGGTTGTAAGACAGCTAGAGTTGGCAAATGCCAAGACAATGTCCAAAAAAGGAAGAACATGGCCTCTTCCAGTATATAGCTCATAAAAGCAAGAGAGCCTTTCCCAGAAGCTTCTATCACACTTCCCCTTACATAACCTTGGCCAGAATTGTGTCACATACCCACAACCAAACCAGTTTTGACAAGGGAATGGACCACCGTGATTAACTTAGATTTAATCAAGTTAAATCTGACCCCCGTCCCCCCTCTCCCCCCCGCCCGGGGCTGAGATAGCACCAAATTCCCTAAAGCACATGGCCATACAGTGGTGGGTAGATGCATCTGAACAACAACAGAGTCCTGTTGGGAAGGAGAAAGGGAGTGTAAAAGGTGTTGGGTGGGCAACCACCAGTGGCTGCTGCAGAGCTTCACCAGGAGGAGCTTAGAGGAACTTCCAGGTTGGCTGATTGGGCAGCTGTGGCACCGTTAACTGAGATAGAGGACTCAGGGGAGGAAAAGGTGAGCTCATTTTTTGACCTGGTGAATATGAGATGCCAGCCAAGTAGAGAAGTCCAGAAGGTAGCTGCATATAAGAGCTGACTGCTCTTTCATCTTGAAATCCCCTCTTTCTTCTGGTTTCCAAGACACCGCAGTGTCCTGTTTTGTCTCCTACCTCTACAGCAAGCATGTCAAACTCGCGGCCCACAACAATATTTTTGTGGTCCAGCCAATATAATGGTACGTAAGAAATGTTTTAATAAAAATTTCATAACTTAATTTTTACAATATCCTGTTATACATAATTATTAATAACGAACTACAATGTTCACTAATGACTGATTTCTATAATCATGTTGCATTCATTTCCCTTACGTGCCTTATGCACAGGCGCACCATTTCTCTCCACTAATACCAGCAGCGAATATTTTAGCAGCCGATTGTCACGTCATGAGTCTTGGACTGACTTGTTTGGTGTGCGCAACAGGAAATATTTTGCTTTCGGAGAACAAAAAAAAATAGGTTTATTTGCATTACGCTTATTAATTTGTGCAGTTATTCAGTGTCTGGTAAGTTAATGTTCAAGAAAAATATTAATTTTTATTAAAACGTTCTATTATCTTATGTTAACGATTACGCATTTATTTCAGCCCTTTGTATTCAGCATGTCTCTATCGAAATAAACCTATGTTTCTATGAAAATTGAAGCTTTTGTTTTTTTGCGGCCCGCATAAACTTAACCTTGTTTATTTGGCCCATGTTAGCCTTTGAGTTTGACATGCTTGCTCTACGGCATTCCTTCTCAGACCCCTTTAGGAAGCTGCTTCTGTCATCCTTCCCTGGGATACTGGGAGTCCTCAGGGTTCTGTTCTAGGTCCTCTGCTTTTTTAAATTATTAGTATATTTCGTCTCCTATGACTGAAATTGTCCAAAAATTGTTTATTTTTATTTGTTAATCCTCATCTGAGATACTCTTTCCATTGATTTTTAGAGAGAGTGGAAGGGAAGATGAATGGGAGAGAGAGAGAAGACAGAGAGAGAAACATTGATGTGAGAGACACATCGATTGGTTGCCTCCTGCACACACCAGGGCAGGGGATCGGACCTGCAACCCAGGTACATGCCCTTGATCAGGAATTGAACCTGTGACCGTTTGGTGAGCAGGCCAACACTCTAACTACACTGACTAGGGCAACATCGGTTTCTTTTTAAGTTCATAAGTCTCTGGATCAAGAGAAGCCATATCTTGACATAATGCAGATACTATCATGAGAAATTAAACTTTGACTCTGATGTCATGATTAGTTGAGACTTTTGGGTATCACTTTTTGTAGGGAGAGTGAGTGTATTTTTCATGCAAAAAAAGGATAAATGAATACTTAAGAAGTAGACTAATAAAAAAGTCATAATTTGTTTCACTCTCTGTCCCAATTAAATGACCTCAGCAAATGACAAACCGTCAACCAGTTGTTGTAGCCAGAAACCTAGAAATCATCCTCAAATCCATCTCCCTCGTCTTTTCCTTTGTGCACCAATGATCAATTCCATTAATTCTATCTGGAATGTTGCTCTGTACTCAATCTTCTCTTTTGCCACTTAAATCCAGGGCACCACCACCCTCTTCCCCCCGGGCCACTGCAGCAGTCCTCTCATTATCCTCCCTGCCTCTAGTGCTGCTAAACCCCAATCCAGGCTCCAAGCTGCTAACAGAGTCACTTTCTAAGGCAATTCTGATCATGTCATGTTCCTGCTAAAACCCTTCTTAGGTTTCCCATTGCTCTTAGGAAAAAGTTCAAACCCCGCATGAGAGTTCTCATTGCCTTCCAAGGCCCTTCACTTTAGCCCTGACCACATCTCTGGTTTCATCTCCTAATAATCATTTCTGGCTTCTGTCTTACCCCCTTTGCCTTCTCATCCTTTAGGTCACAGGTTAAGGTCACTTTCTTGAAAAGGTTTTCTGCTCCCATAATTCAATGTCTTGTACTTCCTCTATTACTCTACTTACCCACATTCATTGTAATTATTTGTTAAAGTCTGTCTTCTCTTCATTTGTTGAAGTTCTGTGAAGGCCAGGACTATGACTCTCTAAGTTCTAGATCCCTATTATCTAGCACAGAGCATGGCCACAATAAATGTTAAATAGTACTTAGTTTTTGAAAGTTTTCATGATATAGGACTTATAGGTGGTAGTTGACACCAAATATATCCATGAAATAACTTAGGGACATAGTACCTCTAGAAAGAGAGAACGTGAAAAGTAGGAAAGACAATGATGGCCTGTCCAGATGGCTCAGTTGGTTGAGCACTGTCCCATACACTGAAAGGTTGTAGGTTCAATTCCTGGTCAGGGCACATACCTGGGTTTCGGGTTGGATCCCCGGTTGGGGAAAGCAACGGATCGATATTTCTCTCTCACATCGATGTTTCTCCCCCCCCCCCCCAAGCATGTCCTCAGGTGAGGTTTAAAAAATAATAATAAGATAAAAAAGAAAGACAATGATGATTAAGATGAAGAGATGAAGGGTAGCCTGGCTGGTATGGCTCAGTGGTTGAGCATCAACCTATGAACCAGGAGATCATGGTTTGATTCCCAGTTAGGGCATGTGCCCAGGTTGAGGGCCTGATCCCCAGTGTGGGGCATGCAGGAGGCAGCCAATCATGATTCTCTCTCATCACTGATGTTTCTATCGCTCTCTCTTCCTTCCTCTCTGAAATCAATAAAAATATATTTTCATAAAAGAGATGAAGGGAAGGCTAAGGGGAAGAATGATTAATGAGTGGCCAGAGAAGTAGGAGGAATGTCAGAAGAGAATGCAATAACAAGTCAAAGTGGAGAGAGCATCAGAAAATCGCAAGTATCCAACAGAGTCAGAAACAGCAAGAGGAGAGGCACCGAAAAGTGCCATTGGATTTAGTTACAGAGCAAGAAAGCGAATGTTTAAAAACAGCTGAGTGCATCATTTGTTAAGCTAATATACTTAAGAAGGTATTTCCAGGTGATGGGCACACGGTGCAATATACAGATCTGATAACATAGAAACCTGTACCTGAAACCTATATGTTCATGTTGACTAATGCCACCCCAGTAAATTTAATTAAAAAAAAAAAAAGAATGCTTACTTATTACAGGGAACTGAAGTAGCAAAAGATTGGCTAGTAAGGAATAAAGAGAGCTCTAAAAATAAACACAGCAGAAGGAGCAGCTACTATCCCTAGGACTGAGAAACACAGCACCCACGGAAGAAGTCCCACCAGAGCTGAGAAGCAAGTCTTGTTGAAGGTACCAGCTATGTGGCCTCCTAACGGCTAAGGGGAGAAGTCACTGGGATGCCACATCGGTGGAACTTGCTAGAAAAATGCCCTCAGTGCAGATGTTCATAGGGAAATGTCCCCTTGGAGCACTCTGAGACAAAACTGCTGGAAGAAGGTGACAGTGAAGCTGCCTGCCATGGTGCAGGAGCCAGGCCCGGAGGAGCTGCACGCACCGCAGGAGCCAGAAGCCCCCGTAGGGGCCTGTGAACCAGCACACCAGAGTCCTTTAGCGACAAAGAGGGCAACGGAAAGATATTCACATGCCCCAGAGAAGGTGGAGAAGGCTGAATCTGACGCTTGTAGGCCATAAATTGATAACTGGCACACTGTCTGTGGTTTGCCTTTTCATTTTCTTAACTGTGTCTTTTGCTGAGCAGTTTTACATTTTGATCAAGTCCAATTCATCTTTTTTTTTTCATTTAAGGTTAATGATTTTTGTGTCCACTCTTTGTCTAGCTTAAAAAAAAAAGAAGGTATTTCCCCCTTGCTCCTCTTCGCTAATTTCTCTATCTATTGGTCCAGCAGAGAGTCACTGAACATCTCCGCTAGGCCAGGTACTGCGCTAAGCCCCAGGAAGACATCAGAAAGAGAACAGGTCCACCCGGGGCCTGTGGGGCTCACCACCCTTGCCTTCAAGGGAAAGTTACAAAGCACTGACTTGTGCCCCAGTAAAGCCAGGGCTTGACACTTCATTGAAGTTGGTACTGACTGGCTCTCCGAACACATTCAATGATATAAAAGTTAGTGCGTAAGTCCAGAGGTCAGGAAAACTTTACTATCTTGCTCTGAGCTGGCAGGAGGCAAAAGGGAAAGTATGTGTGGCACACGATTGCATCATTTCTGCCTGCTCATAAGTCAGTCACAGAGGAGAATCTGGGTTTTTCCAAGAAAACTAGTTTCATCTGCCCAAAGGCAGAAAACAGAGCAGTTCCATTAAAAGAACGTCTCCTCAAAAACTCTCTGAAGTTGATCCTATTTAATATTCACTCTGCAGATTGTTAGCTTTCAACAATACGTTGTGTTACTGACTAAACTACTGCTCTACGGTTGTTGTTCCCCTCTACCCTGTGTTCTAACTACGGGTAAAGGTGTGGTGTAAGTGTCCAAAGGGTCAGTGAGTCGTGGCCTCCTGAAAATTAATGGGAGTCTGGACGGAGACAAGGGAGGGACACTTTCTAACTAATTAGAATTTTCTTACTGCATTTTCACTTAATAAAAGGTGCATCTCATTTTACATAATAGACATTGTTTTGCAAAAATAAAGTTTAAATCAAAAAGTTTTTAAGGCACCCTTGTGAGAAGCCCTGGCCATCTAACTTTTAAAATAAAACTAAGCATTCTGTGAAATGTGAATACTCATTTCTTAATTTATAATTAGGATTTTGAAATAAACTTTTTTTTAACCATATAGATTGGGTATGTAAGTGATGCAAATTTCTGCCCACAACAACCTCAATTAGACTTTAGCTTTGGGGGTCTGGCCTGATAAATTGGAACAACAGTAGAAAAATAAGCTCCATAGTGCTTCTGCTTGACAGAAATGTCCTCAAGGGACCCTGAGCTCAAGCCTGAACTTTTCCAATGCTTCCATCTCAAGTCCCCGAGGAACTGGGGTGAGTCTAACAAGGAGGAACTGGGGTGAGTCTAACAAGGAGGGGAAGCGGGGGAAGTAAATCCTCCTCCACTGGGGAGGGTGAGAATAACAAGTCATACTTGTTGAGTGCTTGCAAGGAGCCAGGCTCTTCCTCCAACTCCTGCCGTGTATCACTCGGTTAATCATCCCAACAACCCATGAAATAGTCATTTACTATCTCTGATGAGAAACTGAGTCAGAGACGTTAACAGCAATTTGGCTGCTGTCATGCACTTACAAAGTGGTAGGACTGATACTTCGCTGGTGCCAGCCGATACAGGCTGTCGGTGTTATGCCTCAGCTTTGCTTATGGATTAGACAAATGCAAATGAACACCATGACGACCGGCCACAGGCAGGGCCAGTCGGTAAAGCGGGTGGGTGACTTATAAAGGACTTCTGAGATAAGGACTCACTCTGTAAGGAAGGGTGTGTGAGAATCAAAGGTGAATTCCCAGTGCCTGTGGTTGGGAAGAGGTCCGCGGCCAATTCCTAGCGGGTCCAAACCGAGAACTTGAGCTTTTACTCTCTTGTCAGTGCCCCAAAGTCCGCAGGCCAAAGAGCTGAGCCACAACCGGCCGCCAGCCACGTGGCCCAGCCCTGCAGCCAGGGGGCGGGGCTGTGGAGGTGGAGCCCGAGGGCGGGGCTGGGACTCAAGGACGCCCAGGCCGGGCGGAGTGCGCCTGCGCGCGAGGTGGGCGGGCGAGGGTGGAGGGGACCGGCGAGCGGCGTTAAAGGCGGCTCCCGGCGCCGCTCCCCTGTCCAGTCCAGCAGTGCGCAGGCGCGGAGGGCTCCCTTGTCAGTCGGCGCCGCGTGCGGGTTGCTTGCTCTGTGGCGGGGCGGCTGGTCTTCGGCATCATGAGCGGCTTCAGCAGCGAGGAGCGCGCAGCGCCCTTCTCCCTCGAGTACCGAGTCTTCTTCAGTGAGTCCGGCGGCCCCGCGGTCCCTCCCCGCCTGCCCCTCCATTCATTCCCGGGCCTCGCCGCGCGTCCCGCCTGGGCGCCTGCGGCCCGCGCTCAGCCCCTCTCCCGGGCGCGGGGTGGGCTCCTCCGGCCGGTCCCTGGGGCCTGGGCCGACCCGGTCGTCCCATTTCACAGGTCCGGCCCGCGGGCGGGACGGCAGGGGCTGGGTTGGACCCGAACCTGGGCCAGGCTAGTTTTGCAGGTGTTCGGCTGTGTGTGATGGGAAAAGGAAACCTCTGAGTCACCCTAGAAAGGTGCCTAGAGGTAAACGAATCCGTTTAAGAGGATTGTTCAATTAGGAAGAAAAGAAGGAGGGGTTGGAGCGCGGCGGGGGAGATCCCCCGGGACCTTCGTTCCTTCTGTAGCTCTGACTCTGGGCCCTGAGCGGGTTGAGTGCCGCCCCTGGCTCTAGGGACGGGGAGACTGAGGCCCCGACCATCCCTGGGGGGCGGGGGGTGCTGGTAGCGCCCCTGCCTGTCCGCTGCCGCCTGCTTTCCCACAGCGCTGATGCTGGGAGCCGCCAGTGAAACAGAAAGCCATTCCCTTCCAGGCAAGCGGGTGACGTCAGCCTGGCAAGAGAGTTAGAAAGAGCCGAGTTTTTCCCGGTGCGGGGTCTAGGCGTCCGGGGTCTAGGCACCTGCCCACCCGCACCGGAGCGGAGGAGGCTGCCGGCTGCGTGCACCGCGCTCCGCTCCGGCGCGCACCGCCGATGCCCTGCAGGCGGCGGAAAGCCACCTGGGCTTTACCCTCAGCGTTACTCTGCCTCCCGCTCCCCTAGCCATTAGGACTAGGTGATTGGAGGCGTGCAGAGAAGTGTCACCAGGGGCACGTCTGTTTCAACTGCTTTACAGTTTTACTTGGGAGGAAATGGGCAGGTGCACTCATTTCTGTGAGCGCTCCGTGTGTGTGAAGGGCAGGAAGGAGTGGGTCCAAAGGGAACTAATGGGAATACGGAGAGAAAGAACGGAGCTCCTATCAAAAGTAGCCCGGGGTGGGAGGAAAAGGTAGGTGAACTCTCGAGTTTGCACATCTGGTTGAATATTAGACTACCCTGTGAAATTCAGGGAGGCTGCCACTCTCCACTTTTTTTAAATGTTGGAAATAGCAGCAAGAGCAGTGCAGGGACTTTCGACAAGTCACTGAACTATTTCTTCCGGAGTTGCTGTTGGCACAGGAATTCCTCGGTAGGAGGGTTTTAGAGGGGTGACTGGTTTGAAGGACTGGGGGTGGTTTGGATGAGATTCACGCTATATTTGCAGAACAAACAGTTTTCAGATTGTGTATTGGTAATATTTGATATATTTGGTAGCCATGATGGAAGACCAACGCCACTGCTTGACTTTGGCACTGGCTAATGTAACTTTTTACCTGATGGAACTCTCTGGAACTTAAGAATACCAATAATTAGATCCAATTATATCATTGTATAATTTTAAGTGTTTTTTTTTTTTTAAGTCATATATTTCTTGGACTCCTTCCTTAATAGGAGATATATTATCTTCTGTAATGTTACATTTGCCAACCTCTTTAAAACTGAGAGTGGGTTGAACAGCAGTCACAGGTGACTTTATGGGATGGGAGTGGTCACTGTTGGTTTCTAAACCTGAAGGGATGCCATGTGGACCGACTTTTAAGTTTCCTGGAGAAAAATAGGGAAGTTTTTAAATTACTTTTTGGATATGGTAGTTTGGTCTCTAGAATATAGAAATTACCTGTGAAGGTGTTGTTGCAACTTGGTTATCCTAAAGCAAAATCATAATCTCAGCTGGCTCTGTCTTCCTGGAACAGTATTTAAGGCAACATGGTTTATAATTCAGCAAACTGACCCCCTCCCTTCTCTTTGAGCCCAAGGATAAGGCAGTCCCTGTCCTCATTATAGAGGTTAGTACCTCTCAGATGCCTAAGGAATGCAGGGGGTGAAAACTTAACCCAGTCTTGGAGGAGAGTCAGGAAAGGTGGAGTAGACAACCAGTTTTTTGTGGGAATAAAATCTTGGTGTAAAAACGTGTACTGTACCATTCTGGTGAGTGGTGTTGACTTTAGGGGAGGCTATGCATATGGGAGCAGGGGGTATATGGGAAATCTCTACCTTCTCAATTTTATTGTAAATCTAAAACTGCTCTTAAAAATTAAGTTTCTTTAAAAGTGTACTTCATATAATTAACCAAAAAAGTAATAACTTTTTCTAATTTATTTTGCAGAAAATGAAAAGGGACAATATATATCTCCATTTCATGATATTCCAATTTATGCAGATAAGGTAAGGTGTTCGTATCTTTTGAACCCAGTCTCGTTACTGAGGTCAGATAGTTCCACATATGGATTTTCTTATATTTTAACTAGAGGCCCCGTGCATGAAATTCATGCATGGGTAGGGTCTCTAGTGGCTGCTAGCTGCTGGCCGGGGCCTCCTTTCCCCTAGCTGTCTGCTGCCACTGCTGCCACCACAGGCAGCCAGGGCAGGGCCAGCAGGGGTAGGGGGGTGGGAGCAGGAGGGGCCAAGAGCGGTTGGCCAGCCCCACCCTTGGTTGAACTCCCAGTGGAACTCCTGGGCGAGGGGACAATTTGCATATTAGGCTTTTATTATATAGGATAAGTTCTTAAAATGCCTCATTGTGCTGTGAGTTAAGGGGCATTGACTAAATAAGAAGTCAGTCTTAAATCCAGATTATTCAGTTAAAGAAGCAACTATAACTTGGGGAAGGAGTAGAGGAATAGAAGCAAATGTTTTAAAGCTGCCTTGATTAACAAAAAAAATCACATTGGTGTCTTTTGTATGTGCATTTGGAACTAAAACCTTAGTGCTCCATTAGTGGTTTTAAAATTAAGTAGCCAGCCCAAAATTTGGGCTGTGGAATATTTACTAAATAATAAAAAATAAACTAGATTATTCAGTGAATACAGAAAAATTCAGTACTTTTAATGGACGGTAGAGTTAAGATCTGCAAATAGTGTTAATAAAGGTAAGTCCACAGACTTCTAAAAAGAGGTGCCTGTTCCTGTATATACAGTGAGCCAAAGAAATCTAACTTTAGCACAGATGATAGGCTTACCACAAAATGGAAAGAATCTTTACTTCCCTAGGAAAAAAAAGTCTACATATATTTCAAAATACTCGTGATCCTTGGGAAGTAAAATTAATTGCTAGTGACTCTTTTCATTTTTACTTTCATTTTTGCCTTTTTATGTTTCCTAACCTTTTAATAAAGAGCATGCATTATTTGTACAGATTTAAATAGTCATTTAAAAAGAAAACACAGCTTTTTTAGCCTTCTTCCTAATAGAAGTTTGTACTGAATTTAGGAACTGACACAAAAACAAATGTTTGATTCTTTTCTCTACCTTTAAAACATTTTTTTTTCATTTACTCAAGAAGCTTGATTCACAGTGAGTGCAGATCTTTTGGAGTTGTGAACGCTACATAGGTTATTGATCTTCTTTAGCTAGATGTCTGTACGTAAGCATGTGAGCATCATATCCCAGCGCACAACTAGAATATTAGTAAAGATGAAATTTTATCCTTGGGTGTGCTGTCTCACTATTTGTCTGTGCTTGTTTATCAGAGAGGAACAGACGAATTCATTTTACTTCTACCAGGAAGTTAGCTGCAGGTTTGTATTGACACTTGGACATTGGCAGAAAATCCAACCTGTGTGTTGCTTCCAAGGAGCCTACCTGAGCTGGGGCTCTAACTGGAGGCCGGGGAACCAACAGCCCCAGGCCAGTGATGTTACAGGAGGGACTTCTGATTGGCATGTGTTCTCCTGTGGGATTCTCAACATGTATTTACTCACAGACTCTGCGTTGTTACATCTGATTTCCTAGGAGTTGATGTGAACTTCAGGATCCTTCCTTCCTCTTGAATAGGCATCATTTGAATGTTTTTTGTATAAATCGTATGTATAGCAAAGTACTTTACAGTAACATCTTACACCATTTTGAGTAATGAAGAAGTATAAAGTGATTACCCTAAGTTTATTGATGGCACCTTGGCATACAGCTGTACTAAGGAAGAAAACATTGTTTTGACATACAGCTGTGTTGTGTTTTTATTTTTATTTACTTATTGATTGATTGATTGATTTCAGAGAGGAAGGGAGAGAGAGATAGAAACATCAATGATGAGAGAGAATCACCGATTGGCTGCCTCCTGCACACCCCCACTGGGAATCGAACCGTGACCTCTTGGTTCATAGATCGATGCTCAATGACCGAGCCACTAGCCGGGCTGTGTTGTGTTTTTTTAAAGCAATGCTCCTGTCTTAGTTCATCCGGGCTGCTGTAACAAAATGCCACAGCACGGGTAGCTCATAAACAGCAGAAATGTATTGCTCACAGTTCTGGGGCTGGAAGTCTGAGATCAGGGTGCCAGCTTGGTCAGGGGAGGGCCCTCTTCTGGTTGCAGACATCTCAGAGTATCCTCACGTGGCGGAGGCGCCCAGGGCGCTCTGCAGAGCCTCTTTATAAAGCACTAATCCCATTCACGAGGGCTCTACCCTCATGTCTGACCACTTTCCAAAGGTCCCACCTAATATACCATCATCTTTGAGGTATGAATTCTGGGGGGACACATACATTCAACATATGAATTTTGGACTTGAACATGAATTTTGGGGGGACACAAACATTCTGACCATAGCAATAAGTGACTTGACAATGTTCTAGCCAAGGACTAGAATGATCATAGCAATTGTGGTATCTAATCTTCTTGTTGCTTCAAGTTTCTTCATAATAGGAAACTGAAGACTAGATTGGTGTCATGTAAAACATCTTCACTCAGGTTATTCTGTGACTCCTTGAAGTCTCATACGGATTGGTTGTATCTGTAATCTGGGATTACTTAAATGAAGACTTTTAGCCCTGATTGGTGTGACTCAGTTGGTTGAGCGTCCTCTCATACATACACCGAGAGGTCGCCAGTTCAATTCCTAGGTTTGAACATGTGCCTGCAAACCGGCACATGCCCAGATTGCAGGCTTGATCACCAGATGGGGGCATGCATGAGGCAGCTGATCCATGTTTCTCCCTCTCTTTTCCTTTCTCTCTAAAATCAATAAAAACATATTTTAAAAAAATACTTTGCTCTTGTACCACCCAAAGGTGGCTCAAAAGCACAAGCTCTTGCAACAACTCTGTATTTCGCTAGTGGTCTATTCCTCAGTGAACTTCAGTACTTCAGATTACCGCCTGAGAAACAGGAAAGAGTTCCTTTGTTTCATTTTTAAGGAAATTCACTGTGTACAAAATGAGTAAGGGTGTGGTACACATAAATTATTTTGGATTATAGCCTAAGTAAAATAACAGATTGATTCAATTGACTACAGAAGAGTGTGATTTTAAAAATATTTCAACCCTAATTGGCCTGCGGACTGAAGGGTCATAGGTTTGATTCTGGTCAAGGACATGCAGGCTGGATTCTGGCCCCCGGGTGCTTGCCGGAGGCAACCAATTGATGTGTCTCTCTCACATCATGTTTCTCTGTCTCCCACTCCCTACCACTCTCTCTGAAAATCAATGGAAAAAATATTCTTGGGTGAGGATTAACAACAAAAATTCCAATGTAATTAAGTTTACATACATTTTTGTATGTGTGTTGCCATAGGCCTTATACCTAACATGGTCATCCATTAGGCAGATGATAATGAGAGAAGGTACCTTTAGCATTAACACAGTCAGTTCTACTAAGGAAAATGCCCAAAGGATTATCCTACTCCAAGTCAGGACTTTTCAGTGTGGAGAGCATTTGATTTGGGATACATGCCATTAGGTAATCAATCCAGCCAGTTCTGGGAATCATAACTCAGACACGCTGCTTGAATTATTTCCAAATCCATTGGGTAGAAGAAGGCAAGGGCAAGGACTCACTGGATTTTTGTTGTTATTTTTTGGTTTGTAAGAGTGTCCTTTGCTCTGGGGCTATTTGGGAATCAAATATAAAAGCACATGTAGTTCAGAGTGTCTTCTGGCTTAAAATTTCTAAGATACCAGAAATTTTAAAAATATTTTAAAATTTTAAAAAAGAGCATAAACAATGTGAAACATTGGGTAAATTAAAGCTTTATCTAAATGCGAAAGTATTCAAATATGATTTGATGTTTAATTTTAGAAGTTTGGTATTTTTCTATTCCATCTTAAACTTTGATGTTAAGTACTAGTTCTAACAATATAGGCTTGTTTGCTTTTCAGTGACTATGGGGAGCATATGTAAATATGGAACTATGTTTCTTTGCTCTCTTAAAAAAAAGTCAGGCTTCTAATTAAATAGGTTGATGCCTGAGAAATATAACTATTTTTTGCAGTGTGTATCATTCTTAGCTTTTTAAAGATACTATCTCACTGTACAGTGCCCAAAATTTTGAGATTCCTCTATACTACTCAAATGGATGCTTTTCAGATTATTCACTTTCTTAGGGATTGCCTTCTTTTGAATTTTCTATTTCTGTTCCATAAATTGGAGTTGTAAAAATATTACAGAATTAATAATATAAACACTGTTTGTCTTTCTCAGCTTGTTATTTATATAGAATGGTTGGGTTTTCTGAGTTGTTTTGTTTTACCTTTTGGTTTTGCATTTGCCAAACCAAAGTTAGAACTCAAAACATAGATGAAAATTATCACAATTAAACTTAATTGACATGTATAAGTAAAAATAAGCTCCTATTTCCCCCCTCAGATGAGCTTTAAGATGACTAAAATTTGAAAACAGCTATTCTAACCATAATTTCTGTGATTTATAAACTTTATAAAAAAATTAATTTGTGCTGATTAAATATGCATATATTGTTCTTGAAGCAAGTCTCAAAACACAATAACCAAACAAATAAAAATACGTTGATTATGTTGACCACATGATTGGTTATATCTGAAGACTTTGAGAACTCTATTTTATGGATAGCAAATCTTGATTTGAGTCCTGGTTTTATCACTGACTGGTTTTGTGATGTTACTTTACCTCTGAGCACTTGTTGGTGTTAGTGGAATTTTGTTACATTCTACACTGACAGCTCATGATTCTATATATTTAACTTGCTGTTGAAGTCTTATTAAAGATTTTTATTTCAAAAGCCAAATAATATTGTTAATACTTATTGAATGCTTTCCATACCTTGGGCTCTAAACTAAACCCTTTATGTGGATTATTCCATTTAACCATCATGTCATTCTCTAAGCTAGGTTCTTTTATTAACCCTGTTATCTGGGATCACCAACTAGAACTCATAAGCAATAGCCAGGCATTCAGGCCCAGAACCCGTGGTCTTAACCACTGAGCTATACTACTTCCCATGAGGCATGTTTGTGGGTGGATTTTACTTAGTGCCTTTTTGTATTTTCCGCATTCTCTATAGTAAACATCTCTTTGATGATGCAGGAAAGAAAGACTTGCTTAATTCATTTTTTATTTTTATTTTTATTTTTTTAGCTTAGAATGCAAAGGAACTAAGAGCTTTCTTCCTTTGGGAAGGCTATACAGTTTTGTAGTTCAGGGTCCTTGATGGCTCTGAGGCCCTGGAATGGCCATTGGTGGCTTTCTGAGGTTCTCTGAATTCTCTGAAATTGCATTTTGCTATAAATGTGCATTTTTTCCCTCAGAAAATGCATATTTATAGTAAATTGTAATTTTCTAGGGTCAGAATTCTCAGTTGTTGAAAATCCTAGAAAAGTTTGACAACTGAAAATGCAGACACTTTGCTTGATTTTTTATAAAGAAAAGAAAATAAATAAGATAAATTTAGAAGAAAATTCAACTACCAGTTTTCCAAATTTTATTACAAAACAAAAATAAAAGAAAGGGTGGTAGAATCATGATTTTTTGTATTTCTTCCTAAATCTGATATTTACTTAATTGCTGAAGTTATCTAGAGTAACACATGATTCGTCAAATAGAAAATGCTAATTTGAGCCACGTATGTAATTTTTCAGTACAGCATGTCAAGTTCACTAGGCTTCAGGTTCAGTGATGGAAACAGATCATATGTCATGAGGCATTCATAAGTCTCTCAATAAAGATACATTTAACTTTACTGCTAAGATTCAGAGATAGAATGTAATTAAATTAAGAGCATGTTTCGTGTATATACATACTTAACTACATTACTAATAATAGCCATAGTCTATTCATTAGTAAATGACTTATCAGACTACTGTCTTGATCCACAAGAAAACTAACCAGTTTGGAGATGAGACCTAGGATCACCATGCTACTGTAATATTCCTGTTGAATCGGTGAAGTTATCAGCCTAATCAAGGTATAGGTTTCTTGCTGGTTTATACCATATGATCCAGCAATCCACTTTTGGGTATAATACAAAGGAAATCTGCATTCCCACATGCATTGCAGCATTGTTCACAATAGCCAAGATGTGGAAACAACCTGTATCCTTTGATGGATGAATAGGTAAGAAAGAATTTATTTATATATTTATATGTATACTAGAGGCCCGGTGAACGAAATTTGCGCACTCGGTAGGGCGGGGGAGGGTCCCTCAGCCCGGACTGCGAGAGAGTGCAGGCCAGGCTGAGGAACCCCACTGGTGCACAATCGGGGCCAGGGAGGGATGCAGAAGGTTGGCCAGCCAAGGAGGGACCACGGGAGGGCTCCAGGGCATGTCCGGCCCATCTCACTCAGTCCCAATTGGCTGGACCCCAGCAGCAAGCTAACCTACCAGTCGGAGCATCTGCCTCCTGGTGGTCAGTGCACGTCATAGCGACCAGTCCACTCTCTGCCCCCTGGTGGTCAGTGCACATCATAGTGAGCGGTTGAGTGGCCTTAGTATATCATTAGCTTATTATACTTGTTGAACAGCTGACCAGTTGACTGGGCACTTAGCATATTAGGCTTTTATTATATAGGGTATAATGTGTCTCTCTCATCGATGTTTCTAACTCTCTATCCCTCTCCCTTCCTCTCTGTAAAAAATCAATAAAATATATTTTTTGGGAAAAAAAGATAACCTTTTCCTAAACCTTCAACAACTTTTTTTTTTAAATAGATTTTGTTGTTTTTCTTCTTTCTGATTTTGAAACAACCAGCCTCACTTTAGGACAAAATTACTTTTTTCCCTCTTAAAAATACATATTTATACCTTATAGTTTTTATTACTGAAAGCATTATTTTTCTTTCATAACCTAGAAACATAGGTTTGTAAAAAATATATATATTTCAGAGAAGAAAGGAGAGGGAGAGAGAAACATCAATGATGAGAGAAAATCATTAATTGGCTGCCTCTTGCATGCCCCCCACTGGGGATTGAGACTACAACACGGGCATGTGCCCTGACCAGGAATCAAACCATCACCTTCTGGTTCATAGATCAATGCTCAACCACTGAGCCACACAGGCCAGACATAGAAACATGGGTTTTTACTGGCAAATATATTTTATAATTTTTTTTATTATTTCATAATTTTTTGAAACATATGCTTCCTCAACAAAGCATAAGAAGTATTTATTAACAGATCCAAATTTATTTTTTAGCTCTACTAAAGATTAATCTTAGATCACATAAACCTGAAAAACATTTCGGTTAGTTCTTGTATTTTTGAAAATCTTAGAATAGCCCACCCTTATAAGTGCTTGTTTGTTTTTTAAACCAATTAAGTAGTTTTTGTTTTATTTTTAAAGCAACTAATACCATCTGGAGGCAGAAAATGCTACACATCTATAAACATATGTATCGACACATGAACATGCAAACAGACTTCATGGCTAGCATAAAAGAAGTGGTATCTATTCAAAGGATCTTTACTCCCCACCGCCTCTATCAGCCAGTCCTCATGCTAGCAAAGTTGTAGATATCTTTTTCTAGTTTCAGTTCTAATTTTCTAACCCTGGCTCCTGCCTCTAGCTGGGTGTCGGTGGCCAGCTGAACCACCCCTAAGAGGGGCCAGCCCGAAGCTGTGGCCATGTACTTTCCTTCCAGACCACAATGTGTAATGTGTACTTCTTCAAACAAGCATAAGAATGGCCAGTGTTTTGGGGGTGTCCTTGTACTCACATGGCAGTCCACAGGAATCTAGTGTATGGGCCACCCTTCTCCACAGGGAAATAGGTGGCCAACCGGGGTTTCCCCATGAGTGCCTTTTTCCTAAAGGCCCGTTTCTTAGGTCTCCTGGCTGGCTCACCACTTGTGACTTACAATTTCCCAGGGCTGAGAGACTAGAGCATGAGGCTGACAACCCTGTCATTACGTTTATTAAGGCACCTGAGATACGAGGTGCATCCTGGGAGATGGCAAGGTGACTTGGATATCCACTGCACCTTCCACCCCCCAGAGTCTGTGTTTTATAGTTAAAAACACTGAGTCTAGGTGCTGGGAAAGAAATGATTGTTTAACGTAAGGGAAGGGGGACCTCCAGGTGCCCAGATGCCTTGGTGTCAGAGCTGGTTAAGAGACAGATAAGGTCACGAGTGGCTCACTGCAGAGTTTTGTGTACATTCCCAAATGGGGTTGGCGGACAGCAGTTGATATGGCAGATTAGCTTCAAGACTGAGTCAGCTCTGTCCACAATGCACAATATAGCAGTTCTACTTTAAATTTGTTGAGGTACCGCCATTCTGTTTTCCACTAGAGGCTGTGTGCTGTTTTACTTTCCTACCAACTGCACAAGAGTTCCAATGAGAATGCATGTTTTAACAGCAAACATTTTTCTAGCAATGGAATAACTGGTTGAACACTTTTCCTTATGATAATAAAAACTACACATGCACTGCTTTGCTTTAAAAAAAAAAAATACAGTAATCACTACCGCATCTACATACACTTGGAAATGTGCTAAACATTCATTTTGCAGGCTAGTCTCTCATCTCGGTTTGTGGACCCCAAGCTGTAGCTTGAGGCCTACAGGCCAGAAGGACCTGGTTTGGAAATCCAGCTCTTTAGGGAGTTAAAAACGTACTCTGTTCACTGGTAGTTTTCAGTGCCTAGAAAAATGTCACTTAATGATGGTGCTCAGTAAATGTTCGTTAAAAAATGAATCAATTGGATATGTGGCTCCTTGCAGGATACTCCTTGCTATTTTTGGCCCAGCTAATGTTGTTTTGTTTGTTTGTTTTTGTTTCTATTAGTTACACAGGTTTGTAATATTAGGTAATGTGGTTTTGAAATCTATACATATTTATCATTTAATTCCATTGAAGAGTTTGATGTAGTTTCCAAACTTTGAATTAATGATTTCAGCTCTATTTGCTACTTTGTTTTCTCGAGGCAATATATTCATTCTGTATATATATTTTTTTAATATATTTTATTGATTTTTTACAGAGAGGAATGGAGAGAGATAGAGAGTTAGAAACATCGATGAGAGAGAAACATCGATCAGCTGCCTCCTGCACACCTCCTACTGGGGATGTGCCCGCAACCCAGGTACATGCCCTTGACCGGAATTGAACCTGGGACCCCCCAGTCCGCAGGCCAATGCTCTATCCACTGAGCCAAACCGGTTTCGGCCATTCTGTATATTTTCTTAAAAAAAAAAAAATTAACAATGGATCTCTTAGGTTTTCTCATCTCAGAGTAACAGCTCCATCTTGTGAGCCTTTAGGCTACTGCTGTAAAAACTCTAAAAGCCCTTTGTTCTAGTATCATAGATTTACAGATCCTATATTTTAAAATACCAGAGTAGTGGGACTAGATAGATCTTGAAAACTATCTCCATTCTCTGTGGTTTTTATGTTGTTAGCAAGTAGGCGTCAGGATGTTTAGAACAAAACCCAAGGAATGTTTTAATCTCCCTTGGTTTGACTAAGATTTACACTCTTTAATATAAATCTGTGTAGCTTTTCTGCTTGGTTAAAAGTAGCAGCAAAGTAATTATTGACTTGAAACCTTTGACTTATTCTCTTATAGTTCATCAGTCCCTGATTTTTGTTTGTATATCTTTAATTTAATTTATTGGGGTGACATTGGTTATTAAAATTACATGGGCTTCAGGTATACAGTTCTATAAATCCCTGTTTTTTATGCAAAATAGCAAAGATGTAATTCTAAGAAATTATATGACTAAATGATTTTGATTTTAAATCAACTTTAAAGATATATTTTATAACAGAGTAATTGAAGATTTGGCTTCATGTGTGCTTTTTATTGAGGTTATCAACTGAAAAACTGAATTTAAAGTTTTGCTCCATGGCAAAAGTAATTTTCTGACTCCTCAAAGCTCAGTTTTAATTGGAGATCCTATGTCAAGTTGGTATTTGATGTAGGTGTGCAAAATGAGATGACTGTGATTTTCTGTCATTGTGTTTCTAAATAATAAGCTCTTCGGAATTTTTAAAATGTATCATTCACTTTTAAGTAATCAATATTAAGGCTGGAAACTAATTACACTTAGAAATGCTATTGGTAAAAACATTTTTAGAACATACTATTTTATTTCAGTGTCCTTTTGAGGAGTGCTGATTTTTAAAGACAGCCAAGTTGGGAGAATAATGGGGGTGATTCATTTTGTTTGAGGCTAAAACCAAACTATGACAAAATAATTAAACTGATTTGGGATTTGTCTTATGAACCACCTCTGAAACAGGTGATTCAAAAACATTTTGAGTGATTTCAGAGTCACAATGGAAATGACTAGGCATTGGAGATGATTGCTTTGAAGATGGGCTTCCTCAGTGATACAAGTTCTGTTATGTTTAGAAACTATTTCCCTTTATAGAAACACTAGAGGCCCGGTGCATGAAATTCGTGCATGGGTACAGTCTCTAGGCCTGGCCTGTGATCAGGGCCATCTTCCCTGGCAGCCGGCCCCGCTCCCCCTTCCCCCACCACCCCCCGCCGCCACCTACCCCCAGTTCCCCGTTCACCATTGGGCAATGGGAGCCTGCCAGCCGGGGAAAGAGATCGAGAGGTGGTCAGTGTGCCTCATAGTGACTGGTCAAGCGGTTGTTCTGTTCGTTCCACCATTAATGTCAATTTGCATTTTACCCTTTTATTATATAGGATTCTTTCCACATACACCCCAACTGTTTAATTAGGAAAAATATAAAACACCCAGTAAAGTTTGAAAAATTATATAGCGGACAACCATACACCCACCACCTTGATTTTGTAATACTTTCGCAGAATAGTATTTTGCAAGAATAATATCTTGCAAAAGTAATATTTTGCTTTGTCTCTTCATCCATCAGTCTGTCTTATTTTTTGATGCATTTTATTGAAAGTCCATTGACTTCAAAGATCAGATGCAATGAACAGTTTTTCTTTGGAGGAACCAGGGCCTGCTCATTGAAGAGAATAAATTAGCTCCTGTGACCATCTGACCTTCTGTTTTTCAGGATGTGTTCAACATGGTAGTTGAAGTACCACGTTGGTCTAATGCAAAAATGGAGGTATGTTTGCCTTTGATAGTACGATGTAGGATATTAGCTTTGATCTAGCCACACTGATTTGCTCAAGGGTTAAACAGCTAAAGTCCAAGGTTACCTCTTTCTAGTCCCAATCTATTTTCCAGTTATAGTTCCCATTGCCTGCCAAACATTTCCTGTGTTCCAACTAAACTTATCTATTTAGAATTTACAAATATGCTACAGACTTCCCTTCCCTTACATCTTGGCTTCTGGAGTTCCCAAAGCATGGAATTATCTTTTTCTCCTCTGTCTTGTTCTTTTTAAGTCCATCATTGACTTCACAG
This sequence comes from Myotis myotis, assembly GCF_014108235.1. Taxonomy (NCBI): domain Eukaryota; kingdom Metazoa; phylum Chordata; class Mammalia; order Chiroptera; family Vespertilionidae; genus Myotis; species Myotis myotis. The sequence continues at coordinate 40,958,160 of NW_023416319.1, read as the reverse complement.
AGTCAATAGGCTTTCCTTGGTCCCCCAGCCACAAATGATCTTATTGGAATTTCTGTTGCATTTTGTTAATTTCCTTCTGATGACACATAAGATATTTGGCTTTTTGTTAAGGATATTTTTTATGTGTTTTATGTCAATTAAGCTTTTTAAATGTAACCACACTTTGCATGTAATAGATACTCAAATGCTTTAATAATTTTAAATGCTCTGAAGGAAAGCTGAATTTGGTAATATTTATTTTACCTTTTTAATAAAAATCTTTTATTTCTCAAATGTTAGGATTTATTCCAGGTAACTTTAGTTTTGCTTTCTGAAATTACTAAATGTTCTTTTCCCCTTCTTGATAGTTCCTGTATACCTCAAATGTTTTCCACTTAAAGGCGGACTATGGAGAAACTTTTATTTCAAATTATAAAAATGTTACAGATAAAATATGTCATTACAGTGGAACTAGGGGGTGTGCATTCCATAATTCCCTCAAATCCTTATTTGAATAGGATTTTACATCCAAATATGCAATGATTAGAAAATTTTTATTTCAGATTGCTACAAAGGACCCTTTAAACCCAATTAAACAAGATGTGAAAAAAGGAAAACTCCGTTATGTTGCAAATGTGTTCCCTTATAAAGGATATATCTGGAACTATGGTGCCATCCCTCAGGTATGTCTCTGTGCAATTGTTAGAAATGTACTTTTTAGCTTACAAAAAAATGAACTTACTGCTGTTAGTAAAAAAATATTTAAACATCTTCAGGAAGTTTTTGCTATAATAGATTTTAAAAACATAAGAGGTAATTAATTTTAATACTTCCTTGAATAACTTTCCAAGATAACCTAAAAGGCAAATATTTACAATGTTTAATTTCATGTTTGAAAGTTTGTTCCATTTTGAAATATTTATCTTTCTATATGGACTCATTATAAATTATATAAATTCTTTCTTTACAGAATGAGTGGCAAATCTGTATTAAGAGAGACAGTGTAGGCTAATGGTGATAAAAGCACTGATTTTGGGCACCAAAAAGACTAGAGTTCAAATCCCAAGGCTGCCACTCCCTAAGTTACCTCGTTTGTCTTTGTTTCTTCCTTCCTGAGACATGAATCTCTCCCCCTGAGATATTAATAGTACTTAGCTCATATGGCTATTGTGAGGAATAAAGCACTTAGTTCACAGAGCTGTTGACCTTTATGTTTAGAGTCCTGATTCCCTCTTTAAGCCAAGCTCTCTGTGGTAAAGCAAAAATAGGATTTTCCTGAACAGTCAACCCTTTGAAGACAGGAGATAATCTGCACTGTTTACAAATTTATCCCCAGTGCAATGTCAGTGTTATGTAGTAGGTCCTTATGTAGCATTTGAGTGAAGAGTCACTAAAATCATGTCTATTATGAGTAATCAACAGATTAAATTCTAGTTTGGTTAGGCTAATGCTGTGGCATTTAGGATTTTTACACAGAATATTCTGTTTTTTCCCTATTGATAAATAGTTTGTTTTTATTAGCCATTAAGTCCAGGGGTCCTCAAACTTTTTAAACAGGGGGCCAGTTCACTGCCCCTCAGACCGTTGGAGGGCCGGACTATAGTTTAAAAAAAAACTATGAACAAGTTCCTATGCACACAGCGGCGGCAAAAACACCTGGCGGGCCAGATAAATGTTTTCAGCGGGCCGCATGTGGCCCGCGGGCCATAGTTTGAGGACCCCTAATTAAGTCAATAAGTGGAACCTATTGTGAAACAATCTATAACTTAACCAAGCATAGGTCAAACTCATCTAGCTTGCCTTAATTATATCATTTTGCCTTGTACTTCAACTTATTTAATATTTAGCCTTGAAATACCTTCCCTCTGGGAAAACAGTGCTGAAATTCTTATTCCTCTGTAGGCGGATTTGGCTTTGCGGCATCCGGTCTTCTCTATCACCCTTCATTTTTATCTTTTTCGCTTTACTCCAGCTGAGTAGACAAACAAATCCAAGAAAGTTTTCTGGATTAGGAGAGAAAACCAAAACAACAGCTACGTTTTAAACTTGATTTTTTGGTAAACATAGGTCATTTGTTCTTTTCATGGGATTCTTTGTAAGGACTCTATCTTGAAAGAAAGCCAGTAACTTAAAGCTTCAGAAAATTCCGATTAAACTTTTCAATCTTAGCTCCTGTCAATGATGACACTTTTACCATCAGAACACAGTTTCTGTTTTAGTATTACTGCCTACCTACTTCTGCTTTGGAAATTTATTTTAAAGAAAATCTAGTTAGTACAAGATATTAAGTACCAAGAATTCCTCAAAGCAGTTTTCTTTTCATATATTTTTAAAGTAAGTATTTGGGCCTATATCTGTGTTTGCAGTTGTCTCCGTTATTAGGTGTGTGTTTTTTCTCTTTAATCCTCACCTGAGGATATGTTTTTTTTGTTGTTTGTTTTTAATATCTTATTGATTTTTTTACAGAGAGGAAGGGAGAGGGATAGAGTTAGAAACATCGATGAGAGAGAAACATCAATCAGCTGCCTCCTGCACACCCCCAACTGGGGATGTGCCCGCAACCAAGGTACATGCCCTTGACCAGAATCGAACCTGGGACCTTTCAGTCCACAGGCCGACGCTCTATCCACTGAGCAAAACTGGTTAAGGCTATGTTTGTTTTTTTGATTGATTATTTTAGAGAGAGGAAGGGAAAGAGAGAGACAGAGAAACATTGATTGGTTGCCTCCTGTACATGCCCCAACTGGGGATTGAATCCGCAACCTAGATATGTGCCCTGACCCTGTCTGAGAATTGAACCCGTAACCTTTTGGTGTATAGGACAATGCTCTAACCAACTGAGCCACCCAACCAGGGCAGGTGGTTGTTTTTTGTTTTTTTTAAATAGGATCATTGCCTGTTTTATTAATTTTTTAAATATTTTAAATTGATTTTTAGAGGGAGAGGAAGGGAGAGGGATAGAGAGATAGAAACATCGATGAGAGAAACATCGATATCAATCGACTGCTTCTTGCATGTCCCCTACTGGAGATCAAGCCCACAACCTGGGCATGTGCCCTGACTGGAATTGACTGATGACCTCTTGGTTCCTGGGTTGGCGCTCAGCCACTGAGCCACACTGGCCGGGTGATCATTGCCTGTTTTAAAGCTTAAATGTAGTTTAGCATTCTGTGCAAAATAGGAACCCTGGTATTTAATTAAAATTATGATGTGTAGTTAAGATTCTTAAATGTGAGTAAAAGTTTTTCTAAATGAGAAAAAATAGCTGAAGATTACTATTTTTGCAGAAAGACTCATGTGATGTTTTAATGTCAACATGATCCATTCTGTCAGTAGCATGTATAGGAATGATATGCTCTAAGCATTTTTCCCCCCTAGACTTGGGAAGACCCTGGACACAATGACAAACACACTGGTTGTTGTGGCGACAATGACCCAATTGATGTCTGTGAAATTGGAAGCAAGGTAATGTAATCTGAAATGTTTTTCTTTAGTGCTAAGATGATATTAATGAAATATATAAAGTTCATACTTTAAAAAATATTATGAATAATGATGTCACTTGAGGTGATTAGAAGCTTCCATTTCTTTTAAAGCATTTGTATATTTAAACCTAGCCTAGAAAAAGATGTACATATAAGTGTATATGGCTATACATACAGGGTATCCCCCCAAATTATATACACTTTGAATGATTATAAAGTCAGTGTTTATTATTACTAAAAATAAGTGAAAATTAAGTGAGTTATCAGCTGTTGAAGTGTGTATACATTTTTTAAAATATATTTTTTATTGATTTCAGAGAGGAAGGGAGGAGAGATAGAAACATCACTGATGAGAAAGAATCATTTGTCAGCTGCCTCCTGCACGCCCCCTACTGGGGATCGAGCCTGCAACTCGGGCATATGCCCTTGACCAGAATTGAACCCGGGACGCGTCAGTCCGCAGGCCAACTCTCTATCCACTGAACCAAATCATCTAGGGCCGTGGTTGGCAAACTGCGGCTCGCGAGCCACATGTGGCTCTTTGGCCCCTTGAGTGTGGCTCTTCCTAAGCCTTAGGAGTATCCTAATTAAGTTAATAACAATGTACCTACCTATATAGTTTAAGTTTAAAAAATTTGGCTCTCAAAAGAAATTTCAATCATTGTACTGTTGATATTTGGCTCTGTTGACTAATGAGTTTGCCGACCACTGGTCTAGGGCAAAAGTGTGTATATATTTTTGGCGGACACCCTATATATGTGGAAGAAGTAGACATGTTCTGCTTTAGAGGGCAGATGACTGGTCAGTAGATGAAGGGTCCTAAGAAGCAAATGTCATCTCAACACAAGGCAAACCTTGCAATTGACCCAAGCCCAGTAACCTCACGAGTTGGACATTGATGGTAGGGACTCCTGTATCAAGAAGGGTTGCTTTAAGATTCTAACTGTAGTTATATATCTTTATGAACTTCCTCAGGCTTGGGAAAATAGTAAGCAACTGAAAAGAAACTTGTCATTGAGTTTCTTAAGTCATCAAGTTCAGTCATATTGTATGATGTCTAACTCAGTGGCTTCTATAAAATAAAAGCACATTAAAATATATATTTGAAACAAAATTATGGGGGGTTTGGCACACTCAATGACCGTTGAAAGAAAGATTAATTATCCTGAATCATGTTACTGATTTTCTTAGGACCTATAAGTAGTAAGGGTACATTTTCAACTTTGATAAAACTGATGGGCAGTTACTTGTTTAGCTCTTAAAAAACTGCTTAAAGGAACAATCTTAAGGTAAGTTTGCAGAAATTGGTGTCTTCCTTATTTCCTACTATCCATCAAGTAAAGTTTTTCTTCCAAAGTTTCATTCTGTGGTATTGTCCTGACTGTGGTTATTGACTCTCAGGTCTGTGCAAGAGGTGAAATAATCCGGGTGAAAGTTCTGGGCATATTGGCTATGATTGACGAAGGGGAAACCGACTGGAAAGTGATTGCCATCAATGCGGATGATCCCGATGCAGCCAATTATAATGGTAAGAAAGTGTAAAGAGTCTGAAGTATTTGTGCTTACATCTGATGCACCCCTTAACCTATAACGACAGAATTATAAGCTCATGCCTTCAAACTCTTAAAGAACGGAGGAGCAAAACATTTGACAAAGCACTGCTGTTTCTAATGCTGAGTAAATTTTCTGAGTAATTAACTGAGCAAATTTTCTCCTTCGTTCCAGGAAAGACAAAAATCTGAGAGTTTGTGTTTACTGTTTTCTCCTTTCCTTCCTCATATACTTGCCCTCAGTAGGTCTATTTATTTATTTTTAAAATTTTGTTTTAATTGAAATGTAATTCACATGCCATTAGAAGTCATCATTTTTTTTAAATGTTTATATCATCACAGAAAGGTTTATGGACAGCACAGAAGAGTCCCTAAGGACTTCCTTTTTAAAAATTTTTTTAAATATTTCTATTACAGTTGATGTACAATATTATAGTTTCAGGTATACAGCCCAGTGATTAGACATTTATATAACTTACAGAGTGATCACCCCAATAAAACTAAAACCCATTTGACACCATACATAATTATTAAAATATTATTGACTGTACTGTGCTTTTTATTTTATTTTTTAAAATATATTTCTATTGATTTCAGAGAGGAAGGGAGAGGGAGAGAGAGATAGAAACATCAGTGATGAGAGAGAATCATTGATCAGTTGTTTCCAGCACACCCCCTACTGGGGATTGAGCCTGCAACCTGGGCATGTTTCCTTGACCAGAATTGAACCCGGGACCCTTCAGTCTGCAGGCCGACACTATCCACAGAGCCAAACCGGCTAGGGCTGTACTGCACTTCTTACACCCCCACTACTACGTGTAATTACCAGTTTGTACTTCTTAATCCCTGTACCTTTTTCATCCATTCACTCTACCCCTTCCCAGCTGGCAACCTTCAAAGTGTTTTCTGTATTTATGAGTTTCTATTTTGCTTGTTTGTTTATGTTGTTTTTTAGATTCTACATATACGTGGAATCATATGGCATTTGTCTTTCTCTGATTTACTTCTCTCAGCACAGTGTCCTCTAGGTCCATTCATGTTGTTGCCGATGGCAAGAATTCATTCTTTTTTATGGCTGAGTCATAGTCCATTGTATATCTACACTACTTTATCCATTCATTTATTGCTACAATAAACATATGGGTGCTTATATCCTTTTGAATTAGTGTTTTGTATTTCTTTGGATACATACCCAGAAGTGGAATTACTGGCTCCTTCTTTGTCTCTTATATAGTCTTTCTTTTAAAGTCAGTTTTGTCTGGTGTAAGTGTTGCTACCCCAGCTTTTGTTTGTTCCCAGAATATCTTTTTCCAACTCTTTGCTTTCAGTCTTTGTCTTTCTATCTGAAATGAGTCTCTTATAGACAGTATATGTAAAGGTCTTGTTATCCATTCAGCTACTGTTTGTCTTTTGATTATTTAATCCATTTAAAGTAATTGTTGATAGATATGTAGCTATTGCCATTTTATTCATATTTTTCTTCCTTTTTCTTTTTCCTCCTCCTCCTTTTTCCTCCTCCTGCTCCTCCTCCTCCTCCTTCTTCTCCTCCTTTCTCCTTCATCTCCTTATTGGCCCTTTAACATTTCATGTAATACTGGTTTAGAGGTGATGAACTCTTTTAGCTTTTTCTTGTCTGAGAAGCTCTTTATCTGTCCTTCATTCCAAATGATAGCTTTTGCTGGGTAGAGTAATCTTGATTATGGGTTCTTGCTTTCATCCTTTTGAATATTTCATGCCAGTTCCTCTGGCCTGAAAAATTTCTATTGAATAATAACCTGACAGTCTTATGGGAGCTCCCTTGTAGGTAACTAACTGCTTTTCTCTTTGTCTTTAACTTTTGGCATTTTATTTGTAATGTGTGTTGGTGTGGGCTTCTTTAGGTTCATCTTGTTTGGGACTTTTTTTGCTTCCTGTACTTGTGTGTCTTTTTCCTTCACCAGGTTAGGGAGGTTTCCAGTCATTATTTCTGCAAATAGGTCCTCAATCCCTTGCTCTCTCTTTTTCTTCAACACTATTAATTCCAGGACATTTCTCCACTCCAGCAGGAAACCCCATATCCATTAGCAGTCACACACTACTCCCTCTTCCCTCAGTCCATGGCAGGCACTTACCTATTGTCTTATCCCTATGGATTTTCCTATTCTGAACATTTCATGTAAATGCATTCATATGATATGTCTGGCTTGCTTCACTTAGCATAATGTTTTCAGGGTTCATCTATATTGTAACATGTTCAGTACTTCATTCCCCTTTTTTGGCAGTATAACTAACATTACACAAAACTTACTATTTTAACTATTTTGAAGTGTACAATTAGGTGGCATTTAGTACATTCACGTTGTTGTGCAACCATCACCATTATCTAGTTCCAAAACATTTTCATCACTCCAGAAGGAAACTTTGTACCTTTAAGCAATCACTTCCTATTTTTTCCTCCTCCCAGGCCCTGAAAATCACTAATATGCTTTTTGTCTCTATAAATTTTCCTATTGTGGATATTTGACATTTCTCAATCACAATTGTGTAAGCTAGGAGATCTTACAGCACTATTATTCTGTCATTACCAGGTAGTGCCAAGAAAGGTTTTTTTTATCTTGTTACGATTTGTCTTGTTAAGATTAATAAAAGAAAGATTTCTCTTCTTATTGGAAAGATCATTGGACCAGGTGCTGAGATGTGGATTCTTTGACTTATTAGCTGTATATTAACTTGGTAACGTTCATAATTATCTGTAAATACCATTTTATGGGGAAAGCAAATGAGAGGTGAACAGGGTTTGTGAAATAAAAAGCACCATCTGAAAGGAGGATAAACTTTCATCTTCTACATGAGAAATATTTTTTAAATATCCCAAATAAAATTGTTTTTTAGAGCATTTATAGAAAATTGGTATTATGACCAATATCACTTTGACCCACTTCTGAGTGTCTGTTCCATGGAATTCCTCAGAAATATATGCAAAGATGTATGTACAATGGGGTAAGTCTTTTGGGACTGAGCCCTTTAATTTGTGGGATCAGACGCTAATTCCAGTAGTGTCATTATTAAATTGAATTGTTGGACACTCACTTGGTGCCTGAAGAATAGGAGAATTGGTCAGAAAATTTCTGAGGAAATACCCCATACTTGGGATTTTCGGATTTTCAGATTAGTTCTGTATTAGGTGACACATTTTGTGTGAATTATTATAAGTTCCTTGAAATTGATCAGTGTTTAAACAGTTCCCAGTTCACTTTGTAAACTTTTCATACTTTTAGTGGTACTATGAAACAAAATGCATGAAATTCTTTAACTGTGTGTGATATAAATTGGACTTAATGTTATTTTATACAAATACCAATAAGCTTTTGTTGTTAAATGTAGTCCTCCTTCCAAAAAACACTTTTTCTATTGATATTTTTAGCACTTGTATCTTCTGTTTGCTTGCATTGAGGGGCAGCTTGATCATTTAAAGTTGATGGATGTACAGAAACTTTAAAGAGTTATTTTAAACAGAACACTTTGCTGTTGGCCAGAACAAAAGCATTGTGATATAGAATGTCAATACTGCACTACAGTTAGAATAGTCTAGTCACATTTACTATGTAACGCATCAGTGGTCATCAGTGTCATCCATTTTTGTCTTTAGTATGTAATTGTGGTGAATTGAGGCTCTGTGAATAGAGCCTCAACCTGTCTTTCTTAGTATCGTCTGTCCGTCTCATAGAAATTACCAAACGTTTGCCAAACTGTTCTTTCATTATGTAGCTCCAATCACTTCTCCTTCTTCTTATCTAATAGAAGTTACTATTGTACTGGTTGTTCTCTGAGCATGTAGTGTCAGAGGTATTCTAAGACACTAGTTTTTCCTTTTAGTGTGTATATGCGTTCCCTTCTCAACAAGGTGGTTAGCTCTAATGTGATCTTGAACTTTTTTCATAACCATCCCACAGTTCTTTCAAAGGAAAGATGTACTTGATATTTTATCACATAAATAATTACGTATGCACCTTGGAATCTGCTTATTCTCTTCTAAGATATTAATGATGTCAAGCGGCTGAAACCTGGCTACCTGGAAGCTACTGTGGACTGGTTCAGAAGGTACAAGGTTCCTGATGGAAAACCAGAGAACCAGTTTTCTTTCAATGCGGAATTTAAAGATAAGGTAATGTGTCATTCAGAACTGTGGCTTTAAGTCTGTTTGTATCGAGACTTATAATTTAACCTACTGTTACCATTTAAAGACTATATGATCATTTAAAAAATGTCTGAAGACATTGACTTGATGTTGATTTATTCATTTGAATGTTTTCTTCCATTTTGACTCAAGGAAATGATTCAAAGAGACAAAGTTACCAGGCTTTGGGAAAATGGTGATACTAAGATAAGAATACTTTTCTAACATCGTAATGCATATCTCTTCAAATTATAGGATTTTGCAACTGCCATTATTAAAAGCACTCATGACTATTGGAGAGCATTAGTGACAAAGAAAACTGATGGAAAAGGAATCAGTTGGTAAGCACTCACTCTTTTCATGTTTAACACATAAAGCAGACCAGCTTGCTCCAAACGTTTTAACAACCATAACACAGTCATCACTTCCACTTAGAAAAGAGCTTCTGTTGTTGAATGTATTCTTCCTTCCAAAAATATTTTTCCTAGTTGATATTTTTAGCACTTGTGTCTTCTTTGTCATTCAGTGTTCAAGTGAGTGGGAAGGTAGATAAACACTTGAAAAGTGACCAGAAGATACCTGAAAAGGACAAACTAAAACTGTCAGGGGGGCAGTGAGATCAGAACATTCTGAGGGTAAGAGATTGGGAAAGGCATTAAGGAGGCAGAATGGGGAGGTGGAGCAGCCCTCAGGGGCGATCAGGGCCAGCAGCCGCAGCTCGCACCTGCTGACAGTGCTAGGCCATCGGGCTGGCACCAGGCGCCGCCAGCAGGTGCGAGTGCTGGGCCGTACCATGGCACGCGTGGGAGCAAAGAATTTTCAGTAACCACCAGAGGCTTGGCCCCGATGACAGTGACCGGCACCCTGCCTTGGTCTGGCACCCCTGCTTACCTGCTCCACCATCCTGCCTCGGCCAGATGTTCCACGTGCACCCCCTGGTGGTCAGCACACGTATAGCAACCAGTTGTTCGGTTGTTCTGCCGTTCGGTCTATTTGCATATTAGAATTTTAACTATATAGATGCTTCAATGGTAGTGCATATATGTTTTTGAATTAGTATTTTCAGCAGGTAAATACCCAGAAGTAGAATTCTAGATCATATGTTGGTTCTAGTTTCAATTTTTTGAGGAATCCCTACACTGTTTTCCATAGTGGCTGTGTACATTTCCCACAAACAGTGCACAAAGATTCCCTTTTCTCCACATCGTTGCTGACACTTTTTGTCGCTTGTCTTTTTGATGACAGTAATTTTAACAGGTGTGAGATTTTCTCATTGTGGTTTTGATTTGCATTTCCCTGATGATTATTGATGTTAAACATCTTTTCAGGTAGCTTTTTGGTATATGGGACGACGCTCCAACCCCAACTGAGCCACCTGGCTGGGACAATGGGATTATTTTCTTAATTTCTCTTTGATAGTTTGTTATTAATGTATAGAAGTGCAACAGTTTATGTATACCGATTTTGTACCTGCAACTTGAATAAACCTGAGGTTCAAGTAAATTGAACTTGAATCTCCTGCCTGCCATCTTCAACTTGTTTTTTAACTTGTGAGAGAATTTTTGTTACTGCAACTCATGACTACCTTTGTTTTATTTAATAGCATGAATACCACAGTGTCTGAGAGCCCCTTCAAGTGTGATCCCGATGCTGCCAAAGCCATTGTGGATGCTGTACGTAAATGTTCCTTGAAAAAGGACAAATATGGTGCTAAATGGGGAGGGAAAGTACTGCTTTCACCAAGTACTTGAGTACCTCCTGTATGCACATTACTGTGTGAGGTCTTGAAATTACAAAACGTGAACACACCTAAGCAGACATTTGACTGCATGTAAAAGCTGAGTAGTGTCCTAGTCCACCCTAAATTGGTCAGGTAGCAAACTAGTACAATTTGTACTACTAACCCAAGTGCCTGTGTACCTATTATAAGCCATGTTTCACAAAAGAATCAATGGCAACTTACTTGTCAAGGTCAGTTAAAGTTATCACATTTTAGGTAATGTTGCAGGGGCAGTTCATAATCCTAGAAAAGACTTTCATGTAAGGCAGTAAAATTTTTTTAAATATATTTTTATCGATTTCAGAGAGGAAGGGAGAGAGATAGGTAGACACATCAATGATGAGAGAATCATTGATCAGCTGCCTCCTGCATGCCCCCCATTGTGGATTGAGCCTGTGCCCTGACCTGGAATCAAACTGTGACCTCCTGGTTCATAGGTTGGTGTTCAACCACTGAGCCACACCAGCCAGGCTAAGACAGTAAACTCTTTATCAAAGACATAATTTTGTTTTTGTACTATTTTTTTATCTGATTCAGATTAACTAATATATTTAACTAGATCATCTTCATTTATTCTCGTTTACAATATTAAATAAGGAAAACAAAAGAAAATTAGGTCTGATTTTGTACTGCTTTTTAATTGAGTAAAAGGAAAAATAATTTAGTGATGAAGCCAATAATGTATATTTATCTTTATGTATGAATCCTGACAAAGTTGAAACGAATAAGAAAAATTGGATAGGAAAAGCTATTGGTTGGCAATCATAACTTTTCAATGAGAACACTCTGCCTACATTTTATATATATATATAATATATATTAAATCACTATGTGTGTAAATCAGTTTTTATTCTTTATTTCAAAGTACATTTAGTTTTATTATTTATTCTCATATATGTCATTTAAAGAGGCTTGAGTTTGTTAACATTTTTTAGCAGCAGAGCAAACCTTGTATTCCTATAAATTATTATTTTTTGAACCTAAAAATTAGGATAGTTGTCTTCTGTTCAGATTCATTTTCATTTTTGTCAGTATCCTTTTTTTTAGTTTTTTAAAAAAGAATTAGACTAATGTATTTTAACATTTTATTTTAGTTACCACCACCATGTGAATCTGCCTGCACAATACCTGCAGATGGTAAGAACAATATTCTAGTAAAATTACATTAAGCCTTGTGTGAATGTGTGGGAAAATTATATCTATAGATAAATCTTACATACCACATCCATACAAAGAAAGAGAAGGAAGGGGAGAAGAAACATTTGTGGAGTTTCATAATGTATGTAGGAAAAAAATGGTTGTACGTACCACCTTCGGTGCCAACCCTAATCACAGCTGTTTCCACACCATGACCCACTCTCTGGGTTCTGGGTACATGCTTCGTGGACTCTGGGTCCCCAACTGGCCATATGCTGCTTTACCCAGAACTGAGTTCTCTCCCCCTATAGAGTTAGAATTCGCTATCAGGTTCCTCTAATGAGAATCACATGTTTATATGATTAGTATCAAGAGTAATGAAGCCTAAAAGAAAACACTGGTAAATTGCCTGTTTTTGCCATAGTGAAACTTGCAAGTCTGAAAGTTTGTTTTATGGTAATCAATAGTAGGATACATTAAAGCAAGTATATTCTTCTTTGTTGTATGTTGGGTATATTTTGATTCTTAATGAAGGTTCTAATTTGTTTTTCTTTTCTCTGAATATAGTGGATAAATGGTTCCATCACCAGAAAAACTAAGAAAATTTCTCTGGAATACAAGCTGATATTACTGCATCATACTCATCTGGAAGTATTAGATGCAAGAGTAGTGGCTTTTCTAAGCTTTAAATTTATAGAACTAATCTAACTAACAAAGGAAATTCTGCTGTGACCAACCCAATATATTTAGTGTGTTAGCCATATGAAAGCATTTTTCATCTCAGCTAAGATAACTTTTAACACAGGCTTAAATATCAACGCAGTTATTGGAATTTGGAAGTCATTTGTGAATAAATGTGCGCGGTATTGGATGTATATGTTTACTATGTATTAGAAAATAAAATTATTTTGCTGAAATTTGTCTTATATTTTCATTTTAATCTAAAGCCAGACATTACCAAGCAGGCATGGGTGCTATTTGTTGTTTGTTTTCTATCAATGAAAATTTAATAACTTAGACTAAAACTGATATTACTTTTAGGAATCTGAGAGTGAAATTTCTTATTTTTACAGTAGTCTTGATATGTGCTCTTGCCCAATTCCTAGCATCCCACTGTAAAGCAGAAGCTTTTAAATTTATATCATATTAGCAGAAAACACAACCTCGCTCACCTTTGGAAGTGATATAATTACCTTCTTTACTTCTCTAGGCAACTACTTGAACTCTTAAGTTACTTACATTATTCTCTGAGTTATCAGCCAGAATAGCTTTGTGATTAAGTTCATGGGCTGTGGACCTATACAGACCTGAATTTTTAATCCTAGCCCATCTACTTATTAATTCTGTAATCTTAGGTCAGTTCCCACCCAACTTCCGTTCCTTCATTTGTAAAATTGAAGAGATGAGCCTGGCTGGCATGGCTCAGTGGTTGAGCATCGACCTATGAACCTGGAGGTCACGGCTCGATTCCCAGTTTGGGCATATGCCTGGGTTGCGGGCTCGAATCCCAGTGTGGGGCGTGCAGGTGGCAGCCAATCAATGATTCTCTCTCTTCTTTGATGTTTCTACCTATCTCTCCCTCTCCTTCCCTCTCTGAAATCAATAAAAATATATTTTTTTAAAAAGTGAAGAGATGTTATTCACATTATGTATTAAGCATTAAAACACTTTGAAATTTTTAATGAAATCATTGTGTCACAGGCAGCTGTAAGAAATAATAGAGAGATTCTCTCTATACCTTGCCTAGATTCCCCCAAAGGTAAGATTTTGTAAAACTATAGTATGATATCACAGCCAGGACATTGGCTTTTATTCAATCCATCGATCTTATTAGGATTTCCCAGTTTTATACTCATTTGAATGATATATTCTATAGAAGTTAATCACCTATGTAAGTTCTTGCATCCTACAAGATACTGGTTCTTTCCTGTTTTTCTCTGAAAGTGTTACAGTGTTACATTTAAGTCTGTGGTCCATTTTGAGTTTGTTGTTGTGTAAGGTGTTAAGATTTACGTCAAAGTTCTTTTTTTTCCCCCAAGGATGGTCAGTTGCTTCAGTACCATTTGTTGCAAGGCTATTCTTCATTAAATTGGTTTTGTGCTTCTGTTAAATATCAGATGCATGGGCCTGTTTCTGGGTCCTCTGTTTGTTCCACTGATCTATGTGTTTGTCCCTCTGTCGGTACCACACTGTCTGGATTTCTGTAGCTGCTAGGTAAGCCTTACTGCCACACAGAGTACTTCCTCCCACTTTAGTCTCTATCAAGAATTGTTTAACTAGTTGTTTAAATGTGCCTTCTTATTTAAATTTTCTTTCTATCTTCTCTATATATTATCCTCACTCACGGATATTTTTCCATTGATTTTTAGAGAAAGTGGAAGAGTGAGGGAAAGACAGAGAGAAACCACATCGAGTGGTTGCCCCCTGCGCGTGCCCTGCCTAGGGCCCGGGCGGAGGAGCCTGCAACCAAGTTACGTGCCCTTGACCCGAATCAAACCAAGGACCCTTCGGTCCGCAGGCCAGTGCTCTATCCACTGAGCCAAACCAGCTAGGGCTAATTTAAAAATATATATATATTTATTGATTTCAGAGAGGAAGGGAAAGAGAGAGAGGAGAGATAGAAATATCAATGATGAGAGAGAATCATTAGCTGCCTCCTTCACTCTCCTTACTGGGGATTGAGCCTGCAACCCAGTCATGTGTCCTGACTGGGAATCGAACCCTAACTTCCTGGTCCATAGGACGAAGCTCAACCGCTGAGCCTCACTGGCCAGGCCTCATTTAAATTTTAAAATAAAACTCTCCTATGTCTATTGTTTATGCCTATAAAAAAATCTTGCTGAGATTATGATAGTTCAATTTTAGCCATGTGCTTACTTTCCTAATGTGTTTCTGTTAGTGATTTCTAGTTTGATCCCATTAAGATCAGGAAGCACACATTGTATGATTTCAATACTTTTTATATTGTTAAGGTTGTTCTATGGCCCAGAATGTGGTCTGATTCGGGGAATGTTCCACAGGTGCTTAGAAAAAAATGTGTATTTTGATGGTGTTGGGTGGAATATTACATTTCTGTTAACTAACTCCTGTTGATTGATGGTAGTGTTCAGATCCTCGATATCCTTGATTTTTATTAGTTTTATCAGTTGCTGAAAGGAAGGTGTTGAAGTCCTCAGTGATGGCTGTAGATTTGTCTGTCTCCCTGTCCAGCTCTATCAGCGCCCGTGTGTGTTTTCATGTATTTTGAGGTTCTGTTGTTTGGTGTGCACACACTTTGGATCTTTATGTCTTCCTGGTGGATTGATTCTTATATTGTTATGTAATGTTCCTCTTTGTCTTTACTAATTTTCTTTCCTCTGTAGTCTACCTTATCAGATATTAATATAGCCACTTTTTAAATTAATGTTGGGCCCTAGCTGGTTTGGCTCAATGGATGGAGCGTCGGTCTGTGGACTGAAGGGTCCCAGGTTCGGTTCCGGCCTAGGGCACATGCTGGGTTGCGGGCTCAATCCCCAGTAGGGTGTGTGCAGGAGGCAGCCAATCAGTGATTCTCTCTCATCATTGATATTTCTATCTCTCTCTCCCTCTCTCTTCCTCTCTAAAATCAATAAAATATATTTTTAAAAAAATTAATGTTGGCAAGGTCTATCTTTTTCTATTATTTTTCAACCTACATATGTTGTTGAATTTGAAGTAAATTCTTATAAGTATCATGTAGTTAAGTTGTATTTTTTTTTAATATATATCTTTATTGATTTAAGAGAGAGGGAGGAAGAGATAGAAACATCAATGATGAGAGAGAATCATTGATTGGCTGCTTTCCGCACGCCCCCTACTGGGGTTCAAGCCTGCAACCTGGGCATGTGCCCTTGGCCGGAATCGAACCTGGTACCTTTCAGTCGGCAGGCTGACGCTCTATCCACTGAGCCAAACCGGCCAGGGCCTGTATTTTTTTTTTTTATCCACTCTTTTTTTTTTTTAATATATTTTATTGATTTTTTACAGAGAGGAAGGGAGAGAGACAGAGAGCCAGAAACATTGATGAGAGAGAAACATCGATCAGCTGCCTCCTGCACACCTCCCACTGGGGATGTGCCCGCATCCAAGGTACATGCCCTTGACCGGAATCGAACCTGGGACCCTTCAGTCCGCAGGCCGAGGCTCTATCCACTGAGCCAAACCAGCTAGGGCTTTATCCACTCTTTTAATTGATATGTTCAGACCAGCGATTTTCAACCTTTTTCATCTCATGGCACACATCATAAACTAATTACTAAAATTCTGTGGCACACCAAAAATAGGTATAATTTTGATTCAGCCACACCGATGGCTATTGTGTTGGCTGTTGCCATTTTTTCATTTAACAATCTAAGGGAAAAGAGGTCAGTGTCCCTAACTAAATAGTCGGGTATTGCATGTTTTAAAATATTTTGTGACACACCAGTTGAAAATCAACAATTTAGACCATTTTCATTTAAAATAATTATTGCCAGAGTAGCCCTTTATCCTGTTTGGAGTTTGCTCGGCTTCTTGTGTCTGTAAGGTTGTGTCCTTCACCAAATTTGAGAAAAATGTTCAGCCATTTTTCTTCAAATACTCTTTCTGCCCCAGCCCCACTCTCCTCTCTTCCAAGAATGTGGGGTCTTTTGTCATTGTTCCACAGGTCTGTAGGTTCTGCCTCACCCTATCCCCCCCACCCCCACCCCCACCCCCAGACTATTTTCTCTTTTTCAGACTGGGTGAGTTCTATGGTTTTGTCCTCATTCAATGAGTATCCTGTCATCTCCACTCTAATATTCAAACTATCCAGCAAGTCTTTTATTTCTGTTACTGTATTTTTCAGTTCTATTTCCATTGGTTTTTTTTTTTTTTTTTTTGGTAACTTCTATTTCTTTGCTAAGAGAGTTTCTATATTTTAGCTTATTTCAAGGGAATTTCTAATGACTAATTGCAGTTTTAACACAGATGCTTAAAAATTCTTGTAAATATTCATCTTGTCATCCATTGATTGTCTTTCCACATTCAAGTTGTGCTTTTCCTAGTTCTTAATCTGATGGGTGATTGTTAATAGTGCTCTAGACATTTTGTCTATTGTGTTAGGAGACTCTAGTCTAGGTCCTATTTAGACCTTCCGTTTTTGCAGGCATCACCCTTGGGTTAGCAGGTGTGTTTTGGTCTGCTTTTGTGGTTTTGAGGGCAGGATGATTTTCAGCAGCCTTGCAGGTTTATTCTGGGCCACGTGGTTTACCCGGTGCTGCTGGGGCTTCTCTTGATCCCTGCAGGTGCTATCTGAGGGCAGGTAGGTATCTCTTGGTGGAGGAGGGGTGTGGAGGTCCCCCAACTGGTCCTCCCAACCCACCCCTCTGCCCTGGTGCCTCTGGGTGGGGAGGAGTCTTAGGCCAAAGGGACAATGAGGCTCCTGAGGCAGTCCACCCCTACAGCTGGATTTCTCCCTCAGGCTCAGCCCCACCCCCTTTTCCCCCTCCCTGCGCCCAGCCACCTAGATAACTCTTGGAAAAGGGGAGTCTCAGGCCTGTGTGGAAGGAGAGTGCCTCCCCTCTCCCCTGGGGCTTATTTCTAGCTGGGATCCCTGGTTGCCAGGAGGTGGCATGCTCACCAGAGGGACCCCATTCTCTACAGGGGAGGAGTGAGCCCCTGGGCTGCCTTCTGTCGCTGGCTCTCCTGTTGCTGCTTCTACTCTAATTCCTTCCTTGTCTCACCATCCCCAGCTTTAAGAAAGGTACCTGTCTCAATGTCACCTGGGCTCACGTTGTGAGATCTTTCCTGCACAAAGTCAAGAACCCACACACTGCAGGCCAGCCTCGGGCAGACCTGCTCCGGGCTGGTCCCCATCTGCTGACAGTGATGTTTAAAACCACTGTCCCAGTCATAAATCTCAGAGATCCACAAAAGGTTTCTCAGAGGGTTGTAATATAATCAGAATGAGATACTATAGTGACTGTTGTGGACAAAAGGGGCCACATGCTAACCTGACAAGCTCAGGGGAGACCTTCGTGGCGGTCTTGCAAACTCAGAGACCTAAAGTAACCATAAAGGATGGTCTGAAATTAAACTTAAACTGAAAGCAGTTATGGTGGGCAGTTATGTCTTAGGCCGGTATCTTCACTGACAAGGTCAACCTTTACCTTAACTGAGCCTGTCTTTTTGCATCTATAATAACATACCCTTGAAATGTCTGGGAAACTTGTAAATTCCCTTTTTCTGGACCCCTTGGGGCACAACCTAATGTGCTGGGTGCCAGGACAGATACCACAAATTCCTTCATTATCATGTTAATTGTTCCCACACCCACCTAAGTATGTGTCTATCCCTCTCTAGTCTATCACCAATGGATTTCATGTAACCCACCTACGTCCCTCCTTTGATTGCAATTTATAAATACAGATGTAACCTGCCATTCTCTGGAGCATTATCTCAATTCATTGAGGTTCTGCTTCCTGGCATATATCGACAGTTTGACTCAAATAAACTCACAAAATCCTTTACAGGTTTCTTTCAATGGTTTTTTACATTAACACTATCACAGGAGCAGCAGCAACAATAATAGCTCCCATCTGTGAGCACTTCCCATGCCAGGCCCTGTGCTGCAGGCCTTATAGACTCGGTCTCATTTAATTCTGCAACACTGAGCTAGGGAGGTTCATGACCTGCCCGAGGTCTCTGGGCACCCTGTTGCCGGCTGGGAATGTGGAGGAAAAGACACCGTCCCAGTGCCACTGCCCTCCCCCCAGTGACAGGTTAGCCCTTTCACCTGGCAGCCATGTAATGCAGGTTGCCACATGAAGCAGTTGTAATGTACCCCGCGAATCACAGAAGGACGCCTCAAGAAGTCGAATTAAAGAGTCACATTTATTGCAAATCCGGGACTATGACGGGGCATTTCGCTCTCCCAAATCTCATAGTGATAAGATGGCTGCAACACCAGACTTATATAGGCAAAAATCACAAAGGTATTGATTACATCCCAGGGTTTGGAATGAGGACCCTGGTTTGCACAAAGCAGTTACAGAAGCAAGATTGAGCCAATTAGTTATCTACAAAGATTAATTATAGTTCTGGGCCTTTGGACCACTGAGTTGACAGGGACACATTATCTGGAACCCTTGGGTCTTGGGATAATTGTGCTGTCCTGGTTCCCAGGTACAGAGGAATTTGCTTTCTAAAACCAGTAAGATCACAATCAATGGGGTATTCACATGACAATAAAGCATTCAATCGAACAGGATGATTTATATAATTCAGAAAATCAAAGTAACTTTTCTATTGTTAAACAAAGCAAATACGTACAGAAGCCAAACAGCAGGGTTAAAGTTAAACTACAGTTTCTACCTGAGATGACTGCTACCATGCTTCAAAGCCACCTCATGAGGTGGTCTCAACACGTTAACCAGCTGAGTCACCTTCAGCACACAGCCTTCACACCTGGGTCCCGGGAAGGCCTCTTCCAGCTCTGATGCCATGCCTCCAGCGTAGTAAGTAAAGCGGCCCTGCTGCTCTCTGCACAGTGTGCATGATCCCCTGGGACCTGCCGCTCCTTGCTGCTGCACCCAGGCCTCCGAGCCGTCCTCCGGCCTTCACAGGTGGAGTCGCTGTCCTGTATTCCTGCCTTAAGTCTATTTCCCTGGCATCGCTGTCTCCCCCCAGCTCATGAAAATGCATGGTGAGCAGGGAACTTGGATCCCTAAATAGCCTGCCATGCCAGCTCCATACTGGCAGAGGCCATGCCATGGGCATGTTTACACCCTGTCACCCAGCTAGCACTGGGTCCGTAGGAGGAGTTCAGTAAATAACTTCTGATTGCTTCTCGAATGGCTTTTCAAACAGTCAGAAACAACCACGTTGACAGAAGCAGCATCCCTCCATGCTGGCGGCACTCAGAACCTTTTCGTTATAAAGCATGGAGGGATGCGTGGTTTTCCACAGAGGCTCAGCGCCCACGGAGCACAGCCTGTGCCAAGGGGCACTAACTAGAGCCACAGGGCGGGCGCCAAGCCAAGCCCCGAGGCTTCCATTTTACCCGAGAGAGAGAATAATCACAAGGTTACACGTGGGTTAAAATCTCAGGTATGTTAATGGTTTTGAACACTAGTGTTCCATGAATTTGCTATTTGCGGCTTCCACCTTAAGGCTGTGCCACCAGATCCCTGGAGTCCAAGTAGAGTCTCTGCTAGTTTTGAAGTAAATCCAGAGGCAAAGTGTGCAGGTGCAGGAAACAGCTCTGTGCTGGGTGGGAGTCATGCCTTTTCACCTTTCCAGGCCTCCGTTGGCTCATTTTGTAAAATAAGGTAGTGGGCTCCGACCGTGAGCATATATTTTCACATGTCCCTATGATTCGGATACAGTCCAGTTGAACAGGGATGAGGTAGAAAAATAAAATCCTTTCTGTGACTGAAGGGAACAAGGTGGGTGGGTGGGTGGGAGACTGATACTAAAGTTTAAGCCACATGTGCATGATTCTGAACTTGAACCTGCAGACCACAAAGAATGGTCATGAGCGTTTGCTGTGTCAGGATACAGTCATAGCTTCTCTTGGAGGATGTGGCACACAGTTGGAACCTGCGGTGCAGCCTCATTAAGGTGGTATGCTGGGCTGGCTTTGGCTTTCCCCCCACTTCCTGCCAAGGTCAGAGTCTGCAGTGACAGAAAGTTAAAGGTTGCGGGAGGAAGTCACAAGAATGAGCCCTCGGGGTTGAGGAGGGGACCTTGGGAAACCCAGTCTGCTTGGGCTTTATTCTCATTTGCCAGCTGTGCCATCTCTCCGAGGAACGGGAAAGGGGCATCTCTCTACGGGAGCTCACCTGCGCCTCCCCCTCCCCCTTCACCCAGATGCCTTTTCTCCTCTCTCCCTCCCCTAAGCTCCAAGGGCCCTTCTTTTACTTCTATAACTTGTTTCCTGAGCCCATTTCTTCTACCACTCACTTCTCCTACCTCTGTGACTTTCTAAATAAACTGGTACCTATACTTTGAGTCTTGCCTTTTAATTCTTTCTTAGCCAGAACTTAAGCACTGAGGTTGCTGAACCCAGGTCAGGTCTGACTCCACCAGCCTAACACCTGGTGCCGTTCTCACTGTTGCCAACACATCCATCATTACAGTATCATACAGAGTAGGAGTCCTAAAAAAATTTTTTAAAAAGGAATCTACTGGAAGGATTTGAGTGGGGAGTCACGAGGAGAGATGGACCTCTTCCCTTTTACATCAAAGCTTCACATGCGCACTAGGTGCCTGGCAGCCAGGAAGAAAACGGTGAACTTTTATACACCACTTTCTGTATTTGTGTGCAAGCAACACATTCAAACCATAGATTTCAAAAACATAATAACTAAGCTTTTTTCCTTTTCTTTTGGTGGGTGGTGATAATGGTGCTGCAGTAGTTAGGGAAAGAGGATTCCATAAATAGTACTAATTTATTTTAGAAAAATTGGAAAAAAAAATCAAATATAGTGATGGTTTAATGTGCTTCTTAACAGTGGAACAAAAGGACATGAATATGTGATATACATGCATATACATATACACATATAACATATATATGTGATATACATGCATATATATATACATATACACATATATATGGTAGCTAGCTGGTCCTCATTATTTCTCATTGTTTGCAGATTCCAATTTTATGAATTGCCTACTCTCTAAAATTTACCTGTAACCCCAAACTCAACACTTACCGTGTTTTATGGTCATTTTACAGACATGCAGAGTGGCAAAAAATCTGTCACCTGAGGTGCACATTCCCAGCGGAGGTCAAATACGGGGACACTGCCTTCTTGTTCCAGCTCTCAAATTGTAAACAAGTGCCCTCTTGGGGTGTAGTTTTTCCCCTCTGTGTGCTTTTTATTGGTGATTTCACTGTTTATTTTTTATTTATTTATTTGTTTTAAATGTTTTATTGATTTTTCACAGAGAGGAAGGGAAGGGGATAGAGAGTTAGAAACATCGATGAGAGAGAAACATCGATCAGCTGCCTCTTGCATACCCCCGACTGAGGATGTGCCAGCAACCAAGGTACATGCTCTTGGCCGGAATCGAACCCGGGACCGTTCAGCCCACAGGGCAACGCTCTATCCACTGAGCCAAACCGGTCAGGGCTGATTTCACTGTTTAAATAGCCCCAAGGTGCAGTGCGGTGCAGTGCTCTCCAGTGTTTCTGAGCAAAGGCTGTGGTGTGTTTTAGGGAGAAAATACATGCACTATATAAGCTTTGCACAGACATGAGTTATACTCCTGTTGGCCATGAGTTCAATGTTAATGAATCAACAAACTATATTAAATAAGCGGTCTTTAAACAGAAACACACATAAAATAAGGTTATGTATTGAAAACACTGTGAACAGAGGATTGCAAGAACTTGGTTCTGTATTTCTCCCACCAGCAATGGGTCAGTATAGGCTAGTTCAGTGTTTGGGGTGAATTTATAGAACATAACTACTGCGAATAATGAGAATCAGCTGAATATACATACACAGGTATATGTATATATACATATGTATATTTATAAAACAAAATTGGGAAGTTGACTTACACCTTTGTAACCTGCTACTTCAGCTTAATGTAAACTTTTCTCCTTTTACAAAAACATCCAACACAATATAAAATGACTTAATTACATAATGAAGATATATCATAGTTCACTAACTAATTACCTATGATTTGCCTTTTGGTTTATTTCCAATTTCTTCCAGTTTTAAATTATTGCTACAATGAATGAACGTTTTCATAAATAAATCTCAGAAAAATGTCTGATTTTTTTCCTAAGGATAAATTCCTAGAAGCGGAACTATGAGTATGCAGATTTCCAAAGATTTTGAATATGTGTTCAATTGCCCTCCAGAAAGATCTTGCATTTGCCTTCTTGCTCACTGCTTATGAAAATGCCTCAAATCTCAGGTTTTTTAATGTAATAAAAAGTATCTCTTAGTTTATTAAATGTGTTCTCTCTTTCTTCCTAGTAATGTCTAATTAATCCTCAAAAGAATGTTCAAACTTTGTGTTTCTCAAACTTCAGAGGGCTTAAAACCAACTGCTAGTCCCACCCCCCAGAGATCCTGCTTTCTTAGGTCTGCAGTGGAACCTGAAAATGTGTCTTTCTTTCTTTCTTTTTTCTTTCTTTCTTTTTTTAATATTATTTTTATTGATTTAAGAGAGGAAGGGAGAAGGAGAGAGAGATAGATACATCAATGATGAGAATCATTGATCAGCTGCTTTCTGCGCACCCCCCTACTGGGGATCACATATACCCTATAACCCGTTTCCATATTATTAACAGCTTGCATTACTATAGTATGTTTGTTACAATTGATGAATCAATATTGAAACATTATTCACTAAACCCCTCATTTTATTTAGATTTACTTTTTACCCAAAAATATATTTTGGTTTCGGGATCCCACTAGGGATCCCATAGTGCATTTAGCTGTCCTGTCTCCTTCGTTCCTCTCGGCTGTGACAATTCCTCAGACATTTCTTGGTTTTCATGACCTTGACAGTTTTGAGGAGTACTGGTCAGGAATTTTGTAGAATGTCTCTCACTGGGGATTTGTCTGATGTTTTTCTTGTGATGAGACTGGGGTGATGTGATTAGGGGAGGAAGATCGAGGAGGAAAAGAGCCATTGTCATCATATCTTATGCAGGGCGCCTACTATCAACGTGATGTGTCACTGTGGATGTAAGCTCTCACCTGGCTGAGAGGTACTTTGACCATAGCAGACGTTTTTAGCTGTGTAACTAACTGGCCGTGAGGCAATTTTGCTGTAAAAATGGTAAAATCAATGGCTGACAGCTTGGTTTTTTGTTTGTTTGGTTTCATTTCTCCACTGACTCATCAACTGCCTTCTGCTGCTTTAATGTATTTAATTAAGCCAGTTTTCAGTTAGGCTTCATTTCTCCATTGATGAACTTCTCAGTTACTCCCAGTTTTATATTACATATACATTTAGCTAATCCTCATAATGGCCTGCACAGTGACAAGCGGACGTGCTGCTAGTCTTAAAATAGTTAGCAATTCTTCCAGAAGATGATGCTTTGCCCCAAGAGCTGTCTTGTTTTGAAAGACACTACCTTGGGAGTAGAGGGGCGGAGGGCCCTCTTTGAGAACGCAGAGCTGAAGTCACATTTCCCACAGAATGAAGTCACGTGCTTGGGTACAATCCACAAAATAACATCAGCTATTTGTGTAGTAGTGCCATGAAGCTACATACATTTTAAATGAATTCAAATATTTTGTACTTTATAATAAAGTCTTAAATTTTGCTATGTCCTTTTTAATGTCTCTTTTATTTCTGTGATTTTTATCTTTTTCGGGGCAAAATTGCCTTATAGCCAATGAGTTATGCAGCAAAAATGTGGCAAAAATGCTTGTAGCAGAGATGTCTGTGACAAAGATGTGTACAGCAAAGATACTGGACACCCCGGTAAAACATTATTTCTGGGGGGGGTGTATGAGGGCGTTTCTGTAAGAGTTTAGCATTTGATTCAGTTGATGGAGTAAAGAGATCAGCCTTTACCAATGTGGGGTGGCATCATCCAATCCATTAAGGGCCCAAATGGAACAAAAACACAAGTTCTCTCTCTCTTTGAGCTGAGACATTCACCTTTCCTGCCCTTGGACATCAGAGCTCCTGGTTCTCAGGCCTTCTGAACCCAGAACTTACACCAGGCCCCCCGGCCCAACCCCCCAGTTCTCAGGACTTCAGACTTGCACTAAATCACCACTGCCTTTCCTGGTTCTCCAGCTTGCAGATGGCAGACCATGGGACCTTTTAGCCTCCATAACCGTGTGAGCCAATTCCTTTACTAAATTTCCTCTTAGATACATCCACATAGATTCTATTGGTTCTGTTTCTCTGCAGAACCCTGACCAACACAGTTGCTTTTCAGTCTCCATTTTAATTCCTGAGTGCATGTCGTGCTAATGTTGAGCATGTGTAGGGCGATAGGGTGGGGAGAAGCATTACATAGAACTCCTCTGCTCAGACCCTCTGCTGGCTCTCCAGAGCACTCCCAATGAAAGCCAAAGTCCTCACAGTGGCCTAAGGCTCTAAGCTTTGCTCCCCATTGAGAGACAATTCTCCACAATCCCTTCCATTTCTGCTCTTCTTGGAGCAGAAGTACTGGCTGCCTTTATTTGGACTATCTTTTCAAGGCTGTTTATATAAATTAGGAACAGTCTTGGAAGACAGACTGTCTGGGGCATGGAGACAGGTTTGTTTACTGTCCCGTGTAATAATGTCTCCTTCTGGGTCAAAGGTCAGGCAGCCTGGCTTGCAGTCCATTATGAAAGACTTGAGTTCCCTAAACTCTGAGGGTTAGCATCACTGGGCTGCGCTGTGTCACCCCCAAAGCATTTGGGTGGGCAGGGAGGCAAGTGGAAAAGACACAAACATGAAGCTCATGCTCCTTGCTACCCTTGAGGTAATAAAATCCTTTGTCTCTGCCCTAGGAATGGGGTGTCTCTGTCAGCATCCACGAAGCATACTAGGCTAGGTTGTTAGCTTGCAAGTGAGGTAAAATCTCAGAACCTTCCCAGTTCTTAACTGCCTACCTCCTCCCCTTTCTCCCCTCATCTGCGATTCCTTCCCTTGCCATCTGTCTAGCTACACTGGCCTCCCAGCTGTTCCTGGAACCTGTCAGCACACTCCTGCCCCAGGGCCTTGGCACAGGGCTCTGCCATCAGCCTGAAACACTTGACCCCCAGATGTCCTTCAGGTCTTGTCCAAATGCCACCTTAGTGGGGTCTTCCTTGACTACTCTATTTAACATAGCCTTGTCACCAGTAAACAGGTGGGCGTTTGCCAACCTGATGGATGAAAATGGTATCTCAGTTTACTTATCTTTTATTATTTTCTATATGTATATACAGGGTGGGGCAAAAGTGGGTTTACAGTTGTTCATATGGAGAATAACACATAATTAATAAATAATAATATAAGAATAAACTCTGTGTTTCACATACAACTGTAAGCCTACTTTTGCCCCACCGGGTCATCTATAATCTCTACTATATTTCTATTATTAGTTTATTGTGTTTAAGAGCCATTTATAGTTCCTTTCCTGTAAATGGTCTGGTCCTAATCTTTGCCTATTTTCTAACAATAGTCTTTTTCATATTAATTTTTCACTTGCCTTGGATGTGATAACACATATATTTTCTCAGATTGTTATCTGTTGAGTTTATGGTGGCATCATTGTTGTTTTAATATAAAAGTTTCCTATATTTCTGTAGTTACATTTGTCAATCTTTTATGGTTTCTGGATTTTCAATCCAAACCAGAAAGGTCTTCTCCATTCCACGAATATAAGGAACACATCCATGTTTTCTTCTATTTTTCTAGTACTTTAATGGTGTCAATTAAAAATATACAAATCTTTAAAATCACTTGGAACTTACTTTGTGTAGTATGGGATTTATAAATTCACCGTTTAGGTTTTTGACTACCCAATTGTCCCAACCCTTTTATTATTTATTTATTTTTATACACATAATTGAAACATTTATTGAAAACACTAGAGGACCGGTGCACGAATTCGTGCACGGGTGGGGTCCCTAGGGGTGGCCTGTGGAGTTCAGGTCCCAGCTCATGTCCCCAGCCTTGCAGCCCCGAAGCCCCACCTGGCACCCGCTTTGGTCTGGCACCACCCACTCCACCATCCCGCCTTGAGCCGGCAGCACCTCCACTGCTGCCCACCGACAGCACCTTGTCGCCGAAGCCCACCATGTTCCATGCCGCCCCCTGGTGGTGAGCGCACGTCATAGCTAGTGGTCGAACTCCCTATTGAACGGCCGGAGGGGACCATTTGCATATTAGGCTTTTATTATATAGGATACTCTAGAAAAATTGCCAACATGGACAATGCCTCTTTCACCCACCTTAGAGGTGGGGACACTGTAGCCTGGGGCACTTGTCAACTCGCCCAAGGCTGCCCAGCTGGTGTTTGCTGATCTGAGAACCTGCCAGTGTGCTCCTTCCTCCCCAGCCGCCCAATCATCCTTATGGTTTGGGAACCTCCCACTTCTTGCAGCCAGACTTCTATCAGGGACAGCAATCCAATGCATTGGCTAGTGCTGGGGCAGCTGTTTCAGGATGTCCAGGGGTTCCAAGCCCTATGGACACAGTGCCCTGGGTTAGCCAAAGCAGGTGAGAATGCTCAGAGCAGGGACTGATCCCTTTCTCTGTCTGGGAGGATGCACACCCAAAGGGGAGGGAAGGTGGTGAGCTTGCCACCCAGCCCCCTCTGAGTGTTGCCACTTTATTTCTGTATGTATTTGGGTCTATTTCTGTACTTAGTTCCATTGGTCTGATTGGCTTTTTGTGCACTAGTACCAAACTGTTTTAATGACTGAGGACCTATAATCCGCTTTACTATCTGATAGTGCTAGTTCCTCAGAGCTTGACTCTTGACTAGTGTTATTTTTCCATTTGAATTTTAGGAACAAACAGGTGGTTTAAAAAACACACACAACCCATTCATTCTATTAGCACGTTTATATGAATTTGTTAACGTTATCATTCCACTTAGAGAATTTAGATCTTCATGATACTGAGTTTCCCTACCCAAAAATACTCATCTTCCCATTTGACTCAGTTTCCCTATTTGTAAAATGGGAGTCATAATACCAATCTCATAGAGTTAAGTGAGAAAATTCATATGAAGGACGCGATAGCAGAGTCACCGTGTGGCCTTGCCGCTTCCTAGCGTATGAACTGGGCTTCGTCACGTCGGTTCTCTCATTTGTGAGCTGGAGATAACGACGGTGTCTCTTCCATCGGACTGTGCGAGGGTCGGACGAGAGGAGGCGTTCCAGGTGCTCAGCGCACGGCCTGGAACACAACTTCCCCAAGAACATTAGCGGCTCGTCCAAACGATGGGCTATCACCGGGCAAAGTGACTTAACCTTGCGGGGATCCACCTGAGGTCGAGGCCTCCAGGCCCGTCCTTCTTTCCGAGAACCTGCCTAATCGTCACCCCTCTCAGTCTCCCCCTGGCACCCGGGGAAGGAGTCGGAATTGGAGCCGCGCCGCCGAGCGTCTGGGTCCACGGCCAGACGCCAGGAGACCGCCCCCACCCTCGGGGCCACCGCGCTGCCACGTCTCGCGCGTCCCGCCCTCCTTACGGGAGGAGGCGTGGCCACGTCTGGCCCGCCCCCGAGCGCGTGTCGTCACGCCTGAGGCCCGCCCCTCCGCCGCTGGAGGCGCCTGCGGCTGCAGAGCTCCTCGACGCTACGAAGGGGCGGGGCCATCACGCGCCCGGAAGTCCCGGGGGAGGGGTGTGACGTATATCCGGCGAGTAGCTGGCGGTCCCGGGTGCTGCTGGGCTGTGTGCTCAGAGGAGGGTCGAAGCCGCCCGCCGCCGCCGCCGGAGGAGCCTGTTGGGCCGTAAGTCTGGCGGCTGCCTCGAGGGGGGGAGCCGGGCTCGCACAGGTCGGGGCGGACAACTGCAGGGTCGGGGCGGAGGCCGGCGCAGGCGGGGAAGAGGGGGGGGAAGTGACACGCAGGCGGTTCTGTGGGGCCGTGGGACTGGTTCTGGGCGGGGATGGGCCGACTCGGCCGGGTCCGCTCGGTCCCGTGCCTGCCTCTCGGGGTGTCAGGTCGATCGGCATTCAGCTCGGGGGTCTTGCAGCTGCTGGGCGGGGCGGCAGCTTTCTCGTCTGTGCTGTGCGTTCTGGTGTACGAAACGGCTTCACGTCTCCCCGTCTCAGAAGAGCCTTGCGATACAGCCTCGGCGCGGCGGGCCAGAGACCTTGACGATGGTCCTTGTCCACAGACTCGGGGACCGAGGCCCGCCGGGCTCAGTGCTTTGGCCGAGGCCCCGGAGCGAGCGAGCGTGAGCGCTGAAACCTGTTCTCCTGCCTCCCAGTCCCGGCCCCCCCCCGCCCCCCCCCCCCCCCCCCATACACTCAGCTCTGTTACCATCTGATGTCTTCATGTCTCCCTCCTTTATCGCCCCTCTGCCTTCATTTCATGGCAAAATTTCTTCACATTTCTTTGGTGTAGATGAATGTTTAGTTCACGATTCTAGCTGAGCGGCCGGGGGTCCTCTAGTGAGCGCGATACCAATTGCCTGTTCGTATTCTCTCTCGCTCTCGTCTTTTCTCCTGACCTGACCTACCTGCTGAGGTGGTGACAGGCTTATGGAGCTTTGCAATGGGTCTGGCCTTGGACTCGTACCCCCTGCAGCCAAGCAGGTCTCTTAGCTACCCCAGATCTGTTTGGAACGGTGTCTCAACGTTGCTCTGAGTATGTGTACAAGTAATGAGTATGTATGGGAAGTGAGGGCTGCGTAGACTCTTTATTGGCTAATGGTCAGTCTTGTGCCTTTCTTTTTTTAAATTTATTTGATCAATTAGTCTTGAAATGTGCAAATTTTATTTTTTATTTTTTTAATTGTAAATGAAATTTGCAAATTTTAGTGTGGGGTACTCGGCAGTGCTTTTGTTGGTGGTTCAGAGTCCTTAAGTTGTAGAGCACTCTAATTTGCTATAAGATGCCGTAGGTGGTAAAGTGGATCAAGGATAGGTAGGTCAGTGCTAGTTAACATGCCATTCAGAAGGTGTGGTGCATTGCACGGAGGAAAACTTTAGAAGATTACCCGGAGTGTAATTGGTGGGTTAAGGAAGTTTGATTTTTTTAAAAGCATTTTGTGATTTCAGTTTGAATTTTATGTGATATTAACAGGAAGAGCGGTGACTTTGGCATTAAAAGAGGAAGGTTTAAGTTCTGGCGCTGTTACTTTTTCAGCTGAGCAGCCTTTGTTGAACCAGCTAACCTTGGAGTGTCCGCATCCTCATGGTGTGAAGTGAGGCCAAGGATTCCTGCCCAGTAGGATTGGTGTGAGGTTGAAATGAGATGGACTAGTATGTGCAGGCATTGCATAAACGATACAGCTACTCACAGAGGGATGCAGACCCTACTAGTAAGATCTCAAGAATGGGGATGCCATGAAATTAGAGGAGTAACGCAACACAATGCTTTGTGTCCAATAGTTTTTTTTTTTTTCTTTTAATATCACCCAAAGGGTGTCTTCACTTTCCATAGATCATTCTGATGGGAAGAATTATAGGACTTTTAAAGCAGGGTATGTCGAGGGAAAATGAATTGGAAAATGAAAGTAGTTCATTTAAAATGAAAAATTCCTTAAGAAGGGGTTTTCCCCTTGTCACCTTCTGAGAATTCATTTAGTTGGGAGTTCTATAGAAAATGATGTGGTAAAACTTCACAGAGTTTGTAAAGTACTGGCTGTAAACCAGTGTGGGACAGATGACCGCGTGCGCTGGGTTGTAAAGGAGTGGTCCGAGTGGAAGTGGCCTAAGGAGAGGTGCTTTCCGAACCACCTGCGCTTCTCCAAGCGGTGGACAGACAGTGGGGGAGGACGCCTGTTTGTGGGGTGGCAGCGGCGCGCGCATTGTTCTTTACTGACCACAGTGCAAAGTTAAGCACAGGATCTTTGTGTGTTAAGTCACTGGACTTCTTAACGTGCAGGACAAGTTTCCAGACAAAACTGTCACTTAACCTGCTAAATTTGTTCTTTCTGCCAAAATATATATTGATGTTACTGAAAGGGGAAAAACCTTAGTATCTTTTTATATTTAGTTTTTGCCTTCAGTC
Organism: Myotis myotis; assembly: GCF_014108235.1. Lineage (NCBI taxonomy): Eukaryota > Metazoa > Chordata > Mammalia > Chiroptera > Vespertilionidae > Myotis > Myotis myotis. Next base: position 40,927,440 of record NW_023416319.1, on the reverse strand, counting down.
TCCACCCTGACTCACTCGCACCCTTCATTTGGCCATTTTATGTCCAGAGCCATAGAAAATAAGCATTAAGCAGTCCCTACAGTTTATAGGTGAAGCCACGGCTTCATTTTAAAACAAACACAAAAACCAGTAACTGTATGAAAAAGAAAATTAACACACATTATCTCAATTTTTCAATTTCTTCATCTAGCATTCTTTGAAGGATATAGATAGGGTTTTTTTTAATTGTGCTTTTATTTTAGAAATATTTTTTTAATTGATTTCAGAGAGGAAGGGAGAGGGAGAGAGATAGAAACATCAATGATGAGAGAGAATCATTGATTGGCCATGTCATGCACACCCCTACTGGGGATGGAGTCTACAGGCTGACGCTCTGTCCACTGAACCAAACCGGCTAGGGCTATAGATAGGTTTTTATGAGTAACCCTTTTACAAGTTAGTAGTAAATAAAATAAAATAAAATTTCATGAAAGTGTTATTTGAAGGCAGTTAGTCACAGCTAGTATAAAGCCTTGTGTTCACATGCTTTTGATGATGGACAGGAGTGAAAATGGGGAATCTTTCTCTTTACCAAATCTGTGATATTGAGGCAAAAGTTCAGTGTGACCAGGAAATGCTGACTAGGGAGAAACCTTAACACCTACCATTGACTCTAGGTCAGGGGTGGGCAAACTTTTTGACTCGAGGGCCACAATGGGTTCTGAAACTGGACCGGAGGGCCGGAACAAAAGCATGGATGGAGTGTTTGTGCGAACTAATATAAATTCAAAGTAAACATCATCACATAAAAGGGTACGGTCTTTTTTTTCAATAGTTTTATTCATTTCAAACGGGCCGGATCCGGTAGGCCGTAGTTTGCCCACGGCTGCTCTAGGTCCTCTTACCTTCACTCTGAGGTCCTTTTGCTTATTACCAATGTACGTAGACCTTCTTGTAGCTTTGTCTAGGCCTATGAGAAACAGTAGAAAAAGTGATGTTAATATCAGTACTGATTAAGATATGTTCTTGGCTGGGAACCTACCACAATGTCCTCAATGAGTATTCTCATTTTAGGAAAATCCATACTTACACTCTTGTTACTGCTACATGGCTCTCCAAAATAGTGGTATCTCTTCTAAGTTGAGACACTTATTTGCAAGAGAGGCTAAAAAAATACTGTTTAAGAAGAGATAGCGAAAAGAAAATGAAAACAAGATAAAAAACCCCAAACAAACAAAAAAGAGATAGCATTGATAAATGCAGCAGGGCAAATTGTGACTGTTTTGTTTGTGTGTGTGTGTTTAAGAAATTAAAAAAAAATTATTGATTGATTTGAGAGAGAGAGTTGTTCTACTTACTTATGCATTCATTGGTTGCTTCTTATATGTGCCCTGACAGGGGATCAAACCTTCAACCGTGGCATATTGGGATGATGCTCTAACCAACTGAACTACCTGGCCAGGGCCCTGACTATGTTTTTTAGAGCAGTTTACAAGGATGGGTTAATATGCTTTTCATTCTGGTTAATATGCCCTTCCCCCCCCCCCCTCATTTTCTACTTAATGAATTGATGTCAAGTTTTGATACAGATAATTGATGGGACTGATTTCCTGCAGGTTTTGTTAACTGGTAGACAGCAATGGTGTACCTAGGGAATAGAAATGAGCAGCTTCCTGGAGGAGTGAGTAACACTAAAAGAGGAAAGTATATTGTACTAGTAGGTTGAAAACTGTTAGAAAATCAGGAGTTTATGCAGATTTGAAGACCCCAGAGCAAGCATGTCAAACTCAAAGGCTAACAGGCCAAATAAGGTTAAGTTTATGTGGGCTGCCAAAAAACAAAAGCTTCAATTTTCATAGAAACGTAGGTTTGTTTCAATAGAGACATGCTGAATACAAAGGGGTGAAATAAATGACTAATCGTTAACATAAACTAATAGAACATTTTAATAAAAATTAATTTTTTTTGAACATTGACTTACCAGACACTGAATAACTGCACAAATTAATAAATGTAATGCAAATAAGCCTATTTTTTTTTGTTCTCCGACAACAAAATATTATCTGTTGCGCACACCAAACAAGTCACTACAGACTAATGAAGTGGCAGTTGGCTGCTAAAATATTTGCTGCTGGTCTTAGTGGAAAGAAATGGTGCACCTGGAAATGAATGCAACACGATTATAGAAATCAGTCATTAGTGAACATTGTAGTTCGTTATTAATAATTATGTATAACAGGATATTATAAAAATTAAGTTACAAAATTTTTATTAAAATGTTTCTTACATATGGTTATATTGAGTGGGCACAAAAATATTCGTTGTGGGCCTCGAGATTTATGTGCTTGCTGTAGGGACTTCCCTCCAGGGTGTAAAATCCTTTGTTTTCTTTTGGGACTGTAAATATGCATCAGGGCCAGGGAATAAGAGTTAACTTCTCCAAAACTATATGGCATTCAGAAAGCTAATGTTTGCTGTTTTCATATTTTATACAGGTAGTAAGCATTAATAATGTCTTTCATCTTTGAGTGGATCTACAATGGCTTCAGCAGTGTGCTCCAGTTCCTAGGTAAAGCCAATTTCCTTGAAATATATCATAGGTTTCAAACTTTCTGCATTTCCTCCAGCAATTTAAGTACAAGCAGCCTTTCATATGTAGAGAACAAAATGTTAAAGTTTTTTTTTTTCTCTTTTAGGACTCTACAAGAAATCTGGGAAACTTGTATTCTTGGGTTTGGACAATGCAGGCAAAACCACTCTTCTACACATGCTCAAAGATGACAGATTGGGCCAACATGTTCCAACATTACATCCGAGTAGGTTTGAAAATACCAGATGACCTTTTGATATTTAAAGGTCAATATCAAGGTTGGAGGATAAATCCCCAATTGAAGTAGTTCTTCATTCTTTTTTAAAAACATGTTATTGATAGAGAGGAAGGGAGAAGGATAAAGAGATAGAAACATCAATGAGAGAGAATCATTGATCGGCTGCCTTCTGCACACCCCCTACTGGGCATGTGCCTTGACCGAGAATCGAGCTGGTGACCTCTTGGTTTCTGGATTGACATTCAACCACTTAGCCACACCGGCTGGGCAATGTAGTTATTTTCTTAACTGAGATCCCAAAAGACAGCTCACTTGAAAAAAAATTCCCTATAGGACACATTCAGGTCACATACTTTATAGATCTGAACCTCTGGAACTTGGTCACTCTCTATTCCCACTAGTCCTGTAATGGGACACATCTCTCATATCTACTTCTAAGCAGTAGGAGAGACATTGGAGAAAAAGAAACTTGACTTCTAAAACTAATTTAAGAATGTTTTCACACTTGTATTCTTTTCTTTACAAGGTGAAAGCTTTATTAACTTCTGCTTTTGTATTGGCTTATAATACTCATAGCTGGGCCTTGTGTGGATGGAGAAGTTTGTTTATTTCTTCTTTTTTGATAATTTTTCAGCATCAGAAGAGCTGACAATTGCTGGAATGACTTTTACAACTTTTGACCTTGGTGGGCATGAGCAAGGTAAGAAATGATTCACTGAAAAGATGGTATTGACTTATGGTTCATTTTGTTCCCATCTTTTTTTAAAAGCAGTTTGTCATTTTTACCTTTTAAATTGCTTGCATTTAGGATTGGAATCTTATTACTTTAATGAAGTTGGTTTATTCCCTTATTATTATTATTTTTTTAAAAATATATTTTATTGATTTTTTACAGAGAAGAAGGGAGAGAGAGAGTTAGAAACATCGATGAGAGAGAAACATCGATCAGCTGCCTCCTGCATATCTCCCACTGGGGATGTGCCCGCAACCCAGGTACATGCCCTTGACCGGAATCGAACCTGGGACCTTTCAGTCCGCAGGCCGACGCTCTATCCACTGAGCCAAACCAGTTTCGGCTATTCCCTTATTATTTTTAAGTAATTTCCAAATTGTGAAAAGTTTCAAAAATAGAGAACTCCACTGCTTTATACCTTTTGTCCAGATTTATTTGTCTCCCTCTCTATATAATACATATTAATACTTACTTTTCTTTAGCCGTTTGTGAGTCTATCAAGGTCTTTTTGTTGTTATTGTTAATCTTCACCTGAGGTTATTTTTCTATTGATTTTTAGAGAGAGTGGAAGGAACTGGGGGGAGGGGCGGGGGGGGGTAGAAACATTGATTGGTTGCCTCTTGCATGGGTTTTATTCCTGATCAAGGGCATGTACCTGGGTTGCAGGTTTCATCCTTGGCCTCTGTCTGGGTGTGTGTGTGAGGCAACCATGTGATGTTTCTCTCCCCCACCCCCACCCCCTGCACTTTCTCTCTCTTTCTGCCCCTCCCTCCCTCTCTCCCACACTTTCTAAAAAGCAATGAAAAAATATCCTGCCCTAACCGGTTTGGCTCAGTGGATAGAGCGTCGGCCTGCGGACTGAAGGGTCCTAGGTTCGATTCCGGTCAAGGGCATGTAATTTGGTTGTGGGCACATCCCCAGTGGGGGGTGTGCAGGAGGCAGCTGATCCATGTTTCTTTCTCATTGATGTTTCTAACTCTCTATCCCTCACCCTTCCTCCCTGTAAAAAATCAATAAAATATATTTTTTAAAAAAAATCCTTGGGTGAGGATTAACCAAAACAGATAAATAAATAGAACATTGGTAACTTTAATTGTTCAGCCAAAAAATATTAGCCAAAAGGCTGGGAAGCGATCCAAATAATTTTATAGTCAGTGATTTCGTTAGCATATAATTACATGTATTTTATTTATTTATTACTTATATGCTACCAAGTCATATATGTAGTATGGTCACAATCATATAAAATAGCAGTGTATGTGTTTTGATGGAGGATTATAGATTATCTTGGTTTTTTTTGTTTTTTGGTTTGTGTTTTTTTTGGTTAATCATTACCTGAGGATATTTTTTTTCCCCATTGGTTTTTAGAAAGAGTGGCAGGAAGGGAGGGGGAGAGAGAGAGAAAAAACCCCCACATCTGTGTGAGAGAGAGACATCCATCAGTTACCTCTTGCATACGCCTCAACCCAGGCTGGAATTGGGCTGTAACCCAGGTACATGCCCTTGACTGGGAATCAAACTCAGACCAACACACTAACCACTGAGCACCGGCCAGGGCTTTTTCCCCCTACAATGAGCTTGTATTACTTTCATTTGGGTTTGAAGGGGTATATGGTATATTTTCTGCTTCTTTTTAAAAAGATTTGTAACTGTTTACAAATTTAAATTCTGAGGTAATAGTTATAAGCTGAACTGAGGCCATTTAGAGAATGCAGAACAGTAGGTGCTTTTAGACACCTGAAGTGGGAATTGTGTATTATTTGGTGTGATAATTTAGCTTTCAGGTTTTGATAGAGTAAGAAGGGAAATATGTTCATGTACATAGGTCTGTTTGAGGAAAATTTACTTAGCAGAAACAGTTTTTTATAATAACCTAGCCACTATTATACAGAAGTTACTAAAATACGGTACGTTTGGAAGTTTCCTTTATATATATGTAACCTAGAAATCTAACTATTATAAAAGTAGTCTAGACTCAATGTAACAAATTTAGTATACAATCAGCATACACATATGGAAAGTAAAAGTGAAAGCTTCCCCAAACTTCTTCCCAGCCCCTCTTCCGAGGCGACCATAATTAACTGATGTAGAGATTCTTTTTTAGTTATCCCATTGAAAGAACCAGAAATGAATGGCTTAGAAATGACAATATAATTAAAGCATTGCTTCCTAAACCATTATCACTTCATATCATAAGCAAGTAAAAAGAAATTATAAGCACCCTGGGTTGAATAGGGGAGACCGAGGTGATTGGCCTGGAAACTTGAACCACCTGTCAGCCCAGTCTCCCTGAGGGCTGAGCGGATGAGTGTGTCACTACACTTACACATCAGTTGGTTAGGAACTAACTTGAGACTGAAGTTATATGGACAAGTAGTTGGCATTACGATATTTTAACTCAGAGGCTGCAAACGAAAATGGCTTCAGGGGCAAGGAAGGTGATTTAAGTGAGTGAAGTGAACTTGGTGTAAGACAGTAAGGAATGGTGGGAACTTTGACAAACTCAACAGCCCAGACCTTATCCAAAGGGGCATTGGGTAGGTGGGCATGGGGTTGCCAGATGTTGCAGTTTTGGAGAAAATTATGCAAAACCCCCTAGTTTTTGACTTTTAAAATCATTTAGTTCATGGACCATCAGTTTGTACCTTCTGTTCTGACTTTTAATAATGGCTAGAGTTGGAAAATAATATGGAGTTTAATGCTATTGAAACCTGGCCAAGATTTGACCATTTCATAGATCATTAGATTATTCATTTTCAAAATGGATATTTTTTATTGATGCAACTACGAACTTTGTCTTTTTAGCACGTCGGGTTTGGAAAAATTATCTCCCAGCAATTAATGGGATTGTCTTTCTGGTGGATTGTGCAGATCATCCTCGCCTCATGGAATCCAAAGTTGAACTTAATGTATGTTGATATTTTTTTCCTCTCGTGGCCTGTATTTCTTTTAAGGACTACAGCTCAGTAGTGCCTATACTTAAACTTTCCAGTTAACATTTGATAAAGGTCCTAGTTAGGAAAGAAAGTGTTTTAAAATCTACAACATTGCTTTTCAATGTCCTAAGGACACTCAGCTTGCACTTGAGTAAATTAATTTTGTTTATATCTCTCATAGGGTGACTCTATGTCCAATTTGCTCAGGACACTCCCCAGTGTATGCCTGTTGTCTCATCATAATTAATGCCTTTCCCTTTCACATACTACATATGGTCACTCTTTATGAAGTATTGGCATAGTGATACCTTAAAAGGGATTAGCATTAGTTCTTTACATTTTGAGTCTGCCTTCTCAGGTTGTGCCTACCCACCTTTGCACCGAATGACTTGCCAGACCGTAATAGCCTGTTCTCAGTCTTCAGTTTTGGTAACGTGCAGGGTTTGATACTATTAAGGACCCACTTCAAGTTTTCTCCTTTCTCAATATTGCATTTTCTTGGCTTGACAATTTCTATAATGTTGCCTTCTTTGCCCTGTGCCTCTTCTTTCTCTTTGATTTAGAACTGTCCCTTTGCATTCTTGTTCCTGGCAATTTGAACATGTCTCAGGTTTATTTTTAAGTACGTTTCTCAAATCTATACTCTTGTGTCATGTAGAACTGCCTATGGGGCAGTCCTTCCCTTACTTGACTCCTTGGCACTGCCATTCTCTCTTTTTAAACTCCTCTTTATATTCTTGTTTTTTTCCCAGGGTCTAGACTTGCTTCTAGGCTGTTCCGGGCTACTCCCATTCCTTCATTTGCTACAGTGACTCCCAGATGGATATCTTTGGACTATACCTCTCTTGAGCTCCAGCCTCATACATAATGCTGCCTATTAGACAACTCATCCTACCAGTTCTGTTCTGAAATGGAACTATTGATCTTCTTCCCCATCTATCTGGACATGTAGTCCAGAACCCTGTGAATTACTGTAGATTTCACCACCATCCTGCCATATACTGTTAATAATGCTAGGAGGAACTTTCTCAAGACTTATCATTGCCTTACTTAATATCCATTAATAGATCTCTATCTTCAAAACAAAATCTACAAATCTGCATAGCATATAAACTCTTTCAAGAGCATGCTTCTGTTTATTTCACTAGCTACTTTTCTGTTGCTTACCTTGAACTACATCTCAAACAATTTGCCCTTTCTCGAGAATACAGAAGTGGCTATCCTGCCTGCTTTCTCACCTGACCCCCTACCTCCTTTTCTGGTAAATTTGAAAATGTCCTTGAAGAGCATTCAGAGTTCAGGCTTGACCACTTCTAGGAATTCTTCTTTTACTTCTCAGATTATTAGACTCTCCATCTCATTAGTGTCTGTTGTCTTGGTTTTTTTTTTTTTTTTTTTTTTTTTTTTTTAATTGGTCTTTCCCATCAGACTTTGAACTTAAATGGTAGGCACCTTGTCTTACTTCTTTGCACCTAGCAAAACATCGGACACATAGGCACTTTGTTAGCATGAATTAATGACTTCCTTACTCTGATTTTGTCATTTCCTGGAACTTAAATGGTCAAAGCATGTTCACATTTATCCATTCAACTCTAGTCTTTCCTAGCTTTTCCTTTCAGTAAGAACTAGACTCTCAGTGTAATGTTGTGATTTATAAGAAATATATTTTTATCATCTGAATGACCAAATATGTTTCTCATATATATTTGACCTTTATCCATAGTTCCTGGCATACAGTTCCTGGAATTTTCTAAGTGAGGGGAGCCACATAGATATCTTCAGTTATGTTAATGAGGTAGATTTTAGACCTCACCGATGGATGAGGCTGGTTGCCAGGAGACCCAACCAGTCAGAGGTGGGAACTTTCAGCCCCAGCTCCTGACCCCCAGGGAGGAGAGAGGGGCTGGAGGATGAATCAGTTGCTAGTGGCCAGGGATTTAATCAATCATGACTATGTAATAAAGCCTCTCTAAAAACCCAGAGAGCTTCTGGGTTGGTGAACACTTGGAGATTTGGGGAGAGTGGTACACCTGGCGAGGACGTGGATGTTCCATGTCCTTTCCCCATACCTTGCCCTGTGCATCTCTTTTATCTGGCCTTTTATAGTCAACCAATAATCCAGTAAGTAACATGGTTCTCTGAGTTCTGTGAGTCATTTCTAACAAATTAAACCCAAAGAGGGGGGTTATGGGAACCTGATTTATATCCAGTTGGTCAGTACAAGTGATAACCTGGACTTGCTACTGGTGTCTGAAGAGGTGTGGGAGTCTTGTAGGACTGAACCCTTAACTTGTGAAATCTGATGCTTATCTCCAGGTAGATAGTGTAGAATTGAGTTGAATTGTAGGACACCCAGCTGGTGTACTGAGAATTGTGTGTTAAGTCTAATAAATGATGTCCCCTCACATTGCACTATGTACAAGACCCGTCACCCATTCTTGAAATCTCTTCCAGCTTTGACCCTTCTTTTGTCTATTATCATTTAAACTTCAGTCTCTTTACCGCTTTACTCCAAAATTCCTGCTGCACTATTCATTATATGCTGCCACCTTAGGCTAGATCATTATCTCTTACCTGAGCTCTACGGGTAGATACTGTTTGTGAATGCATTGCACTAAAAGTATATAGATTCTCTCTGTAACTTCTGGATTTGGGGTCTTTAGAGTCTACTGCAGTTAACCTCTCAGACTGGCACCATAATGTTGGCTATCCCTTGCCATCCTGTTTACTCTGTCACTGCATGTCAACATAAATGTGTTAATCCAGCCAGATACTACTCCATAAAGCTTCCTGAGTTCTTTTCCTACTGTAAAGCCATTGCTTATATTCTTCTTCCTCTTTTTCACCTATTCTAGTCCTGTCCCTCCTTCACTGAGCCAAACCAGCTAGGGCTCCTGTCCCTCCTTCAGAGCCTAGTTTAGGTTCTGCATCCTTGCTAAGACTTTCCTCAAGCCCACATCAGCATTTTATTTCCCTGATTGCCTTTCAGTATTTATAGTCTGTCCCCATTCGTTGTGACACTTAACCATGCACTTGCCTTGCTTTGTTGACAGATGTGTGAACATAGAGTGAGGATTTCTTGGCTAGGGGGCCGTGTCTTACCCTCCCTTTTGTATCCGTCAGTGCATTTCGCACACACTGGGCACTCAGTGAGTACCTGGGAGTTCCTGTTGTCATTTTAGAGCCTCGATAGCCAGAGCATTCATGCTTCTAGGACTGCTCAGTGGCTAGCCCAAGGGTGGTCTGTGCGTGAGTGACTTAACTCAGAGCTACGGTTGGGGCAGTTCTGCTCCTTGTAAACAGACACAGCCTTAAGTTGCCATTGGGGGATTTTTGCCTAATGTCAAAGTATTTTTAGGGGCTTTTTACCTAATATTAAGAGTGTTGTAGATAATGTCCAGAATAAACTTTGAGTTAATCACTCAAGTGTAAAGATGATTAGATTTTCACTTTACATTTGCTGCCTTTTAGACAAATGAAAGTCAAAGTGATTTTCATTATCTGGTGGCTTTTCTGGATCCTCACTCTTTTTTATCTTGTCTTCAGGCTTTAATGACTGATGAAACAATATCCAATGTGCCAATCCTTATCTTGGGTAACAAAATTGACAGAGCAGATGCAATTAGTGAAGAAAAACTCCGTGAGATATTTGGGCTTTATGGACAGACCACAGGGAAGGTAAGAGAAAAATCTTTAGAGGACATATAAGGGGAATTCACCGCTTTGCTATCTAGAATTTACTTGTTTTTCTAAAGTTTAACGGGGCTTAGGATTTGTTGCATTACAGGTAATTTGTAGACTATGAAGGCTGGAACATGTTCTTTTTTTAAAAAACTATTTTCTAATGTGATACATGAGAATGAAGGAAATGGTGCAAATGGCAAACTTAATATTAAGAATTTTTTAAAAATATATATTTTATTGATTTTTTTACACAGAGGAAGGGAGAGGGATAGAGAGTTAGAAACATCGATCAGCTGCCTCCTGCACACTCCCTACTGGAGATGTGCCCGCAACCAAGGTACATGCCCTTGACCGGAATCGAACCTGGGACCCTTGAGTCCACAGGCTGACGCTCTATCCACGGAGCCAAACTGGTAGGGCAAGAATTTTTTTACTCTCTTTCAAATTCAATTTTTAGAAATCTCATTTGAAAGAACCTTTTAAAGCCAGAAATAATTTTTTTTTTAACTGGAGATTTCAGGTTATGAAGAAGAGTGTTCATTTATCTGTATCACTTTCTAAGCGTTGAATTCAAAGCACTGGATTCTTGGACTGTTTTCCCCATTCTGAAGATGGAGCTCTGACAGTGGTTTGTTCAGGTTCTCACAGCAAGTCAGTAATAAAAGCGGGAGCAGGACCCAAGCCTAGATCAGTAGATCATGTTGTCTCCAGTTAAAAGAAGAAAAGTATGCCTGAGAGAGAAAATTTAAATCAACTATAATTAAGCATGAATCCTGTCCTTTTCAGCTCAGGATTTTGGCATATTTAACATTTAAATTTTTGTTTTCTGGAATCTGTAGTGATATTTTACTTTTTTAGATGGTTCTTTTGCCCCTTGGTTACCTATTTCTTTCCAGAAATGCTTTCTCTAATTTGTTTAGTTTCCCTCTCTTGCATGAGAATTACATACACGAATTCTTAATTTCTTCAGTATAACTTGTTATTAGTGTATCTTTCTGAATGTTTGCATTAATGAGAATATTTCTAAAAAGTCCCAGGCTTCTTTTGTCCATCAAAGAGCATGCTGGTTCCGTGGGTCCCAGTGGCCTTTTTCTTGGTTTGCTGCCATAGCTGGCCAGTGAATGTTGGTGTGTTCAAAGCAAATGCACTTCTTAGGGAGAGGCTGGGAGTAGGACTGTGCTGCTTCCTCTATCCTGAAAGTATGAAGCCCTGGGGAAGTCATTTGTATGGCCTGGACCACACTTTTTAAAATAATCCCTCCTTAGAGTTGCTTTTGAGGAATGGGGAAAGTGATTTTTTTGATCACCCTTTCAAACTTTGCACCAGGAAGGTGCTAACAGGCCTTTCTTGACTTTGCCTCCCTTAGGGAAATGTGACCCTGAAGGAGCTGAACGCCCGCCCCATGGAAGTGTTCATGTGCAGTGTGCTCAAGAGGCAAGGCTACGGCGAGGGCTTCCGCTGGCTCTCCCAGTATATTGACTGATGTATGGACAGTGAAAATAAAAGAGTTTTACTTCTCTGGACTGATCCTATTCACAGCCTCCTCATGAACTTTTCTAATAGAACAAGGAAAGCTCTCCACAACCATGTCTGGCGTTGAGAAGCCAAGAGTCTCTGTCAGCTCTCTCTTCTCCCAGTGGTGACATGTGCTCTTCACACTGTCGGGAGGTCACGCTGCCCCATGTGCTGGTGCAGGTCAGCATCCCAGGACTTGGAAGCTGGCAGGATTTGCCGGGAAAAGCTGTGCGCCATCATGGGGCACCTGAACAGAAAAACACGTCTCACCACTGAGGTTGATTTCAAAAGAAAGCAATTCTATTTTTTAAAGAAAGTGTTTATGTAATTGGTTTCCCTTCTAACTTTTTGAGTTTACAATTTACTTGGTCCAGAGTTTTCTATTCCTTTTTTTTCTTTTTTTTTTTAAAATCTAGTGAATGGCATTTAGATACTTCCTAAAATTATACAGAGGTACATGTTGGAGGCCAGAGCTCAGTCAGGTGAACTCACTGCTGTTGAGTTAGCAGTTGGTGGAAGAAGCTCCCCTGCCTAACTGCCTGGAGTAGGTGGCATCACCTTGTGCACAGAGAACCGGAAAAGGGCAGGCCTGGCCTCACAGTTGCAGGTTCCCACTGTGGCAAGCTGGGGCTCTTCGGCCTCACGGAGTGCATAGCAGATTGTTCACTGCAGGGGAGGTCATTATACAGTGGGTCATTGTTATTATCATTACCTATAAAGTTACAAATTTCAGCCAGTCTCTGCTTGGAATTGTGGTTTCATTTCTCTTTGTAGCACTTTATTTTTTCTCCAGTTATAGCAAGTGACTTTTGCCTCAAAATAGAGTTGAGACCATCTCCCATGTTGTCCTGTACTGCAAGTGTGTCGGTTACTTTTGCACAGATTTTAGGGGAATTTTTCCGAATAGGAGAGTCACACAGGATACAGGTAACAGCTTAAGGGCTCTTAATTTTGTGATTTGAGAACTTAAAAATCTGGTATTGTAGCATTTGGTTGAATCTGGGAAGGATTTACTCAGTGGACTATAAATTTCCCACTTGCAGCATTTGGTCTCTGGACTTTTCATGAGCTTTTTTTTTCTTTTAAATCAGTTACCAATTCTTTTGGTGTTTAAGGATGTTTAAAGGTTAACATCTTTTCCAGAATTTTATTTTTATGACATTGCCTTTCTCCATTCCAGGAATAAGCTGGGGAAACTTGAATTCAAGAACTTCGTGTAGAGCTTTCCCTTTTGAGCCAGCATCACTTATTGTCAGCAAACACTCAGTACAGAAGCCGCCACATCCCCAGCAGTGTGATGAGGAGGGTGTTTATAGCTTTCCATTTCTTAATGCCATGGGTGAAATTGGGTTTTCTTGATCTTAACCAATTTTCTACCCTTGCAGTAAAAGATGACAGGATGGGAGGTGGTCTTAAAATGGGAGAATATCTTCATTCATTTTTCCTTTAATGAAAAGTTAGAGGTAGTTTCCTCAAAATTGAAAAATTGTGGTGCTGATGCCGATATGCAGATGATTGAATTCAGTGGATTCTTGCTTACAATAAGAGGGTAGGGAAAGTGTGGATAACGTATTTTTGGGGTGAGAGAGTATTGTTCTTTAGTTGGATTTCTTGTTAACGATGTCTTCAATACTATTAGGAGAGCATACTTTTTCACTGCCAGGTACCAAATGCGGAGGCTCAGTGGAGTATAAGTCTGGAATGAGCATGACGTTCGTTTATGAGCAAGCATAGCTGGATTAAGACAGTTGTTGGTTTGGAAAGGGGTTAAAGCCTTAAGTGAACAAATCTAGCTAATGGTGAATTAACTTGCATACTTTTAATTTACTTTGGCTAAAGGTAATCTATCCTCCATCCAGACATGAGAGTATGATCGCTTCAGTGTTAGTTTTCTTGTTTTTTTTCTTTCCCCCTACTCACTTTGTAGCAAGCTAGAAAACTGTGGATTCTGCGCAGGGCGGCTCTCGGTGAAAGTGGTTTATTTTGACCACTGGAGAAAGGGGGGGGGGGTCGAAAAGCCGAGTGGCACCCGTCTGTGTGTTGCCCCCCATACAACACTGTTCCTGTAGTAACAGCAGAAAGAAGCAGCTGTGAGGAGCGCGGCTCTAACAGTGAGGATCGGAGCTTCGGGCAGGAACTCCCATGAATTGAGGCTTTTCACTCTGTTTTATCAGAGCGCATATAGGTCCTATTTCAGGAAAAGTAAAGCAGTCATGTACAAAAGAAAGTCAGTCTGTATCCTAAGCATTTTAATAAAAAGTTAAAACAAACTTGCTGTCTTTTTTTTTTTTTTTGCAGTGGTTTTGAGTTTGAACATTTCACAATACTTGTGCTGGGGAAAGCAAAGTTCTTTCCTACTTGTGGGAAGAAATATATACAATGGATGTGAGAGACTTAAATTTTGCTACCGGGGGGTGGGCGGGGGGAGGCTAAGCCAATTTACACATTCCACTAGAAATAATGAATTTAGTACTGTTTGAGAGCCTTGGAACATGTGGTGGTCCCAGAATTGGTGGTAATCTTTGAGACAGAATAGATAGGGCAGACTTTTGAACAAAATCTTGTATTAATATGCTAGCAAGGACTGGATCCATCTTTAGCTGTGTTTCATCATTTTATAAAAAATTGGAAAGATCCAGTTGAATGCTACATTTGGCAAAATAGAAAAAATGAAACCTTGTGCATTTACTAGGCTTGTAGAATGACCTGCTTTTAGAAACCCAAATGAGATTCTAAAACTAACGTGCCAGTATGAATATAATGGGAAACAAAATGCAACAGGTTCTTTTTAAAAAAAAAAAAATACTGATTTCAGAGAGGACGGGAGAGGGGGAGAGAGAGAGAAACAACAATGATGAGAGGGAAGCATTGACCAGCTGCCTCCTGCATGCCCCACATGGGATGGAGCCCGCAACCCAGGTCTGTGCCCTGACTGAGAATCTAACCATGACCTCCTGGTTCAAGGGTCGACATTCAACCACTGAGCCATGCTGGTTGGGCTTAACAGGTTCTTTTTGACCAAGTATTCAAATAGGAGGCATCCTGCGATTGAAACTGATGTCCATGTTCCTATGATAGGAGGCCATGGGTTCTATGTTCATGTGCATTTGTGTTGTTTGAGATGGAGTGGAACATGAGAAGTAAAGGCTGAGTCAGTGAGCCCAATACTCGAGGGGTCTCACCTTGACTGTTGGCTGTGACTTGGGACTCTGATGTACCATCAACAGAAAAAACTGACAGAACATGCTGGAGGCTTGAGAGACTAGGAATCACTGGACGAGAGAGAGAAACTTAATTGCTAGGAAGTTGGGACAGCTGAGAGATTTTGTTGCACTCAAGCATGTGTGTCACAGAACCAAAAAGAAAAGATGCCGATTTCAATCCTGCCTTATACTAAAATGGATCATCGTTCCCCGTTCTCAAAACAACTTTGTTACTGGGAACACTGAGCATTACCCCGTGTTACTAGTTTTATTCAAAAATTTGAGACAGAAATGTAGTATTTTAGTAATTGAATACTTTTCATTAATAACAAATATGTCCTAAAATAAACATTAAAATGTATTTTAGAGATACGGTGATAAATGTCTAGCTTGTGGCTGCTTTGGGGATATCCTGAACCTTTTCCCCACAAACATACGCATGTTCCTTATCCTCAAAGATACTTCTTTGGAAAAGAAGGGATATTTTGTGTTTGCTTAGATCAAAGATGACAAACCATGCCTCCTGGGCTAAATCTGGCTTTCTGCCTATTTTTGGTCTATGAAGGAAAAATAGAATGTTATTTTGTGACATGAAAATTATATGAAACTCAAATTTTAGTGGACATAAGTTTTGTTGGGACACAGACATCCGTTCCTTTGGGTTTTGCATGCTAGGACTGCAGAGTTGAGTATTTGAGACAATGTATGGCCCACAAAAACTGAACTGCACTCTGGTTCCTTATAGAAAAGGCATTTGGCCCCTGACCTACATAAATTCTAGGGGTTATGTGAAATGTGCATACTGTAAAATATAGGCTTATAAAATTAAAATTTTTTACTTCAGCCAGTGTTCATAGTCCATTTTAAAGGGCACTTTTATTTGTAGCAAATTCAGCTTTCATGGGATTTGTAGTGTTGGGCTTTGTCATCAAAAGACACAAGATGTGCCCAGGCAGTGTGGCTCAGTGGTTGAGCGTTGAGCTATCAATCAGGTCATGGGTGGATTCCCGGTAAGGGCACATGCCCAGGTTGCGGGCTCAGTCCCCAGTGTGGGGCATGCAGGAGGCAGCTGATCATTGATTCTCATCATTGATGTTTCTCTCTCCCTTCCTCTCTGAAATAAACAAACATAAATACATATTTTAAAAGACCCGATGTGCAATATTGTGAGCCCCATGCCCCCTAGTGGATTGCTATAGGGTTTATGTAACAAAATTTAAAAATATTGAAATGGCCAAGGATTTCTTTGCCTTATTATCCCCGTCAGTGGTCGAACGTCACCTCGACCTAGGCAAATGCTGACAGGTGCTGTCATGGCTGAGGAAAATCTAGCCACGTCAGCGCTCGTTTCTATTCTCTTTCCTGAAGCCCAACGAAGAGACCAGACAAGGCTTCCGAGGGGTCCGCCCCCTGCCCCTCCCGCAATCTCGGTGTAGCCGCAGGCCAGTCACTTTCCTGGGGCTCGTCCTACGCGACTGCTGTATCGCTCGGTGGCACGACCAACAGGGGAGGAGAAAGGGAAGCGTCGGCCTCCAGCAGCCAATCAGGGCTTGGCCTCGGGTCCAGCCAATCAGGGCTTGACCTCGGGTCCAGCCAATCCCGGCCAGTGGGGCTCAGCCAATCGCGCCGGACGCGGAAGGCCGGAGTCCGTGTTTGCGCCTGTCGCTCCCAGCCCTGGGCGGCGCTGTGTGGGGTCCGCAGGTGCCGGTCGGGGTTCTCGCTAGCTCCCCGGTTCTCCGGGAAGCCGGGGCGCACCGTCCCGGAGGCATGGGGCGACAGTGGGGGCCCGCCATGAGGGCAGCCGAGCAAGCGGGCTGCGTGGTGAGTGCCTCCCGGGCCGGGCAGCCCGAGGCGGGCTCCTGGAGCTGCAGCGGGGTGATCCTGAGCCGCAGCCCGGGCCTGGTGCTGTGCCACGGGGGCATCTTCACCCCCTTTCTGCGGGCCGGCAGCGGGGCGCTGACCGCGGCCGGCGCCGCCTTCCTGCCCGGCGACAGTTGCAGCGACGACCTGCGCCTGCACGTGCAGTGGAGCCCAACGGCCGCGAGTCCCGCGGGTCGCGCGGACCGGAGCCGCCCTGGGCTGTGCACGCCCCAGTGTGCGGGCCTGGAGCCCGGCCCGCCCGCCCGGCCCCGCGGGCAGCCCCTGCGGCCCCCGCACCCCGCCGAGCTGCTGCTGCTGCTGAGCTGCCCGGCCTTCCGGGCCCACTTCGCGCGCCTCTTCGGGAGCGAGCCGGCCGAGCAGTGGCGCTTCGCGAGCGCGGCGCCGGACGAGGAGGTGTCGGAGGACGAGGAGGAGGATCAGCTGCGAGCGCTGGGCTGGTTCGCGCTGCTGCGTGTGAGGCACGACCCCGAGGAGGAGGTGGGCGGGCGCGGGCCGGCTGTGGCCGTGGCGCCGCTCGGGGCCGTGCCCAAGGGCGCGTCGCTGCTGGCCTGTGGCTCCCCGTTCGGGTCCTTCTGCCCCGACATCTTCCTCAATACGCTCAGCCGCGGCGTCCTCAGCAACGCGGCGGGCCCGCTCCTGCTCACCGATGCTCGCTGCCTGCCTGGTACCGAGGGCGGCGGCGTGTTCGCCGTGCGACCCGCGGGGGCCCTGGTGGCACTGGTGGCGGCGCCCCTCTGCTGGAAGGCCCGCGAGTGGGTGGGCCTCACGCTGCTCTGCGCCGCCGCACCTCTCCTCCGCGCCGCCCGTGCCGGGCTCGGCCGCCTGTGCCCCGATGCCGCTGCCCTGGCCGCTCTCCTGCCGCCCGAGGTGGGCGCCCCGTGGGGCCTGCCCCTCCGAGACCCTGGGCCCCCGTGGGCAGCCGCGGCCGTGCTGGTGGAGTGTGGCACCGTCTGGGGCTCCGGAGTGGTCGTGGCGCCCCGTCTCGTGGTGACCTGTCGGCATGTGGCCCCCCGCGAGACGGCCAGAGTCCTGGTGCGCCCCACCACCCCCAAGTAAGACCCGCATGGGTGCTCCCACTCCACACCTTCACCAGGTCTAAAATCTGGATCTTAAATTTCAGGTCTTAATCCTTGGAATTATGGAGGCCTTTTGGCATCACGTGGATGATTTGGGGCCCTCCCCTCATCCTTGGCACCCAGAACTCCAGTGTCGGGGATGCTGGGCCTCCTGGCAGGGGCTGAGTGAGGCTTGGGCAAGATGCCCAGCAACTCCAGATTTGGGAACTGTAGGCTGCACCCGCATTCCTGCCTGGGCATCTGATTTCCTTCTGAGCAACTTCTCTGCACTCACATACCCCTAGGCCTTGGAATGGAGACTTCCCTGACAGTGGTAGTGAAGCCTCAGGGCCCAGGATGCTGTGCTCCTGGGATAATGAGTTGGACCTGTTCATCTTCTTTATCTTGTAGATCTTAACCAGAGCTTCCCATCTGGGTCAAAATGATAGACGTGGAGTCCCACCTAATTAGAATGTGGGCGTGGGCCCAGGCCGATAGATTTTGCACAGTCTTTAGGTGATCCTGGTGGGCAGCCAGGTTGGGACTTTAGTCATTTGTTCCCTCTCTGCAGGGAAAAGCACTTGCTCTCCGTGCACTTGCTCTGGCAGTGGGGACAGTGGCCTTGACCTCCTGGCTTGATTTTCTAGTGCATGTTCTTTCTATTTCCCCTGTAGTTTCCAGGTGCTTAACTTAAGCCACAACCAAGCAGGATAGCACCTTGGTGTTAATGCCTGATGTTCTCCTGTACCTGGCTCATGCAGCCTGGCAGCCCAGGCCTTTCAAAATCCTATTGCATTTCCGAGACGAACCCAGCCTGTTGCACTGGTGGCCTTGGGGACAACCATGACTGATGGGCATTTTCCTGCCTGTGGTCCCAGACACCTCACCGCACCCCGCGCTTGCTCCCAAGAAAACCACCAGGTCTGCTGGGAGCAACCCTGCCGTGTGCAGCAGGAAGTGTCTAAGCTGCCTCCCCTTGAGGTGGCACGTGCAGTCTTGGAGCAGAGCCTGGCACATAGTAAGTGCCGTAGAAATGCTAGCACTTATGTAAACAAGGACCCAGAGGGTTGAAATCCTGTCATGCCTGCCCCACCCCTGCACAGGATTATCCCTGTTAAATGAGGCATCGAAGGAAAAAGCTGGGCGCACTCTGGCTCCTGCCGCTCACGCATTATGTGATCTTGGGAACGTTACTCAGCGTCTCTGGGTCTCCAGTGCCCCACCTAAAATGGAGGAAATATCAGTGCCTCGCTCACAGGTTTTCTGTGAGGACTTCATGAATGACTCCCATAGAGTTAACACGGGGCCTGGCCCACAGTGCTCACTAGGTGCCGGGTGTTGGTGGTCACGGTGACGTGCAGGAAGCTTTGCCATTGGTAAAGCTGTTTGGAAATAACACCACAGAGCAGTTAAGGGATGTGACCAGAGTTGCCAGCCTGGTAGGTTTCGGGACTGTCACCAGATCTTTTCACTCCCACGTCCATGACTTTTACTGTCATCCATTTGCTTCCTCCTGGCACTACAGGGTCAGAAAGCCAGCCTGTCCTTTTGTTTCCCTTGCTCCTAGGAGTGCCAAGATCTGGGGACACGTGGTGTTTGCCACTCAGGAGACATCTCCGTATGACATAGCCGTGGTGAGCCTGGAGGAAGAACTAGAGGGTGTCCCCGTGCCGGTGCCCACTGAACATTTCTACGAAGGTAAAGGGCAGAGGGGCCCTCTGCTCTGGGCTGGACCTTAGGAAGGAAAGTCAGAGTTGGACACTCAAGCCCTGCAGATGAGGGAGCCAGTCCCCCCGGCCAACCCCCTTCCCACTCCTGCTGGACTAAGACGCCAGGGTGACATCCAGCTGGCATGAAGCCATCCTGGGTACAGTGCTTTTGCTCTTGGACACTTCCCTTCTTGTGCCCACATGCCCAAGGTGCTGGGAGGCAGGTGGGGTCCCCAGCTAAGGAGGAGGCATGCCTCTTCCCTGCGGCCCTGTGGCAGGCTCCTTACAACATGGCTGGCTGGTCAGAGAGGGGCTCCTGCAAGGCTGCAGTGGGTGATTTGAGCAGGAGGCTTTGTGATGCCGCCACAGAAGTTGCCGCTGGCGGCCGACTTTGTGCACACGGTGTGATGTCACTACAAGGCACGGGCTCTCCCAGCTGGCCTCTCTCGCCACTTATGAGCCCCGTGTCCTTGGACAGGCAACGTGATGTTCTCTGCCTCGGTCTCCACATGTACAACTGGACACCTTCCTGCTCCTGGGTGTGTGAGGCCCGGGTGAGATGCTGCCTGTGAAGCACTCGGCCCCATGCCTGTGCATTCAAACACTTGGTAAAGGAAGATTTTGTGGTCGTCATCACTTTTTTTTTTTTTTTTTTTTTACTAAGAGACTACTTATTAGTCCCAGGAGGAGGTGGGTGTTAATTCTGTAAACATTTACTGAGCACCTAGCTGGGTGCTAGGAACTCCAAAAAGTGACCACCCACTCTACTGGGGACGAGGCTGGGGAACAGCCTGGCACTGAGAAGTGGTTGAGCAGGTGCAGTGCTGGGAGCTCAGTGCTGGTCCTGGCCTCTTCCTGTGGGGACCTAGGGAGGCTCTCGGAAGGCAGGAGTGTCTGAGCAGAAACTCCCAGGGCAGAGTGTTGGGAGCTTTGGAGAGGGCAGGGTTGGGGCTGGGAGGATGAGTCCTGCTAGACAGGAAGAGGCTTTGCAGCTTCATCCTTCTTTCCTTTTTGGCAGGCGAGGCTGTCAGCGTGGTGGGCTTCGGCGTTTTTGGACAGGCTTGTGGGCCCTCGGTGACCTCGGGCATCCTGTCAGCTGTGGTGCAGGTGGATGACGCACCGGTGATGCTGCAGACCACATGTGCTGTGCATGGCGGCTCCAGTGGGGGACCCCTCTTCTCTACCTGCTCCGGGGACCTCCTGGGTAAGCAGCGCCTTGGCCCTCTCCCAGCCTTCCCCTTGCTAGAGCCTCAGTCCCAGCTACTGAGGGCTTGGTGTTCACCCCCTGTCTGGGAAGGTTCTGTCACTGTGTCCGGGAAGTAGTTAGCCAAGGTTTCAGCCTTGTTCTGCTCCTGAGGGTAGAAAGGGACAGATGCTGAGCTACAAGGAAAGACGTCTGGGTTCTGGTTCCTTCTCTGCCCCTGAGCCACAGTGCAACCGTAGGTAATCCCCCCATCTCAGGCAACCTGTGAGACTCAGGAGTTGGATTAGCCCAGGGGTCACAGACTCCGTAGCTTACAGAGGCTGGAAGGTCGAGGGATGAATAAGTGAGTGGAGACAGCATGCAGGGGGAGGTCAAGGGTGAGCCGGGGTGAACACTCAGCTCCAGCCCATGTTGCCACATCGGAATGTGAGCTAACGCTGGCTGACCTTCAGTTTTTCACAAGAAGCTGTGAACCTTCTTTTCCTTTTTTTTTTTTTTTCCAAATATGTGGTTGTTAAGTATTTTAATTTAAAATTTTTGGTAACTCAGGTTTTGGTTTTTTTTTTAAAGTATTTTATTAAAAAAAACCCACACAAGACAACATGAATCCATATGGATACCTCCAACTGCCCAACTGTAGCCCAGCACATGGGGTTCATGTGTGCCTCCCTTTCTCTTATTTCTGACTGCTTTTTGCCATAGTGAGAGACCTTGCTCTTTCTTGCTACAGTAGATTTACTTATTCCTTCAATGGCAGTTTGCAAATAAAGTCAAGCAACCATGACTTAAAAAAAATATATATGCATGCAGTAGTTAATGTAAATATATATATCCTGGCTCTGTCCGCTGTGACAACCCAGTTGATGAATGAGCACACCGAGAACCCGCTGTCTGATAAAAGGAACTGGGAACTGGTTGGTACCAGGATCAGGCAGGGAAAATCGGCTCTCAAGGTGCTGAAAAGGAAGGAAATGCTAACAAAACAACCCAGGGGTGGGACATGTCAGATGTTGAAAGAACTAAGAGCCGACTTGTAGGAGCTCCCATGGGAGCAACTGGAGCAACACAACAAATCGAAAGAGTATTGGGTGAGCCCCGCGAAAGCACGAACGTCCTGTGTCCAGATGAATAACCACACCTCAAAATGGAGACAAGCAACAGCTCTTTCTTACAGAAGATTTGCAATTAGTAAAAGCAGAAGAAATGAGGGAAGTGGGAAATCACTACTGGCTCACCACAGTAGAAATTGCTGCAGACAGGATCCGCCGATGGATGCTAAAACCATTGGGCAATAGTTTAAATAGAAATAGGATATTTGCCGAAACCGGTTTGGCTCAGTGGATAGAGCGTCGGCCTGCGGACTGAGGGGTCCCGGGTTCGATTCCGGTCAAGGGCATGTACCTGGGTTGCGGGCATATCCCCAGTGGGAGATGTGCAGGAGGCAGCTGATCGATGTTTCTCTCTCTCATCGATGTTTCTAACTCTATCTCTCTCCCTTCCTCTCTGTAAAAAATCAATAAAATATATTAAAAAAAAAAAAAGAAATAGGATATTTGCCTAACCCTCAGATATTTAGTACTTTACACGGAAAAATACTAAGTCTACAGTGGAGAAACCTGGGAGATAACCCATGGCCAAGTGACCCAGTCATTCTTATAGACATCATACACCTCCTTGGGAAGCACTGAGGACATGTTGCTTCTACCGTATTCTCAATAAACCTCGATCTCATCCTGAGAAAACATCAGGTAAACCCTAATTGAGGGACATTCTACAGAATAACTGGCCTGCATTCTTCAAAGTGTCAAGGCCACAAAAGATGAGGGCAGGCTGGGGAACTGGCCCAGATTGGAGGAGACTTGGGAGAGGCAACAGCTAAGTGCTGTGTGGGATACTGGGTTGCATCCAAAATGGACAGAGGACATTGGTGGAAACATTGGTGAAATCCAAATGAGTTCTGTGCTTCAGTCAATAGCATTGGTTAATTTGTTGGTTCTGATCAGTGTGTGTTTTTTTTTCCTTTTGTTTTGAATTCTCACCCAAGGATAATTTTTCCATTGATTTTTAGAGAGAGTGGAATGGAGGGAGGAGAGGGAGAGAGAGAGAGAGAGAGAGAGAGAAACATCAATGTGAGAGAGACACCTCAATTGGTTGCCTCCTGCACACATCCTACCTGGGCCGGGGAACCTACTACTGAGGTATATGCCCTTGACCAGGAAGGGAACCCGCGGCCGAGCAGACGGGCCAGGGCTTCGTCAGTGTTCTGTGGTGACATAAGATAGTAATAGAAAGGGAAGCTGGATGAGGGATATACAGGAACTTTGTACTATTTTGGCAAGTCTTCTGTAAGTCTAAAATTGTCTGAAAAAAATACATGCACACACATGCGCGCACTCAGCAGGCCCAACAAAATGTGTCTGTGAGTTTGATTCATTCATGCACCCACTCAGCAAGTATTTATGAGAGCCGCCTCTGCTGGGCACTGTCTAGGTCTGGGGAGGCCGCGTGAACAAAACACAAAAGTCCTGCCCTTGTGGACCCGACACTGGTTGGAGAGAAAGATAACAGAATAAGTGAAACAGTGTTAGGTACTGATAGTGTTAAGGAGAAAGTTAAGGCAGGAAGGGGGACCAGGGTTTGTGGAGTTGGTGTCCCTGAAAGAAAACCTGGCATCGGTCACTCTGGGGGCTTCAAGCCCACCGCAGGCCTAGGACCTCCAGTGCGGAGATGGGCCTCCCTCCCCATCCCTCTGTGTCCGGCTCACACCCTCTTTTCCTCTCTGACTCCTCCACAGGGATTGTCGCCAGCAACACCCGGGACAATAACACCGGGGCCACCTACCCGCACCTGAACTTCAGCATTCCCATCACGGTGCTCCAGCCGGCCCTGCAGCGGTACAGTCAGACGGGCGACATGGGCGGCCTCCGGGCGCTGGACCACGCTGCCGAGCCAGTGAGGGTGGTGTGGCGGCTGCAGCGGCCCCTGGCAGAGGCCCCGCGGAGCAAGCTCTGAGCCTGTGTCACCCTCGAGAGAAGAGCGACATTTTATGCCCTGGGAAGTGCGAG
Source organism: Myotis myotis (assembly GCF_014108235.1). Classification (NCBI taxonomy): domain Eukaryota; kingdom Metazoa; phylum Chordata; class Mammalia; order Chiroptera; family Vespertilionidae; genus Myotis; species Myotis myotis. The sequence goes on along the minus strand of NW_023416319.1, from coordinate 40,903,648 downwards.
TGTGATGGCAGCCTCGGCATCCTGTCACAGCAGCCCAGCTGGGCAGCCCCCCCATCAGCACCCGCCGTGCTTGGCGCTGGAGTCTGGATCAAATTTCTCCTCAGCCCCCTGGGCCTCCAAGCCAGTAGCCCCTTTTGGGGTACTCCCTCCAGCCTTCACCCCTCTCTGCTCCCTGGCATAGACACAGCTCTGTTGTTTTCCATCTGGGGGCCCAGCACAGCTGCACAGAGTCCTGGTCCTGACAGACATGTTGGCTGGAAGGCAGGCCCAGCCCTGGGTTCGAGTCTCCCCTGTCTCCCGATGGCCACTGGCTCCTCTGCTCTCCGTCAGAGTTAGCAGCTGACAGAGCACTGGCGCTTCCTCAGAAAACCTTGGCACAGAGGCTCTGCTCTGAAGACCGGAGAGAAGGAAAGCGACGTCTATCTCCCTGTTCTGCCAGACCTTTGGGGAGACAGAGTCCCTGAAAGTCAGGACTCCTGGGTCTTCATCTGCCGTGTCCGTGACCCACAGGGGCACTCTGCCATGGTGCCTTAGTTTTCCAGCCCATACAACGGGTCTCAGGGATCTTGGGAGGTGGGGAGAGGATTATCAGGTGTCTGGTTGGGGTTTGGGAGTAAACAGGACCTATGGAAGGAACTGTATACTTGTATGAATCAGATTCCTTTTTCCCCTTTCTATGTTGAGAGTTGAATTGGGAATAAGCAAGCACCAGGCACACAAACACACCTGTCCAGCTTTCTCAGTGCGATTTGCTCTCACAGGATATTCTCATGCCCAACTGGCCCTTCCACCACCTCTGGCCCCTGGAAAGTCAGGCAAAAGAACTTTGTTGGGCAAGGAGCCCTGAGGTTCACTTCAGAGCGATTGGGCCTGTTGAGTGGGTGAACTGCCTTGGAAAGGGCACAAGGGGGCTGCACCGAGCCCCTCTTCCCTCTCTTGGATCAAGGTCCTCTGGTTGCCAAAGTGTTGAATGACAGACATCTTCCCTGATTCATGGTTTGGGGTAGATCTTTGGAGATGGGCCACCAGCTCTGAGAAGCCATGCCCCAAGCCCAGTGCGGGGCCACTATACACCTCCTCTCTCCTGGCTTCAGGTTTGTGCTGTGATTTTTAGAGTCCTGCCTTTGCACCCTGCTCATTGGAATTCATCTGTAGAGGCCCAGAGCTTTCAATCAGTCTTCCTTGACCTTCCCAAGCCCCAGGGCAGGCTGTAGCACTCCCTGTAGCTCTCTGTCTCCCACAGGGCAGGGCATGTGCCCAGTAAATTTCCGATGCTTGTTTGACTCACAGTTGAGACTCTCCTTTGCCTGCTGTGACCTTTGGCCGCCTTAGGAATGATGCCCTGCTGAGGGGTTTCCTGGCTTCAGGGTGAAGGTCCTCCAGCTCCTTGGCTTTACTAGCCGTGAATTTGCCTAAATTCTTAGCCTCTGAGCCTCAGTTTGCTCATCTGTGAAATGGAGATTAACAGAATTTACCTTGGAGGATCTGTGTACATTTTGAGAAGCTATCCAAAACTGTTTTCAATAACCATTAGCTATTATTTTTCTAGACTACTGGCCGGATTGTTTAATCAGAAATGCCGGGAAGAATGGTGTTAGAAATTGGTGATGGTTGCACAACCTTCACATTACTGAATTGTACATGTTAGAAGAGTGAATTTTATGGGAAGCAAACATTTGTGAACTCCTAGGAACCCAGTGTTGGGTCAGGGCCAGAGGCTAGAGACCCAAAGTCCAGCAGAGTGAGGTCTCTGCCCCAAAGAGCTGGTCAAGGGTGGTGGTTGCTGTCCTCGGGGTCAGAGTTTAACCCCCACCCTGCTTTCCTGGAGGGGTTTCAGGAGGAGAAAAAAAAAAGATAAAAACTGTTTGGAAGTTTGCAAAGTCCAGGACAAATGCAAGGCTTGCAGGGCCCTATGAGACGGTTTAGGCTGGGCAGGGCCCTGGGCTCTCTGCACCCACACTGCACCATTGCTCTTCTGGCTGCGAGAAGGAGGTGGAGATTGCCACACCTCTCACTGTATCCCCCTCCAGCCTACATTCATGGGGCAGATATCAGCGGGAGAGGAGGAGCGGCAAAGGTTCCAGCGAAGAGGAAGATGCAGTCGGGCTTTGTAGGTGAGACTGGTGCCCACAGGAGCGCACCAGCTTTTCTCCCAGCTTGAGATGAATCAGCACCAACTTCGAGATCAGCGGTTCTCAACCTGGGGGTTGCGACCCCTTTGGAGGTCAAACGACCCTTTCACAGGGGTCACCTAAGACCATCAGAAAACACATATATAATTACATATTGTTTTTGTGATTAATCACTATGCTTTAATTATGTTCAATTTGTAACAATGAAATTGGGGGTCTCCACAACATGAGGAATTGTATTAAAGGGTCGCGGCATTAGGAAGGTTGAGAACCACTGCTCTAGATGGAGTTGATCCCATCGCTCCTATGCTGGGGGTATTGGGTACAAAGTCTTTGACCACAGCCTTTGGAAGAGGTACGGAAAAGGCCACTTCTAGTATAAACATTTGTGAAAACCGGGAAGGTGAAGGGCAGTATTCTAGGGAGCACTGGGTGGGAGCCAGGAGGCTGCCAGGCACGGCATGGCCTTGGGCACGCTGGCTGCTGTGTGCCAGACACCACCCTAGACAGTTCACGTCAAGGATCTCTCAGGGTAGGTGCTAATGTTTGTTTAAATAGATGTCACCTGTCACCTATAGCTTGATCCGACTGCCAGGTTGTCGCATCAGTCCATTTCCTTACATATCCTACGTAGTCCAAGCTCTTTTTCTTTTTTCCGGAACAGTTCCCTCATTTTCAGCAGCCCTCCTACTTCCCCATCCTTTCACCACAGAACATGACGCAGTCCTGTCACTCTTCTGCTTAAAGCCCTGCAGTGGCAAATCCCACTGCCCTTGGGGTGACGGCCAGTCTTCACCAGGGCCTCCGGCCTGTATCACCGTCAGCAATTTGCACACCCAGAGCACACTCGCCTCTTCTCTGCCCAGGACTAACTCTTTCTCATCCTTGCAGAAAGGCCTCAGCACCCTTCCTTTGCCCCCCGTTTTTCTTCCTTCAACGATAGATAGATATTTAATATATTGTCTTTCCCCAGACTATCACCCAATCGGACGGTGAGCAGAAACCAGGCCAGTTTGTTCTCCATTTTATCTCCCAGCTCCTAGCACAGGGCCAGGCATACAGAGGTGCTCCACTGGGTTTGCGGGTTATGACTTATAAGCGTAAAGGCAGGAGGTTGGTCATCCGCCCCCGGCGGCACAGCCGGTGCCCGAGAGCCCGCGCTCTGAAGTCCGGCAGCTTCGGGCCAAACTTTGATCAGAGTCCGAGGTGCCCGCGCAGGGCCAGGCAACGTCGATCTTCGGGGCCGTCAGTTTCACGGTGCGGGGTGAGGGAGGGGTTCCCACCCGTTAGCGGGAGGCGTGGGGGAGGGGGAAGGCGGGCGGGGAGTGCCCGCAGAGATCCTACCGCGGGGGCGTGGCCGGGGCGTGGCCAGAGGGCGCCCCGAGTCACATGGGCCGGGAGGGGCCGCGGTGCCCCAGGCGACTCGCACCGGCCGCGCCGCCGAGGCGGGAGGCGTGCTCTCGGGCTGCCCGGCGCCCGCAGGGCCCCGCAGACACCCCGAGCAGGGACCCGCCGGGGCCTGGGAGACCGGACGGACAGCGGCGGAGGTCGGTGCGCGGAGTTGTGGCCTTGGGAGGAGGGCGATCGTCTGGGACGCGAGGGCTGCACCCCCCACTTTCCCCAAAACAAAACAGGGAGGTTTACGGTACCCGCGGCAGGGGGAGGGGCATTGACCCCTTCCCGTCCGCCCCCGAAGTGACGGCCGAGTCTTCCTAGGTAAGAAGGGTGCCCTCATTCAGCCCTAACCCCCACCTCCCGGCTCAGGGTCGCCGCTGGTTGGAAGCCGGGTCACAGGGAAGGAGGAAAGCCTCGGGTCCAGAGGGAAATGCCGGGGGCTCAGTGCCCCAGGCTCCGGGTTACACGAGAAGGGCCACCTCTCCTTTCCACGAAGCCCGGTTTCCGCGGGCTCCAAACTTACGGATGGGGCTGGGGAGCCCAGGACGCCCCAAATTCCCGGGGAACTGCTTGTAGTGGGTGCCGGTGCGCGCTTTCCTTCCAGCCCCACCCCCTAAACACACCCTGCCTGTCCCCTCCAACTAGCGACCCTTTGACCCCTGGCTGTGTCTGAGGGTGGGGAGGGGAGCCGATGATCTCACAGGAGGACTGGCACGGAGCTGGGGGGCAGACATAGTTTGGGGAGGGCTTACCAGGCATCCCAGGCGTGTGTCTTGTGTTCAAGGCCTTTGTAAAATATGTAAATGTGTAAACTATCAAGGAGCCCTGCTCAGATTCCTCTGTGTGTGTGCGCGCCCCAGCATGCCCCCGTGCAAGCCCTAAGCTCGCAGACCCCACCCACCCTCACGCCAGCACCTAGAGAGAAGCCCTTTAAGAGCACTGTGTGTAACCCCAAATCTGGAGGGCCTCCATTTCTGGGGGAGACTGCTCGCAGCTGGGCCTGCCCGTGTTCGGGACACCCAGCAGTTTAGCAGTAGAGCTGACCAGGGCTGGTGTGCGCCAGGGCCTGGCTGGTGTTTGGCTGGTGGTGAAATAAGAAAGCCAGGAGGATCCAGACACAGGAGGTGAGCAGACCACGGGTGTTACGGGAACCGGAAGGCGACTGGCTCCCAGGAGGAGGTACACGGTTCTGGTAGGGGAGTGTGTAGGACACTGGGATGAGCCTGTCTGCCCAGAGCTGCCCTCTCCTGGGGCGTGAAAGGATAGCTCCTTTGTCAGACTTTGAGTCCCTTCCAGAAAGTGGTATTTTTGGGGTTATATTTAGCATGCATTCCCTGGGGAATGGGCCGTGGAAGGCCTACTCTCAGCCTGTCCCCCGGTGGATAGGGGGCATTCGTGGTGCTTGGAGTCACACCCAGAGGCCCTTTCAAATAGGATGGCCACTCTGGAACCGTGGCTGTAGAAATCTACCCTGGGCATAGCCACCGAGGACTCCAGACTTTGTTTCATTTGTAATCTCTGTGAAGCGATCCTGGACGATGTCCTTGCGTTGATTGGAACCCACGTGGTTCCTGCTGTATGTTCTGAGGCGTGACCGCTCTACAACGTTGGCATAAATGTAACTGGCTTGTTTTTCAGTAGATTCCTCAAAGCCTCTGTTTGTATTATTAGAGACTAACCTCTCCTCCCCCACTCCCCCGGGGGTCAGGCTGGGTATCGTTGGTAGAAACAGGATTTACTGAGAAAATTCCAGTGTACACCAGGTGTGTGTGTGTGTGTGTGTGTGTGCGCGTGCGCGGGTATGTGTTGGGGGAAGGGCAAAGGTAAATTTCCTTAGGAGTCCCTGGACAATTAGGGTTTGTTCTCTTGGACCTTCTCTTAAGCTAACCTTCCTGAATCTTGGCAGATTGAGTTAAGACCCTCTGTGCTCTCTCCTTTGGCTTGATGTTCAGTTCAGAATCAGATGGTGGGTTTTGCAGTTCCTCAAACAGTTAAATACAGAGTTACCATAGGCCCCAGCAATTTCACTCCTAGGTATATACTCAAGAGAATTAAAAACATACGTTCACAGAAAAACTTGTGTATGAATGTTCATAGCAGCATTATTCACAGTAGCCAAAAGGTGGAAACAACCCAAATGTATATCAACTGACGGATGGATAAACAAAATGTTTCTCCATACAATGCAATGTTACTCAGCCATGAAAAGGAATGAAATACTGATGCATGCTACAGCTTGGATGAATCTTGAAAACATTATGCTAAGTGAAAGAAACCAGACAAAAGGTATGGAATGGGCTAATGTGTAGAGACTGACAGGAGATTGGTGGCTCCCAGGGGCGGCAGGAGGAGGGAATGGGGAATGACTGCTAATGGATGGGTTTTTTCTTTCCTTTCCCCCCCTTTTTTTTGGGGGGGGCATTGAAAATGTTCTGGTATTAAATCGTGGTGATGGTTGTACACTTTTATGAGTGTACTCGGAACCACTGAATTGTACACTTCAAAATAGTGAATTTTATATGACTAATATCTCAATTTTAAAAATTAGTTGGTAGGAGGTCTGCCCTGTTTTTAAAGCTTTATTATTTCTGTAAAAATGACACACTCATTTAAAAATATTCAAACAAGCCCTAACCGGTTTGGCTCAGTGGATAGAGCGTTGGCCTGCGGACTGAAGGGTCCCAGGCTCTATTCTGGTCAAGGGCATGTACCTTGGTTGTGGGCATATCCCCAGTGGGGGGTGTGCAGGAGGCAGCTGATCGATGTTTCTCTCTCATCGATGTTTCTAACTCTCTATCCCTCTCCCTTCCTCTCTGTAAAAAATCAATAAAATATATTTAAAAAAACAAAAATATTCAAACGATACAAAAAAAACAACTCAAAGAAGAAAGTAGAAACGTCATCTGGGACCACTGTGAGCGCTTTGCTTTAGAGCTCAGGTCTGTCAGACTGTGAGGATTGACCTTGGGTAAGTTCCTGACTTTATCAAAAATAGAGAGAAAAACTCACACTATTCAATGCAAAGATACAGATAAAAATGCAATGAATGCTAGCTGTTGTCATTATTACATGTATGTGTATATATGTAGCTAGGTACACATGTCTGATTGCCCATAAGTGGGATTAGGCTGTTCTATTACCTGACTTTTTCATGGACAAACTTTGTTTTTGTTTTTTTAGTATATTTTTATTGATTTCAGAGAGGAAGGCAGAGGGAGAGAGATAGACACATCAATGACGAGAGAGAATGATTGATCAGTTGCCTCCTGCACGCCCCCTACTGGGGATTGCGCCCGCAACCCGGGCATGTGCCCTGAGTGGGAATCAAACTGTGCAGTGACCTCCTGGTTCATAGGTTGACTCAACCACTGAGCCACACTGGCCAGGTAACAAACTTTGTTTTTTAAGGACTTTATTTTTGTAGAGTAGTTTTAGTTCAAAGCAAAATTGAGGGCAAGGTACAGAAGACTTTTCATATGTCCCCTGTCCGCACACATGCACAGCCTCCCCCATTATCAACACCCCCCGCCAGAGGGGTACACTTGTTACAGTGGATGAACACGCATTGACACATTCACCCAAAGACCATAATTTACATTAAGATTTATTCTTGGTCTTATACATCGTATGGGTGTGGACAAATCATGGACAAACATTTCATGTAAAAAGCGTCCACTCTAAAATGAATGGCTCCAGAATATTCCATTGTATGGGAGTATAACAGTGTATCCTGTAGTCTTCATTGATGGGGTCTCCCATTGATTGAGGCTGGATATTTTTTCCATTGATTTTTAGAGAGAGTGGAAGGGAGGGAGGGGGAAAAAAGAAAGAGTGGAAGAGAGAGAGAGAGAGAGAGAGAGAGAGACAAAGAGAAGAGAAGAGAAACACACCAATTGGTTGCCTCTCACACCCTGACCAGGGCTGGGGATCGAACCTGCAACCCCGGTACGTGCCCTTGATGGGGAATCGAACCTGTGAGCCTTTGGTGCACGGGCTGATGCTCTAACCACGGAGCCACATTGGCCAGGGCTACATGTGCTTTTTGAGCACCGATAGGTAGGGTGTGTGGCTGGGAAGCAGCTCTGTGGCTTAAGTACATGGTTTAGGTATCTGGCAAAGTGGATCGTGGTCGAGTGTAGGGGAGCTGTCCTCAGGGGCCAAGCAAGAACTGGCACTGGGCCCTGGCTGGGTGGCTGAGTTGGTTGGAGCATCGTCCTATACACTGAAAGTTTCCAGGTTTGATTTCCGGTTAGGATACATACCTAGGTTGTGGGTTCAATCCTTGGTCGGGCCATGTATGGGAAGCAACTGATCAATGTTTCTCTCACATCAATGTTTCTTTCTCTCTCCCTTCCTCTCTCTAAAATCAGTAAACATCCTCCAGTGAGGATTAAAAAAAAAAAAGAATTGGCCAAGGAAGACACGGGTGTGCAAGAGTGTTGGGTAAGGGAGGCCGCTGAGGAGGAAGGGTGGAATCAGCTGGAGAGCCGCCAGCCCACCATTCCCCCAGTGAGAGTGTCAGGGGTCAGTGGAGGAGAGAGAAGAGATTCCAGGAGGGGCTTCAGGGCCTCCTCTTCTCCTCGTCCAGCCCCTCGTGGTGGGGGAGCCCTCAGGCCCCAGACGCTGGAACTCCAGAGAAGCAGTTTGCCTTCACTGAGGGTCTGCCTGGTTGGGTGGGCCAGCGTTTGCCCTTTGGGGAAGCCTGTTGATCCTGGGCCAGTTTACTGCCCCTCAGGCCTGCACTGGGGTCGCTGGGCTTACTCTCCTCCCCGGGAAGGGCCCAGGGCAGGCCTGGTGGTTAGAACTGGTGAGCATGTAGGTGTGACAGGCACCCTGTGTGTGCTGGCCCCTGTCACCTGCCCTCCTGGCCACCCACCTTGTTCCCCGAGCTCATCTTCAGCCTCCCTTTCTGCCACCGGACCTCTTGGCCCAAACTATGTCCTCTGCAGAGAAGGTCCCAGGTGTTTTCTAAGTCTCTCCTTGAGCTTCCCTAGGTGGCCCAGTGTGACCCGACCCATGGTGGACCCCTCTCCCTAACCAGCTGTGCAGCCTCTCTGGGCCTGTGCCCAGCCAGCTTGGGAGCAGGGCTCTGGGGGTTTCCCTGACCTTGCCGGCTGCTGGCCCCAAAGGCAGGTTGGCACAGGGGGCCGTGCTGAAGCGGGAGGTGAAACATACTCCTTCCATCGCCTGCCTCATTCCCAGCCTCTGCTCAGCTCTGGTGTTTACTCCTGGCCTCGGGCTGGGCCCTGGGCCCTCTTCGGTTTTGGCTCCCAGGAGACATGCTCCTTCTGGCCCAGTTGGCAGATTCCGCCCGATGAACACTCAGGACGACCTTTCTGAGGGCCTGGAGCAGTGAAGGTGGCACTGCCTGCTGGGGACTCATCCTGGTCCCAGCCCTGCTGAGGGCTCTTTCCTCATCTGTAAATGGGTAGAATGCACAAGCCTCAATGAGTTGGGGACCATTTAGGCAGTGAGAAACAGTTAAATCCCTTCTAATCTTCTCTGTCAGATCTACCTTCCCCACCAGATTCCCCCTTTCCCACCAGGTTCTCTTCCCCATCAGGTTCCTCCTCCCCCAACCTGTTCTCCATCCCCCACCAGGTTCTCTTCCCCATCAGGTTCCTCCTCCCCAAACTGTTCTCCCTCCTCCATCAGCTACTCCCTCCCCCACCAGCTTCTCCCTCCTCCAGCTTCTCCCTCCCCCATCAGATTCTCCCTGCCCCACTAGCTTATTCCTTCCCTACCAGGTTCTCCTTCCTTCATCAGGTACTCCCAACCTTACCAGGTTCTCCCTCCCCATCAGGTTCTCCCTCCCCCACCAAGTTCTCCCTCCCTTACCAGGTTCTCCTTCTCCCACCAGGTTCTCCCTCCCCCGTCAGGTTCTCTCTCCCCCACCAGGTTCTCCCTCCCCCACCAGGTTCTCCCTCCCCCACCAGGTTCTCCCTCCCCCACCAGGTTCTCCTTCCCCCACCAGGTTCTCCCTCCTCCACCAGGTTCTCCCTCCCCCATCAGATTCTCCCTGCCCCACTAGCTTATTCCTCCCCTACCAGGTTCTCCCTCCTTCATCAGGTACTCCCAACCTTACCAGGTTCTTCCTCCTCCAGGGGAGAAATTAGGCAGTGGACATTTGAATACCAACAAGAACAGTGCCTGGTGCTCCAACCATAAGCTGCCCCTATAAGTGTGGACCATTTTGGGGGCCCCATGTTTTAGAAACCTATGTGTGCAAGGACATCTTAGGATGCCCCCTCACATGACAGGGGGTAAATGGAGGCCAGGGAGGGAGGGGTTGTGCCCAGGCCACACAGGATGCAGGACAGTGGGGTAGTCTTCCAGCTCCTGGGGTGCTGCCCGAGAGGGCCCAGGCTGGCTGGAACACGCTTCCCCATCAAGCCTTTGGGCAGCACACTGCTTGCCCTTCAAGGTTGACCCAAGTCCACTTCCTCCTTCCTTGCCACCCCCTGCCGCCCCCACTGTGAACCTCCATCCCTGATGCCTGCAGCCGCTGTTGGGCCTCTCGCTGCTTTCTGTGCATGCCAGCTTCGCCATCCTTTACTGTCTCTCCTGGCAGCCTGCTTTATTTCTGCCTCTCCTTAGAGCCCGGCACAGGCCAGGAGGAGGTGTGACTGCCTGTCGCCTCTAGCCAGCATCTCCCAACAGCCCTCACTGCTCTCAGGCGCTAGCTTCAGTCAAGATCGCTCCCCAGGTAGCTGGGCTCCCACACTGGAGAGCCCGGAGCCCTGCACCATGAGCAGCCTTCTCTGGGGTTAAGGTGGACTGGGGTAAGGCCTCTGACTGCAGCCCCAGGCCAGCTTCTCAGCCCTCAAAAGGGACAGACTCTGGGATGCGCCAGGTGACCCGGGCTCTTTGGAGGGTGAGCCTGGTAGATTGCTTCTCGGGTTGGCTGGGGGCACCCAGGCAAGCTTCGCCACCTCTTCCTTCTCCCTCTGTGCTGACTCAGCCCAAGGCTGTCCTCTGCCTCAGACGTCCTCCAGTGCCATGCTCTGGGCTAAGGGTTTTTGAATTTTAGCTCCTCAGGAGCTCAACCAAGGTTTGCTGGGCTGCACCAGCCCAGGTGTGAGTGTGGGCCTGGGGCACAGGTGGCCTGTAGTCCTGGCCCTCCACCCTCTGCAGACACTGTCCCTGGCATCAAGCAGGTGCTCGCTCCTCCCTCCCCCTCACTGGAGCCCACACCATCAGCACTGCTGCCTACCGTCCTTCTTACCGGCGGGCATTCCTTCGCAGTCTTTAACCAGCACTGTTTCTTCTCACAGCAGACGTCTCTCCTTGCCCCATGTCTCCTGGGGAGGCTGCCCAGCAGTCCTGGTGGACATCCACTGTCCCAGAATGCTCGGGGAATGACCTCCCGCTGCAGGCCTCTCCTCCCCGCCCCACTGTCACGGCCTCAGTCACACCGCATCCTATTTTGCAGGTTGATGGTCAAAACCTGCCCATTCATCTCCTTAGACCTGGGGCTCAAGCTGGTGGCCTGTGAATGGGCAGAATCTGGTCAGAGTGATTGCTTAGCTTGGGGCTTATGAATTTTATTTCGTTCCTTTGATGTGGCCCGTGCTTGCAGGTCCCCACAGGTGTGCCCACCATAGAAATGTGCACCTGACCAGCTTCCCAGGTCTGCATCCTCCTCCTGGCCCTGCGGTTTGTGAGCCCTTCCTTTACAAGGGCAGGGGCCACATCTGTCTGTCTGTTTCTGGCCCCAGGAGCAACGGCACAGGGCACATCAAAGAGCAGGAGCTCATTTAAGTTACGTTGACGAGTGAGCAAACATATTGAGTGGGGAAACTGCAGGATAGTTTAATGTGTGCAGAAACAATTACGATTGTAGGTACACAGAACACCTCTGAAGGATTCATATCAACTTGGTAACGTGGATGCAGTGGAGAATGGAACTGGGTGGTTGGGCGATGGGATGGAACAATGATACCCCTGTGCCTCTGGAATTCAGATTTTACAATTAAAATCTTAATGATGACATAAATTAAAAAGGTCACGTCTTGGCATTTGAGGCCCTTCTTGCTGTGGGCTGACCCCTGCCCTCCCAGCCTTGAGCTGCCCCTGACTCCCAGGTGGTCTCTCCTTCTGTCCCTGCAGTGGCGGCTCGAGATGGGGTCCCAGGTCTCCATGGAAGCGAGAGGTGTGCATGTGGTGATCGTCGGCGGGGGCTTTGGCGGGATCACGGCCGCCGGCCAGTTGCAGGCGCTGAACATCTCCTTCACGCTGGTGGACATGAAGGACTCCTTCCACCACAATGTGGCCGCCCTGCGGGCCTCCGTGGAGAGCGGTAACGGGCTCCTTTCCGGGGCTTTCTTGGTCTTATCACGCTGTGGGTCTGGGGGTGGTTTTCTCCACTTAGGGCAAGGTACCTCTGTTCAACCACTAGACAAATTCTGGAGAATCTAAAGGTCATTGGCCTTAAGCAGCTACCATCAAGGCCCTAGAGTAAGAGCTTGAGCTTCCCTGAGGCCCCGGGGCCCAGCTGGCACTTTGGGGGTGGGTGGATACCCTGGGTATAACACTGGCCCAGATGTTTGGTCAGGGGCACCCCTGTTGGTATGCAGTTCAGGAGAGGTTCTGGGTTATTCTGTCTCCTGTGGGCAGCCCAGTTTTACACTGTGACCTCCTCTGTCCGCTCTGCAGGGTTTGCCAAAAAGACATTCATCTCCTACTCGAAGAGCTTCAAGAATAGCTTCCGGCAGGGCGTGGTGGTTGAGATCGATCTGAAGAATCAGACGGTGCTGCTGGAGGATGGCGAGGTGAGCAGGGCTGACGGCTGCTGGTGGGAGACCTGGCAGGTCTGCCTGGCAGGCCTCACGGCGGGAGAGAGGCCTCTGGCCCCCAGCCCTGCCTGGTGCTGAGAGCGCTTCCTCATAAGCAGAGGCCTGACGACAGCAGCCATGCGTGTGGGGGCAGACATTTCCTGAGCCTTTCCTGTGCCCCGGGCACTGTCCTAAGCTTTACACGGTCTCCTGTGATGCCCGCCATGACTCGGGGAGGTGGTGTAGCCTCCTGTCACGTGGGGATAAGTGGCTCGCCCGGGATCCCACAGCCAGGAAGATGCTCAGCCCGGGTGGTAGCTCGGCGTCTGGGATACACCCGCAGTCATGTGAGCTCCACCAGCCCAGTCGTCATGTTGAGGGCCACCTCTAGCCTTGCCCTCTACTCTATCCAAAGCTAAAGGGGAATTAGATAAAGGGGACACCATTTCTGTCCTCAATGAGTCTTCGATTTTGTGTGAATCAGTCCCACTTGCATTAATTTTAGGGCCGGGAATCTCTCGGTTGGAAAGGTTGCTGAGAGTCGCCTTGTTCTGTGGTTTTGGGCCAGACTGTTCAGAGCCCTGGAGGGTCCATGAGGGTCCATGGGGGTCCATGGGAACACAGACCCCCGTCCTCCTCCCATCAGAGCAGCACTGGTTTTGTCAACTTGATCTATTTAGGCTCCAAGCAGGATCTCCTCCCTCCCCCCTTTCCTTTGTTTTGGGGGTGCAGGGGGCAATTTCTTCTAAAATACCTAGGAGAGTCTAAACTAATTCCACATGGACGCTGGAATCCTGCTTATTCCCCACATGTAGTTTCCTGTTTCCAGCTTACCTGCCCCCACTGTGGGGAGCTCAGCCCTCTCATTTCCATGCTGTGGGCTCTGGCAGGAGGCAAGTCTGCTTCTTTAGGTTCTGCTGGGTTCTAGCACCACCCCTCAGCTTAACCATGTGATGGTTTTGCTCCCCTCCAAGGAGGGCTGCCTCAGAGGGCTCAGTACCCGTGGGCCTGGGGTTGGATGAAGAGCCCAGGCCTGCCCCCACCTTTCTTTTCCTTGCCCCTCACAGGCACTGCCCTTCTCGCATCTTATCCTGGCCACGGGCAGCACTGGGTTCTTCCCCGGCAAGCTGAACCAGGTTTTCAGCCAGCAGGAGGCCATTCAGGCCTACGAGAACATGGTGAAGCAGGTGAGCGCCCCTGGCCCCGGGCAGGGCAGTGAGTGCAGACTGGGTGGCCCCTGGAGAGCAGAACAACTTGGGGGGCACAGCAGGGAGACCCTGAGGAGGTGTTCAGGGCTGTGACAGTGGCTGCAGGGAGAGTTATTCGAGAGACTCCTGGGAGGAGACCTTTGGATCTGTCATCAATGTCTGGACATGAGCACCCAGACCTGCTCATGGAGCGATTGGGGACCCAGCTCCGCTCTCTCGGCTCCTGGTTGCACAGGCCTGTGATGCATAGAGCAGGCTTGGACCCATGCCCGCAGCCAGCTCTCACAGCAGTCCCGAGAGCCGGTGGGTGGCTCTGTCCCCTTGGAAGTGATGAGGAGGCTCTCAAGGTGAGTGTTGCTGCATACTCGGCCAGGTCTTCCCTCTCTGCACAGCTTCTGAGAAGCCGGGAGGAAAGACACTAGTGTAGACGTTAGGAGCCCGGCTTTGAGCTCAGACAGACCCGGGCCATGGTCATCTGAAGGGCGGGCAGGCAGCATGATACCTGCCTCTTGGGGCTGTTGTGAGAATCAGATGAGAAAATGCAGGGAGACACCCAGCAAGTGTTAGACCTCACATTTGGAAAGAGTTCTCTACTCTTTTGGCAAGGACCTCTCCCCCCCGCCCCCCGCCCCAGTGCTGCCCCTTGAGGCAGGGTGAACTTGAGGGTGTTTGTACATTTGCTTCTGCTCCAGGTCCAGTGCTCACAGTCCATCGTGGTGGTGGGCGGAGGCTCTGCTGGAGTGGAGATGGCAGCGGAGATTAAAACCGAGTACCCCGAGAAAGAGGTGGGCAGGCAGCCTTGGCTCTGAGCTCTCCGTGGCCGGCTTCTTTCTGTGTTGTCGAAGGAAAATCAGGAATTCGCTCAAGGCCTGGGAGGCGGAGCCCCAACACACAGTGGGAGCCCGTGTTTCCCATCTCCTGCTCTCTGCACTGAGGGACCCCCTGAAGTGCCTTTCTGACGGAATTTTTTCTGGACAGCCAGGATGTGTCCTAGTTCAGTGCGGGGTCCTGCCTTCTGGTCCCACCGGGAGAATCAAGGCCAGGGGAGACCCCTTACAGAACATTAACGCCTGTGTCCCCTCAATGTCCCAGCTCTGTGACCTGAACGTAGACTTTGATTGCCTGATTTTGCTGACAACTAGCTTGGTCAAAAGCACCCTTAGTTGTTTTTTTTGGTCTTTAAGAGACGGTAGCCCTTGCCCTGGACAGCCCCATGGGGGAGCCTGCGGTGCAGTCCCTCACTAAGGACTGGCCGGCCCTGTTCCCTTTGAATGATGGAGGGATAGAGCATCTGGCTGGCACCCTGGAGAGAAAACACACATCCAGGCAGCTGCAAAGGCTCAGCTGAGGGCCGAGCGATGATTGGTAATTACGGAGGCAAGAGCACGCTTGCAGCTGATGCCAGATCAGCTGAGAGCCGCATGGAGCCCGTGGCTGCGTCTCGTTCCCGAGGGAAAGGCACGTTGGTTTTGAAAAGTGAGATCAATATGGGCTAATTTAATTATACAGTTGTTCTCTGACAAATTGTTGGAAATTATTATGAATAATTGATGTAAAAGTTCATTAATTTTGATTTATGGGGTAAAGACCGGTCTGAAGTAGGAAGTAACTCAGGGAAACTTCCGTATGTTTATGATCAGTAGACACATAAGAGTAATATGTGCTTTATATACACATGCTCGTTTCGTCATTACATTTCTTTTTTAAAATTTATCTTTATAAAAGATATATATATATTTTTTATTGATTTCAGAGAGAAAGGGAGAGAGAGAGAGAGAGATAGAAACATCAATGATGAGAGAGAATCACTAATCTGCTGCCTCCTGCACATTCCGTACTGGAGATGGAGCCTGAAACCCGGGCACGTGCCCTTGACTGGAATCTAACCCGGGGACCTTCAGACCGTAGGCCAACGCTCTATCCACTGAGCCAAATCGGCTAGGGCTTAAATTTATCTTTATTGTCGAACGTATTACAGATATCCCCTTTGGGTTTTTTTCCCCATTGACCCCCTCAACCCTCACCCCTGCCCCCATCATGACATTTCTATGAATGGGACTGCGATCGGTCTTACCGAATTGTCAGGCAGTGTCCGAGTGAGTATCCAAGATGGGATTTCAACCTAGGCATTCTGATTCCAAAGTCCAGGCTTTGAACACCATTCCAGGCTGCCTCTCGCGTCCCTGTGCTGACCCGCATGGCAGGAAGTTTTAGAACCAGCTTTAATGGAAATGTCAGGTTGACGTACAGGTACAATGTCAATGGCTTGTATATAGACTGTATGACCGTAAGTGCCCAAGGATGTTCGAAATGATTTTCCACTTGGCGCTCCGTGTGGTTGTGGCGTGCTGGCCCATTCTGAGAGTCCTGGACCGGGGAACGTGGGCTCCAGCCCAGCTTGCCGTGAGCTGGTTCCAGTGTTGGGCAAATTGCTTCACTTGGGCCCCAGTTCCCAAACCTGTGACCTGAGGTAGGGGAGGAGGAGGGGAAGGCAGACTGGGTGTTTTGAAGCCTCTTATTGTGTGCAGGAGGCTCAGTGGCTCCTCTGTCCTATGGTCGTTTGTCCCCAGGTCACTCTTATTCACTCCCAAATGGCCCTGGCTGACAAGGAGCTCCTGCCCTGTGTCCGGCAGGAGGCGAAGGAGATCCTGCTCCAGAAAGGCGTGCAGCTGCTGCTGAGTATGTGCCGTTCCCCTGGCCCTGCCCGCCCCCTGGCCCGGGGAGATTGGGCTCGAGGCTTGGTCACTGCCCCCGGCTAGAGGGTGGCCACAGTCTCTGAGTCCTGGGGTGGAGTATCAAAGCCCATTTGAGCCCTGATGTCCAGCTGGAGGTTGTGTCTGCCCTCGGCAGGGCAGAGGCCCTCGTACTTACAGGATTTCATGTCATGGACCAGCACTGTCCTGGCTATTGGTTTGGACAAAGGGCAGATGGTACCTATTTGTTGAATGATTTTTAAAAAATCATCTAAAGGATTTGACCTGAATTATGATGTCTCTCTGGTAGAGAGAATAGGTTTTTTGGTTTGTGTCTTGAGGGTGGTGAGGAGTGTGGCTTTTGTCCAGAGCAAGAGGGAAGAG
Source organism: Myotis myotis (assembly GCF_014108235.1). Classification (NCBI taxonomy): domain Eukaryota; kingdom Metazoa; phylum Chordata; class Mammalia; order Chiroptera; family Vespertilionidae; genus Myotis; species Myotis myotis. The sequence continues at coordinate 40,887,062 of NW_023416319.1, read as the reverse complement.
AACCGCCCAGCAGCTAGCGAGTGGGGCTCTAACCCCAGGGGTGTCCTCCACAATTCGTGGGGCCCAGCCTCTTTGTTTTCTTCAGGGAGGGGGTGTCTGCTCTATGAAACCCCAGGCTGGCTGCCTCCTTGCTCCTGGCTCTGCAGTACTGTGATCACCTCTACTTTCAGGCAGTGGCTCACCGTTGCCGGGGTGTCTGGAGGGCCTGTGCTGCCTGAGCAGGGTGGCATAGCTCACAGTTGGGGTGGCATGTTGGAGATCTTCCACAAATAGCTTTTCCCAGAACTTGGGAAACTCAGCCTCAAATTGCTTCTTGGAACTTTCCTCCCATCGTATCCCTGGGGCCTGGTGTCCAGATTGTGCTTATGGGGGTAGCAGGCGGACTGGGAGAGGAGCAGGGCGGGGAGGGGGAGTGGAATCATTGCCTACTTGGGCCACAGCATCCAGTCCTTTCCTGGGGCCTTCAGGGGTCTCCAGACTCCCCCGGGTCAGCTTTGGCGTGGACCAGCCTAGTCCACCCTCTGCCAGCCTCCCGGTCACAGACCTCCCTTGACAGGTGAGCGGGTGAGCAACATGGCGGAGTTGCCTTTCAATGAGTATCGCGAGTGCATCAGTGTACAGACGGACAAAGGCACTGAGGTGGCCACCAACCTGGTGATTGTCTGCAACGGTATCAAGATCAACAGCTTTGCCTACCACCGTGCATTTGGTAAGCAGGTGGCAGAGCCACTGTCCACTGCTCAGGTTGCCTCCTCGCTGCCCAGCGTCCAAGGCCCCTCAGGCCTTTCCTCCAGGAATCGGCACCCCCTACCTTTCCCCTCCATCCCAGCAGCCCTTTTGTCTCTTCTGAATGGTGACATCAAACTTTAAATTTAAGTTCAGGTTCACTCTTGTTGTCCTTTCCTCAGCTGTGATAATGATGACTTAGCCCCGTGGTTGGCAAACTGCGGCTTGCAAGCCACATGCGGCTCTTTGCCCCCTTGAGTGTGGCTCTTCCACAAAAGACCACGTGTGGGCGCACATGTACAGTGCGATTGAAACTTAGTGGCCCATGCGCAGAAGTTGGTATTTTGTGGAAGAGCCACACTCAAGGGGCCAAAGAGCTGCATGTGGCTCGCGAGCTGCGGTTTGCCAAGCCGCAGTTTGCCGACCACAGCCCAAGATGTGCAAGGTGACGAGACTCTTCCAAAATTGGGGCCCGCCCCCAAGCAGCAAGAGTTGAGAACGGGTTTCAGAGAGCCGAAAAGATCTGCTTTCTGTTCCTGTCCTTGGATCTCGGATGCAGAGGAAATCCTGGGGTCAGGCCTTTCTCTCTTCACAGGTGTGCTGCTCTCCCCAAACCCTGACCCAGATGTTTGGCCACTTGAGCTGGGATGACCATTTGGGGAGTGGGGGCAATATTGTGGCTTCGTGTCCTTAAAGCTCAATGTTGGACCATCGGGCTGACGGAAACATGGAGCAGGTGGCCTCCTGCCTCCATGTGTGAATGGAGACTCAGGGGCTCCTGGTCAGGCCCCATGTTGCTGTGTCCTCAGGTTCCCCGCATGTATGCCCGAGTCCCATTCCTGCCCGCGGAGCTCCCCCTCTGTGCCTGCAGGAAAGACTTATCCAATCCCAGAGGAAGGAAGCTAGTCCAGGCCAGGCATGTGGGTGGAACTGAGGGTTAATGGACAGAGAGCCCAAAACTGAACACCTAATTGTCCTAATGATATACTTCAAAGATAAGCTTTTAAGTCCCTTAAAATGAAAAGTTTATCATTTATTAAAGCCCTGTATTTATTTTAAAAATCTGATCCACGTTAAAAAGAAAGTTCAGGACTCGGCCAAGTTGTGAACGTAAGCACTGTGTTAACCGTGGTAACGTACAGAGTCACGCACAGCACAGAGAATGACCCTTGCTGTCTTTCTGACCAGTTCCCACCCTGGAGTGGTACCCTTGCCTCTGCAGGAGGAGTTCGGGGGGGAGGGGGGGGCTGGGGCGCTTCAAGTGGAAATAAACTGGGTGGGCGGCTTGCCTCCGGAGATTGTGCCTCTTGTGGTGGCTTGACCGGCACCAGAGCTCCTCTTCTCTGTGCTCTGGGGGCCACTTAACATGGCAGCTTAGGGTTTTGGTTTCCTGTTGGTTTCGCCTGGCAGATAGTGGACTGGCCAGCAATGGTGCCCTGAAGGTGAACGAGTACCTCCAGGTGGAGGGCTACAGCCACATCTACGCCATCGGCGACTGTGCCGACGTGAAGGAGCCCAAGATGGCCTATCATGCTGGCCTCCATGCTAACATCGCCGTGGCCAATATCGTCAACTCCATGAAACAGAGGCCCTTCAAGGCCTATAAACCAGGTGAGGGAGTCCCATGGGCTTCACAGTTTTTTAAAAAAAATTTTTTTATTGATTTCAGAGAGGAAGGGGGAGGGAGAGATAGAAACATCAACGATGAGAGAGAATCATTGATTGGCTGCCTCCTGCACGCCCCCTACTGGGGATCGAGCCTGCAACCCAGGCATGTGTCCTTGACTGGAATCAAACCTGGGACCCTTCAGTCCACAGGCCCACGCTCTATCCACTGAGCAAAACCGGCTAGGGCAACTTTTGCTTCACAGTTTTAAGAGAGTAGGGGTTAGACATGGTGAAAGTTTTTGAGATAAATGACTACTAGTACCAACTTTTTAAAAAAATTTTTTTTATTAATTATGGGAGAGGGAGAGAGAGAAAGAAACATCAATGTGAGAGCAAAACATCGATTGGCTGCCTCCTGCACTCACCCTACCAGGCACTGAGCCCGAAAGCCCAGCAAGTACCCTGACCAGGAATTGAACCGGCAACCTTTCGGTGCACAGGACGACGTCCAACGCCAACGGCCAGGGCTAGGACAAACTTTTAAAGCCGGAGACAGAAACACTCCCTAGAACGCTTTAATAATTTGTAATTAATAAATCTGGGCATTGCCCGCCACAGATGGTGAGCAGAACTCTATCTTGTGCTTCTGCCCCACAGGTGCGCTGACGTTCCTCTTGGCCATGGGGAGAAATGACGGTGTGGGCCAGATCAGCGGCTTCTATGTGGGGCGCTTCATGGTTCGGCTGGCCAAGAGCCGGGACCTGTTCGTGTCCACGAGCTGGAAAACCATGCGGCAGTCTCCACCCTGAGGAGGAGGCTGGGCGGGAGACGAGGTACCACCGACACCTGGGAACGGATTGCCTGACAAGTGGTACCCACCTGACAGCTGTCAAAGGGCACTCTTTCTGGAGTAAGATGCCACTGATGTACTCACCAGAAACACAACTTACAGAAAAGCAAAACTGGAGAGGAGAGAGAGAGAAAAACAGAGGAGGAGAGAGAGAGAGAGAGAGAGAGAGAGAGAGAGAGAGAGAGAGAGAGAGAGAGAGAGAGAGGAGAGATTAAAAAGACACCCCCTAGAGGATTCTTTCTGGGTTTGGCAAGGCTGAATGAATGCTTCACTGGGTCCTGGGAGTGCAAAGCCAGCCTTCTGCATAACAGGCTCCCCTTGGATGTGTGTGCATGTGCGGGCGCTGGGTCTCCTGAGGGCTGGGTTCCTGTCTGCAGGGCAGGAAGGAGGACCTGCCAAGTGAGACCAGCTAAGGAAGGGGGTCTGCACCCCAGTCTTGCCCGTCATTCAGAGGGTGGGGAAGCCCACACATCCTACAATACTCCAGTTGTCAGTAGGAGGCTGATTTTAAACTGTTAGTCCCTACAGTCTTTAATCTTAACGAAACTTTCTATATTTCAATTTTTATACCATATATACTATGATTACATATCATAGGTTATATTTAAGAAGAAAGAGATAAAAATTTCCCCGTTGGTTAGTCCATGCTAACAGTGAGTTTTTACGGAGCTCAGGGAAGTTAAGACCGAGACCTGGCCTGCCAGCTGCTGGAGGTGTTTAAGGGGGGGGGGGGGGGGCAGCCGAGCTACGTGACCTTTGGGTGGGTCCCCATCGGTGAACATCCAGGGAGCAGACGAGCCCTGCGTGCTTCCAGGCTGCTGTCAGGGCAAATTTACAAGTGAAAACACTCCTCTGTGGTTTTGTGCTTCTGGTCTCTTGGCCAACCCGACTGTCACTGACCTGGAGACCGGCCCTGTAGTGAGGATGCCTGCCAGCAGCTATGTTAAGGCTATACTGACTCCTCTGCTTGGGAGAGAACGTCAGTCTGGAGGAGCCTATTTTGGACCCCGCAAGTTCACACCACAGCAGACGTGGATGATCAGTTCATCCGAATAAACTCAGGTTCTGGCCCTGCCCAGCCGGCCCTTCCCTGCTTCCCTTTGATGTGGCCCCTGGATATTGGCCAGAGTCCTTGGACACCAGCCTCACGGGGGCTCCCACTCCACCCCGTCTGGGCTGCGGCCTGGGCTGATGAGACATGTGCCTCTCCCCCAAGCATGGCTTCCCCATTGGGGCATCGCCCAGGGCTGAGTTCCTATGGACCAAGGCCAGTGAGGCCCCCCTTCTGGAAGCAGGACCGATGCCCGAGAAGCAGGCCGTTCCGTGCTGTCTGGCCGGGGGCCTACCTAGCTAGCGTGGCGGAGTCAGAGCCCGCTGGAGACAGGCCTCGTTCTGCTTATAGCATTCTAGACGTGCCCACACCCATAGGGACAGTTTTCCAAACAGGAAAATGTTGCAATAAAAGAATATGTTGTAAGAAAGACACTGAATCTTTTATTTTTTTTTTCCTTTCATTTTCTTTTTCTTTAAAAAACAAAACAAAACAGAAAAAAGCCTGAAGTAAATCCTTTTGAGGAGTAGTTACAGATATGGGGCGGGGCGGGGGCACTAAGAAAGATAAAGCACCAGTGAGATGCCTTTCTAATTTCCTCCTCCATCACGGAGCACAGAGCCCCTGAGCAGAGCCCGGGCCCCTTGCGCGCCCTCCTCCCTTGCAAAAGGAGAAACAGAAGACAAGAGTTTTGAAAGGATTTTCTCGGTGTGTGTAAAAGTCAATGCTATAAATCTAAAATGAAGTCTGTTTTTTCCAAAAAGTTCTAAAACAACAGGAAGAAAACACATGGAAAGAACCCCTCGTGGAGACCTGGTGTTTAGGACTGAGGCTCTTTGTAACGAGAATATAACACGCAGCGGCTCCTTCCGTGGGCGGGACCTGCTCCCGCAGCCTCTGCCCCCCACTTCCCTCCAGCCGCCCAACGCTCCCTTCCTCGCTCCGTGTGAAAAATAAAACCTGCTCCTGTGACCGATCCTCCGGCAGCTCCTGTTGGCAAGCGCAGCCGCGGGGCTACTTGGTGTCGAGCTTGGCCATCTCCTGCACGTAGATGCCGATGCTCTCGCTGTCAAAGAGCAGGAAGTACACGTTCTTCAGCGAGGACGCGCTCGAGTCGTCGAAGTGGGCCGAGATGGCTTTGAGGGTCACCTGAGCGGCCGTCTGTTTGGGGAAGCAGTTTCTGCGCCGGAGGAAAGGAAGAGCCGCTGTCACGTTGGTCCCTGGGACCCTGGAGTGACAGCCCGGGGCGGGGGCAAAGCGGGCCCTTCTTATCTTGGCCCCGGGCCCTGACTGCCATCGCACGGGGCCTAACCACGGGCAGGCTGGTCCTCGCCCCATCTCCTTTGATGCCAGTCAGAGCGACAGCCGGGGTGTGTGTGGGGAAGCAGGGGGCCCATATCATCACCTCACAGGTGCCACACTGACTCGGGCACAGGGGTTTTAGCCAAGATCATAGGGCAGACCGGCGAGCGGTGCCCTGGGCTTGAATACGTAGCCCGACTTCAGTCAAGCTTGGCTTTGAAAACACTACCAATTCAGCATTTCAAACACCTGGTCTTCAAAACAGCACCTAAAGGTTTCATTAGCTCCCTCAAAACCAGTTTACGTCGTAGACTGTTTATTAAAGGGCAAAAAGAGATGCTCAAAAGCGTGTGTTCATAGTTCCTTTTCATGCACTTAATGTTCCTCTCATCAACACACAGAGATGTGCGAATGTCATTTCAGCAGCAGTGACGTACAGAAACGGGACCTCCCCTCTGCTAACCCCCAAAACAAACCCGAGGTGAGAGCTTTTCATTTCTCTGGGTGTGCATGTCACCGCCTTGGCCTCCTGGCCTTCCTTCCGCCCTCCTCCCCCCGCCCCCCCCCCCCCCCCCCCAAGCAGCACAGGATCCCCGTGAGTAGCAAGGCCTTCAAAGCCTGGTGTTTTCTGCCTCTCGCTTCTCCCCAAAGCTCCTCTCTCCGAGTGTTCTGAAGGATGGAGGCTGGCAGCCTCTGGTCATGTCTGCAGTGGCCAGAGTGGATGTGTCAGTGGAGAGAGAGCACTGGCTCCCAGGGAGAAGGCTGGACTCAGAACCTCCCCGCCCGTGCCCACCCACCCGCCCCGAGAAGCCCCTCCTACCTGCCACTGGGGAAGGGTGGGAAGGCCACAGACTTTAGCTTCTTGTCCTCGGCTGCCGACAGGCAGTTCTTGATGGTCTCTTCAAGCTGCTCTTCACACTTGTCCGAGCCCCACTGAGGGATGTGACAGTGGATGACAAACTTGGCCGCGAGTCCGCTGGATTGGCTGACGGCAGCTGGGACGCGGGAGAGAAACGCTGCAGGTTAGTCCCTGGTCTTCACCTTAAGCCAGGGGGTCAGGCCGAGCCCCACATATACCTGTGAGGTGTGTGGGGACAAGGAGGCGACAGAGAAGGCGACTGGACAAACTCCTGTGCCTCCGAAGGGGACTGCAGGGTCACAGCGCGGGAGCTGGGCCGGAATCGCTCTGACAGCGGCACAAGCTTCCTTTAAAGCTGACGTGGCACCACGTGACCTGCCTGTGCCCTGCCAACTCGTCACCGGGTGAGGCTACCTATTCCCCGGGGTCCTGCCCGAAGGTGCACATCAGTCATCCCTGGGGCGGTGGGAGGCTGCGGCGTGGCCTCCCGGATGTGCACATCCGGATCCCTGGAGGCTGTGCCTGTTACCCGCGTGGCATAAGGGGCTTTGCGGTGGGAGTCAGGGAGGGACGCTGAGGTGGGAACACAGTCCTCTGAAGAGGGAGCAGGAAGGTCACGGGAGGAGAAGATAAAGCAGAGAGGGGAGAGCTGCGTCCAGGAGCCAGGGACGTGGCAGCCAGGACTGGAAGAGGCTGGTTCCTCTGAGCAGGAACCAGCACTGCTAGCACCTGGGTGCAGGAGCCTGTGGACCTCTGACCTCCAGAGCTCAGAGAGAAAACGTCTGTGTTGTTTGAAGCCACGAAATGTGTGGTACTTTTTAAAAATATATTTTTTATTTCAGAGAGGAAAGGGGAGACGGAGAGAAACATCAATGATGAGAGAGAATCATGGGTTGGCTGCCTCCTGCAGGCCCCCCACTGGGGATGGAGCCCGCAACCCGGGCATGTGCCCTTGACGGGAATCGAACCTGGGACCCTTTGGTCCGCAGGCCAATGCTCTTATCTTCTGAGCCACACCGGCTGGGGCTTGTGGTAATTTTTTTATAGCAGCGACAAGAAACCAATACAATGGCTTTTAGACTGACCAACAGACGTGTCCATCCCCACCCTGAGATCCCCACTCAGCAGGTCTGGTGCGGCTTGTGCTCGTGACCGGATCCTCCGTAAGTCGGGCCACGCACCTGGCCCTCCACTCCCCCACAGCGTTTGTCTTCCTGATCGTCTCCGAGGAGCCTGCAGGGAGCGGGCCTTCACACGGCGTGTCTATTTATTTATTTATTTTTAATCCTCATCCGAGAATATGTTTCCATTGATTTTTAGAGAGAGTGGGAAAGACAGAAATAAATAGTGATGTGAGAGAAACTCATTGATTGGTTGCCTCCGGCATGTGCCCCGACCAGGGCCCTGGCCGGGGAGGAGCCTGCAACCAGGGTACGTGCCCTTGACTGGAATTGAACCTGGGACACTTTGGTCTGCAGGCCGATGTTCTATCCACTGAGCCACACGGACTAGGGCTATCCTCAATATTTTCAACCTGAGGACCCAGGGTTTCATTCTGGAAATCGTACAGCAACGATCTTTTAAAACACGGCTTCTCTACCCTCTATCTTCTGCCTCTGGAACTTCAGACGCAAGATGGAGCCTCTCATTCTATGCAGAGCAGCTGTTTCCTCTTTCCCACCCTGACAAGCAGTCTGCTGGGTGCCTTCCCTAGACCCCCAGCTCAGATTCAGTCTTTGTGGCCAATTCAGGGCTCTGTCTCATGACCGGGCAGGGGTGTGGTAGGTCCACGCACTGAGCCAGTGGGCATGTGGCCTGGGCGAGAGGCTCCCTGCTCCCATCGGCTCCCCTAGGAAACAGCTTTCACACAAGCCAGGCCCTGCTGGTGGTCTGAGCGAAAGGCCACGGGCGTTGCTTTCAGCACTGAGTCTGGCTTTGGTTCCCTCCACGGAGGAGGTGACTCTGTTCTCATCACCACCTAAGAGCCACCTCCTGATGGTTCAGCATATTGCAGACCTGGAGCCCACCCGCAGCTTAGCCCTGCCCTGCTGCTGCCCCAGGCAGCGCTCCTACCCCTGCCCACATGCATGTTTGTCCTATATTTCAGTGTGGCTCCGTCTTAAAATTTTTTAAAAAAATGCTATCATTGCTATATGAATGGGGAATGGTATGTGCAGACTCTACAGGGTGGACTCACACTCTTTCTAGACTGGAAGACCCATTACTTCTCCAGCATCTACTAGTAATCTGATCATAAGTCCCTTGCTTCAATGGTCAAAGGCGCCCCTCTCGTCCATACCGGGTCTCCTTCTATCTGCTGCTCCCTGCTGGCTCATGACCCGAGCCTTCTCACACACAACGCCCTTATAGCCATGACGTCCCTGCCCTCAAGTGGGTCTTATACCCTCATGGAGATTCCACTTCTCCCCCAAGCAGAGGGTGGGCTCTGCAGTCCTGCTCCCGTCTCTCTGTGCCCCACTACTGAGCCTGTCTTGCCTCCTAGGCTGTTCGGTGCTTGTGGGCAGGAGGGAGATGTATTGCCTTTGGGGCCCTGGCATCAGGGCAGCACCTGGCACTGACTGGATGGCCATGGGGGGGCGTGTGGGTGGGGACACACAGATCTGAAGTTGAACACATCCATCAGAAATTACCCAATAGTCTTGAAAACAGGTGTCAAACAAAAACTTGCGCACAAATGTTTATAGCAGCTCTATTCACAATAGCTAAAGGTGGAAACCACCCAAATGATGAATGGATAAGCAAAATGGAGTATTATTCAGCCATAAAAAAGGAATGAAGTTCCGATACATGCTATAATATGATGAGCCTCGAAGAAATTATTTGTGAAAGAAGCCAGACACAAATGTTCCATATTGTATGACTCCATTTATATGACATGTCCAGGACAGGCAAATCCACAGACAGAGGAGACTGATGGTCACCAGGGGCCGAGGGAGGAGAATGACTGAAAGTTACCCAGTAACTCCGGACCATTTTTGGGTGACCTGAAGCACCCTGACTTGAACTATCCAGATACAGTGGGGCCTTGACTTACGAGTTTAATTCGTTCCGTGATGGAGCTTGTAACTCAGATTACTCGTATGTCAAATCATAAAGTGAACGAGACACGTGATGCTGGGCTGATGCTGTGGCGTTCACTGTGACGTTCGCTGTGCCAGCTAGCGGTGGGGTATCTGAAGCTGGCTCGTAACCCGAATTTTAGCTCGCAACTCAAAGCAAAAAATCGGCCGAGAGACGGCTCGTATCTCGAAAAACTCGTTAGTCGGGGCACTCGTAAGTCAAGGCCCCACTGTACGTTATAGCCCCCGAAGGACATAACATGATCCACTGTTCAAATTAAAAAGTAACTTTCTGCCCTAGCCGGTTTGGCTCAGTGGATAGAGCCTCGGCCTGCGGACTGAAGGGTCCCGGGTTCGATTCCGGCCAAGAGCATGTGCCTCGGTTGTGGGCACATCCCCAGTGGGAGGTGTGCAGGAGGCTGCTGGTCGATGTTTCTCTCTCATCGATGTTTCTGGCTCTCTGTCCCTCTCCCTTCCTCTCTGTGAAGAATCAATAAAATATATATTTTTAAAAAAAGCAACTTTCTGATTAGGCACGGCACACGTTTCTTTGCAAACTGAGCGTGCGGGAAGCCTGTGACGCTGAGAGGGAGGGGCGAGGCTGTGCCGGGAACGTGCCCAGTCCACACTCACCTTCGGCCACTTCCAAGGGGCCCTGGGACTTGCGCAGCTCCTTCACCGTCTCCAGGAACTCTTTGCCCCCCGCCTTCTCCAAGGCCTTCCCTGTGAGGACAACAAGGGGAGCCACTGTGGCTGTTCTTTCACTGCCGCCAATCACACTGTCAGACACACTTTCACGAGGCCAGAGAAAACCAACCAACCGTACTTGGAAAGTCGGAATAAAACTTTGCAACTGAAATCCTGGTTTGCCAGTGGTCACCTGTGGCAGGGGTCTGGCTTCAGTCCATCGGGACTTAGATTCTAACAGACTCTTCAAGGACCTTCTTAGGGGGTGACCTGACCATAATGTGTCTCCTGACAGGAATCCTGAAGATTATTATTATTATTATTTTAAATTGAGGCTCCAGTGTTCTGTTCTCTGGGCTCAGTACCTGTTGTGTTCATTTAATTCAATGCTTTGATTGGACGGCCACCTACTGGGGATTGAGCCCACAACCTGGGCATGTGTCCTGACTGGGAATCGAGCTGGCAACCTTTTGATGCAAGGAATGACACCCAACCAACTGGGCCACACCGGCCAGGGCTGAGATGGTGACCATTGAGTATGCTATTATTTCTCGTGCCCTTCCTAGCTTCCCTTCCCAGGCTCTTCTACCTAGCCTGGTAACATCTCCTGCCTTAAGACAATGAACTTTTCCTAGGTGCCCATTTCCTTTTTATCGATGGTTTTCTCAATGTTTAAGCTTAAAATATATGTAGAATTTAACCCAAAACATGTACAACAATGTTTGTACCAGTATTACTCGTTATTATCTAAACCAAAAACCACCTGAATGCCATCAATGGTAGAATGGATCAACAAATTGGGATATATATATATCCCTACAGTGGAATACTATACAGCAAAGAAAAATGAACGGACTACAACCATACTCAACAACATGAGTGAACTTCACAAATACAAAGTTGAGCAAAAGGAGGCAGACACAAAAGAAGACGCACTGCATGATTTCATTTATAAAGACTCCAAGAACAGATGACGCCATCTGTGCTGTTAGAAGACAAGATAGTGGTCACCTTGGAGGGAATGGTGACTGGGAGTGGGGAGAAGGGGACTTCTGAGGTGCTGGTAAGGTTCTGCTTCATGATCAAGGTGCCGGTTGTAAAGATGTATTCACTTTAAGAAAAATTCACCAAGCTGTGCACTAATGATCTGTTTTTATCTAACATTTCAATGAAAATTTCAAAAATATATGCAGATTTAAAACAAAATTAGTTACTCTCTGGTAATGCTGTTCAGCTACATATAAAGGTAAGCACCCGAAGCAGGGGACAGCCAGCGGACAAGGGCCAACCTCCGAAGAGCTTGCCCGAACAGTGGGCTGTACTGCGGCGCCTCTACCAAAGTCTGGGGACCTTACCTATGTCTTCCTTGAGGTCAATTTCGGCCGTGGTTGGGTGGACAATGCCCTCCACTCTCATGGAGCCAATGTGGCTGATGTCACTCTGGGTCAGGGACAGCTGCATCAGGAAGAAAGGACAGAGAGTGTGGGAAAGATTAGATCCTGTTAAGCATCTTCATATTTCACATCGTATCTGTTAATTCTCTCAGTTACTAACACCGAATGCCAACACAAAGGGCTGTACATGGAGCAACGTCTCGAGTTTCCCGGTGTTTGGTTTTCAACAGGTGCTTTGAGCTCAGAGGATTTGATGTTCGCTCTGAGGTTAGCAGCTTGCACAAATCTCCTCTCCCAGGAGCAGAAACGGGACCCCCCTCCCCTCTTCTCCTTTCCCTACAGCCTATGCCTGCCTTTCCCCATCCTGGCAGCCTTGCTGGTCGGTGACATAGTCTCTGAGTAGCTTCTGCAAGGGAAGCCTGACTCTCTCCTCTACCTTCTGTCTCCTGCATCCTTCCCAGAGCAATGCAGACCTTCGGGGCAGGGTCGCAAAGCTGATGACCTCGCTTGAGAGAAGTGATGGCCTCCAGGACCCTGACCTGCGTATGTCTGGCCACCTTGCCTTTAGTGGACCACGTTCTTGGGGCTACACTTGTGAAATGCTGCCCTATGTGCATAGGGCTTAGTGGGATGGAGGCATTATTCATCGCCTCCCCATTGAGCAAGGACTTCACGATCCCCTAAAGAAGTGAGAGAAAGCTCATCGCCTCGTAACTGCGGACGGCCCCCAGAGGGGACATGAATTCCACCTCTTCGCTCTGGGCTTCCATCAGTGATGCCGTAGGAACCTGCCACTTTTACACTCTTCCCGTAACATGCTCGTCCCAACCGCGTCAATGAGATTCACACTGTACTGTCGTCAGGCTGCAAACATGGCGCTACCAGAGATACGATCAACTGTTTCCTTGTGGACCTTACGTCAGCCCCAGTTGATCTGACAGGTAATCGTCTGTTTGGTAAACTTTTATGCTGGGGAATGAATTATCTGCAGGTGTGGCTGGGCCGCCGTTGTGCTGCTGGAGACTGTTCAAATGTTTGGCCCGTTTGTGTCTTCCTGCAGCCGAGAAAGGCAGGCAGACGAAATTACTGGCAAATCATTCATTTCTAACACCAGGCGTTTTCAGGAAACATATTTCTATTTTCTTTCTTTGATGAATTACAGTGAGCCATGTGACGTGGACCGCCCAAAGCCTGCTTGAGAAATTGGCTCTGAGCATTTTGGTGAGCACAGAAATAACTGGGCCTGGGCCATTTCCAGCAAACCCAGGAATGCCATCCTCTCTACTGACCAACTATCCACTCTCCATGCTTACTTTTGGCCGGCCGACATCAGCATGAACAACTCTCAGCACGAAAGACCTGGTTCACTCGTTAGTTCAAAAATGAATCATTCAAGGCCAGAGCGAAAGTCATATTAGGGGAACCAGAGATGAAGGAGGCGTCACTGCTTGTAAACAGCAGGTTATAAAAATGCAACCATGGCCCTGGGGGAGGCTCAGTTGGTTGTGACGTCATCCCATGCACCGAAAGGTTGCGGGTTCAATCCCTGGTCAGGACACAAAGCTAGGTTGTGGATTCCATCCCCGGTCACAGAGAGTATGGGAGGCAATCGATAGATGTTTCTCTCTCTTCTCTCTTTCTCTCTCTCTCTCTCTCTCTCTCTCTCTCTCTCTCTCTCTCTCTCTTCCTTTCTCTAAAAATCAATAAACATATCCTCAGGTGAGGATTTGAAAATGCAATCATGTTTTACTACAGCACAGCACAGCACAATTCTCTTTAGTACCTTCTGCCCTAGAACAAGGCTCTTAGAAGACAAGATGGTGAATCCATCTCCTGGCCCATCTTCAGAGGTGGAATTCGAAGTCCCTTCTTTATCACTGTCTTTTGGTTTGGACTGTGGGTAGAAATCAGAGGAACAGATGGGAAGTCATTGGAGAAAAGGCCCAAAGTGGCTCAATAAAGCTCTTCCCATGGCCACCACCCCCGTGGGCATGAAAGGCAGTGGTTAGCGTTATGTTCTACTGCTCTTGATGGAGGGAAGCAAAGGGTAGCAACATCAGGAAAAGAAACGGGTGCTGCCCAAAATACGACGCGTTCAGGGTTCACGCGCACCTGTAGTTCTCACTCAAACCCGCACAGTCATGTGATTCTTGCTCTTCTCCACTTACGATGACAAGCATCAGAACCGGGAGGGTCATTCCAGCACATTGCTCAACCCCCTGTCCCCGGTTTCTCCTGGGACGCCGAGGCAGCCCAGGGCGCGCTTACATGACCTCTGTGCTGTCATGAGGTCTGTGGAGGGCAACAGACAGCCTCTGAAGCTGCGCTGTCCAACCTCCTGTGATTGTGCGACGTCCTGCGTCTGTGCTGCCAGGGCAATTGAGCACTCAGCTCGTGCAACCGAGAAAATACTTTTAAATTTGATTTAATTAAGTTAAATTCAAATAGAAAGAACCACACGTGGAGAGCAGTTACTGTGCTGGGCAGCGCCTGAAAGTATTACTCTGCAAACGGCATCTCTGGCTGTAGCCGCTCAGCGCATCAGGCTCTCCGCCACAGCTGGAACCCCCTCGGCCGGGCCTGGGGGACTATCTAGGGGAGACTAGAGGTATTTCAGTGGCAACTTGGAGCGACAGAGAAGTGAAGGGCAGCGCGCCAGGCTGTCGGCTCTCACGCAGGTTTTAGTGGGGGCAACGGCAGGGACCTGGAAACATGAGGACCACCCATGCTGTGGAAACTGCTGGTAGACCCTGCCTGGTGATTGCAGCGCATGCTTGGCATTTCCTCCCAGCACCGCGCTGTGGAGTCCCCCGTTTTCTGGAGATGTGGCTACACCTTCATCTTCGACGGTTCAACTTTCCTGCTGTTCCGAGAGTCCCTGGCTCACGGACGCAGCCTGGCTCACCTTTTTGGACGTCCGTGGTTTGGCAGCCTTGGATTTCTTGCCCCCCTTCTTGCCCGACGTGGCCTTCCTTCCTCTTTTCTCCGGCGGAGGGGAGAGGATAGTTTCCGACTTGCCTTTGGTCCCTCGCTTTTTGGCCAGCAGTTCGGGATGGATTCTGGGCAGGACGCCTCCGCTGGCAATGGTCACTCCTTTCAGCAGCTGAAGAGAGAAACGCATCAGTTCAGGCAGCTAAGAGCTTGCTGATTCTGGGTTTAACACAGTTCTAACTGTTGGCAAAACAAGGTTAAATCTGGCCTTTGTTTCCCCTAAGTTGCATAATACACCGTCTAACTGGCTTTTTCTGTTTCTCTTGCAGAGAGTATCTCTGTAGGCATCAAGGCCTCCTGTGATCTTGTGCAGAAAACACAACAAGCCAAGCAAAATGAAAGGGTAGAGAGGTTGAAACCAGCGATGCTGCCCAGGGCTCTGGAATTCCAGACATAACAGAGGATAAAGAGCCTCACACATGGGGAGCACAGCTTGACAAAATGAAGTTCAAAGGTCAAAGCTGGGGCTAGACCCAGCAGACCACTGGTCTCCGCACTCCTTTGAGGAAAAGGCCTGGCCAGACCCAGAATATATAACAGGATCTACTCCAGAGGCAATTGTATTTTGAAGCTGAATGATACCCTAGAAGAATCGATTCTTCTCTTTTAGGATCTAAAAGACCTAGTTTGGTGCAAATGTGACGGGAACTAGAGCAGGAATGATGTGCTGTGTCCACATGCAGTCGTGTGTTTGACAAACCCATTTGGTGGCACGTGTCCGTGCGGCCGAGGTACCTGATTGAGCTCCTCATCGTTGGCCACGGCCAGCAGGATGTGTCTCGGGGCTATCCGGGCCTTCTTGTTGTCCCTCGCGGCATTGCCAGCCAATTCTAGAATCTCCGCTGAAAGGACAAGGGGGAGTTAATAGGCAGTCACAGAATGGGGTCTGAGCTCCCTGAAGCTTTTCCTTGGGAATGGTCTTTGAGTTTGATCACATTGATTCACTTGTGATTTTTAAGTCTGGGCCTGGAAAGAAATCCAGAAAGCTGAAAAGAATTCAGGTCTTAGACAAGTAAGATATGTTAGCAAGACCTGACCTATGATCCTGGAACAAAAGTCTTCTAGTTGTCCCTTGACATTAATTCCTCCCCATCCTTCTTGGTATATGGATCTGATTTTTTTTTTTTTTTTTTTTTTTTTTTTTTTTGCTGAGCCCATATCCATGGGAAGGAATGAAGACAGTTTTTCCCAGCCTCCCTTGTTGATAGAGGTGGTCACGTGACTAAGCTCTGGCCAGTGAAAGGCAAGCAGTCGTGTTGTATGGTACCCCTTCCTTTTCTATTGCTGGACTGAGGGCGTGATGGCTGGGATTTGACCAAGAAGAAGCTGTGGATGTGGAGTAACAAGACAGAAGGAGCTGAGGTATCTCATGGCTGTGGAGCTTCCTAACCGACCTGGACTATGTTCTATAGCAGTGATGGCGAACCTACGACACGTGTGTCAGAGGTGACACGTGAACTCATTTTTTTGGTTGATTTTTCTTTGTTAAATGGCATTTAAATATATAAAATAACTATCAAACATATAAGTCTTTGTTTTACTATGGTTGCAAATATAAAAAAATTTCTACATGTGACACGGCACCAGAGTTAAGTTAGGGTTTTTCAAAATGCTGACACGCTGAGCTCAAAAGGTTCGCCATCACTGTTCTATAGACTTCTTTTATGAGAGAGAAATACACTCTTGTTTAAACCCTAGCATGGGGCATCTCTGAAGAGAATAGTGATGCAGGTGAAGTCTGTCTCTGGTCCCCAGTGGGACCCCTTTCAGAATCCTCTTTTCTGCTTCACCTGATGCCCCAGGTCCCTCTTGTCCTAAAGGAAAGTGGATGGGAAGAACTCACTCACACTATGGGATGAGGAAATGCTCACCCGAGAAGTGAATTCCTAGCGGGGAGACCTATGAGGTCTGCGAAGGAAGGTACATTGGGGCTCAGGGGTTTCCTCATACCCCTCACAGCCTGGCCTAGCTCTGAGTTTAACGAACATGTTATGTGGTAAATGGGAAAGAGCTGACAGAAAGGGATTTTCCTAATACTACTTCACCTGCTACCAAATTTTTGAGTCAAGTTTTTTTTAAAAAAAATCTATAGAATTGTTTGATACCATCTGTATGCTTTCTCCTTTCTCCTCTTATTTTGTTATTTTTCCTTCTTCCTCAATTTTAGGATGTTCTGCTAAATCAAACTTGTCTGCTTTTAAAAGAATGAATGAGCTATAAAGAAAAAGTCCTTCCCTTAGAAAGCTAACAGCAATGTGCCATTGAGTTGTTTCACTAACACGTGGGGGAAATGTGTGCGTATGTGCATGTGCGCATACATTTGTTGTGAGGTGTTTGCATAGGCGTGTGTGTGTGTGTGTGTGTGTGTGTGTGAGTGTTGGGGATTTGCTGGTATAATGGCATAAATATTAAATCTTAAAATTAACAGGGGATTATGTATGTCTTTACAATCAACCTAATTTCAAATAAAATAGCACATGAAGTTGCCATCATTTATAAAATATATGGCAATAAAATAAAAACTTTGCATAAGTATGCCATATTAACTAAGCAAATGTAATTAACAAAAATTAGAATAAAATAATCATTAGAGTTAAATATTTATATGGCATTTCCATAATGAAAAGTGCTAAATCACTGCAAATTCATCTCATAGCATCCCTTCCAGGTTATTAAGCAATGAATATTGTGTTTACCAACAATTCATTTATACAGGGATCATGTTTCCTGAATCAGAGATTGAGGGGGCACTGTAGTTGGAGAAGTATGAGCATATTTGTTGAGACAATGGGGCAGAGAATTTGAAATTAATGTCATATTGGATAATCTGATTTGCTGCATTCAGACTGCTGCCCAACCCTTTCTTTATTTAAAAAAGTGTACCCATCAAAAAGAAATGCAATCACAAAGCTTTCACTAATAGTCTTGCTGGCCTGGCCGGTGTGGTTCAGTGGTTGAGCGTTGATCCATGAACTAGGAAGTCACGGTTGGATTCCCCATCAGGGCACATGATGCGTGTAGGAGGCAGTAGCCCGCAACCTGATCTCTAGTAGGGTGCGTGCAGGAGGCAGCCAATCAATGATTCTCATCATTGATGTTTCTCTCTCTCCCTCTCCCTTCCTCTCTCTGAAATCAGTAAAAACATATTTTTAAAAAAATAGGCTTGCAGCATGACTCTAGGTTAAAATGGGCAGCAATAAAACGGGGTTTCCTGCACTTGCTCATCTCGGGGGCCCATGCCTGGGCAGAAGGTGCACTCCACTCCCCTTTTTCCTAGATGGGTGCGGGGGCCAAGGAGCCTCCCAATATTAAGCTTCTGAGAAATCAAATGTAATTTAGCATCTTGGTCCAGCACTCTCCTGCCTCTGTCCCTGCATTTAGAGGAAGAAGTTAAGCACCCTCCCAAGTTCATTAACTCAGTCGTCAGCATGAGAAGCAGGGCTCATGGGGAAACCCTCCATGCTTGGGGCCTGCAAGATGCCCCTGAAGGTCAGGTTATTTTCAGCTTGACGGACAGACGCACGGACGTGAGACCCGCAGATGGGAAATCTGCCAGAATTAAGTGCAGCACAGGAGAGAGTCACCGCAGTGACTCAGCAGGCGGCACGAAGCGTGGGACTGAGCTCACGGGCCAGCCATTCCAAAATCGGTTCTAGAAAGAAAACCTTGACCATGTGCTCTCGTGAAAAAGCAAAGGTAGAGCTTCCTTTTTCTTTAAAGAGGAGAACTTCATGATACACCAGAAAATCTAGACCAAGGAGTTCTTTTCTCTGTTGAATGTTTCATCTGAACATTCCCTGGGACAGAGATGCTACCATGTAAATCAGTGGTTCTCAACCTTCTGGCCCTTTAAATACAGTTCCTCATGTTGTGACCCAACCATAAAGTTATTTTCGTGGCTACTTCATAACTGTAATGTTGCTACTGTTATGAATCATAAATGTAAATATCTGATATGCAGGATGGTCTTAGGCGACCCCTGTGAAAGGGTCGTTCAACCGCCAAAGGGGTCGCGACCCACAGGTTGAGAACCGCTGATTTAAATGTTTGAAACAACATTAATCATTATTAATATTTTCAAATGCTGTTCCGGCAAACGCATTCAAGTGGATTATAAAATAAGCATTAAAATTTAATATTTATGTGGCATTTCCATAATGAAAAGTGCTACAACACTGCAAATTCATTCTCACATCTCTTCCACGTTATAGTTGCTACATCCTTGAGTGACTTTATTGATTTTGGAAACACAAGTCTCCTTCTATTGGCCAGCAGAAGAAAACTGGATTTAGATGGCACACATTTGTTCCACTGGAAATTCTGTAGGGAGATCATTATTCCACTAAGTGGTGGCGACTTCCCTGGAAGTTTATAGACTTCCATAGCAAACCTCTAACTTCTTGGAAGTCTGGTTTCCAGCAATAGTAACCATCTGGAATGCACCTGAGTATCTGGTAGTTAAAAAAAAAAAAAGATTTCTGTAGCCAAAAGAAATTATTTTGGAAGAGCTGTGTCCTCTCATTTTGGACACGAACCGAATCAACACCGGGCATCCCGACCCCAGCAGATGGGAAATAGCACATTAAACGGAGGGTTGGAACAGAGGGCCTGGAGTGGCCACTCCTTCAAGACCGTCTCCTTCTCCGGCCCCATCTTGCTTGTACACCTGCCCACTAGATGATGGCGCCCCTGGGCTGTGTCTGGGCCCTTTGCTCTGCTTAGGCCATGAGTCTTTTGAGGGAACCCCATCCACTTTTGGCTCCAGCTTCCACCTACCTTGCCGTGTGGTCAGATCTGCACCTCCAGCTCTGCTGAGATGTCACCTGGGCCTCCTCACCTGGGTGTCCCACAGGTAAATCAAACTCCCCACATCCATATCACCCCCTTCCCAAGCCTGCTCCTCCCATCGCCCCTGGGACTGGCAGCTCCATCCACACACAGACCTTAGAGTCATTCTCTCCTCCTCCCGCCCTCCCTCCTCCCGGCCTCTTCAAGCTCACACGCCTTTGCCCCTCTTCCCCACGCTTGTTGCCATGATCTGAGTTAAGGCTCTCTTCTCTTCCGGCCGAGAAAACAGTAGTGACTGTCGAAATGGTTTCCCTGTCCCCGTTTTGTCCTCCTCCAGATCCGTGCCAACAAGGCCATCACTAGGCCAAAGGCGCCTTTGTGCAAATTAGAAAAAGATGCCTCTTCCTCAAGACACTGTACTGCCCCGATTTCATCTGAACAAGACCCTTTACTGCCATCTGCTGGAAATGCTCATAATAAAGATAGTTATCTGAGGGCCACGCTGTGAATGGCACGCCCTTAAACGTGTGTCCTTGCGCAGTGTACAATCTGCACAACCACGCGTGTGGCTCTGGCTGCCCATGTGAGCTCTTCAAAACACAAATGTAATAAGTGAGAATCATTAGGTAAAAATGCTTGGTGTTAAATGGATAGGCCTAATTGCCTGGAAATGATGTGTAAATGATGAGTTCCTATGTCACACAATGATTTCAGGATGTGCCCTGAAATTTAACCCTGCTTTAAGACTTCTTTGTCCTCTCAATTAAAAATATTTTATAAAACATTTTCTCAACATAAAAAAGGTAAATTATTTATTCTCAATAGCTCATCGTGGTCCTCAATGGCCTGCTCCCCACTCCATCTCATTCCCACCCCCAACTCCCGGCCCTGCCATTTCCCAGCTTGTTCCTGGTACACGGAACTTCCTCTAGTTCCTGGAAGTGCTACATACTTCCTCTAAACTTCATCCTTGTTCCTCCCCAACCTGACAATCTCCCCCTGTGCAACCCCTCCCATCTGAATCTGGTAACTCCTACTAATTCCCAACTCTATTGCCCGTCAGATCATTTGGGGGAGCTTTGAGAAACCCTGATGCCCAGAACATACCCCAGAATTTCTGGGGGTGAGACCCAGGCATCAGGAAAGGAGAGGGATAGAGAGATAGAAACATCGATGAAAGAGCAAACATCATTGATTGGCTGCCTCCTACACGTGCTCCACTGGGGATCGAGCCCGCAACCCTGCAGAGCTGCTATTGCTAGCTCTTATCCCCACCCCTCCCCCAATTCCAGCCCCTTCTCCCTTGGGCCTCATTTACAGCCCAAGCCCCGCCCCTAGCTATAGCCCTCTGGCCCCACTGCTGTTCCCCCAACACTCCCAGCACCTGCCTTCCCCCAGGCTAGGGTGCCCACCCCCAGACATCTGCAGGCCCACTCCCTGTTGTCCTTCAGATGGGCCTTCTGGGGTGGCTCTATTTACGACTCCCCTCCCCTTCCCTTTTCTGGAACACCCTATCAGTAGTATCCACTTTATTTGTCCCCCAGCACTTAGCACGCCTGATGCAGCACACCCTCCACTTGTCTGCCTGCTCCTTCCTGGGGAATGCATTCTGCTGGAGGGAGGGATTCCTGCCTGTCCTGGTCTAGGCTCTATCCTCAGCATCCACAACACCTGGCCCACAGTAGGTGCTCAGTCACTTTGTGAGTGAATGGAAGATTCTGAGAACTCCATTCACTGAGAAACAGAAGGACGCTCTACTCTGGGAGGTACTATAAGTCCTTAAAGACCTGCTGGCTCAGTGTGACTGCTGTGGAGGCTGGGGGCTCTAATCCAAGACACATGAAAAACCCTAGCAATGGTCCAATTCTATGACCAGAGAGCAGCCTGAGGACTTAGTGTGTGTACTGACAAGTAGATGCTTACCAGACATTGGTTGAATAAATAAATGGGAAAATGTAAGCTTTTATCTGAACCAAAGATGAACAGAGATGCCCGTGATTCAAAAGGCCGCATTTGTTTTATTATGCACCAAGTGTGACTTTTGCCAAGTGGAGATGTAGAAAGTACTTAATTACTTTGATTATACACACATTATAATGGGTCACGGTGGTGTAGCGGAAAGTGCACAGCTTGGGATCGGAGCGTCTCAGGGAAGCCCAGCTCCTGCTGGGAGGCTGTGGGATCTCTGGGTCACCCAATTGGTTTCCAGTCTCGGTGGGTGACACGAGTTTAACAGGTTGTTTTAAAGTTTCATTCATCTTTCTCGAAGCCAGCATCCCAGAGCCAGCAGGTTTTCCCATCAGGCTTCTGGGTTCTACCCCAGACCCAGGGAATCAGGCCACCGGGAGGGGTGCAGCCAGGAACTTGCATTTTGAACAAGCATCGCCCACGCCTGTAGGCCTGCTGCTGAGAGACTGGCTGCCACCTTGCCCCTCTGAGCCGTCCTGGAACCAGTAGCATGGGCATCACCTGGGAGCTCGTTAGAAGGGCGGAGCCTCAGGCGCCACCCCAGCCTTGTCAACAAGATCCCCGGTGATCCCACCTTGAACAGCACTGCTCTATCTCCCTGGACTCAGCTGACCTTCAGAGCCTGCCAGCCCTCTCCCACCTCCTCAAGGATCCTCCTGGAAAACCTTTAGCCCAGGAGGGCTTTCATTGCACAGTAAGGGACAGGCTCATGGTGCTGCGGTCGGTGTGTCCGACTGAAGGTCAGGGGGAGAAGTTTCCACGAATGGATCAAGGCAAACCTTTCATCGGTAACAGTGCTCAGTGAGTGATGGGGACCAGGAGGGCAGAACAGGACCGTACATTTAAGGAGGAAGAGACGGCGCTTGAGGGAGAAGCAGGAGGGGAAGAGGGACCTGGGAGAGAAACTGGGTCCAGCCCTGCCCGCCTGGGGGTTTTCATTGCTGTGGCTGCAAGGGGCTCAGCTTCCAGGTAGGTGGTTTGGGGAAGTTTGCTTTTCTCCCTGGTGGACTTTCCAAAGGATCTGGTGTCTAGGGAATCCCCATGGGCAGAGTCTAAGACATTATTGCCAATGGCTAAGAGGACCCCTTCAATGAACTAACCACACTTATTTATATAGATTTGTATATTTATATATCTTAAAAATTAAAAAAAATTAAAATTGATTTCAGAGAAGGAAAAGGAGAGGGAGATAGAAACATTAATGACAAGAGAGAATCATTGATCAGTTGCTTCCTGCATGTCCCTTACTGGGGATCAAGAATGAAACCCGGGCGTGTGCCCAGGCCGGAATTGAACTGTGACCTCCTGTTCCAACCCACTGAGCCACTCTGGCTGGCTATATATATTTTAAAGCCTCCTTGAAATTGTGAAGTATATCTTCTGTTTACGACATAAGAGTACAATAACAAAAACGAAGTAGAAAGTGCTCAAGTATATAAAGAACCCATACAGCAAAACTCTCATCTCTTAGTAAAAAAGTAATTTTAACAACCAATATGGGAAACGATTTCCTACATAACCACTGTAGACAGAGAACCACCTCCGTAAAGGAGCAAAATTAGAATGCTGGCTTCATGGAACCAACTGAAGATGCCTTTGGTGCTCTAGTCAATGTTATTTATGGACACCGAGTCCTAGTTTCATGCCCCGGAGAACCGATGTTTAAGGAGGACTTTCTGTAAAGTGAAGATCCCCTTTTATAAAACAAATAGCACCCCCTTCCTCCCGTAGCTTCTCTTCTTTGGGAACCTAGATTCTCACACATCGCATTTGCCTACGCAAGACACACCGTTTTCAGGGCTGGGCTGGAAAAGCCACCTTCCTGTGAGTTCTCTGCCTCCCGTGCTGATCATCTGTCCATCTTATGCCCTTTTCTCTCCCCTAAAGCCTGCAGAAACTGATCAGCAAGCAGGCAAGCCCAACCCAGCTGCCACCCACAGCAGCCTTGAGACAGCACCCTCCCAGCCTATGTGAGGGGCCGAGCGGATTACCTGCCCTTTGAGGCACCTTACCTGCCAGGTACTCGATGACTGCCGCCATGTACACGGGAGCACCCACGCTGATCCGGTACTTGAACGTCCCTTTCTTCAGGTAACGCATCAGCCTCCCCACCGGGAAGATGACCCCGGCCCTGGCTGACCGGGACAGCTTGGACATTTTCTTCTTCCCGCTCCGGCCCGACATCTTGCCTCAGTTTCCCTCTCAGCTTGCTGACACAGTGGCTCCCTGGCGCCAGCACAATGCTGGCAAGGAAAGAAAGCAGGGTGAGGAAGGGCGGCTGGAGAACATCCTGGGAACAGTGAGCGGTCCTAGAGCACTAGGTGAGGTGCCTGACAGTCCGGGAGGTGGCTGAGACCGGCTGCCACCGCAGGGTGCTGCAGGCAGGCCATCAGCAGGCCCACCCACAAACCTCTCCCACCCCATCAAGCCAGCCCAACCTCAATACGAGAGGCCAAAGACTGTCACCAGAGAGAGGCCAAGGCTTTTCAGCCAGCGAATAATGGTTTCCAACAACGTCCACTTCGTCACCCCCGACCATTTGGGATGTGTCGCCTTATATGGCAGAAGGGACTCTGCAGATGGGATTAAGTCCAGGGTCCTGAGCTGGGAGCGTATCCTGGATGGCCTGGGCAGGTCTAAAGGAATTGCCAAGGTTCTTCCATGAGGGGGGCAGGAGACGAGAGTGAGGAGTGACATGAGTGAAGGGAGCGAATTCTCCTCTCAGAGCCTCCAGGAAGGACCAGACCTGCCGACGCCATTTTATTTTAATTTTTAAAAATATTTTTTTATTGATTTCAGACAGGAAGGGAGAGGGAGAGAGTAGAAAGATCAACGATGAGAAAGAATCATTGATTGGCTGCCTCCTGGCCCCTACTGGGGATCGAGCATGCAACCCGGGCATGTGCCCTTGTCCAGAATTGAACCCAGGACTCTTCAGTCTGCAGGCCGATGCTCTATCCACTGAGCCAAGCTGGCCGAAGCTGCCGGCGCCATTTTAGCCCAGTATAAGGGCTTCTGACCTCCAGGCTGTGAGAGAGTAAGTCTGTCTGGTTCTAAGCCACTAAATCTGAGGGTGACTTGTTACAGCAGCAATAACTAAACTAACACAGTCCTCTTTTCTCCGATTTGCTTCGGCCTGCTTTAACCCTTTGCGGTCGTTTGTCTACTCTCAGCCGCTAAAGCTTTCTTACCGTTCCGGTTGTATGTCTGCTCTCAGCCACCACAGCAAGGAACTGTACGAATCTTAACTCTATTCATTCATGTATCAGTTCATAATTTCTCTGAAAGCTCTTAAGTGTCTAAGCGACCTTGTCATGAACCAAAACATTGCCCCAAAAATCGGAGATATCGAAACTCAATATAAACACACGCGGCCGTTCCGCACTCGCCATGCAAAACACCGTGGCGAGTCAGTCGCCTTTTGAGAGTGAAGAAATCGACAAGCTTCAGAGATACCTCGCAGAATTTCAAATAAAGCTTTAAGATTACGTTTAACTGTAATTAGGCATTCTCGCTTGTTAAGATATTTCAAAATAATACTCCAAAATGGCAAAAAGAAAGTTACCGAAAGAAGTGTACTGCGAATCTGATTTTCGTGAAGGAGCGTCTTCAAAACCAGGAAGACCATCGGCCTCAGATAAAGATGAAAGGCTTAATGGGAAGCTGCATATATTGCGGCACTGTGAAGGTGTGCAAAGTAAAGATTGCTCTGTCTGTTCGAACAGAAAGATTAGGGGAGGAAGACGCCAAACTAATTATTTTTGCGATATATGTAGTCGAAAACCAGGACTGCATATTGGAGACTGCTTTCAAAGATACCACACAATGGAGAAATATAAAATATAATTTTTACATAAAAACATGTTATTGAAACACATTATTGTCTAAACATACATATAATGTTCAAAAAAGAATTAATAAATCTTGTTTATCCTTCATAATCTTGCATGTTATGTATCACTGCTCTTTCAATGGAAATTAATTCCGACCAGTACGACACCCATGTCCAAATGTAATACGACCGCAAAGGGTTAATACATTAGTACAGTGGGGCCTTCACTTACGAGTTTAATTCGTTCGGAGACCGAGCTCGTTAAGGAGCTCGTTAACTCAAATTACTCTACCAACTCAATGCAAAAAATTGGCCGAGAGACAGCTGGTATCTCAAAAAACTCGTTAGTCGGGACACTCGTAAGTCAAGGCCCCACTGTACCTTATTCATAGCTTTGACCTACAGCTCACGGCTGATTTCCAATAATTCTTAAAAACTGAAACATGCCAGAAGAGGCCACTGTATTGGATATGTTAATGCAAAGTAACCAAACGCCACAAATGAAAAGTGAGAATGCAGCCCAAGCTTCTGTTCCCTGGAATTTGGGGGAGAAACTTCAGAATCAGCAGGAAGAGGTGACTTCAATACAATGCCCCCCCAGAGACATGTGTATTTCAGGAAGCTATTTTTGTGTGAAGATAAAACAATTCTATGTTTCTGAAAGAGTCTCTAAAAGGCTAAAACTAACTCAGAGAATTGTGATAGAGCTTAACTTGTTGGTCAAGGGAGTACCGTGACCAAAAAATAGAATATAATTCAGAATAAATAAAAGCAAATTACAAAGGACAAGCAAGCAGGACCAAAGAAAAGAAGCCAGAAAACTTGTAGGAAATGTTTTAATGAGTCAAAGCTCTCTGCCCCAAAGGCAACATCATTCTCTGTAGACATTTCGTTTGGGGATGGACAATGAGAAAGTC
This sequence comes from Myotis myotis, assembly GCF_014108235.1. NCBI lineage: Eukaryota > Metazoa > Chordata > Mammalia > Chiroptera > Vespertilionidae > Myotis > Myotis myotis. The sequence goes on along the minus strand of NW_023416319.1, from coordinate 40,861,009 downwards.
AAAACGAAGCTGAAATTGGTTCTACCTGTGGAGGCAGCCATTTCAAATTTTGGTTAGGTCAGCTTACTAACAACCAAGATGGCAACGAAAAGGACTAAGAAAGTAGCTAAGAATATGATGGAAGAAAGTTCTAAATGAATGCATGGCTAGTGTCAAAGTCACAAAACGGGGATTTATTTAATTCGGATGGAAGAATGAACATAGTGTTCAATTTCTAAAGTATCTGATTGCTCTGTTATGACTGAGGAGTTTTAAATGAAACTATGGAATCAGCAACAAACCCCATTCTCAACACCCTCCTATCCCCAAGTTAAAGGATGAGAGTGTGAGGCATGTTATTACATACTTCACATACATTAATTTCAATTGCATATCTGCACTTACTATGCTCCCACTATATGTGTCATTTTGCCACCAAAAGATGTAGGTATTCATTCTAAGATGAGGAAACAGTCTTAGAATATTATCTCTTTCACGGTAAGATGCGGTAATAACATAATATCACCGTTTTTAGAGCCACATTGTCCGTGCCTCGGCTGTCCAAGGCTGCTAACTCTCAGAAGTAGACTTATAGATAGATGTCCTCTCATGGAGGAAGCCATCAGCAGCATATTAGGACGTTAACCATCGATTTAAGTTACGGAAACTTAGGTCAGGCATCAGTAAATGTCCTGAGTACCTGTTGTTGGTCATCACTGTCCCGGGGCCAGGGGACCCATAAAGCAATGTGGAATGGTCCTTGCCCTCAGAGAGAGCTACTTGGCAGGTTTGCTAGTTGGTGGTGCTGTTCCACATGGAGGTGGCTCCCAGTACAGTGGAACGAGCCCAGGACTGGGAACAGGAACCCCAGGGCGTGGTCCCACTTCTAATAACTAGCTATGCGCGTGCTGGGTGTCATTGGTGTGGGCCTCATCTGTAAAATAGGACAGTGACTAATAGATCCTGAAGGTCTTTCTGGCCTTAAATGTTCCTATTTTTTTTCAACTTTCAAATGGTTCTGGAAAAGAAGGGTAGGCCCTTTAAGAAATGAGTTCAAGCCCGGCTGGCGTGGCTCAGTGGTTGGGGATTGAAGTATGAACTAGTTTGCCCACGGCCCGGATCCGGCCCGTTTGAAATGAATAAAACTATTGAAATAAAAGACCGTCCCCTTTTATGTAATGATGTTTACTTTGAATTTATATTAGTTCACACAAACACTCCATCCATGCTTTTGCTCCGGCCCTCCGGTCCAGTTTAAGAACCCATTGTGGCCCTCGAGTCAAAAAGTTTGCCCACCCCTGAACTAGATCATGGTTTGATTCTTGGTTTGGGCACATGCCTGGGTTTCAGGCTCAATCCCCAGTAGGGGGCGTGCAGGAGGCAGCAGATCAATGATTCTCTCTTCATCACTGATGCTTCTCTCTCTCCCCGTCTCCCTTCCTCTCAAACACACACACACACACACACACACACACACACACACACACACACCACCACCACCACCACCACCACCACCACCACCACCACCACCACCACCACCACCAACAAAACCCCACAAAACAAAAACACCACCACCAAATAAAAAACAAGAAAGAAAGAAAAGAAATGAGCATAAAGAGACTGTGCATGTTCATAAAAATGTGTTCGTATTGGTGGCTCCACTAAGCCAATTTTGCGCTCTTTTTAGTTACTGGTAAGTGGAGGGAGGGGAAGGACAGTAGGTCGGGTTGCCAAGGAACCACCTAAAAAGTCCATCCCAGGTGGACATGCCCTGTGGATAGGTGCGTGCTGGCTGGTCAGGTCTCTCCTACCAACAGAGAACCATGCACAGGGGACAAAGGCCACAAAGGCAGCACCTCCCTCCCTCTCCTTCATTTTTCTCAAATGAAAATGGCCAGAGAATGAGCAGGTGTGCAGGATAAGGCGAGGGGCTTTCCCAGTGCCAGTCCAGAGGAGTCACACACGGCCTTAACAGCTGGGAACTGGGACCAGCAACAGAAAACAGGTGACATCAGGGCATTGATGCCAAAAACACTTATGACTTCAAAATAGTCAAGTAAGGAAAACCAGGGTTAGGCCAAATAGACAAACATATCAGCTGAATATTTACAACATGTAGGGGTCGCCCCCAACACAGCATGGATAGCAAGACTCTTTCTTTGGCGCCCAGACTCTCCTCTATGTTAGGGCCTTAAAACGGAGTTGAAGATGCAGCTCCATTTGAAGTCTAAGTGTGACACCGACTGTTGCATGTGCTTTTAATGCATTTTAAAAAAATTGATTTTAGAGAGGGGAAGGGAGAGGAAGAGAAACACTGAATGCCTGCCTCCTGCACGCCCCCTACTGGGGACCGAGCCAGAAACCTGAGCATGTGTTCTGACCAGGAATCAAACTGGCGACCTTTTGGTGCAGGGACGACACTCAACCATCTGAGCCACACCAGCCAGGGCTGTTGTATGTCGTTTAATAGACCTGGAGAGTTCTTTGTGCCTGGGGAGCCCGTCTTTTCAGACGTTGTGCTGAGTTTAAGCAACCAGGCACTTAACTCCTAGGCCCCAAGGGTTGGGCGGTCCCCGTAATTGTAAAAACTGGACCATATAAAGGAATCCTAGGGCAGCAGGGAGGAGGCTGGAGGGAGCTGACCTATCCTCCTACTGGATCCCACAGATCGAAGGAAGTGTCTGCCTCCCCGCCTCCCTCCCAGAACTCCTTGAGAGAAGACCCTCCTTTCTGAAGACCGCCCCGCCCCCAGCCTGAGCTGGACTCTGCCTGGAGGTGTAAGAAATCGTCATCTCTGGCGTCCTTCTATTCTGGCCACTCTTTCCCCGGACTCTATCCTTTCTTGGGAGGTCATGTGACAACAACTTGATCTGCTTCCTGTGAATTTGAATCTTCGAGGGGCCACCCACTGAAAGAGAAAAGAACTATTGCAGCGTGAAATTTCTTTCTACCCGACTTTCCTTTCCATCCAAACATTAATATTTAAATGTTTACACTTATTTACCTTCTGCTCTTCAGCAAGTTTTACTGTAATTAAGCAGAGCGTAAGGACTCTAGCTCATTATGTTTGTTTTCATGTTTGAAAAATGGGGTCTCTGAGTGGTTACAGGCACTATGTGGCACCCCTGGAGACCATGTGGCCATGCTTGGGTGGCTCGAGCCTCCAGGCTACTTTGGGCTTCTTACCAGAAATTGGGAATAAGATCAGAAAAATACAGCCTAGATCTGCAATAGCTGTCCTTTCATATCCGAGGAACCAAGAAGCCCAAGTTTTGTAATTACTTGCAAAGTGAATGGGAGAGTTTAAAACATATTAACAGTGGGGGACAGGAACATAAAACTCAAAATTCAGGGAAAGAAGGGGAGAAGGCAGTGCCGACCGCTCATTCCCTTTCACCCCCAAGAGGACAGCAGTTGGAAGAGCAAGATTGGTTTTGTGTGTGCTGGGGAAGGAGGCACAGTCAAACTCCATTGTGTTAGGATTTATTTCTATGATTGGTTTTAAGCCCACAAAGACACTGATGAGTTTGACTTTACAGATATCACAAGGGTAAATATTAAACTGTAGCACTGACTCAGACATGGGCAATAAACTCGCAGCAGCCTATAACTGCTGTATTTTATTGATTTTATAATTTTTTTTTAGCATTCTACTATTTCTAGAAATCAGTATGCATCTTATAACCTATGACATCATGGATTCAAATGAAAGTATTTATGGAGCCTTTATTATTATTAAAGTTTTTTATTAATTTCAGAGAGAAAGGAAGAGAGAGAGATAGAAACATCAATGATGAGAATCACTGATCGGCTGCCTCCTGCATGCCCCCTCCTGGAGATTGAGCCTATAACCCAGACATGTGTCCTGACAGGGAATTGGACCGAGACCTCCTGGTTCATAAGTCTACGCTCAACTACTGAGCCACACTGGCCAGGCTATGGAGCATTTATTTATTTATTTTATCCTTACCTGAGGATTTTTGTTTCCATTGGTTTTTTATTTTTTATTTTTTTAGGGTAGAAGAGAGAGAAAAAGACAGTGAGAAATATCGATGTGAGAGAAATACATCGATTGGTTGCCTCCTGCACGCACCCTGACCAGGGCCTGGGCCAGAGAGGAGCATGCAACCAAGGTACATGCCCTTGACCGGAATTGAACCTGGGACTCTTGGTTCCACAGGCCAATGCTCTTATCCACTGAGCCAAACCAGCTAGGGCTGGAGCACTTATTGAACAAGAAACTACATTAGATATTTTAGAATATTCATGGCCCTTGTCCTCAAATGTTTTCCAATAAAGTTTCACAATTTCAAGTAGATGAGAGGGACACAGTTCCCAAACTGTGTACTAGGCACCCTGAGACTCATCAGCAAGTGCTTAAGCTGTCAAAGAAAATACATTGATACTCGACCTCTGCTGAACCCCACAACTACCAGCTCGTAGTGGTTCTACCAGTGGTTTGTGGTAGTTTGCATTTTCTTCCTTTTGATGATGCCATACCTTTGCAAAGCTGAGTTCTGGGCTGCCACTCTGATTAAGAGCAAGTGTCAGGTGAAAACCAACATGGCACAGGAAATGAGAGTGGCAGGCTCCAAGCTGGTCCTCAGGTTGGAGAAACTGTGCAGTGTCCAACGGGTGCACACGTCCTATTTGTCATTCATTGTGGTTATTGAAGAACGGGATAAAAATATTCTTTTTCCTTCTAGTTCATGTTTAATATTATTTTAAACAGCTACTCAGTTGTGAAGACATATGTACTTTTTAAGTTGTTTGGACCTAATCGCTGAATAACCAGAACTAACAGGCATTTCTTCTGGTCTAGGAGCTCCCAGAAAGCATGACTCAGACACGTTGTCCCCTGTGGACTGAGAAAGGTTGGAAGCTTCTTTATTAGTGCCCACCAACAACAAACTAAAACATATAATTATGACTTGCTTAAGGTCACCCTGAAGCAAGGAAAACAAGAAGTTATTTAAAATTTTTGAGTTTATTTTATCTTTAAATCTAAGTAATATTTGCACATAACCAAGTGAATAAAAAAGGAAAAGAAACGCATAAAATAAAAAGCAACAATTTCTCATTTCACTCTTTCTACCCCAATCTCACTCCCAGAGGCCATTTCACGTAACAATTTTTAATTTTAGTTCTGGTGGTTATCTCCAAAACTCTAATGTTTATACCTCTTCGTCCTAAGCTTCACTTTTAGAGTGTCTATCAATGCTAAGGATGAGAACTTAACTCCCTTTTCTCCTCCCTTTTCCAATTGTTGACAGTATATTTTCATTTTTATTTCTTCCACTGATTACCTTGGAAATGTCAAATAATACACTTCAATCTCTATTTCTGACTCCACCAACTTTAGGTATGATCTCATGAGTCATTGTTATGTAAGATGTGGACGTGTGTGCCCTTAATCTTTCTCTGGTTCACTCCTCTCTACCTCATTTCTACCTCTGTCTTCTATACTTTTTTAAAGAATGTATTTTTTATTGGTTTCAGACAGGGAGAGATAGAAACATCAATGATGCGAATCATTGATCAGCTGCCTCCTGCACGCCCCCTGGTCGTGTGCAGTCCAGGCATGTGCCCTGACCAGGATCGAACCATGACCTCCTGGTTCAGAGGTCAATGCTCAACCACTGAGCCATGCCAGCTGGGCTGTCTTCTATACTTTTGATTGTTCATAATATTTATATTTTGTTCTGTAATCATAATGAAATCTTCATTTTTGTCTCTAGGTTTAATTTGGAAATTGAATGCCCGTAAGCAGCACTTACATGATTAGGACTTTGTAAATACTGCGCCCTTCAGAACTGAGTCGGGTGCTAGCCTCGCATTTCCTCCTCTGTGGTCCAACACTAGGACCCTTGTGTCTCAGTATCAAGAAGTGGATTCTCTTTATTCTGAAAACATGTTGTGCAAAATCATTCCACATTTTACGTGGCTTCACATCTTCCTGGTATAGCACCCCGCCTCTGAGTTACTGGTTACAATTGACACAGTATTTGTAGTACAGGAGGCCACCTCCCTTGGTTTCTCTTTCTGAAATTTCAGTTACCCATGGTCAACCTCAAAATATTAAATGGAGTCCTAGCTGGTTTGGCTCAGTGGATAGAGCGTCGGCCTGTGGACTGAAGGGTCCCAGGTTCGATTCCAGTCAAGGGCACGTACTTTGGTTGCAGGTTCCCTGGCCCTGGTTGGGGTGCCTGCAGGAGGCAACCAATCAATGTGTCTCTCTCACATCGATGTTTCTCTCTGTCCCTTTCCCTTCCACTCTCTCTAAAAATCAATGGAAAAATATCCTCGGGTGAGGGTTAACTAAGAAAAAAAAGTTGTGACTTAAAAAGACCCCCAATTAAATAGAGAATATTAAATGGAAAATTCCAGAGATAAACATTTCATAGGTTTTAAGTTGTGTGCTGCTCTGAGTAGTGATGAAATCTCTCGAGGTTTCTTGCCTTCCTGCCTGGGACGTGAATGATCCCCTTTCTCAGCGTCTCCATGGTGTATACACAGCTCCCCACCTGTTAGTTATGTAGAAGCTGCCAGCCCGGTTATCCTATCCACTGGCACAGCATCGCAGGGCTTGCGGTTAAGTACCTCTTCTTTTACTTAATAATGGCCCAACGTACAAGAGTAGAGATGCTGGTGATTCAGATATGCCACAGAGAAGCTGTAAAATGCTTCTTCTTTTTAAAATGTTTTTATTGATTTTAGGGAGAGAGGAAGAAAGAGAGATGGAGAGAGTGAGGGAGGGAGGGAGAGAGAGAGAAAGAAACATCAATGATGAGAATCACTGATTAGCTGCCTCCTGCATGCCCCCCTACAGGGGATAAAGCCCACAGCCAGGCATGTGCCCTGACTGGCCCTGCCTGGGAATGGAGCCAGAGGCCTTTTGGTGCATGGGATGACGCTCAACCAACTGAACCACACCGGCCAGGGCTAAAGTTTGGGTCTTTTAAATGGAAAGGTGAAAATTCTCATCTTAAGGAAAAAAATTGTATGCTGAGATTGCTAAAATCTAGGATAAGAATCAACCTTCTATTGGTGATATTGTGAAGGAAAAACAAATTTGTGCTAGTTTTGCTGTTGCACCTCAAACTGCAAAAGTTATAGCCACAGTGTGTGATAAGTACTTAGTTAAGATGGAAAAGGCATTAAATTTGTGGGTGGACTTTGAGTCAGCATGGAGGGACCTGGAGAGTATCATGCTAAGTGAAATAAGTCAGTCAGAGAAAGACAAGTATGGCATAATCTCACTCACATGTGGAAACGAAGTAACAAAATAAACTGATGAACAGAGTGGACCCAGCGACATGGAAGCATGGGACAGTGTGTGGAAACTCTGGAGGGAAGGCAGGGGAGGGTGGGATGTAATCAACCAAGGACCTTGTATGCATTTATGAATGGCCCACGGGCACAGACAATGGGGCGGTGAGGGCCTGGGGTGGGAAGCAGGCTGGAGAGGGTCAATGGGGGAGGAAGGGGACATATGTAATACTTTCAACAATAAAGAATTATTTTTAAAAAATGTGGGTGGAAGATATGAACGGACATGTCCCAACCGATGGCAAAGTGTTGCGTCAGAAAGCATTGAGCTTCTACGAAGACTTCAGCAAGGGTATTAATGTGCAGGGAACAGAGTACAGCGGGTCCTTGAATAATGTTGTTTCATTCAAAGTCATTTCACTGTTAACGCTGATGAGAAAAAAATCAATTCCCAGCCCTGGGCCTCTGTGTGGAGTTTGCACTTTCTCCCCATTTTTACGTGGATTTTCTCAGGGAACTCTGGTTTCTCCCCACACCCCCAACGTGTGCACGTGGGGCGAACTGGTGTATCTAAGTGTCCCAGTGTGAGCGAGTGGGGTGTGCCGTGTCCTGTGATGGCAGGTGCCTGCCTGGTGCCCTGAGCTACCGGGACAGCCTCTGCCCCTGCAACCCTCAACTGGAATGAGCGGGTTGGAAAATGATCTTGTCTTCACTCATTTTTCTTAAATGTCTACAGAGCTCACATTTTTATTCCAATGTTTCATATTAGAAGTGTTTGGGTCTTAGAAGTTTGGTGATGTTTTTGTGACTAAAAAGATGCTGTAGGAATTTAACTCGTTTGTATCAAGTAGCCTATCATTACACCCTTAAAGCTGCAGTTTCCAAGAACCTATCGATGATGTTATGTGGGACCTACTATGTATATAGGGTTCAGTACTATCTGCGGTGTCAGGCATCTACTGTGCCTGAAAATGCATCTTCTGTTGGTAAGAGGGGACTGCTGTGGTTCTGTTTACACATCAGCCAGAAACCCTGGGTCCGTGAGCAGTGAACGGCTGACTGCTCCTGGGGGAAACAGGGGCAGGTTGCTATGGTCCTCTGGTCACAACCTCCTCCTCCATGGATCGATACATAACCTTGTTTTACATGTGTTTCTATACAAGGACACCTTATTTAGTAAGTATTATTGATTCATTAAGATTGAACTCAGGCCTGAGCAAACCTTATCTAACACGTGCTTTCTCCAGCAGGCACATCCCAGCCTTGCTGTGCTCAGGAGCCTACACAGCTCGTCAGCACTACACCAGGGGCCATTGTAAACAACGAGACCACCAACAGGAAGCACAAAACCGTGCAAAACGTGACACTAAATGAGCCATGACAAGGACTCTAGTTTACGTGGTGAGAGATGAAACAAGAAGACAGCGCGTGGCCTTGTTTGGCCTCAGCTGGGAAGGTGCGCGATGGACGTTCTGCTCTGTGCGCATCCCTGAATGACAGCAAAAGCACTGTGGGACATGCATTGGTTTGGGGGTTACAGACGCATTTATTGAGTAGGTGGGATGTGAGAATATGGAACCCATGAATAATGAGGATCAGATGTCCTTTCTTTGTTCTGTTGACAAAAGAGAAACATGCCTTTACCGTCTCACCCAGCTTCTCAAGCACATTGTTCTTGGGGACCACTTTCTTCCAGGGACACTTATCCTGACGCCCTCTGACCTCGGGCCCCGTGTGGAATGGTTGTTCTGCCCAGTGGTCCTCGTGGAACGGTCTTCCCTGCTCAGCCTATCCCGGGACCGCCTGTCTTGGCTTTCTCCTGGTGTCCTTGGAATCCACTTCATGAGACAGTCAGTCCAGAGAAGTCAACTTTGTTTTCTGACAAGTTGGAACTGTTTTTATTGAATGATCTTTGGATTATCCTTTGGTGGGGTATATAATTTTTAGCATCAAAATCATACTGTTTCAACCTTGTGAAGCCACTGGTCTGTTACTTTTAGTATCCTGCATTACAGAGAAGTTTGGTGCCCTCCCTCCAAGCTACCAGATCTTTCTTTAAAAAATTTATCTTTATTGTTGAAAGTATTACAGACATCCTCTTTTTCCTCCCATTGGCCCCCTCCCCCCTGCACTACTGTCTGTGTCCATGGGTTATGCATAGAAGTTTTTTGGTTAATCTCTCCCCACCCCCTTACCCCACTTCCCTCTGAGATTCATCAGTCTGTTCCATACTTTCAAGTCTCTGGATCTGTTTTGTTTGTCAGTTTATCTTGTTCATTATATTCCACATATGAGTGAGATCATGTGATATTTGTCTTTCTCTGACCGAAGCATATTTCGCTTCGAATAATGCTCTCCAGGTCCCTCCATGCTGTCTCAAAGAGTAAGAGATCCTTCTGCTCTACAGCTGCACAACATTCCATGGTGTAAATGGACCGTAGCTTTTTTACCCACTTGGATTTTCTCTTTACGTTTATAATTGCACAAGGCTACGTCTAGGTGTGGGTCCTCCCCACCCCATCCATCCTGCTCAGCACTTGGCCAGAAGCCCGTTTAATCTGAAGATTCACTTCTTTCATAACTCCTGACACTTTCTGTTTTTGTATTTATTTCCCCGCATCTTAAAAAGAATAATTTTATTGATTTCAGAGAGGAAAGGAGGAGAGAGGCATAGAAACACCAATGGTGAGAATCATTGATCGGCTGCCTCCTGCACGGCCTACACCGGGGATTGAGCCCGAAACCTAGGCATGTGTCCTGACTGGGAATCAAACTGTGGTCTCCTGGTTCATAGGTCGATGCTCAACCACTGAGCCACACTGGCCAGGCTCCCTCATCTCTTGATTTCTCTCACTTCTCTCTTTACTTGTCTCTCTAGGATGCCTGTATGGCCGATGTTGGACCTTCTGGATCGTTTCTCGAAATCTCATACTTTTCCTTCTACCTTTTCAGTCCTTTGAATGTCTAATTTTGGTAATCATATTATTAATTTCCAAGAACTCTTTGTTGTTCTTTGTTCCACTTTCATAGCATCCTATTCTTTTATGAATGCACCATATCTTCCAGTCTCTCTGAAACTAGTTATGTTTATGTTATCTTCTGTTCTCGAAATCATTTTATCCAGTCAGTTGTCCTATGTATTCTCATCTTTCTCTTTCATGTTGGCTTTCCTCAAACGTCTGGTGACCTCTGGTCGTGCATGCATATTTAAGAATGAAAGGCAAGGTTATCATAGGCAGATAGGAAAGCTGTCCTCGGCTACTGTTTGGTAGGCAGGCTCCTGTGTGGGGCCTCTGGGCGCTCTCACAGGACATGCCAACGTGCCGGCGCCACCTTAGAGTGCCCTCTTAGGAAGGCACCAAGAGCCCCCGAACACCAGGATGGGGAGCCTTCCTTTGTGAGGCCATATCCATCCTGGAAACTCTAGACCTGCTCTATAGTTGCCCAATTTCTTTAGAGAGGAAACCTCAGATTGTTAGTTTGGGGGATAAATGTCAGACATGCCAGATTGTCAGAAGGCCAACGAGGAGGAGGGGAGGGAGAGAGGCCAATTCACCTGGCTGCTCTGGAGACAGATCGTTAATGACTCCCCATTTTCCACTCTGCCCACCCTCCGTGCAGCGTCCTCCTGCTTTCATTTTAGTTGTGGCTTCCCTGTGATAGTGCCTACAATCAGCGGTTCTCAACCTGGGGGTCGCGACCCCTTTGGGGGTCGAACAACCCTTTCACAGGGGTCGCCTAAGACCATCGGAAAACACATATATAATTACATATTGTTTTTGTGATGAATCACTATGCTTTAGTTATGTTCTGTTTGTAACAATGAAATTGGGGGTCACCACAACATGAGGAACTGTATTAAAGGGTCGCGGCGTTCCGAAGGTTGAGAACCGCTGGCCTACATGGTTCTGTGCCCTTTCAGTCTTCCACGAATGCGTTGAAATCTCCCATCTGCTGCTGACGAACACCAGTTCCTGCTCCCCTTTAAAGTGTTTATTTTCTTTGTGCTTCTTTACCATTATTATTATTATTATTATTTTTTGAGGGCGGCTCTAGAGATGGAAAGCACGTGTGTTCAGTCCATCATTCTTGAACTGGAAACGGAAAGTGTCATTTTAATTTAACATCTTAACAAACATCATTTGGGAATTAGCCTAGAAATGAGTATGCTGGCAAAGAGAAAACACTCAACTGTTTTATAACTGAGTAATAATGTCATATTAAGAAATTTAGATCACTTTCATTACCAGGTGAGTCACTGGACACTAATTGGTCTTGAGATAATTGAGGAATATAAAATTTTGTATCAAGAGATTATGTAAGACTCATTAATATAATGGAATCAAATTCAGAGTCTCTGTATTTGTCTGATTATAGCGTATGGTATTATTGTAAACAATATTTAAAATCATACTGTAACCCCAGAAGGGAGGAGAGAAAAGAAAGCAAAACTCTTAAGCATTCGCCGTGATTGAATGAATTGCTGTTGGTGGGAAACAGCACGAAAAGACAAAACAGTCTGGTTCTTTAGACCCATGTTTTCTTTTAATTTCCGCAAATTCTTTCTCAAGCACAAAGAGCTGATAAAGAGTAAACTATGTTTTTAACCTCTCAAACAACTTCTTGAAATTTTTATTCTATCTCAACTGATGAGAAATGTGACAACCCCAGCCAATCAGCAAGATGGTTCGTTAGAAGTTGCCAGCAATCTTGATTTAAATGACCATTTTTCTGCTGTCAAGCTTCTGTATTTATTTATTTATTTATTTATTTATTTATTTATTGTTATTTTAAAATGTTTTTATCGATTTCAGAAAGAGAGAGGGAGAGAGATAGAAACATCGATCGGTTGCCTTCTGCATGTGCCCGGACCAAGGACCAGACCTGAAACCTAGGCATGTGCCCTGACCTGGAATCCAACCAGCAACCTTTCGGTGCACAGGATGATGCTCAACCAGCTGAGCCACAATGGTCTGGCTGCAAAGCGACTTTAAAAAAGAGAGAGCAGTCAGTCATTTGAGACTGGGAGCCGTGATTATAGGCCCGCGAGTCACAGGTGAGGTGTAGTTGGGCTGATGGTCCATCTTGACAAAGGACCTGGAACTATGAGAGCACTATTTGAAAGCTCTCTTTGCGATCATTCTCTTCAGAAGTAAACGAATCAAAAGGCTTTCATATATACATCGTCTTAAATCTAGAAATAACAGGTCTTATGGCTTTTTAATGATGTAATTTAAAAAGAACTTTACTGCTTTCTGAAATGTATACGAACATGAAATTCATAGTGTCATCCCCTAATGGATTCGTGTACTGTTTTAAAATTGTTGAAATTTATTCATTTTTAGTCCCCATGACATTTCCCTAATCTGTATAACATTGTGCTTCAGAATATTTTATATTGTAAATATTTATGAAAAAACGAAGTAGACACTGCAATGAAGCATCTTTACTCTTGTCAGTTGGAAGTTATCCTGAGGGAGAATAAAATGAGATGAAATAGAACTCGGTAGGACATAAGGGAATTCAATATAAATATATTCACTATATGTAGAAATATATTTTTAAAGGGTATGAAAAAAAATCTCTTAGCCTTGCAACTAATAGAATTCTAATATATTTTGGTGTGTTACCCTAAGTGCTGTATTAAAATAATAGTTTGTTAGTATTATTTTGTAGCTGTAAAAACCATTTTCAGTAATACTAGCTAAATCTCTTGCTCTATTACACTTCCATTTATGAACTCCAAGGGCAAATCATTATTGCGCAAGCGATCCTTCCCAAACCATTTTCTCCAAGGCCACCTTTAAGTGAATGAGAACAGTCAATAATTTTATCGTCCTATCTGTTAAAGCACATTAACAATTTATAATGTAAAGAGCTCTATCAAATGCAATTTCATCAAAATGACATGAGGATCAAATTAACCAAATTAACCATCCATGAACGTTAGAACCAAGCATTAGCCCAATTTATTTAAATTATACCATTGGATTACAAATCATTCCCTTTTTAAAAAGTATTTCAAGTCATGTCCTGGAATAATCTAGTAGGAAGCTCAACTGCCGACACATTCTTTCTAACACAGAGGCAGAGAATGTGTGGCTATCTCAGGATTTTAGAGGGGAGGGGCATTTTAGAGGCAGCAGAGCAGAGGATGGGAGCCTATGATACGGGGTGGATTTAGGCTGTCTGCGGCTACTGCAGTATGCAGTGACTTTAACACGTTTTGTCTTCGTTGGTGTGCTGCTATTTCTTAAGAGAAAAGCACACATTGTTGATATACACTGTTTCCTTTTTATTAGCCTTATAGTATTTTCTACTCTCTCTATATAAAAGCCTAATATGCTAAGTGTCCGACTGAGCAGCCGACCTCTAGACCAGTCGCTATGACACGCACTGACCACCAGGGGGCAGAGGCTCCAACCGGGAGGTTAGCTTGCTGCTGGGGTCTGGCTGATTGGGACTGGGCGAGATAGGCCGGACACGCCCTGGAGCCCTCCTGCAATCCCTCCCCGGCTGGCTGGCCCTGACTGGCTGGCCCTGATCAGCCCGAATGGGAATGGGCAAGACAGGCTGGACACGCCCTGGAGCCAACCTCCTGTGGTCCCTCCGCAGCCTCTAAAATATTTCTTCTAATTAATTTCCTTTTAATGTGCATGAATTCGTGCACTAGGCCTCTAGCATAAATATATTTGGCTACTTGTGGTAAGAGCTGGATGAGAAATGACTGTATAAAAATAACGTTAGTGCTCCTTGAATCTGAGTTATAGTAATGCATCCCAGAAGAAAATGAACTGGTTTGCGTTCCTGAATCTATTTATTCATGGAAAACAAAATAAAAATAAAAACAAAACCCTTCACTAGGTGCAGCCTGGTCTCTTGTCTTTTTGCTTTTTGGGAATTGGCAAATAGGAACTGTGAGCAACCTGTTTTCTCGAAATCAAAGTTTCATATTAATAGTGAGGTTTACTGTTCTAAACAGCGGCCTGTCTCGCTTCTCTGAGCCAAGAGGAGCTTCTCAGGTGGGAGTGAGGGGATCTGGGAGGGCCCTTTGGGGGTGAGAGTGGGGGTACCAGTACCAGGCAGCAGTCCAGAGACACCCATGATTGCTGGGCAACTGAGTATATGGGGCGGGGGGAAGCGTGGGGCAAATCTGGGTTCTCAAAGCTACAACATACTGTGCTCTGCTTTAAGCAGAGGCAGCTGCCCCTTTCTCCATCCCTCTACCTGCCTGCTCTTCCCTACCCTGCTTTCCTTCCTGTCAGTCCTCAGGCAGTGGTTGCACTGTGGAGACAAGTGGCTGGGGAACTGTGGCTTCAGTTGCACTGTTTTATGCTAGTGACAGGCAGAGTTGCTCCTGGTCATGGCCGTGTGAATCCCCGAGAGCCTCTGGGCCCTGGCTCATTGAATCAGCTGCACCAAGCAACCACTAGCCATACCACGTCATTTCATCTGTGGGTGGATCTGGTTAGTCGTCTAGGGGGCATCATGGTGGGGGGAATGAAAGGTGCCATGGACCAGAGCGGGGATGTGTGGGAGGGGGAAGGGGTCCATTTCTGTCTTGACCAGCAAATCAGCTGATTTTTCATAACTTCCCTTTGGCTCAAACAAAACCTTTCAGGAGCTCTAAAATATCAAGCAGATGGAAGGAAGGGGTCTGTGCTGGTTGGAGCTGGGAGGTGCCTGGGAACCTCGGTGGCTTGGTCCCCACATTTCCTGCCTTGGGTCTCTGAGGAACTCTGAGCTCTGCAGAGCTGCACCTGAGAACCGCTGCACCGGCTGACCTCAGAGGGCCCTTCCAACATGAAAAATGATGCTTTCCTATGAAGATGCTCAAACTGTCACTCCTACTGACCCCCCATCTGTTACCTACATTCACAGAGAGGGAACAACCGGGTAGAACTCAGTCACACCCAGGTGAGCTTTCCTTTGAAGTCACTATTTCATCACCCACCATAACCATGGGAAAGAAAAACTGGGCCTGAAAATGGCTTCATTTTGTTCTGGGACGGCTTCTTCTCCCACCTGGAGACAATGATCTACACTGTTTACTCCACAGCAGCCGGGGTGGGTGGGGGGTGGGGGGAAATCCATGTTAATTGCAAAGGGGCAACACTTGAGTTCAAAGAATTTCTGGAAGACTGATCCATGTGGAAGTTTAGCACTTTGGTGTCGAACCCAGTGAATTATCATCTGATCTAAAAGTTTATGTTCTGTATTTTATAAGCTGCTGGAATTCACCTTTTTGTAGTCCACCACCACTATTTAATTTTCATGGTTTTATTGAGCAATGACGGCAGCACAAAACCCCAGTTACATAATTCTGTGTATATACCATTTGCGGGCCAGTAAACACAGGGCCTGGGCTTTCCAGGGTAAGTTTGGTCTTATTTTTGTTGTATTTTTGTCCTGTTGTCATGGAAACACCCCAAACTTAGGCACCTAAACTATGTCATGAGGACTGCCTCTCATCCAGAAACAACCCCCGAATATTTGGTCAGGCCGTGTGTGGCGCTTTTGGGCTAAACAATATGGTGGCTGCAGCTAATTCTCCCGACATCCGCAGCTGAAGTACACGTCCCTGTACTGAGCCCGGTGGCCCTGCCCATAACTGCACACACACTTCTGTCAAAGCGAGAGAATTCTGACTTGAATTACTTACTCTATTCCAAGTCCAAATTGGCAATGTCAGTCAAATAAATCGGGCAAAGTATGATGGATGGTGAGATGGATAAATGAACATTAAAGGCTTCGGAGAAACCACCAAATTTATCTTATTTAATACTTTGTGACAAGACGGCTTAAAGCACAGCGCTAGGTGGCTCAATCTGATGCTCCTTATCTTTCTTTTGGCATAGTCAGACAAAACAGATGCAAATAAGGAATTTTAAAATAAAATTTGCATAATATTAAACAGCATTTGAGAGTCACTGGAATGCTGGCAGCTTCTTGTTCTCACCACCTGGACGGAAGGACATAGGGCTGAGGAGTAAGGGTGCTTGGGCTGGAGTCCTACCTCCACTACTCACCAGTTGTGCAGTGGGCGACCTTGGGCACATTCTTAACCTCTTTTCTGTAAAATGGGTATAACAGTATATACCTATAGGACTAGCTATTATTTAATAAGTATCTTATTTAATACATTTAATAAGAATTAAGCAGATTAATACATGTAAAGTGCTTGGAACAGTACCTGGCAGGTAGCAGGCATTTAATAAGCACTGGCTATTATGACTTATTTCCACAAAATAAAGGTTTAGCGAATAATTTTTAGGGAATGCTAACATTGTCCCTCCATTTCAAAAGCCACTACAGTAGACCCTTGAATGTCAGGGTTAGGGGTGCTAATCTCCCAGCACAGTCGAAAATCACATATAACTTTTACTCCCCCAAACTTAACTACTAACAGCCTACTGTTGACCAGAAGCTTTACTGATAACATAAGCCGTCGATTAACACCTGTTTTGTATGTTATGTGTAGTATATACTATATTCTTACAATAAAGTAAGCGAGAGAAAAGAACATGTTATTAAGAAAATCGTAAGGAAGTCAGACCAGAGCATTTTCTCAGACTGTTGAGATCTTGCTTCCAGGCATGCCCTCTATTTGGCTCAAATAAACTCTTATAAAAATTCTCTACAGCTGTGGACATTCTTATGTCAACAGAGAAAATACATTTACAGTATTTATTGAAAAAAAATTCTCATATAAGAGGATTCGAACCAGTGTTGTTCAAGGGCCAACTGTACTATATATCCTATTACAGTGCTTGACAGTATGTGTATGAACACGAGACTTAAAACTCAGCAACATCTTTCTACACCACTGGCCTCAGGAGTGGCGTAAAGGGTGGTGATGCAATTTTAACCCTGGAAAACTCTGAGACACACATAATCTACTGAGAACTTTCATGACAGCGAATATTTTTGTTTTTTTCTTAAGGCTGGGCACTGTTGGGCCCTTCCTCGTCTAAGCCTATATTTCCCGAATTCCATCTGCCTGAGAATTCACAAGCATTGCAATGTTAGAATCCTGGGATTTCACAAGATCATAATCTAACATTGAAAGGGGCTTGAGTGGTCAGTGGGTTCCCCTTCCTAATTTTAGCCACAATGAAAGGTGTGGCCTGGGAGGGCAGTGGTCAGGAAAGGACCACACAGTCTGCGTGAGACAGATCGAGAACCCGCGCCCTAGGCCTGGGGCTGTTTTCCTGTCCTCTGCTGTGGGTTTTGCTACCCGTGGCACCTAGCATAGTGTTATGTACATAATCAACGTTCAACAAATATTCCAGCCTTAAATATTTGTTTTAAAAGCAGTTTTGAGACTTTTTTTTTTTTTAAGGAAAATGAATTATCTTCTCAACCCTTATCTTTCTCTGCAGCCTAATTTCCAATATGTATCCCAGTGTGCATTCAGGAGAAAAAAAACCTCCCCATTCTAAAGTTTTCACTACATTCCTTAAAAAAAATTATATATATATATATTTTTTATTGACTTCAGAGAGGAAGGGAAAGGGAGAGAGAGAGATAGAAACATCAATGATGAGAGAGAAACATTGTTTGGCTGCCTCACCCGGGCTTGTGCCCTGACCAGGAATCAAACCATGACCTCCTGGTTCATAGGTCCATGCTCAACCACTGAGCCACACCATCCCTTCCTTTTAAAAATCACCCCCTTCCAATACCATTGTTAGAATTCTACTGGCTCGTTCTTTTCTTCTAAATCTAATTTAAGACATTCATAGAATCATGGCAGTGAAAGAAACTGTGTTCACTCCTCCATCTGGACCTTCGAAGGGCAGAAATCAGCCTTGCAAGGGGATGTATACAAACCTGAGAAGAAAGAGGAGGAACGAGCTGGAGCTCTGAGTCTGCGTCAGGCTTCCTTTCACCTGCCTTGTCTCCCAGCCCCACTGCACTCTCCGTGAAGCCTAGTGCAAGCCCTCCCCTGCAGCCTAGCATTCTCCTCTCCCTTTCACAATTGTGGGAGCATCTCACTTGTGACTTTTATTGCACATCATTAGTTACTCTTAACTTGTTAATTGTATTTTGTTAGCCAATCAACTTATAAATTAATGCAAATTTCAATATTTTAATCATGGTTATGGGTGGGTCTGAATATGACTAAATGCCTCGACAAGTCCTCCAATTCTTGTCTCTGAGTGCGTGTCTCGTTCTACACACTCCCTCTCCACTTATGTATGCGTTTTTACTTACAGAAATGCATAGTTTTATTGTTTTTAAAAGGGTACTATACAGTATGTATGGTTCTGCAATGTTTTTTTTTTCCCATTGATACTGTATGTCTTGGTGATCTTTCTGTCTCTGTATAGATAGACTTACTTCACTCTTTTTACCTGCTGCCTAAGTTTCCAGAAGGCAGATGGACCAGGTTACTTAGCCATTCCCTATCGCTGGCCATTAGCTGTTTTCAACTTCAGAATTAGCAAAACCCTGCAATGACAGGGAATTACGTAATCTGTGCTGGTGTGTGCCCGCTTCTCTAGGGTACATACCAAGAAATGGAAATGCTGGGTCACAGAATGTGCACGTTATAGATTTTCAGGGTGCCAAACTGCCCTTCAACTTAGCTACACCAATTTACATGCCTGTCAGCAGGACATGAAGGACCAGTTTTCCCACCAGCTTGCCAATATGAAGAACTTTTGACCTTGTTTTCCCTGCATATATATTTTATCTCCTGGGTTTGGGGCTGAAAACCCTGAGAGCAGGCCCATGATGACTTCATATTTGCATGTCTTCCCGTATTCAGAGGTGTTGAGTAATTGGGGTTCAATAAATGCTTGTTGAAGGATCTCTAACCATAAGTTCTTTGCTCATCCCTGTGCAACACACACAAAAACATTCTTAAGAAAGTTGGTTGAATTTCTGTACATACTTCCCTCTAAACAAGTTACAGACATCTTTCATTTAAAGCTGCCTAAGACAGGATTCCCTCCTGCTTTGCCGGCAGGAGGCAGTGAAAACAGACCTGGTTTTCTCAGACAATAGATGGCAGGGTGTTCCACCCACTGGGAAAGAGCAGACTGAAGGCGCCTTAGAATTCCTGGGAACCAGACAGAAGACAGGATGAGGGAGTCAGGTCAGAATCTTGGAACATTCTGGATCCAAGGAAATAAATTATTTTATAGAGTTTCAAAAGAGAGGAAACTATTAATAATGTCTAAAGCATGGCAATAAATGGATCCAGGTGAGGAGGAACTGTGACAGGGTAGGAAAAACTGGAGTGGAGAATTGGGCATATTTTTTTTTATATATATATATATTTTATTGATTTTTTAAAGAGAGGAAGGGAGAGAGATAGAGAGTTAGAAACATCGATGAGAGAGAAACATCGATCAGCCGCCTCCTGCACATCTCCCACCGGGGATATGCCCGTAACCCAGGTACATGCCCTTGACCGGAATCGAACCTGGGACCCTTCAGTCCGCAGGCCTACGCTCTATCCACTGAGCCAAACCGGTTTCGGCGAATTAGGCATATTTTTAAAGGAAGTTTAGAGAGAGGAAAGAGGTTTTTAAAGGTGTGAATGACAGATAGTGCGTTTGTTTGTTTATTTATATGATAATCATGGGCCAAAGCCTTTCTAAAACTCCATGAGCGCGATTCCCAATGATAGCACTCCGAACGTCACATGGAAATGAGCGTTTTCCAGAATGGTAAGAGGTATCTTTCAATAAAATATGAACAAATGGAGAATTATGAGTAGCTTAGTTTGTGTTTCACAAAGGAACTGGTTCTAGACGAGAAACAACATAAGCGAAGACACATTTCCGCTCTTAGGAATGTTTCTTTTTCTCTCACCAACTGCGCAGCCCAGCGAGGGTACAACTGCATTTCGGCACGAACACAAATGTGGAAAGCGAGGGAAGCGTGTGCTCTGGGGGACTGACTACCCCTCCGGTGCCTGCGGTCCGGGGGCCCTGCTTTGAATCCCCTGGAGACCTCAGACCCCCGGGGCTGTTGGGGCACCAGGGCTGCCTGTGCCGTCGGACCTGCGAGGCGTCACACCGCTGCACCCCCCAAACACACGTGGACCGCGCCTGGGGTTCTCGGCCCCTTTCTCTTGCCGAGAACCTGTTACGGATAAACCCAGCAGCGAACGGGCCTAAGTCAAGCCCGTGGTGGCCGGATCAGCGACTGGAAGCTCCTGGAGGAGGGGCACGGGGCCCTTTGGGGGCTCCATGCCCTTTTGGCCATTGTTGTGCGGAACAAAGAGGGCAGGAGCGGAGGGCGCCCCCACGAGGAAAGGCGGGAAAGGACGCCGCGGGCACGATGCAGCAGGCGGGCGAGGCTGGAAGTGGGGTGCTCCTGGCGAGCGGGCTGGGGGCCCGGGGGGGGGGGGGGGGCAGGCCGGTGCGCCCGCCGCGGACCGCCCCACCCCCTCCCCCGCACGCGACCGCACCGCAGCCACTTTACTTTTAACCCCTTTCCTTATTATTATCATCTTTTCCCGCGCAAAGCCGGAATCCGGGGCCGCCATTTCCCGGGGAAAGCGCGTCGCGCGTCGGCACCGGGCGCCCCGGAAAGGGAACCGGAGGGGAGTGCCCGGCCCCGAGCCCTCCTCCGCGCCGGCCGGGCTCCCGGCTCCGGCGTCCTCGCCCCCGGGGCTCCGGTCCCTTCCCTCCGCCCGGCGCCTCCGCGCTCTGTCCATTGTCAGCCCGCAAAGCCGGCGCCCGGCCCGCCACCCTCCGAGGCCCCCGAGCGGCCCTGCGGGCTCCCGCGGCCCCGGCGCAGCCCCCGGCCCCCGCGCCGGTCCCCTCGGTGGCGGGGCGCCTCCCTCCTCCTCCTGCGCCCCGAACTCTGCATCCCCAGGAGCCGCCCGCGCCCTCCGCGTCCAGCCTCGCCCGGGGCCCACCGCTGGACGCGCATCCCTCCTCCGCCCTCCCTCTGCGCCCGCGATGCCCGACTCCTCACCGGCCGCAGGAATTTCACCGCTTCTTGACCGCCCCCCCCCCCCCGCCTTATTTCCTGGGAAGCAAGTTGGGCAGCTTGATTTATACATTTTTCTTTTTGCGGGGAGAGTCGACTATCCCGGGTGCACCCGCAGGGGCTGGGCAGCGGGGAGAGGCGGGGGGTTCTCTCCGGCCCCTGCACGGTTCCCGCGGCCGGTTTTGTTTCCAGACCCCGAGGACCCCCGAACAATAATGCCATCGCCATGGCGGGCTCACCTGGTGCTGCGCCGCCTGTTCCGGGCGCCGGTGCCCTCGGCGCGCCCTCCCCGCGCGCAGGTTCGGCCCGCGCGGCGCCGGTGCGGGGCAGGACTCTTCGCCTTTCTTTAGGTCCTATCTGTGCGTGTCAATGGCGGCAAGCAGCAGTTCTCCGGGCCGCGGATAGCAGCGGGGGGAGGAGGCGGAGGGAGAAGGGATTGCTCCTTCTCCACATAACCACCTCTAGGAGGAGTTGCTCTGCCTCATCCCCCGCCAGCCCAGGCTCCGCGACGGGTCCAGGGCTCTCCGTGGGGCTTGATGAGCTATTGTCCTGCAGGAGCATTAATGAGGGCAGCGCGCGGCCTCCGCGGCGCCGGCGGACCTGCTGGGCGCTCGGAGGCCCCTGGCTAGGACCAGGCTTCTCCCAGAGCCGGGGACCGGCGCTGTGGTCGCGATCCAGAGGCTGCTGGATCCACCTTGGGTGGAAGAAGGTGTGGGCGATCACGGGCAGTTCTGGGGAAGGCCTGAGAAGATGAAAGCAAAAATTGCCACCTTCGATGGGCTCGTGTCCTTTAGTCATAATAAATACAGTAACGTTCGTGTTCACCACTGGGACGACAGCCTAGGGTGGCCACAGCCACAGGAACTGAGAATTTATGTCCACGCCTGTGGGCTTTTTTATAAAGTAAGACCGATTTAGAATCCAGCGTTGCGTCATATTTGGAGCAGCAGATGTATGTTTTGGTGATTATAACGGCATGGACATGATTTTTAATTCAGTTGCTTTACAGTTTGTCAATGTGTAATATTTCAACTCTTACTAAGTGTTAACACAAGGCTATTGTCCTAAGGACCAATTTTTATTAGTTTCTAGGAAATATTCTGGTATATTTTGATTTAAATATATTTTTGACAATATCAGGTGTGATAATGGGATTAGTGGTTGGTTTGTTTCTTCTGGAAGCCAGTCTCTTCTTTGTAACCCGAGATGTTGGCCAGGGCTCTATGGCTAGAGGGGTGAGTCAAAGGAATTTGTTTAATTTCAGTGGGAAATGCTAACTTGCTATGGACTATCCACACTTCCTCTGATTTCTTCTTGATAAAGGACTGTGAGAGGCAAAATTTTTGTTTTTCCACAAAAGAGAAACCCACAATTCTCTAAGCATTGAGCAAATGTATGTGTTTTAAAGCTCCTCCCGTTTGGTAGTATTGTGTATATTTGCCCCTATAAATTTGTAAATGTTTAGGCAATGGGGAATCTTGGGGTGACTGAGAGCCTCCAATTGCTTGAGCGGGAAGAACCCGAATGCCCACTGCCTTCTGGATTCATACTAGTTGATCAGGTCTGTTGACGTGTTTAGTAGATAGCACTTTAGACCACGTGCATTTTAAACAAGTGTTTGGGAAGTCAGCTGGCTTACCCCAAAGATCATGGATGCATCATAAAGGTACAAGTAAGCCTCTCACTGTTTAAATCTCATCTGGTTTCTCAAACTCTCCTGGACTCAGTGGACTCAGTTTAGTGAGGTTTCCTCCACTCTTCTTCCTACTCTTTACCCTCTCTCTAGATGACTTCACTGTCTTTGTCTTTGACCTGGTACTCTCTAGGTCAGAAATCTAGTCGGGAGAAGGCCCTCTTTGCCCAAGACTTATATTTAAAGGGTTTCAAATGATCCCCTGGGCATCTTATAATGGTTTCAACTTCCTCTTCCTATAGGAAGCGCCTCACTCTCGTCTTAAAGAGATTTCTGGTGCCCATTCTTGATCATCATTAGCCTCCAGGCCAACATTCGGGAGGGTTCAGGAGCCTTTTGGGAGTGCTGGAGAAATGATCCAATCAGCCAGGCTGACTGAGATATCGTTTAATAATTTATCAATGTATATTAGATTCACATTCTCCCTGTAACTTCCCAATACAAATGACAGGTGTGGTCATTTTTATGTGCATATTATGTATCTCGTTTCATCCTAGCATTTTGTTTAGTGCTATTCTGAGAAAAACTGGGTCTGAGAAACTTGTCAGGATTCTCCCATGTCCTACAGGTTAGTTTCTTTAAATAGGTGATATAGTGGCAACTCAGAGAATCAAGGAGAATGTCAGCTTCATGATCCTGTTGTTCTTAGAAGGGGTCACAGAGTTCAAGTGCTTTATGTTATAGGGAGAGGTCTGGTATTCAGGTGGGTGAAGTGACTCACCCAAGGCCACCTGGGTAATTGGCGGCAGAGACTCTGGTGCATTACCATATACGCAGCTAATGTCGTTTCCACCAACTCCAAACTTCTCAGGATGTATATGGGACAAATAGGCAAGCTAATATGCAAATGTAGTTAAATTATAGCTATTTAATATTGAACATTTGACACATGAACCAAATTTAACACAGATAATATTGTGTAGTTAAAATTAAAAATAGTCAACATGACTATCAACTCATCAGTAACCTTGAGTTTTGTAGTGGCTTCCAGCTCAGGGAACCTCCGGCAAGGTGAATAATTGTGACAATAATGAACACGTATTGGATACTTCCTATGTGCACTGAGCTTTCCCCTTACCAACTCATTTAATCCTTACCACAACTCTATGGGGTGGGCACTGTTTTCTCCTTTGGCAGATGAAGGAACAGGCAGAGAACGGATGAGAAACGTGCTCACAGTTGGGAAGTGGCAGGTTTGTGCTCTTAATCCCTGCCTTAGTCTGATGGTATGGATGTGTTTATTCTGTTTAAACAAAGGAATTTTGTGATTAGTCACATTATTGAACCATTACATATACATATCCTTGGACCTTTCCTAATACATATCCTCAAGCAGTCAGCAGAAAGACTAATTATAGGATGTTTGCTTGATTACTGTTGCACTGGAAATACTTCCTTAACCTTTGACCTGTATGTGTGGATAATATTATGAATAAATGTATTGATTGTGTGTTGACTCCATTAGCAACAAGGATGTCTAGTAAACATTTTACTGGGATGCAGGATGGACTGCTTCTCCACTTAGAGACAGGCATGTAGCATGATTTAGATACTGAACAAATTAATCAACCATGCAATTAGATTCATATTCTATTAAGTCTACTCGTAATTCAGCCACAAAATCACCTATTTAAAAATAGCTTCATGATTTTTGTCCCCCCAAACCTTTTATTTCTCATGATCCAAATTTATGATGTGTGAAGTGAGTGGGTTTTTATTTTCCATGATTAGTCCTAATGTAGTTTATGGCACCTATTATAATTGGCGATCATTTTACCCTTCTGAAGTCTTGTTATGCAATCACCCTATTAATTTCCTGACCCTGGGCTCTTCCAGAAAGACTATGCCATGTGGGTATGTATTGATATCTGACATATGTGTACACGATTTACATATCCAGAGTCTTTTTGTTTGAGGTTTCTCATCTTCTTTGAAGTAACCCGAGATTTCCTGGGAGTATAATAAAAGCAGATGGGGATCATTGGTTTAAGCTCTTCTTTGAATGTAAGAATTAAGGAGAATGTCAGGTTCATGATCCTCTTGTTCTTAGAAGGGGTCACAGAGTTCAAGCGCTTTATGTTATAGGGAGAGGTCTGGTATTCAGGTGGTGAAGTGACTCACCCAAGGCCACCTGGGTAATTGGCGGCAGAGATTCTGGTGCTTTTCCATATGCCCAGCTAATGTCGTTTCCACCAACTCCAAAGTTAGGCAATGCCAGACGTTATATTAATTCCATCAAGGCACCAGCTGGCATAACTCTAGATAGCAAGTTGGGCCCTGAGGTTATGCGTGCAGACAAAGCACCTAGCTAAATGGTACTCTTTTATTCTAAGACATAAGTACAGCTTCTAAATGTACCTTGTAGCCTGGAAAATACTAAGCAATCTGATTAACATTTTTTATTAGCTAGAAATATGCAAAGTCTTTTCTAACCTGAAGATATGCTTTTTTTATTGATTTTAGAGAGGGAGGGAGAGAGAAACATTGATGCGAAAAAAAAACGTTGATCTGCTGCTCCCATACATGCCCCAAAGAGGGGTGGAACCCGCAGCATAACCTGCAACCTGGGTATGTGCCATCACCAGGAATCGAACTCACAACGCTTTGGTGCACTGGACGATGCTCCAACCAACTGAACTACACCGGCCAGGGCTCCTGCTGTTATATTTTAAATAGCGAACATGATTAACGCTAAACATTTATTTTCATGATCAGAACCGGTGGCATTAGGATCTTACTCATTTGTGGAAAGAAATAATGTCCTTAAAGAAAAGACACACAGGCAATCATTATGCTAACAAGGCCCATTCTTAGTACGGCTGGCTAAAACAAACATCTTCCTCCCTAACAAAGGAAGCACTTTACTAGTCCTGGTCCTAACAACTACAACATCACCATACTTTGCAAGTAATAGTTTCTGCTCATAGCGCTT
Source organism: Myotis myotis (assembly GCF_014108235.1). Taxonomy (NCBI): domain Eukaryota; kingdom Metazoa; phylum Chordata; class Mammalia; order Chiroptera; family Vespertilionidae; genus Myotis; species Myotis myotis. Next base: position 40,835,183 of record NW_023416319.1, on the reverse strand, counting down.
TGGATACGAAGTCCTGACCCTTTGGTCCTGGAAAAGGGGATTTAAATGAGTGGGAACGTGTTTATAGATGCGTATCTATGTATATACATCTGTATAGGAATAAATAAATATTTGATGTATGTGTTACATGTGTGCACTTTATAAGATGGATAGTGACTCAGACTATAGTAGGCTCAGAGTTAAGGCTGATTTGGATTTTAAAGGAATCTGCCAAATGTTTAGTGTTTAACCCATGAACTATTTTGCAAAGGAAAATGACATGTTTTAGGTTTTTAAGAGAAATATATTGTCACCTCCAATTACATAAAGTTGTGGTTAGGAAAATAAGGCACATAATGTCATTAAATTTAATGGAAGCAGAACCCGGAGCTACGGGGAGTGTGCCAGTTGGTGCCTGGGTCTGTTGGGTGCCGAGCTCTCTAGGCAGAGCTCTTTGCAGCACTGCGCTGGGGAGTGGCAGCACGCAGCCGGGGAGCCTGGACCTTTGCATCTGTGTTGGGAGATCTGTGCAGTGTAGCCTCGCACCTAAACAAAATTGCTCTCTATAATTTAGATCAGTTCCAGAGAATGGGGGCATTGATTTTCCAAGTCTACAAAAGCAGAATACCATAGTAAAACTATAATTTATTTATACAAGTGGTGTGTTTTTACAAAGGCCATCTGTCAGTTGACTCTCTGATCTAAAACAAATCTGTTTGTTCCCCAGAAGAAATAACATGTCTGTTGAAAAAACGATACGGACGACAGGCTGCCCAATCCGCCAGCCATTGTGTAATAGTAACTATTTATGATATATTTACTTCTGAGGGAGTGCTGTGAGTGGAAACTATTACTTGTAAAGTATGGTAATTAATTTTTCATTGCTTCAAAGCCAAGACATAGAGCCCAGTTGCATTTATTAAGATTGCTGCACAAGAAACATGTTTCTTCTGGAAAGTATATCTAAATAAAAGCATTCAGAGAACTTGGCCACACAACAGCTCAGTGCTCTGATGGGTGGGCACAGGCCCGTGTACTTGAACTCAAGCCCTGAATTCTCCTGGAGGACGGAGGACAGATCACTGAGTGACCATGGCCACTTGATCTCTAGGCATCGTTGATGGCCCTTATTAAAAATTAGATCTTGCCCAGCCAGCGTGGCTCAGTGGATGAGCATCAATCTAAGAATCAGGAGGTCACAGTTCGATTCTGTGTCAGGGCACATGCCTGGGTTGCAGCTCGATCCACAGTGTGGGGTGTGCAGGAGGCAGCCGATCAATGATTCTCTCTCATCATTGATGTTTCTCTCTCCTCTCCTTCTCTGAAATCAATAAAAATATATATTTTAAAAAATTGATCTTATCATTAACTAGAGGCCCAGTGCATGGCAATCCAGGAGCCCTCGGGGATGTCCGACTGACGGCTTAGGAGCCGGCCTAAGCCATCAGTTGGACATCCTTAGGGCAGTGGTGGTGGCGGGAGCTCCTGCATTGAGCGTCTACCCCCTGGTGGTCAGTGTGCGTCAGAGTGACCGGTTATTCCATCGTTTGGTCTATTTGCATATTAGCCTTTTATTATATAGGATACTAAAAAAAAGGCTCTAGGCTGAATGAAATACAAACCGAAGAGAAGGGAAGGATCCCTCTTCCAATCCCCCTACACACAAAGGAGACACTCGAGTGAATGCTTATTTATTTAATTAATTAAAGATATTCTTTTTATATATATTTTTTATTGATTTCAGAGAGAAAGGGAGAGGGAGAGAGAGAGAGAAACATCAATGATGAGAGAGAATCATTGATTGGCTGCCTCCTACACTCCCCCTACTGGGGATCGATCCCACAACCCGGGCATGTGCCCTTCAGTATGCAGACCAGTGCTCTATCCACTGAGCCAAACCAGCTAGGGCTGTTTATTTATTTTGGAATGGAATCTAATATTTCTTAATATGTACTCTCATCAAGAAACCAGACTAGGTCACATGAGAGGTACAAAGAGGCATGTTCTTGTCTCTCAGGAAATTTGCAATCTACCTGATAACTCAGGACATGGCAATCTGTATAGTAATCACCTTGAAATTAATAATGAAAAATAGTTAACAAGACACCCTGGATGCTTTTGCTCAGTGGTTAGAGCGTCGGCTCACAGACCTCAGGGTAGTGGGTTCAATTCCTGGTCAAGAGTGATTGTGTAGAGGAGGCAACCAATCCATGTGTCTCTGTCATGTCGATGTTTCTCTCTCTCCCCCTCCTCCTCCCCCTCTTTTACTCTCTCGAAAAATTAATGGAAAAGATATCTTCAAGTGAGGATGAAAATAAAGTTAACAAGAGTCAGGAGTAATCACTGAACACTTTTCTTAAGTTAACACCGATTCTTACATTGTGGTTTTCCAAAGCATTCTTAGAACTAGTTTAACCAGGTACTCCCGCCCACCCCAATTTTATTTACTTTTATTATTTTTCAAACATTTAAAAATAGGCAGTACTTGAGTATGATACACAAATCAAAAGGTGGAAAGGTAGATTGTCTAAGGCAGTGGTTCTAAACCTTCCTAATGCAGTGACCCTTCAATACAGTTCCTCATGTTGTGGTGACCCCCCAACCATAAAATTATTTTCGTTGCTACTTCATAACTGTAATTTTGCTACTGTTATGAATCGTAATGTAAACATCTGATATGCTCTATGTGTTTTCCAATGGTCGCGACCCACAGGTTGGGAACCGCGGGTCTAAGGGTCCTTTCCCGTGTCCCACACGTGGGTCGCCACCCTCTCCAAGGGGCCAAAGTCACGTTTTTTTCTGTGTCCTTCCACGCATGTACTTTTCTCTCAGGTTTCTCTTGTGGATAGAGGTCTTATTTGAGTCTTAATATTCAGATCCCAAAGGGGACAGTTTGCAAGGCAGCACATGTACTCCTGTCTGCTGAGTGAGTGGACCCAGAGGCTCAGAGGCAGGATCCATGCGGGCCTCCGGCAGCTGCAGCTGTGAGGGGTCCGTCTCAGAACTGGGAAAGGCCTCCCCTGGCTTAAGTCAGAGCCAGGGACTCGGATGACACAGTTGTCTCAGGCTGACAGTTCAGGATCCCAGCTCTGGAGATAAGGGAGTCCTCCCTTTACCTCTTTTTTTGTTTGTTTTTCTGTTAATCCTCACCTGGGAATATTTTTTCCATCGTTTTTCAGAAATAGTGGAAGGGAGGGAGGGGAAGAGAGAGAGAGAGAGAGAGAGAGAGAGAGAGAGAGAGAGAGAGGTGGAGGTATGTGAGAGAGACACATCGACTAGTTGTCTCCTGCTTGGTGCCCAGGGTGGTAGCCAACCTGCAACCCAGGTAGATGCTGGCACTCTAACCACTGAGCACACCAGCCAGGGCCCCCCTTTACCTCCTGATGGATCCTTGAAGATGCCTCATGCCACTCCGTTTTATTTCCCACAAAGCACCTCCTGCAGTTACCGTAGGTGGAGACCTAATACGGGGAGCCTTGAAACAAGGGTGAGGGCTTGGTACCGACGTCAGAAAGCAGTGAGATCTTGGAGCTTCCCGTGGACAGGGCGGTGGACAGTCTGAGAGCCACATTTTTGGAAGATTCCCCTGACAACTGTGCATGCTCTATGGATGGTGGGGAGACCCTGGAGCAGAAAGGCCGGCCCTTCCCCACCTGCTGGAGCAGATGCCCCCTTCGCTCCACTGTCAGCGGAATCACTTCTCCCTTTCTACAGGGAGGCAGCATTATTTCCCCTCTTGCATACCAAGAGAGCGGACCACATTTTTCAAACTAAGGGATGTGCATTTTGAACGAGAAAAGATGAAGAACAGCCCATCACAAAAATCACTGAAACTTACCTGGGGCACCTTCTTCCCTTCCCTCTCCAGCCTTCTCCGAGAACATCGCTGGCAAGAGGCACACTTACTTCACAGCCTCAGACAGACCTGCCTTCTAACCTTGTCCTGCGGGCCCCGAGTCACACAGCTGGTTAGTGGCCTGGCAGGCATCCGAACTGGGGCTTTGTGGCGGAGATTCTAAGTTCTTTCCATTCCACCTCACTGGCCCAGTTAATCACTCTCCATCACTGTGTGTGTGTGTGTGTGTGTGTGTAGCATATCACATCACAGGCTAGAATAGACTCCCACATATTTCAACATAAGAATTTTTGGAATTGGTTTTATGTGGAGAAATAAAAATGGCCCAATCTCTTTATTTACACATTTATTTTCATAAAAAGATACTCTTTAAAGAGGCATATTAAATGGGCCTGTCTAGACTCTTCAGGTATATTCATAGATCTATGACTGACAGATTGTATCATCACCGTTTACTGACGAAGCTCTCTGTACAAAGTCGCAGCAGCCTGGCCTTGGCGAGCAGTTTTGCCAGGAGGCCCCGTTGTCTTTCTGGCTCACCGTTCTGCCTCTCACGGTTCTGCCTCTCACGGTTCTGCCTCTCACGGTTCTGCCTCTCACCGTTCTGCCTCTCACCGTTCTGCCTCTCACCGTCCTGCCTCTCACCGTTCTGCCTCTCACCGTCCTGCCTCTCACCGTTCTGCCTCTCTCTCTGGTCCTTCCTTTCACCGTTCTGCCTCTCACCGTTCTGCCTCTCACCGTTCTGCCTCTCACCGTCCTGCCTCTCACCGTTCTGCCTCTCTCTCTGGTCCTTCCTTTCACCGTTCTGCCTCTCACCGTCCTGCCTCTCACCGTCCTGCCTCTCACGGTTCTGCCTCTCACGGTTCTGCCTCTCACCGTCCTGCCTCTCACCGTCCTGCCTCTCACCGTTCTGCCTCTCACCGTCCTGCCTCTCACCGTCCTGCCTCTCACGGTTCTGCCTCTCACGGTTCTGCCTCTCACCGTTCTGCCTCTCACCGTTCTGCCTCTCACCGTCCTGCCTCTCACCGTCCTGCCTCTCACCGTCCTGCCTCTCACGGTTGTGCCTCTCACGGTTCTGCCTCTCACCGTTCTGCCTCTCACCGTTCTGCCTCTCACCGTTCTGCCTCTCTCTCTGGTCCTTCCTTTCACCGTTCTGCCTTTCACCGTTCTGCCTCTCACCGTTCTGCCTCTCACCGTTCTGCCTCTCACCGTTCTGCCTCTCACCGTTCTGCCTCTCACCGTCCTGCCTCTCACCGTTCTGCCTCTCTCTCTGGTCCTTCCTTTCACCGTTCTGCCTCTCACCGTTCTGCCTCTCACGGTTCTGCCTCTCACCGTTCTGCCTCTCACCGTTCTGCCTCTCACCGTTCTGCCTCTCACCGTTCTGCCTCTCACCGTTCTGCCTCTCACCGTCCTGCCTCTCACCGTTCTGCCTCTCTCTCTGGTCCTTCCTTTCACCGTTCTGCCTCTCACCGTTCTGCCTCTCACGGTTCTGCCTCTCACCGTTCTGCCTCTCACCGTCCTGCCTCTCACCGTCCTGCCTCTCACCGTCCTGCCTCTCACCGTCCTGCCTCTCACCGTTCTGCCTCTCACCGTCCTGCCTCTCACCGTTCTGCCTCTCACCGTTCTGCCTCTCACCGTCCTGCCTCTCACCGTCCTGCCTCTCACCGTCCTGCCTCTCACCGTCCTGCCTCTCACCGTCTTGCCTCTCACCGTTCTGCCTCTCTCTCTGGTCCTTCCTTTCACCCAGCTCACGCCATGAGGGTGTGCTCCACTCTGTCCTGTGCCGATGATCATAAAACTCAGTGTTCTCAAATAATAGGACAAGGGAGCAAGGAGAACCTTACTTGGAGCCAGAGGGGTGGTCACCATTAAGATCTGGAGGAACTTTCAGAACAACGGCCCTGCCGAGCGGCCCTGGCAGCTGCTGCTCGCGGGGTGAGACACCCCTGGCCCAGAGCCAGCCAGTGCCGAACCGCAGGGCTGCCTGCACTGCTTCAGAGCGTTTCTTTCTTTCCACGGTGGCCGCTGAAATGCAGGCTCTCAGAACCCTGCTCTAAAGGGGCCGCCGGGGACCTGGGCTATGAAGGGTTATTGCTGGTGGTCCTCTGTCTAGGAAATGATTGCAGGACCGCATTATCCATCTTTGCGCTGGCTTAAGGGACTGCATACATTACTGCAGAGTGTTGCCGTGATATATATGTTTGCGTTGGTAACCCATACGGTCATTTGTAATGAAAATTATGTCTAGGACATTATGGTACATAACCCACAGGAGCAAATGTTCACCTCTCAGAGGCTCTCATTCTTTAAAGAATAAATTCTGTAGTCGAACCCTCACATGTACATATTTCTATTTTCCAAGCCAGAATGAATGTTCAGATTACTGTTAGCTCACACTTATGTAGCCTTAAAATGGTTATGGGTATTAATGAATCAATTGAATTCAACTCGGACTATTTAAAATTTTCTTATATTGCTTCAAAGTTAGATAAAATCCCAATTTTTTGAATTCCGTGATCATGAACTAAACTCTGCATTATACTTAGTGAGACATCCCATGTGCCACAATGCATTCCTTTTCACGTTTGTAAATGTAAAAAAAAAAAAAATAAAAATCAATACTCAAACTAGGCATCCTTTTTTTAAAAAGTGTACTGTGGATCCTTTGCTAATCTTTTGAATGCATGAGGTGTTTTCCTGCGAAACACTATAAGGTTGATATCCTATGTGGTTAATCTTACTTGACCCAACTCCAGTCATTCACAAACAACAGATGTTCATGGTATATTTTTCACTTTCCTGCTTGCTCTGTGAGCAATTAAGTGTGTAGTATGCTGTGCCTTTTTCAGGGCCTCAGATTTCTAGTCAAACTTGGAATTTTCCTTGTGTTGATTCTCCGCCCGTGGTGTACAGTGTTTGGGTGCGGTTCGAGGCTTGTGGCTGTCTTCATTCAGGCTTGTTCTTGTTTGGGGGTGCTGCTAGTTCAGGCATACGGTTTGTGTCAGAGGAAATTTAGAGGCACTTGATATTTCTGTTTAGAATACTGAGAACACAGGGGTCTTTCTACAAAATTTGTAATGCAATAGCTCAGTCTCCCTGTTTACAAAACAATCACAAGATTTTTAGGGCAATATCAGAGCCTCATAGAGAAACCCCCAGGGTAGCTGATTGTCAACTCTGGCCTTGGAATAACTCTTCATCATCCCCGACTCTCAGCCAAATATTATTATTAATTAGAACAACAGATTCATAAAATGTGGTTTTAGCTGTCTTTAATTCAGTTCTGTATATAAAATTATTTGAATGCCTACTTCCAGTTGTTAGCACATACCATGAAGCAATTTGGATAGGAATGGGTAGGACTAACGTAATCAATCCAAAGCCACAAAGGCAGTGAAATGGATCCAAAGGTATGGATTTTGTCCCCAAGGACCATACATACAATTTCTGGGTAAGGTATTTCCAGTCTAACTATTTTTGGTTTTATTTCTTTTTTCCTGATTACAAAAGTGAATAATATTCATTGTAGGCATTTTGGAAAAAAACAGAGAAGTAGACATCATTCTTAATCTCAACATCAATAAAATAACCATTATTGACACTTTTTCTTTTTTTTTCTTCTTTTTTTTTAATATATTTTTTATTGATTAAGATATTACATATGTGTCCTTGTCCCCACGTTACCCTCTACCCCCCACCCCCCCCACCCCCGCTCATGCCCTCACCCCCCCGTTGTCCATGTCCATTGGTTAGGCCTATATGCTTGCATATAAGTCCTTTGGTTGATCTTTCCCCCTTACCCCCACCCTCCCCTACCTTCCCTCCAAGTCCCGACAGTCCAATCAATGCCTCTCCGTCTCTGGATCAGTCCTTGTTCATCAGCTTATGTTGTTCATTATATTCCACAAATGAGTGAGATCCTGTGGTATTTATCCGCTCTCAAGTTCCATCCATGCTGTGGCAAATGGTAAGAGTTCCTTTTTCTTCTTCCTCTTCTTAAAGGATACCTTTCAGCATTTCATATAATGCTGGTTTGGTGGTGATGAACTCCTTTAGCTTTTTCTTATCCGTGAAGCTCTTTATCTGACCTTCTATTCTGAATGATAGCTTTGCTGGATAAAGTAATCTTGGTTGCAGGTTCTTGCTATTCATCACTTTGAATATTTCTTGCCAGTCTCTTCTGGCCTGCATGGTTTCTGTTGAGAAATCAGCTGACAGTCGTATGGGTACTCCCTTGTAGGTAACTGACTGTCTTTCTCTTGCTGCTTTTAAGATTCTCTCTTTATCTTTTGCTCTTGGCATTTTAATTATGATGTGTCTTGGTGTGGTCCTCCTTGGATTCCTTTTGTTTGGGGTTCTCTGCGCTTCCTGGACTTGTAAGTCCATTTCTTTCACCAGGTAGGGGAAGTTTTCTGTCATTATTTCTTCAAAAAGGTTTTCAATATCTTGCCCTCTCTCTCCTTCTGGTACCCCTATAATTCTGATGTTGGTACGCTTGAAGTTGTCCCAGAGGTTCCTTACACTATCTTCATATTTTTGGAATCTCTTTTCTTTTTTCTTTTTCGGTTGGGTATTTTTTGTTTCTTTGTATTTCAAATCTTTGACTTGATTCTTGGGATCCTCTTTTCTGCTGCTGGATCTCTGTAAATTATTCTTTATTTCAGTCAGTGTATGCTTAATTTCTAGTTGGTCCTTTTTCATGTCCTCCATGGTCTCCCTATACTTATTGAGGGATTCATTAAATTTATCGGCGGTTTCCATAAAATTCTTGAAAAACCTTATAACCGTGGCCTTAAACTCTATATCCAATCGTTTGCTTTCCTCCATTTCTGCCATTTGTGACCTGTTTCTTTGTCTCTGCATTTTGGCAGCTTCCCTGTGTTGATAGAGTGGCCCTGTGCGCCAGGTGTCCTGTAGGGCCCAGTAGCTCAGCCTCCCCAGTTACCTGGGGTGGACACTCTTGGTGCACTCTTGGTGCCTTGGTTGTTGTAGAATCACTGGGAGGAATTGACCTCCAGGCCAATTGGCTGTGAGAATCAGCTGTGTCTAAAGTGGGAGAACTTCTGTGCTGAAGACACCCTTCTGGGGCAAGACTTGCTTCAGTGGGGCTTTGGTGCTCACTGAGTCTGCTCCCTGAGTGCGTCCCTTATGGATCTGAGGAGTTGCAGTCTGGATGGACCCCCTCTGACCACTGGGTACAGTGGCTCCTGGATCTAAGGAGGTGCTAATTCAGCCTCTGCCTGAGGCCACACAGCAGGAGCCACGAAGAGGCTCAGCTGTGAAGCAATGCAAGCCGCTGCGGGGCCTTGGGCCTTCTCTTGGAAGTTCCAGGTCTGCCTGGTTCGGCTGCAGTTAGGTACATTCACATGCAAAAGCCTCTGCGGCAGCCTGGGTGGGGCGGGGTCTCAGGGAGTCAGAGGGCGGAGAAAGCGGCCATGGCCGATTCTCCGCCGGAGTCGCGCGTCTCAGTGTTCCAGTAACGGCTGCAAGCACCTCTGAGGGAAAGCCGCCCTCAAGTTCGCTCGCTGCCGGACAGACCAGCTTCTCCCCGTGTGAGACCTGGGTCCCCAGAGACTTCCCGGAACCGGAGTTCAGAGCCGTCGGGAGTTTGTGATTCAAAAAGACAGCCGCGTCCTCAGGCGCCACCCCCTTTCCTCGCGCGCGCGCGCGCCGCCGTACCTCTGCACTTCACCTCCGCAGCGCCTCTGGCTCTCAGCGTGCTTTTCTTTCCTTCTAGTTGTGGACTTTACACTCAGCCAGCCTTCCTGTTGTTCTGGATGATGTTTGCTCAGTCCTTTGCGGTAATTTTCAATTGTTGTGTGAGGCAATAATTTCCCGGTGTTTACCTATGCCGCCATCTTAGTTGCTCCTGATTGACACTTTTTCATATCCTTTCTGTCTTTTTTATCTTTTAATATATATTTTACTGATTTCAGAGAGGAAGGGAAAGGGAGAGAGAAATAGAAACATCAATGATGAGAGAGAATCATTGATCAACTGCCTCCTGCACGCCCCGCACCAGGGATCCAGCCTGCAACCCGGGCATGTGCCCTGACCAGGAATCGCACCGAGTCCTTCTGGTTCACTCTGGCAGGGCTAAGATTTTATCTTAATCACTGGTTTTAAGCAATTTGATTATGATATGCCTTGGTAGAGTTTTCTTCCTGTTCACTTCTTGAATCTATGGTTTAATAATTTTGATAAAATTTGGAAAAATTTCAGCCATTATTTCTTTGTTTTTTTTTAATTTTTATTTATTTATTTTTTGCCTCATCCCTCCTCTTTTCTCCCTTTTGGGGACTCCAGTTGCATATTTTTAGGCTGCTGGAAATTTTCCCACTGCTCCTGATGCTCTGTTTTTTGTTTGTTTCTGTGTTTTTACTTTTTAAAAAATAATCCAGTCTTTTTTTCTCTGTATGTTTCATTTTGTATAATTTCTATTGCAGTGTCTTCAAGTTTATTAATCTTTTCTTCTGCAATATCTAATATGCTGTTCCTCCTATCCAGTGTGTTTATAAAATATCAGATGTTGCAGTTTTCACCTCTAATTCATTTGGGTCTTTAAAAGTATATTTTTCATATTTCCACTTGCTCAATCTTTTCTCAGTTTTTTTTCTCCTTTTTTATTTTTATTTTTTTTAATTAAAAATTTATTGTTCAGATTATTACATTTGTTCCTCTTTTTCCCCCCCATAAATCCCCTCCTCCCAGTTCCCACCCCAGCCTCCGCCCTCACTCCCCACCCACTGTCCTCATCCATAGGTGCACGATTTTTGTCCAGTCTCTTCCCGCATCCCCCACACCCCTTTCCCCCCCAAGAATAGTCAGTCCATTCCCTTTCTATGTCCCTGATTCTATTATAGTCACCAGTTCATTCTGTTCATCAGATTATTTATTCACTTGATTCTTAGGTTCACTTGTTGATAGATGCTTATTTGTTGTTCATAATTTGTATTTTTACCTTTTTCTTCTTCTTCCTCTTCGTAAAGGACACCTTTCAGCATTTCATATAATACTGGTTTGGTAGTGATGAACTCCTTTAGCTTTTCCTTATCTGTGAAGCTCTTTATCTGACCTTCACTTCTGAATGATAGCTTTGCTGGATAAAGTAATCTTGGTTGTAGGTTCTTGGCATTCATCACTTTGAATATTTCTTGCCACTCCCTTCTGGCCTGCAAAGTTTCTGTTGAGAAATCAGCTGACAGTCGTATGGGTATTCCCTTGTAGGTAACTGAGTTTCTTTCTCTTGCTGTTTTTAAGATTCTCTCTTTGTCTTTTGCTCTTGGCATTTTAATTATGATGTGTCTTGGTGTGGTCCTCTTTGGATTCCTTTTGTTTGGGGTTCTCTGTGCTTCCTGGACTTGGAAGTCTTTCTTTCACCAGGTAGGGGAAGTTTTCTGTCATTATTTCTTCAAATAGGTTTTCAATATCTTGCTCTCTCTCATCTTCTGGCACCCCTATAATTCGGATGTTGGTATGCTTGAAGCTGTCCCAGAGGCTCCTTATACTATCTTCGTATTTTGTATTCTTTTTTCATTTTGCTTTTCTGGTTGGGTGTTTTTTGCTTCTTCGCATTTCAAATCTTTGACTTGATTCTTGCGCTCCTCTGGTCTGCTGTTGGGAGTCTGTATAATATTCTTTATTTCAGTCAGTGTATGCTTAATTTCTAGTTGGTCCTTTATCACAACATCGAGAGTCTCATTAGATTTCTTGAGGATCTCACTATATTTATTGGCGGTCTCACCAGTCTTTTCAAGGGCCTTACTAAATTTATCGGTGGCTTCTAGACAGTTCTTGAGAGACCTTAAAAATGTGGTTTTGAACTCTATATCCAGCATTTTGTTTTCCTCCATTTCTGTCATTTGTGTCCTGTTTCTTTGTCTCCGCACTTTTTATGCTTTCTTGGTGCACCCCCTAGTGGTCTTTGTGCGCAGTCTTGTTGTAGTTAAGCCTTGATTGTTGTAGGTAACACTGTCCTCTAGGGAGGTGCTAATCTAGCCTTTGCCTGAGGCTATCCAGCAAATGCCTCTGTGCAGGGCTTGGGCGGGGCGGGTCCCAGGGGATCTACAGGGCGGGCAGAGCGAGCAGTTATGGCTGCTCCCAGAGGCTCTGCCTCTCAGTGTCCCAGCAACCGCTGCAAGTACCTTGGAGAGAAAGCTGCCCTCGAGTTCTGACCGATGCCAGACAGTCCCGCTTCTCCCATATGAGTCTGTGTCCCCAGAGACTCGCCCGGAACTGGAGCCCAGAGCCTGAGACTCCCTCCCGATTGAAACAGACAACCGCACCCTCAGCCGCCAGCCCGCTCCGCATGCACCTCCGCACCTTAGTATTTTACTTCTGCACTGCGTCTCCTCTGAGTCTCGGTATGCTTTTCTCTTTCCTTCTAGTTGTAGAATTTCCCCTCAGCCTGCCTTCCTGTGGTTCTGGGTGATGTCCGTTCCGTCTTTTAGTTGTACTTTTGAAGTGGTTGTGCGAGGCAGCAATCTCCGGTGTTTACCTATGCTGCCATCTTGGTTTCTCTCCTTTTCTCAGTTTTATAGAATATATAGACTGTAATTATAATAACTGATTTTATGTCCTTGTTGATTAATTCTATGCATATCATTGCTGCATCTTCTTATTATGCATCATATTTTCCTGGTAATTTAAAAAATATAACAGTTCAGCAGTTTCTTTTTTTTAAATACTAGTGGCCCAATGCATGAAACTCAGGCCGGGCTGAGAGGGGGCGGGGGGGTGTCCCTCAGCCTGGCCTGCACCCTCTCCAATCTGAGACCCCTTGGGGGATGTCCCTCTCACAATCTGGGACCGCTGGCTCCTAACCGCTCACCTGCCTGCTTGCTTGATCGCCCCTAACCACTCTGCATGCTGGCCTGCTCGCCCCCAACTGCCCCCCATCACTGGCCTTCTCACCCCCACTGCCCACCCCTGCTGGCCTGCCCACCCCCAACTGTCCCCAGTGCTGGCCTGCTTGCCCCATCTGCCTCCCCCAACCCCCGCTGGCCTGATCACTCCTAACCGCCTCCTCCTCAGCCCCACCACCATGGGTGTGTACGGAAGGTCTCCCGGAAGGTCTCTTGGTTTAATTAGAATATTATTCTTTTATTAATATAGATATTTTATTGATTTCAGAGAGGAAGGGAGAGGAAGAGAGAGAGAGAAACATCAATGATGAGAATCATTGATCAGCTGCATCCTGTACGCCCACACTAGGGATTGAGCCAACTTACCGAGCATGTGCTCTGATTGAGAATGGAACCGTGACGTGACCTCCTGGTTCATAGGTCGATGCTCAACCACTGAGCACAATGGCCTGGCTCCTGGTAATTTTTTAAGTTGGCTCCAGGTATTGTGGGTGCTGTATATTTTGCATTCCTACAAATATTCTTGAGTTCATTCCTGGGGTTCCGTTAATTGGAAAGAGTTTGATTACTTTGAGACTTTCTTTTAAGCTCTTGTCAGATGGGATTAGAGCAGCTTTTGTTCTAGGGCTGATTTTGCCTCACTAATGCCTCAGGAACGACAAGCCTTCTCTACTCTGGTTGGTGCAGCCACAGACTTCACCTGGTTCTATGTGAACTCTAGGTATTTTTCACCTTGCTACTTTTGGGTGGTTCTTTCTCCAGATTTGGGGAGTTCCTTATGTCCACGTGCTCATCAGTACTCAAGAGATGCCCTCTGCAGAGCTCTGGAGCTCTGTCTGTGTGCTCCTCTCTCTCCTTTGCCCTGTGGATTCTAGCCACACAGCCTCCTTGAATTCTGAGTTTTGTCTCCTCAGTTCAGGAAGACAGTGGGTTCCTCCTCGCTGTTTTGGCCTGAGTATTTTCTCCAGGCTTCAGCAAGCTGGGGCAATTTAAGAACCGCCTCATCTGTTTCCCCTCTCTCAGGGATCACTGTTTTGTGCCGTCAGATAGCCAATGTCTGAAAGCAGGTGTTTAAAATACATTTGGTCTTGTATTTTAGTTATTGCACGTAGGAGGGTGAGTCTGGTCCCCGTTACTGTTTTGTGGTCAGAAGCAGCGGTCCCTATCCCAACTTCTATAGTGATCACTTCCTTAAGTTACTTTGTAGTTTTATCACCCACAGGCACATCTCTAGAAACTATAAGTTAGTCTTGCCCATTAAAAATTATTATACATCTTTTAAGTCTGTTTTAATATACAGAATCCTTCTCCATCCCTTCCTTTCGTCTCATGTTATCTGTGGAAGAACTGGACTGTTTGACCTGTGCTTTCTCATGCTCTGGATTTAGCTGGTGAATATCTGTGGTTCAGCCCCTTCACACATGGCGCTAGTCTTTTGCGTTTCCTGCCATGGGGTAGCACCAGAGGTCTGATCACACTTGGGTTCAATATCTTTGGTGAGATTACAGGGCTTCTGTCCTCTTCAACCAGGAGGCACATAATGTCGGTTGCCTCTCTTTTTGTGATGTTAGCATTAATATTTAATGCCAAATTTATCAATTGATTGAGGATTGTAAAATGGTGATAGTCTAACTCTTTAATTTCTTTTCCATTCATTAGATGGAGTACCTTTATAAAGAGACACATGACCTCATTACTATTTGATTATCCACGGTACAGTTTATATGGGAAGGCAGAATAAATGATTCATTAAGATAATGAATTGGTTTCATATTATTCTCTCAGGATGACCTATTAGTTTTTTAAAAAAATCATTTTAAATATTTTAACTCATAGATTGGTGGGTTTTAATCAATTGCAATAATTATCCTTTTTGAAGCTCAAATTGTCCCTTCTCTGGCTGGGGAGCCTCTTCAAGTCGGCTCTGAGTCCTTCTAATGCTTAGGAGCTTGATAGCTGCCTCTTTATCTGGTGTGACCGATGTTTGGGGCTCATTTTGTACAAATTCTGCCCCAAACCAGGAACAGCAGCTTCCCCGAGAAACCCTGATTTCTCTCTGTGGAAAAGGCATTACAAACCGTCTGAGTGCTATGGATGATCACTGCTATTTTTAAAAAATATAATTGTATAGATTTTTTAGAGAGAGAAGAAGGTGGGGGAGAGAAAGAAACATCAATTTGTTGTTCCACTCATTCACACATTTATTGGTTGACTCTTGCATGTGCCCTGACCGGGGATTGAACCCCCAACCTTGGTGTATCTGGATGATTCTCACCGACTGAGATAGCTGGCCAGGGCCCAGAACTAAGTTTTATATGTGTGCTTGTGTGTGGACGTTTTTGTTGTTGTTGTTGTTAATTCTCTTCTGAGGATATTTTTTCCATTGCTTTTCAGAGAGAGTGGAAGGGAGGGGAATTGTGTGTGTGTGTGTGTGTGTGTGTGTGTGTGTGAGAGAGAGAGAGAGAGAGAGAGAGAGAGAGAGAGAGAGAAAGAGAGAGAGAGAGATACATAGATGTGAGAGAGACATGTTGATTGGTTGCTTACCGCGAGTGCCCCACTTGGGGTCAGGGAGCAGACCCGCAATCCAGTTACATGCCCTTGACTAGGAATCGAACCCTCCACCCTTTGGTGTGTGGGCCAACACTCTAACCACTGAGCACACTGGCCAGGGCTATGTGTGTGTACTTTTTTATTTTAGAAGAGAAAATATTTTATAAATTTATTTTGATACTTGTAATTCGTAACCACGGAATTGTAAAATTCAACCTTTTCTATATTGCATCTGTATCTCCTCTCTTCTGCACCAGGAATTTTGATTCTCAGGGACACAAGAGATGATATAATTAGAATAACCCATAATTTTACTTTATCCCTCACTCATACAAAACACCCTCGGAACAATAATTGTAATACTACTACAACCAATGTTATCACTAAGAGCAGTTAAATACCTTTGTGCATATCGTCTCCCCATTCTACCTCCATTTAAAAATAATTAACTGTATCTACCTTGTTTGAATTGCACAGCAAGCCGTTGCATAAATCTCTTCCTTTTAGTGTTATTTCTATAAATAACTACTTGTTCATTACTTATCACTAGTCCTTATATGAAATATTTCTTTAGTCATTTTGCTTGACTGAAGCTCATTCATTAGTATATTTCTCAAGGAGGGTCTCATGGGACCTAAATTATCTCTTTTTGCATATGGATAACATTTTTTTGCTCTTTATACTTAAAAGTCACTTTTAGTGCTTATACGATCCTTGGCTCATATTTTCTATCTTTGAGTATCTTAAAAATACTTCCCATTTGCTTCTGGAGAAATATTAGTGCAGAAATATTTTATGATAGTATAATTCTTTCTCTTATAACTCATCTACTGTTTTAACTATATGCTCAAAGTATTTTTTTCTTAAAGTTTAGTGATTTCATTAGAATACTTTGTGATGTGGGTCATTCTGAATTGTTCATCTTAGGTACAAGGTGTGTTCTTTTAAAATGTAGTTTCAAAACTTACTTTATTTCAAAAATGTGTTTTTGAATTGCAGTTTTTGGCGTTGATTCTGTTTCCTTGTTTTAGTTTTCCTCTTTGGAGACTCCTATATATTTATATATTGAATCCTCTTTGCCTATATTCAGTATTTGTTACCTTTTCTCGAATCTTCTTTAAACACTTCTGAAATTGCTTTCTTTTATTAAATAAACTTTATTTTTTAGAGCACTTTTTTTTTAAAATTTTGTTTTTATTGTTTCTTTATTTGAAAATAATTATCCTATTCTTACTACTCCTTGTATGGTATCTTCTATTCTCTGACATTTCAATTGACAGTGTTTGTAAAGTCTGATGTTTATATTTGTTTGTGTCTGTCTTTCAAAGAAGTTCTCCTCTAGTGCCTTGTAGTTGTACATCATTGCCTGTCCATTTTTATTAGAAACGCATATATTATTCCAACTTAAAAAAATACTAATCAATCAAAAATTTTTTTTTTAAATATATTTTATTGATTTTTTACAGAGAGGAAAGGAGAGAGATAGAGAGTTAGAAACATCGATGAGAGAGAAACATCGATCAGCTGCCTCCTGCACATCTCCTACTGGGGATGTGCCCGCAACCCAGGTACATGCCCTTGACCGGAATCGAACCTGGGACCGTTCAGTCCGCAGGCCGACGCTCTATCCACTGAGCCAAACCGGTTTTGGCAATCAAGAATTTTTTTAAAAAAGAAATTTAAAAAATAAAATAATAAATAATAAAAATATCTTCTGAAAAATAAAAAACAAAAAAAATCCTGTCACACATTACAACATAGATGATAGTTGAAGACATTATGATTAAGTGCATATGCCAGTCACAAAGACAAATACTTGATGATTCCACTTATATGAAGTTTCTAAAGTAGTATAATTCATAGAAACAGAAGAATAATGGTTACCAGGGGCTGGGAGGATGGGGAAGTGGGGAGTTGGTCAATGGATATAGCGTTTCAGTTGTGCAAGATGAAAAATCTCTAGATATCTATTGTTCAACAATATAAATATACTTAATGCTACTAAACCATACACTTAAAAATGGTTAAGATGGTAAATTTTATGTTGTTTTCTTTTTCTTTTCTTTTTTTAATTTAAATTCTTTATTGTTGAAAGTATTACGTATGTCTCCTTTCTATGTTAAGTTTTCATAAAATTATTATATTAAATGTTGATTAGGAGCTTTGAGCACAAAGATGGTACTGGTTGGACGTGGGCTTTAGTTCCAAGTTATGAGGCAGATTATTTCGGTGAAGAATTCCTGGTGTTGATGTCATCCGGCCTTTCCTCCTAGAGAGCCAATGGCTGCTCAGATTCTCCTACAGATTAAGGACTGTTGGGGTCCAACCCCAGCAGGTCCAGGGCTTCCCAAAGGTGTGAACGGAGTCCGCGAAGAAGGAATGACACAGAGACAGCCTTCAGTTGATCAGCAGCCTAGCCGGGTTCTCCAGCCAGGATCTCCAGCCAAGTTCTTAGAGCACTTTTAAGGTCACAGCAAAATTGGGTAGAAAGTACAGAGTGTTCCCACATCCTCCCTCTTTTCCCCTCTCCCCGGCTACATACACATGATCAACATCCTGTCCTGGAATGGTACATCTGTTTCAATGGATAAAACTACCTTGACATGTTGTTGCCCAAAGTCTATAGTTTACACTGGGGTTCACTCTTGGAGTGGTTTCAACAAATGTATAACGACATGTACCTATTGTTTAGGACCATGCAGAATAAAAATAATAATATATTTGGATTAATATCTACTATGTTTAGTACTGTTTTTCTTTTGGCTGTCCTTGCTCTTTGTTCCTGTTTTTGTCTTTCTGTTTTTTGTGGATTCAACTGAGCATTTTATATAATTACTAGAGGAGCGATGCATGAAATTCGTGCAAGGGGGTTGGCCCTCACAGCCCCGGCTTCATCTGGAAGGTCATCTGGAAGGTCATCCAGAAGGACATCCAGAATGTCGTTTGGCTGTCCCATCTAATTAGCATATTATGCTTTTATTATTATAGATATTTTCTCTCCTTTATTAGTACATCAATAACACTTTACAGCCCTGACCGGTTTGGCTCAGTGGATAGAGTGTCGGCCTGCAGACTGAGGGGTCCCAGGTTCGATTCAGGTCAGGGGCATGTGCCTTGGTTTCAGGCACATCCCCAGTGGGGAGTGTGCAGGAGGCGGCTGATCGATGTTTCTCTCTCATCGATGTTTCTGGCTCTCTGTCCCTCTCCCTTCCTCTCTGGAAACAATCAATAAAAATATATAAAAAAAAATAACACTTTACAAAAAAAAATCCTTTTATAGTGGTTGCTCTGAAGTTTGCAATATACATTTACAACTAATCCAAGTCCACTTTAAAATAGGTCTCTACAGCTTCATGGATAGTCATTTATTTTACTTCTACATAAGCAAATTTAAGGATTTATCTATATAAGTATCATAATCAAGTACATTGTATTATTATTTTGACTAAACTGTTAGCTGTTATATCAATTAAGAATAAGAGAAATAAAAGTTTTTATTTTAGCTTTTCTTATTCATTCTCTGATGTTCTTCCTTTCTGTATGTAGGTCTGAGTTTCTGACATATATCATTGTCTTTCTCTCTGAAAGAACTTTTAAAATTTTTGGCAAGGCAGGTCTACTGGCAACAAGTTCCTTTCATCTTCTTTGTTTTGTTTTTGGTCCGAGCAAGTATTTTGAGGTATAATTTTTCAGGGCACAGAATCTAGGTTGGCATTATTTTTTCTTTTAACACTTTAAATATTTCACTTCACTCCCTATTTGCTTGCATGATTTCCGGGAAGTCAGATGTAATTCTCACCTTTGCTCCTCTATAAGGAACGCATTCCACCCCCTCTTCCAAGATTGTTTCTTTACTTTGATTTTCTGAAATTTGGGTAGGATATGCCTAGGTGTAGTTATCATTTATGTTTTGCATCCATCCTTAGTGTTCTGGGTCTGTGGTTGGAGTCTTGGGTAAAAGGAACTGCAGTGAACAGGCCTTTGGTAATGCAGTGGTGAGATGCAGGGGAAGGGAGCGCTCTGAGCCTATGAGGAAGTGTCAGTCTGTTGGTAAGCCTGTGTCCATGGGCTATGAACTTCACGGGGCAGCTCCCCTCTCCCCGCCTCCAGGAGGTGGGGCAGGATGGCTAAAGGGGTCTGGGGTTAGGTATTTCCTTTTCCCCGCGTGGAGGGCGAGAGGGAACTGGAGTTGGGTATTTCCCTCTCACCAGGCTGGTTAGGCTCTGCTACTAGTGAAACCCAGCAGGTTTTCTTTGGAAAAATAATTTCTCCTAAGGGCAAGACTTGTTAAGAACAGCGTGCTCTGGGATGTTTCAAAATGGCCCCTTTCCCTCCTCCTGCCCGGAGCACAGGGCATTTTTCTCTGATGCTCATGCTGAGGACCTTGGAGGGCTCCTGGAGGTCAAACTCACAAGAGTGGGAGGGTTACCCTGGGACAGGGTTCCCCGGAGTTATTAACTCTCAGCCCTGTCCACACTGAGCCTCCAGCAATTCGCCAGTCACAGCTCAGGTTTTCCTGCCCCAGCCCTGGTTCTGCGGAAGTTGAGATTCTCAGTATTCTCCTGTCAGTGCCTCCAATTTAGAGAGTTCACTCTTCCTTTTAGTCCTTCAGAGTCTCATTTGAAAGGTCTTTCCTCCCTGGTGGGCTCAACTTCAATTTTTGTCCTCCCAGCCAGCGAGTCGCCTGAGAGCTCTGCCCCACCTCTCAGACGCTGTTTTCAAGTCGGCAAATAAAAAGAATATTAATGTAGCTTTTATAGCTGTTTTCACTAGAACAAAACAAGATAGCCTGTCATTTTCAGAATAGAACCTACTTCACTGGGTTTTAATTTTGGTAAATATTTAAGTGATTTTTCTAGCATTTCTAATTGCTTATATTTTAAAATGGTCTGATTGTTCTATGGTGTCTTGTTCATTCAATATAGCTTCTGCACTTAAAATACCTCTAAAATTTTAAGCAGATGGTCTTTATTCTATCATTCAGTTTTCGATTGTCTTTGGTTCTTAGGCTATTATTTCTCCTCTGTGAAGCCTTGCGCCTTGTGGGTTCTGTAATTTTTTGATTGCAAACTAATCTTCACCAAGGATCATTATGTTGGAGTTCTTATATGGTTTGTAGAAATTTTCTAATAGACAAGCCTGCATTTGCCTCCGGTAACACTGTAGGGGTTTTACTATCTCCAACCAATTTTAATGTTAATTTCAGGGTTGTAGGTAGAGGGGGAATGGGAATTGCTATGAACAGTAGCAGGATTTCTTTTGGGTGAAAATGTTCTGAATTAGTTTTGATGCTTGTACCACTTTATGGATAAACAAAAAACCACTGAGCTGTGCGCTTTAAAGCGGTGTCAATATTATTTTATGCATTTTTATTTTATTTTATTCATTAAAAACAAAACATCTAAGTCCATTCAAATAACATAAATTCAGGCTGCACATTCCCCCTGCCCCAGCCCCAGCCCCACAGCAGATTTTTTTGCTGCATCCCTGGACCTGTGGATAGTGACTTTTAGTCCCTCTTTTAAAGGCAAAGCAATTCAAGTTTTAAACATTTTTTTTTTTTAATTTTAGCTCTTGCCTTATATAAGCCTTAGACATTTGTTCATGTCTTCAGTGGGCATTAAAAGCCCAACCTCAAACTCTTATGTCTTAAGTCTAATATCCCTTTTATTCCACCATACTCTTTCTTCCTTCTTATCATTCTAATTTGAATTATCTTTTTACTTTTGGTTCTGGGAATTTTTTTCTCTTGCTTTAGAGCTGTCTCTCTGGGTTAGCTAATTATTTTTAAACATTGTTTAATATAGCCCGACCAGTATGGCTCAGTGGTTGAGTGTCGACCTACGAACCAGGAGGTCACGATTCCATTCCCAGTCAGGGTACATGCCTGTGTTGCAGGCTCGATCCCTAGTCAGGGGCGTGCAGGAGGCAGCTGATCAATGATTCTCTCTCATCAATGTTTCTCTCTCTCCCTCTCCCTTCCTCTCTGAAATTAAAAAAAAAACATTTTTAAAAAATTGGTTAATATAGCATATTATCACTATAGGACATACATTGAGTTAACGCGTTCCCTATTTTTACCACTACAAATAACACTGCAAGAAACATTCTTGCGGAGTCTTTCAGTTTTTTTTTTGTAAGGTATAGTCACAGAAGTGGGACTGTGGTGTCAAAGGCATGTGCATTTTGAATGTCAGTAACTATTGCCAGATAATTTTTCAAAAATGTTGTAGAATTCCCCACTCCCACCAGCATGGGTGAGACAGCACTGGCCAGTGCCGCAGAGTGGCAGCCGCCTTCTCTCAGCCTGGCCTGAGACGGAGGGTTGAAGCGCCTTAACCTGAGGGAGTTTCCGTGGAGTTTATGGGTGGTGGAGGTGGAGGTGGGGGAGATAGAAGACCTCAAAAGGGGTATATTGTTGTTGGACTGTTTATAATCTGGCAGGTGGTTGAATAATTAATTTTGAAAATGGAGAGAGGAAAATTTATGAAGTTTGTGAAGCAGTTCTTATCCGTTGAAGGAGGTCTAATTCATACTAAAGATTAGCTTGTCCATCTTTTAAAGTATATGCTGTTATGTCATGCCAATTGGCCCATAAAGATAACTCCCAGGCCCCCATTGAGGTGGTTCCACCATCTGTTCAGTTGTTCTGGAATTGCTGGAGCTTCAATTCAGTTTTGTTCAGTCTTACTCTTTGGATCCACCTCTCAATTTTTATCCCAAAAGACACTGACTTTGGTAACTGTTCTCTCTGGCTGACCATCTCCCTGTCTCCGCCCTGGGATGCTGGCTTTAGTCTTCTCTTCCAGCTTTTGACTGTTTTGGGGATGGGACCTTTACATACTCTCACTTGGCCACCCCTAAGTCCCACCCCTGGCCCACCTGTGATGGGCTGGAGTTGGAAAAGAATAGCCATCTAGTCATTGAAACTTCTGAATTTTCTTTTGCTGTGATGGAAGACAGTGTTGGGAGTTAAGGAGAAGATGCGTTACAAAGATGTGTCATCTTGAGACTATTCACATTTAAAACTAACATTGATGTTTTTGAATACATGGTAACGAATTGGAGAGAATGGAGTAATGGGTTTTAAGCACAGAGGGTTTATTAAGGAAAAAAGTTATGTCAGGCAATGTTTTGTAGCTTATTTTGATAGCTTTTAAATGAGAGGAGATGCAGTAGATGTAATGTGCTTATGTGTTAACAACACATTTCAGTGTTTGAAAATTTTACTAGTAAAATTTAAGATGCCTTGGAATTAGAAACACAGTCACATGGTTTGCAATCTGTTTGAAAGGCTGTAAATTACAAATGATATTGGCTAGCAATGGGCTGAGAAGTTTAACAGAGGTTGTAGAATGAAAATGATTACTGGAATCTATCATTCTTAAGAAAAAATGTCTAGGAATTTCAGGAATCTCTGAGCAGGATATTTATGGGAAGAGAAATAATTTCAGATCCATCCTCTTAGAAATTTTGAGGTGCTGGGTGAGCTGACTTTTCAACGAGGAGACAGTGTTTTATGGAAATGAGCATTTTATGTTCCCCTGGGGCAACCAGCAGGGCTCACAGCTTGCTCCATAGGAATTCTGTGGTGGTTGGAGTTTTCCTACTCGAAGTGTTGTAAGGATTTAGAAAGCTTTTTCTTATAAACTATCATTGTTTGTATTCCAAAGCCTTATGGTTTGATATATATTATTACATTCATTTTCTTGAATAACTTTTGGGATTCTTTGCCTATTGTTCTGATGTTATTTTCATAAAACCCACACAATTTTGTTATTCAGGCAGAAATTTCCCCCAGACATGTAAATGTTTGATTGATTTCCCCCCCCCCCCCCCCCCCCCCGCAAATGTAATTAATCTGGTTAATCTGGTTAATGTTTTTGAAGGAGGTTACAAAGCTTTTTTAGATCCTGTCTTAGCTTGGGTCCTACAACAAAATATCAACAAGTGTTTTGTGCCTTAGACAACACGCGTTTATTTCTCACAGTTCTGAAGGTTGGAAGTCCAAGATCAAGGAGCTGGAAAATTTGGTTCCTGGTGAGGCTCTCGTCCTGACTTGTAGTCAGCTGCCTTCTTGCTGTCTGCTCACACGGTGGAGAGAGAGCTGTAGTCTTTCTTCCTCTTCTCACAAGGATCCTCAGGTCATGGGGCCCCACCCTCATGACCTCATCTGAATCGAATTCCCTCCCAAAGGCCCCATCTCCAGTTTGATTGGATATAGAATTTAGGTTCAAAATTATTTTGTCTCAGAACTTCAAAATTATTTCTACACCATCTTCTTTCTAAATATATTTTTTGAAATAATTTCAAACAATGAACAATTACAATAGTTCAGTGGGGCCTTGACTTATGAGTTTAATTCGTTCCGTGATGGAGCTCGTAACTCAAATTACTCGTATGTCAAATCAGAAAGTGAACGAGTGAGACACGTGATGCTGGGCTGATGTTGTGGCGTTCACTGTGACGTTCGCTGAGCCAACTAGCGGTGGGGTATCTGAAGCTGGCTCATAACCCGAATTTTAGCTCGCAACTCAAAGCAAAAAATCAGCGGAGAGTCGGCTCGTATCTCGAAAAACTCATTAGTCAGGACACTCGTAAGTCAAGGCCCCACTGTATAAGGAACTTCATATCCTTCACCCAGATTTACCAAATGTTTGCATTTGTTTATTATTTTATTTTTGTCTTTATCCTTTCCTATTTTTTCTAAACTATTTGAGAGAGAGTTGTAGATAGTCATCTCCTTGACTTCTAAATACTTCAGTGTTTTCTAAGGGCAAGAGTATTAACTTATATAACCACAATGCCATTATAAAATCAGGAATTTAACATTGATACTATACTACTATCTAATCCTCAGACCATATTCAAGTGTTTCCTATTGCCATATAGTTAAATTTATAGCATTTTTCTTTCTGGACCAGGATCCATTTTGCTGTTATCTCTCTTTAATCTTTATTCTTCATGAATCCGAGTCAGTTCCTCAGTCTTTCTTTGTCTTACATGACATTGATATTTTTGAAGAGTATAGGACAGTGCTTCGGTTGAATCTCCATCCATTACATTGTATTCCTGCATCCAGTGTTGTTGGTTAGAATTTGGAGGTGGAAGGACTGAACAAGGGTGCAATTAACTTAGCATAACCCAACCTCACTCTTAAAAAGCCAGGGAGATAAACAAGTCTACTTTTGGAACATCCAGTACCAAAACTCCTCCAGGCCTGTTCAAGCTCGGAATCCCTGGAGATACCATTTAGCAGCTCATTTTGGGCAATTTACTGCTCTTTCAAATGGAACATGAGCTGGGAGAGTGATCGCTATGTTTGGTGCTATCTCAACCAATCTCTTCTCATTCCCACGTTACAAATCTAATCTCTGAGAGGTTGTCTACTGACTTTTGTCAATCACACTTGTAGCTGTCAATAGCAACTATGCTCATATCATATAGAAAATACCAGTGGTCACAATGTGTCTCCAGTTATCACTGTAGGCCACAGTAGTATCAGAAGAGAGTTAGAGTTCCATGACTTGACTTTATGAAGAAGTAGAAGCCTTGGGAGATGAAGAACTAATGAAGGAAGGCCACATAATTTATTAGTGCCACAGCCACATCTTGAATTAATATTCTGACTTATTATTTAAACTTGAAATGATCCAGCAATCCTAAGGAAATGACTATTTAGCAGTGGAAAGAATACAGTGGCCACATTAATTAAATTAATACTGAAAAAGGGGGAGGGGCATAGTTCATGTCTCCATGACTAAGACTCTGTGAATTTGCCAGCATTAAAAAGGCCAGGTAAGTGATATGCATAAAGTAATATTGAAGGGCGCTCTAGGAGGTCAAAAAAAGAGAGACCGAGTGCAATTCATTATTCGAAGAGCATCTTAACTGTCAGCACATTAAATTAAGGGGCCAGTAGCAAAGAGGTCCTTCCCAGTTAACAGCCACAAATGTGAGGGGTCAGGGGTCTCTAATTCAGAGGTAGGACTCTAGCCACATAATCGTGGAGATTTATTGCTCTCCAGTGATGAGTGTTATGAGATCGAGGGTCAACATCCTTCACTACATCTGCTTTTGATAAGCTCTGCAGAGTTAGTTATTTATGTCAAGAGTTCTTAGCCCCAAGCAAAGTGGGGGTGGGGTGGGGTGAAGAGACAGTGAACAGAGAGAGGGGAAGGGCACCGAGCTCACAGGGGTCAGAAGGTTAATACTCAGATACAGGGCTCCATCAATGTCTGCTCAAGGGTTTTCCTGGGTACACATTTACGAGCGTAATGTATGAATTGAAAATGATGATGGGCTTTCATGTCTGTGGAATAGCTCTGGGAATTAAAGCAGAGCATTGCTGTATAATTGTAGAAAATATTCTTCGGTTTCAGTGGAAAACTGTGCCTCATCGATAGCGTGTCCTTCTGAGTTGTCAGATTCTAGATCTGGTCATGGTCTCTGAGCTATTTTACAATGCTTTGTAAGTTGCAGGGAAGTGGTAGGTATGTAAATTCCGTCCTGGGTGATAGTGATTATGGACTTTGTTCTATTTGCAAGTCTTTCAACAGACCTTTACTCTACACAAATCTGTGCTTTTTTGACTTTTCCCCTGGACTGGTTAAAACATTTTCAACTCATAGATTATGCTGCTCAATGTTCTCCCATCATGTGAGTCAAATAAAATATTTAAAATGTGTTAATTTTTATATCTACATGAGAGTCAAGATTTTTACCTTTTCCTGACCAGTATCTTTCTTTTTAAACATAATTTTCTATGGTTTTCTTTGGGTGTGTGTTTTTAAAAATATATTTTTATTGATTTCAGAGAGGAAGGGAGAGGGAGAGAGAGATAGCAAAATCAATGATGAGAGAGAATCATTGATTGACCACCTCCTGCATGCCCCAACTGAGGATCAAACCTGGGCATGTGCCCTGCCTGGGAATCAAACCATGACCTCCTGGTTCAACCACTGAGCCACACCGGCCTGGCCTGACAGTATCTTTTAACACAAAATCCTCCGAGCTTGGTTGTTTGTGGACCAGTTCAGCCACTCTCCTCTCCTTGTTTTTCTGAGGTCGGGTTCTGCATATCATCGCTCTGGAGATTCCTTCCCTGGAACTTTTAAACATCAGTCATTTAAAACAAAACACAGTTGAGACCTTTATTTTTCTTTTTTGATGCTGTTTTCAGCACTGTTGGGTTTATTGATTTAAAATCACAGGACTACAAATCTAAAGTACTTACCTGCTGAACCCGGTGTGCATCCAGGAGCTGATCGAAGTTGGTGGTGGTACGAGAGGGCAGTGGGAAAGAAAATGTCAGGAAACTGGAAACAGAAGAGGTTCTTTATATATCTCACCCCAGTGCAGGCATTTCAGAGCAGGAAATGGCACAGTTCATGGCAGACCCAGACCTGGCATCCATATTTCCTGGTTGGCAAGTCTGCCCTTTTCTTCAGAAGAAGAGGAGAGGAGAGAGAAGCCTGAACGTTTAGAAGCCCTCCTGTTGTGAGCTAGGAAGTGTCCCAGGAAGCAGTCACACGTGCTTATGTCTTCCCACAGCTAATGTTATTGGGGGAGACCGGCCCAATAAGCCAATTGAGTCACACACAGGAAACACACAGAGCGGGGGAGCTTACGGGATAGAAGTGAGCGAGTGAGTTCCAGTCATTGGCGGCATCCGCAGGTGGTCAGGTAGGTGCCCCCCTCAAGCCAGGTGGCTACGGCGGTGGCACGTGTCCAGTGGAGTGGAAGTCCGGCAGGAATCTGAGAGTGACCCGTGGTACAGCCACGCTCAAGGGTTGTGTGGTCAGAGCTCTGAGTTCTTATAGCCCAGAGGGGTGGAGGTTCCACTCATACGGGTGTCCAGATGGAGTCTTTATCCCAGCATCCAGACTTGTGGTTTTGGGCATTCTGGCCTCTACTAAGGTGTTCCCATGTCAAGACATAGTACTTGACAGTGGTCATGGCTGACAGTGACTCCATATTGGTTTGTCTAAAGTGTCCAAAAATTCCTCTCTGCTTTTGCTCCGTATACCCCCAGCCAGACCTCCAAACTGTCCAATGCAATGACTGTATCTCTGACGCCTTAATCTGAAGACAACGGCCCAGGTGACGGAAGATGAATGCAAGTTCCCTTTCACCTGCCTACCATGCGCACCATCTTGAACAGCAGGAAGAGAGGGAGGGACCACAGCTCCAGAGAAGGGCCTGTGGAGAAAGGGCCCTCCCTTTGTCCCTCGCTGCTTTTCTCATGAGCTGGAGGAAACATGATGTTGAGTGATCTTGGGTGACTCACAAAAATTCTCAGACTCTTCTGTACAAGACGAGGTGGGTACAGACAATCTTAAGGCTCATTTCTATTCAGACACGGTAGGAGGTCTGATGGTCTGTTGAAGTGGGAAGCAATCAGCTATTCCTGTGGCTTTCTTTGGAATTAGATACCTTCAGTTGGGTCATCCACAAAGGATCCGAGGGTACTGCTCAGTGTGATGGAGTTATATGCAGGATTTCCTTGGCTCCATAGTAGTCTGCATGGGGCATTCCTTGGGGCTTCTGCCCACTTTAAATGGATGGTCAATCCTAGGTCACTTGATTATATTTCTGATCCAGTAAAGTCTTCTTCATGGGATGTTGGACATCAATGAAGAAATTTTGGTGTCTAACAAAAGAACATACTCAAAGTTTGAATATTAAAAATAAATTTTTTGAAACGTATGTCTTCCCTAAATGCTCTTAAAGCTAATAAAATAATTATTAAGTACCGACAGGAAAAGTTAACTTCACACTCAATTTCTTTTCGCTTTGTCTCAAAATAGAATTCAAGCAAAATGCAATCTTATATAAAAATGTCCATCTTCCAACCAAATGACATAATGAAAATTAAGATTAAATAATTCCATTCCTTGGAGTACAGTTTTGTTTTTTTTTAACTTTCAAAGTATTTTGCAGCTGTTACCTTTTGGATTTTAAAACAACTGTGACAGCTGTTTTCATTTTTAGATGAAGCTCCAAGAGGTTAAGTGACTTAGTCAGTCCCACATCTGTTAATGAAAGAGTCAGAACTAAAACCCACTCTCCTGAGCCCTAATCTTTTCCTCTTTATATGGCACCATCTTACTTCCATTAGTTAGGAATGAGGGTTTCCTTTAATCATGAAACTCCTTCCCTTCTGAAAGATATTAAAGTAAAGGTATATAATTTCCAAACACACACACACACACACACACACACACACTCCAAAAACCAAGACGTAGATGATTTATAATTTATTACTTAGATCAACTTCCATTTTAGAAAAGACAGAAACAAAATATATAATTCATATTTACAGTGTTTACATTGGAACATATTTACACCATAGATATTAAGTACAAAATAGCATAGAAAACTCTAGGACACAAACAGTAAGGACCACAATTCCAGCAGAGAATTCTCTGGTTACGTTTCCCCTTACACGTCAAAGTGCATTAGACTAACTGTTGCCCAACCATTTCGCTAATTGAGCCCGTTACTCTTTCATCTTTTTAGCTTGATGGTCTCTCCTACAGAGCCCTTGTTTAGTGTAATTAGTAATTAATCTTCCCACACCACTCTCTTGGGTTCACCTTTGATCCTTAGGATACCTATTCCATCGCTGTGGTTCAGGCCATTGGCCCTTGTGGGTTTCCAGATGGCAGTGCCTTCTACTTAAAGGAGCCGCTGGACTCATTTGCTCAAGTTCTCCCCATGTGGGAGCAGTAAAGCTACGTATTAAGGAATAGGCTGATTTGTTCAGCTACGTCGATACAGAATATTCCAGTTGTAAAGACTATCTAGCGCTGTTCTTTATAATGCCAAGGCCCAGAGAGGGTTGACATTTAGTGCATCAGTAGCAGAACTGAGACTGGAACCTGGGTCTTCTGACCCCCATGCAGGGCCCTTACCTGCTGTCCCTCTGGCTGGGATGGAGTTGTTCAGAATTCCAGGTTGCAGGCTACCTAGATGCAGTGAAGTGGGAGGCAAGCAGTTTCAGAGATATGGGTATGGGTTAGCTGGGGCTTGGCTCTCTACTTCAAAAACATTTGCCCCTTGTGAAGCTACCTGGTCATAGGTCCTTAGGCAAACCCCACCCACCTGGGATGTTTTCCCTGGGGTTCACTTTTAGCCTGGAAGTTATTGAAATGAAACGAGACCCTACCATCAAGGGGGGAAAAAAAGCTATCTTGGGCCTGGTATGTTCAGGCAAGGCTAATTGAATCATGGGTAATTAAAAATCAAAGTCAGAAACGGGAAGGACAAAATAATCCACAGAGAAACACGTTTTGTTGAAATAGCACCTGATCATGGGAAGAAAAGCATAAAGGTGGCATTGAAAAGGACCCGTATTTTAATGGCAGTGTCTATCCGAGAGCTTGCTTCCTGCTTTAAGCAAAGCACTTTCCTATATCTTCATAAGTAATTACCAGCCTTCCAAATACCAAAGGTGATTAGAAAAATAAATTGAGTGCACCAAAAAAAATCCAAAATTAAGAATGATAATAGAATAATAGTGAAAATGGTCACAATAAAGAGAGAGACAGTACTTAAAACACCAACATATGTCAAAAGGTATTTACATATATAAAGTTCGCTACAGCACAACATCCATAAAATGGGGGTATAAGATTTAAACATTTCTGAAATTATCTGGAAGCTGTGAGAAGCAAGGGAAACAGTTCCATTATCAAACTCATTACGGAAATAAAAGGCGGTGCATTTAAACATTGCACCAAATGACAAGAAAATAAAAAAGCTTCAATGAAAGTGTAAAGGTAACAAATGCTTAAAATCCAGTTGCTGCAATGAACTGGCTGGGGAGACCAGCCTGGAATTGCCATGGAAGTTTGCAAAGTACAGCTGGGCGGAGAGGAAGTGTTGGGGATACGGGAATCAGGTACCTTGCCCCTCGCATTGTTTTTCTGGTGAAATGACATCTTTTTACTGAATCACTGAAATATACGTTTCTGTAATCTTTCTTACAAAGGAAGCTCTTAGGGAGTCATTGAAATTCTTTGGAGCCTTTCTTCAGATCATCCATGAAAGAGGCCGCGGTGCTCAGTGGAGTCTGGCGTCACAGAGGGCTGCTGGAGGAAAGCCATGGTCTGAGGCACAGGGGTGCTGCCCAGAAGGTCAGTATGAGAGACTGAGTCTGAGGTGAGACCTTGGGAAGCTCACAACAGCCATCATGCTCTTGAGTCACATCAAAGTGGAATGCGTTTCAGAGGCTGGGAGGAGAAGCTCAAGACGCCCCAGGAAGGATTCTTCCCGCCATGGCCAGCGGTTGGTGTGGACAAGCCGGGAGCTGGAGCCCTGATGGTCAGAACCGTGTGCGTTTTGGAGAAGCCAATGTGAGTGCCTCGGGCCCTGGGGAGGGACATTTCAAACACGAACACTTCTGAGAGGCTATTTCAGAAAAGAAAACGTAAACCGGAGACACCTGACTTCTGTTTCCAACGTGGGGACATCTCGGTCTACGATTAGGTTACTGTTTGGGCGGGGCACAGAGGCTGTGCCCCAACACAGCACCAGCCAGCTCCGTTGAGTTTGTGTGCCAGATAATGTCATATTTCTCGGCCAGTAGGTACCGACGAATGCTGCTCTGTGCTGCCTCTACTCCTACTTGGCGAGGGTTTCTAGGACATGCTTTTGTGTAGTTCACGCACAACCATGTTCCCAGAGACAACACGTCCCCCTGCACGAACCCGTGGCAATGCCTTCCAGTAGCACATAAAACACAGGCGTTGCTTTCTTTTCTCTCCAACACAGTTACTATAAACCCTTTCGGCCAGATGACAGCTACAGAACCACGTAGATTCTTGACAGTTGGTCATTCTAGAGCACACACTGACTGCCAAGGCCCAGGTGACGGGAACCCTGCAGGCCTCTCTCATTCATGGGAAAGAAACACTGGGCGTCTCGGATGGCTCTGGAACGGGCTTGCTTGGTTTGGGCTAAGCTATACAGCAAAGAGTTGGTTTTTAAGAAAAAGATTAGCTCTTCTATTTTATGCCACAAATACCTGGCACTGGGTTTCTCTGAAGGTCTCATCACATGTTAGAGACCTCGCCTCAGATTCCATCCATCCAGGAACGGGAGGAAACCCAGCGGATTTCCGAAGGAAAAGAGGAAACCAGCACAGGGAACTTTAGCTCTTCCTTGTTCACTGCAGCTTTCCATCCAGGTTTGGTGGGGAGGGGCCTTTATCAACTCAGGCCTGAGCCAGAACATATCTTTAAATTAGAAATAAGTAGGACCTGTGTGGTGAAAACAAAACCAACCAACCCCTGGTAGGCATGAGGAAAAGTGCATTTGACCGACAAAAATCAACAAAAAGTTATTGAATGATAGTATCCCCCTTAGTCTCACCCTTTCATTTTAAAGACACTCTTTGCACGATAGCCCTGGCTTCTGCTGAGATGCAGCATTCCGTGGGTCTGTACTAAGGCGTTTGCTGTGACACATTGAACTTAAAACCAGTAGGAAACCCTGGAGGCTTTGCTTATGACCCTGAAACCAAAACAGAAAGAAAACAAAGCATTTCCTCACCAGTCGGTCTTCATAACGATGTTTTACCAGACTGAGAATAGAAACTAAAGTAAAAGTAGGCATTTCTTTTCTTATGGGGACATAATAAGATAATGATGCATCCTTTCTGTTTACATGGAAGTCACCAGAAGTGTTTGATCGGAAAACAAAACTATCAGAGGAGATGGCAGATCTATCTCCCCAAGGCACTCCTTCTGGGAAGTGAGCTAGACTGATGCTCATGGACTGAACTGAGAGATGGGGACAAGGACAGAGGGAGCCACGTGGTCTGAGAGTGAGAAGTAGATGGAGGGAGAACTGGGAAAAAACAACAACAAAAAAACAGAACAAGGGCAGATGCAAGATAAGGAGGGGAGAGGTTCTCAGGGGGTGCCAAAAGGAGAAGGGGTTGGCCAGGAAGACAGACACTGAGCTGCTGGCCTGGGGGTCTGAGCCCTCCGGGGTCAGAGATAGCCAAGAGGCTTTGGGAGCCATTTGGGAAAGCACCAAAGCGGCAAGAAGGTAGGCACCTCCCAAACGCTCCCCATCTGCTGGGCCTGGTGGGCGATGGAAGAATGAGGCCCCCTGAGACCAGCCACTGACCTGCTGCCCAGGATAGGCCCTGTGTTAAAATGACCTTTTCTTGGTGACAGGCACCTGGGAGAAAGGGCTTCCAGAGGGGGTCAGGGTGGGACAGCCATGCGTGTTGTGGGGGGTGGATATCTGGGGTAAGGGGCGGGGCTTAGCACCAAGTTGCCTTCACGGGAGGCACTTTGACCAAAAGGAGAGCTCAAGGGAAATAACTTTTTAAAAGTCACAGGACAAATATAACAGTTAGCAAAAAGAAGACATCTTGTATAACATTAAGACAGAAATGATAGAGCAACTTAAACCATTAGCAAATTATATGCAGGTAAATGTTTTCTTCCACAAAATCTCCCCACTGCCCTCAGTATGGACAGGCCCTAACCAAAAATAATTACCTCCAGGGAAAAGGTAATTAATTAGTGCTTTTCTCATCTGGGGATTCGCCTGGGAAACCTTTTCCCTACCTCCTACTCCACACAACGTTGATGAGATAAGCTGTTGACCTTCCTTAGGCAATTCTGAAAATTAGGTTCTGACTTACAAAACAACACCAAGAAAACATTTAAACCTCAATGAACTGCACTGAAGTTTCCTGCATGACGATTTTTCGTCAATGAAATAGAACTTTTTCTACTGAAATACTAAGGGGATGATTGTTAAACCCAAGGTGAAAGATGGACGACCTGGGGTCTCGCCCACCATGTCGGAGAGGGCACAGGTGGGGAGGATGAGGAGGGCGGGAGGCTGCTGGGGAGGGGGAGGCAGGCCCCGCATAAACAGCACACACCCGTCTGATGCTGGAGCCAAAATGGGAAACATTCTCATTCAACCAGAAATACGGATAAAGCAAGATTTTAAACATTGCCGGTTTTTCTCTTTTAGGGAAAAGAACAAAAAGCCCCTATGGATGGTTATGGACTTTAGTTTTAAAAAGCAACTTCCCAGGGCAGTCCTCACGTCCCGCCCCAGATCAGCCACCATGTCTCCTTTGTGATGCGGCGTCCGCAGTGTTTGTGAACGTGGCCCTCTGTGTGCACACACGAGAGCCCCCTTTGAACCTAATTTTGCCAGAAGTTTTAATGAACCATTTTTCAAGTTACTCCAGTTAATTGAGGTTTGACTATGAAAAGCAAGGCTTTTTCAGAACAGTGAACACGAACCCTCACGTTGTCCAACCTTCGTACAGTACAGTTCTCTCTCGGGTGTGCCAAGTCATGTCACGGAGATGTTCTCCCATCACCTGTGGGGCTGGGGCCGGCAGAACCTGCCTGAGGCCACAGAGGAGGGAGTGGAGGCTCAGAGCCTGGGAGGCCCTGCCCCAGGTCGCTCTGCGGGGGAGGGGCTGAGGGTCAGCGTGCAGGCCTCCTGCCTCCAGGCCAGAGTGCTTCCCCACTGGCCGAAGGCACTGCAGGCACGTTTATTTTGGCCAACATTGTAATAAAACACTTAGTTTTTGGAATGAGTGGAGTGTAAGAAAAATCTCTTAGCAGGCGGTTTCACTGCATGTCTTACAGGGAAGTGAGCCCAGGGACTGGCGGTATCCTCTCTTAGAAGGGGGCTGTGATGGATCTGTCTCCCTCGATGGTTGCTGGTTCAGAGCGGATGGCTTGCTGGCAGGTGATGAAAACCATTTGACTGTATACAAATGTCCAGGATTCTGTGAGTCATCGATAGTCCTCAAGCCCATTCACTTGTGTGTCATGTCATGTAAGGATGTGGGGATGGCAAGGAGAGTTGGGCAGCTGGTTAACTGGGCCGTAAAAAAGGCCAGTGGCACCCACTGTGCCCCACGTCATGTCTGGATCACCACTGGATCCATTAACCATGACTTCCGCCACATCCAGTTATGCACATGCGCCCGTGTCCCCAAAGGGGGCTGAGATGGACCCAGGCCGTTTGTCCGCAACCCTGGATGAGCTACTCCTACTCCGGTAAAGAGGCTGCCGTCCCTACTTACAATACACATCCAAGGCTGGAAAGAGGTGGAGTTGTCAGTGAAGGTGGGACTGTGATTGACAAGCTTTGTGAACCAGACACTCTGAATGGGAAAAATAGTAAACTTGTTCTAATGCGTTTTCTGTAACCTAAGGGGCTGAGAAAAGATGTGGATTTAACGTGAGAACGTGGGCCCTGGTGATCCAGCCTCCCCAGCCTGGAATCGGCTGAGAGAGGAATCCCTCTAAGGGTGAGCTATTCAGGAACACTCAGGGCCCCTTGTTCCCGCCTCGTCTGTCCCCCTTCCCTTTCCATCCAGGTGTCATTTGAGTTCTGATCTTAACTCCCCACCAGATGAGACTGGAGGTGAGAACAGGGGGTGTTTATCTTTGTTCCCCAACAATATGCACCTGGCCCCGAATTCTCAGGCCCTGGGTAAACAGGTTGTAGCTCTAGGGAGCCAGGAGTCATTGCTGGGGCTTGGCCTGGGGGCTGGGGGAGGGCTGGTGTGTTGGGTCACGGGTTAGTGTGACCTTACCTCCTGGTTTGCCAGGTTGACTTCTGTTGTCAGGGCATAATGATTAGTGCCTCCTTCACTTGCAAAGTGTCCTGGACTGAACAGGAGAACACGGCCACCCTACGGAAGAAGCGGGCAGAGGGTGGCCTGCCCGTGGTGGCCACGGGAGAAGGAAGGCAGTGGGTGGCTAATTTCCAGGCACTGTCCCTTCGACAATCTTGCTAAAGGCAGATGGTTTATTCAAGATCCTCTTGAAGATACTGAATGTAGATTGCTGCCTCTCCATCGGTGTCAGCTCAGTCCTGGCTGGGGCATCTCAGGGCACCAGACTGGACGCATGGGGCCCTTGGCTCTGAGGACCAGACCAGGGTTCCAACCCAGGAAAGAACGTTGTGTCTTCCTCTTGAAGACTGATGTTCTCTGCTTTACTAGCTCGGCACGCTCATCAGCTTATGACATTTGAAAAGCCCAGGGAGTCAAAGGGTCAACGGTGGCAGCACCAAAGGGAGTTAAAGGAAATCTGTTGAGAAGGAGTTGGGAGAGGTGGCCGGCCTCTGGCCCCGCCTCCTGGGGAGACTGCCCAAGGTCAGGACCTGGCAGCTCCTTCGTCAGAGAGGTTGCTCAAAGAAAGGCAATTCTCCACGAGGAATGGGCACCCCAGAGCCCTGAGACGGCGGCAGCAGTAGAGGGCCCAGCGACGGGCGCGGCAGAAGCCCCAGCAGACAGCTGGGGAGACGGGTGCAAGCCTTGCTCTTCGGGCTGGGCTCTGGCTCTTGGAGAGGGCAGACGGCCATGCTCTCCTGAGGCCACCCTCTGGTCACCCTCTCGAGCCAGGCCCCCGGGAAAGGTTCGGCTGGCGACCCTCTGTCCAGGGCAGCTCCGTCCTCTCACTCCTCCAGGGAAAGGCGCTTCCCCAAGGCTCTGGGTGGGCTGGCTTCACTTCTTGGCAACTAACCACGGACTCTGGCCCTTGAGGGAGTATAAAGAAGGGAATGTTTCAGACAGAACCCTGTGGGTGATTGGCCCATGGGGGTGCCTCCCGGGCCGGGTGATCCCACAGGATCGGCTGACCTTGCCTTAAGTCCAGCACCCTCCCTCCCCCAATTTGGACCTGCCCTCTCTGTCCACTTTCTTCCAACACAATTCCATTTGCCGTCCCCTGATCAATTCCATTTGATCATCCCCTGGCCCAGGATCATGCTCCATGGAAGATGCTATCAGGGAAAGGAGCATGAGGCAAAGGAGGGGACTGCCTGTGTGTCAGCCAGCTCCTCCCTCTGCTTTGTAATCCCTGCTGGGCCCACTGGGCTCGCTCTTCACTCTGGCGGTGCTGTGTTCTCTTCATTCCGGCCATGCTGGCTGCCAGTGTCCGCATGAAGCACCTAGTACATAGTCCTCACCCTGCTGGGCATCCCAGCCAGCTCCTGGCCTTATAGCCCCATCCTCCCCTCCCCACTGCCTGTACCTAGTAGTTGCTCAGTAAAGTAGGTCGATAATTCAGCAGGTCGTAGATGTTTATGAGCCCGGACCATGGGCTGGGGGGAGACCAGACCTAGGTCCACTGGGAGCCTAATGAGTAAGGAAGTCCCTCCCTCTACGAGCTCTCTGTCTAACACGGAAGCCAGCTTTCCCGTTCTAAGGGACTGCGGAGGAAGCAAAGAACACAGAGTTCCTGGTTGTTCCAAGGAGGGAACTCATCCAACCGAGGAGTCCAGAAAAGTCTCCCCCGAGCTGTGGTGTCTCACGGGGCCTTGAAAGGAGGGTAGCATGTTGACAGGCGAGAAGGAAGGGCATCCCAGGCCAAGGCCCAGCATGGCACAGGCGTGGAGGATGGGGAAGCAGAGGAGGCCCGTAGGGCCGGTGAGTGGACCCGGCAGCCCCTCGGGGAAGGCCCAGTCTGTGCTGAAGCCTTGTCCCCAGCTCAGTTCTGCTTCTATGTCAACAGACCTGGGCTATTCTCCGGGGGCCGAGCTCTTCTGGAGCCAGAGGGTCCCTTTGTGCGGAGAAGCCTGCTCGGAGTAGAAGGCCCAGCTCCCCTCCCGGGCCCTCCTGCGCCTCCCTCACCGAGCAAGCAAGGAGCCTGCTGATTCCAGGGAGCGCCACGCTCCAGACTTCTCCTTGGAGACATGAGTGGCGGTTCCCTGCCCCTGCCCCTGCCTGCCTTCTCTGCTCTCCATCTCCGTGCGCGGTTCCTCCTTTCCGAGCCACGCACCAGGCCTGTCCTCTCCTTTTCAGGGCTGTGGAGTCTCATGTGCTCCACGTCTCAAGTGCCTGAGAATGTGTCCCGGTGCAGGGCAGGGGTGAGGCCCACCGTGGAGTGTGAGGTGGCGATGGAGGGGTGCAGAGAGCCTGAGATGAGGGAGGCTGGTGAACGGGCCACGGCAGCACAGTGGCCCTGACCTTGGTAGGAGGTTGGGGACCCCCTGTCAGTCTGGTGGTTAGACCTGTAGCTCAGTCTCTGATGAATTTGGCAGCCGGACACCAATGTGAGAGGCACCCTCTGCCACGGGCCTGCCCTGGGGGCGCTGACCCGTCACCTCCTGTGTGGCCAGGGCCCCCGGGGGATGCTGCTGGTTAGAGTTAGGAAGCACACGCATGCCACACAGGTTTGCAGTGCCAACTCCATGCATAATAGCATCACAGCCAGGAGCTCTAGGGGAGGGACCGGAATGCTACCAGGAGCTGAGTGGTCAGTGGAGTCTGAAGGTTTCGGGGAGTCAGAGGTCACTCAAGACAGCGTCCTCACTGGACATGCCGGACAACTGATACCTGGAGTAAGTCGCCTGCTCCGGGTAGTGGAGAAAGGACTAGAACTGAGCCTCCAGCTCGCTGGCCAGTGCCCACCTTTTTCGTGGACTAACTCGACTCTCCTCGTGTCCGTGGCACTACCTTCTGCCCAGTGAAGGCAGAGCCCGCGAAGGGAGGCCAGCGTGGGCCTGGCAGGGAGGAAACACAGGGCGCTGAGCCGGTACGTGGTGTGTGTGTGTGTGTGTGTGTGTGTGTGTGTG
Source organism: Myotis myotis (assembly GCF_014108235.1). Lineage (NCBI taxonomy): Eukaryota > Metazoa > Chordata > Mammalia > Chiroptera > Vespertilionidae > Myotis > Myotis myotis. The sequence continues at coordinate 40,797,350 of NW_023416319.1, read as the reverse complement.
TGTGTGTAGCTTCCTTTGGCTCACATGACTACAGAGGCACAAGTTGGTGAGAGCCACTGTCACCCTCAGGGCACTGGCTCAGTCTTTGTCAAGCCAGGTGTTTGCACGTCTCCAGGTAGAGTGCTGGGCAGCACGTCCCCTGCGCCAGAGCACAGAGCACGGGCCAGGGAGGGAGCCAGAGGAGGCAGCGGCTCTCAGGGCCAGGGCCTTCCAGACATCACCAGTTGGGGGGTAATTTGGCCCCTGGGGCAGGGCTGGGTTCATGGCTTTCTCCCTGGGCTGGCAGGTCTCAACAGGAGGGGCTGCACGTCCCCAGAAGGGCCTGCGTGTCTTTACCTCCATGAGCCCTCTCTGCCCCGCAACCCTGAGCGGCCCTTCCCTGATCCTTTCCTCTGGTCTGCACCTGCACGTCCTCCCAGCACCTGGTTGTCCCTTGTCCACTGGGCTGCTGGCGTGAGTTTGATCCCCACTACTCTGCCAGCTTCCTGCCACTTGCTTCCCTATTTCTAATCTCCCTGCGCCACTTTTGATGCAGACTGGAGTTAAGGTCCAAGTGGAGAGGCCCGGGGGTCCCTGGAGTCAGGAGGGTGGGGCTGGGGGTGTGCAGCTCACAGCCTGTGATGGGAGGAGGTCTTGGCAGAGGAAGCACCAGGCTACTTGGGGAGACAAGGAGCTTGTGTATGCAGGGGGGAGGGGAGGGGAGGGGGGAAAACCTGTGAACTGCCACCCCCTGTGGAGGGCAGCATGGGCACTGAAACCAAGCAAATCATTTCTTTTTTCTCTGAGCACCAGGCAGCCTGCAGTGGAATGTGCTGAGGGCCTCTCTGCCCTCCACCTCTTTGGGGTTTCCTGCCACTTCCTCTGTACTTACTTTCCCTGACTCTGAATTTTCAACTTTTCTTTGCACACATTTCTATTTTATTAACTATACTAGAGGCGCGGTGCACGAAATTAGTGCACGGGGGGAGGGGTTTCCCTCAGCTCGGCCTGCACCCTCTTGCAATCCTGGACCCCTCAGGGGATGTCCCTCAGGCTGCTGGTTTAGGTCGGATCCTGCAGGAATCCCTGTGGATCGGGCCTAAACCGGCAGTTGGACAGCCCTCTCACAATCCAGGACCCCTAGCCTCTGCCTGCCTGCCTGATCGCCCCTAACCACCTCTGCCTTACCCCCGCCATGGTGGCTTCATCTGGAAGGACATCCGGAATGATGTCCGGCAGGTCATTCGGCTGTCCGATCTAATTAGCATATTATGCTTTTATTATTATAGATTATTGTGAAGGACTTCAAACCCTCGCCGTATTAGCTGGGGGATAATAAGCAAATGGACAATGGTGGGACTGAAGTACAGCTAGAGGCTTCTGTTGGCCAAAGGGGATTCAGCTAACAGAATCCCAGTGTCGGAAGCTTCCCAGTGAATGCTGGGATCCTCAGTGGGTTCCGACCAGGACTGAAAGGGGATGAGGCAGTGGGGCTAGCACAGCCAGATCCTCGGGGTCTCAGACGGGGTGAGGAAGCAGAGAAAGCGGTGAGGAGAGCGCTTCAAGGTGGAGAGCTCAGCTCACGGAGCTGAGGGCGAGGCAGTGGGCTGCTCCCGCCATAAAATAGAAAAGAAATTATATTTGATGACTGCTCTGATGGGAAGGGGAAGCAAACCCTGCCTGGGTTCATGATTACATATTACGGAGTAATTTTTTTCTTCTTAAAATAAATGAAAACTGAAGTATTTTCTCAGCCCCTGAAAGTACTTGGCTGTGACGAGTGGCGAGGCTGGCCCGACGGGGCCATAGGAGCTGGTCAGTGTTACCCGGAAAGCGCTGGCCCCTGACCCTCGCCCTCGGTAGGAAAGCACCTGTGCCAGCTGGTGGCGTGGGCCTGGGCCCCTCCCTCCTGCCCTGTCACGTGGGGAGGGGCAGATGAGCTCCATTCAGTGCCGTGGAGGTCAGCTCTCGTTCAAGTGCTCCACTTCTCAAACGAGGAAGCCAGGACTCAGAGGAGGAAGCTGTCTACATCCGAGTGGACATTTAGAGTGAGAATGCTGGGACAGTCCCGGCTTTGGGCAGCTTTGACACGAGAGTTTGTGAGTGAGACCTCACCAGCAGCGTGGCGGGTCTCAGGACGGGAAGCCCCCCATGTAGCAGTCCTGTGACTGTGTGCGGCAGGTGTGAGCTTAAGTTTGCCTGTGTACCCTCTACAAAGAGAGGATATAGAAAGAAAAGTGAAAATGACAGCACAATGAGAGGGTGTTTAAACTACTCAAGTAGTTTGTTATTGTCACGACCTTCAGAAGCCCCAGTTTATGTTGTAAAGCGCCTGGCGATAAACTTGTGTGCTGCACCAGTTGATTCTTTTGTCTCTACGATAGGTTTCCTGAGACCTCTCCTAAGCAAGGTGCTATGAAGAGGCAGCAGTAAAACTCTGTTTCTTAAAAAACAAAAGCAACTTTAGATGGACCCAATCTGGCCCAGATTCATGACTGTTTGCTGCCTGTTCTTTGTTGGAGTGAAATGGCAGCTGAGGCAAAGCTTTCAACTGCTGGTTGTGGGTGGACCTTACAGAGCTGTATCAACTCACGGCCACCAACAGCAATAGCTGATGCTGGTCACGAGCTCAAAGGAAGAAAAACAGAAAACTACCAACAAACAAAAGTAGCAAATAGCCCTTTGTAAGTAAGTCTGGGGCCTATGGGGGAGCTGGGGGGGGGATGGTGGTGGTGGTGCATTCATCACAACTGAACCCTAAGTGCTCGAATGTCACCGTCACGAACTTGGAACATGTTACAGTGGACATTGCTGAACGGAGTCCCCTCCCTCCTGTCGGGCTTCACATCTCAGAACAGTACACTTCCGGGAACCCTGCTTCTGGGACCTTCTGCTTTCACAAGAAGTAAGGTATTTAGTTTAATGACTAACCAGGATCATGAACTGCTGCTATGTTTCTTTCTTTCTTTCTTTTTTTTTTTTAATAATGAAAATCCATAAGAGTTTCAAAGGCACTTAGACACACCTGGCAGACACCACGGACCTTCATGTTTGTGTGGTTTCACACATGGGCTAGCCAGCACCTTCGTGCTGGTTGGCTCCCTTTGGCAGCAGAACACAGTAATTTATTAAGTTTCCATACTTAATAACTGTGCACAAATATCATGCAAACATGTGACCATCTCAGAAAGTGTATTAGAGTCATAGACTTTTGTATAAAACATCTTGTAAACAAAAGAGGAGAGGTTGGTATTTTCTGTACAAAATATGCAGGTTTTTACTTTTTTTTTTTTTAATAATCTGTAAGATGCATCATACTTCGGGCACTTTCCAAAAGTAAAAACTGTATAAAAATAAATATTCTATGTACAGACACACACACAGGCCAATCCCAGGTTAGAGGCATCACTGCAAAACAAAAACAAACACAGAACAACGTAGAGTTAGTGCCAGTGGGTCTCTGGGTGTTTATCTCCCGTGTGTGAAAGGAGGCAGACCTTGCTCTGGGCGGGATGGGCGTTCTGGATGGGCAATGGGGGTTGAAAACCCTGGTTCTGACCCTCTGCACCCTGAGGGTGGGAACCCGCTTTCGCCTTCCAGTCCCTCCCCTTCCTGGCCACTAGAGGGCACTTTCTGTCCATGCTGCCTCTGGAGGCTGGGCAGTTGAATTCCTGACCATCCCGGACTGGAGTTATGATATGAACCAACAGACAGGAGGCTCTCTAGCTGCTCTTCCAAGACAACGGTAGCTCTAGATAGAGGCTGTTCGTCGCCTGCAAAGCACAACCATCTCTATTCCCGAACCAACAGCAGCAACCTTGAAGGAGAAATTCTTACTCTTAGGGGGCAAGGGGTCTCACTCAACACATCTCTTACCTGCTTCTGTAGAGCTGTGACTAGGTCTAGGGAAGTGATGGCGAACCTATGACATGCGTGTCAGAGGTGACACGCAAACTCATTTTTTTGGTTGGTTTTTCTTTGTTAAATGGCATTTAAATAGATAAAATAAATATCAAAAATATAAATCTTTGTTTTACTATGGTTGCAAATATCAAAAATTTTCTATATGTGACATTGCACCAGAGTGAAGTTAGGGTTTTTCAAAATGCTGACACACTGAGCTCAAAAGGTTCGCCATCACTGGTCTAGGGGGACTTGCCGGACGAGGAGGCACAGCCGGAGGGACAGATTCTTGCGGAGGCATCGGCCTGGGGTGCCGAACTTTCCTCTCCCTGGTGAGAGTGCTTTAGGTACCTGGGCAAGTAGGTGCTTCACCAAGGGCCTGGGGTCTTGGCTTCACCACTTTTACCCAATGCCATGAACGAATGAGATTTGGGCATTCAGCATAGAGGACCATACTTAGCTCATTGTCGGTATGATCCTGCTGCCACGGGGACAGGACCGGTTTAGCTAAGCGCAAACTCTGGGCCATGCTGGGGGTTACAAGAAAAAGTCTTTGATGGGGGGAAAGGTGGAGGCAGGCTGTGGGGGGACAGCATGGCAGTGTTATCGTTGCCAGGGACCAGGCTAGGTTTCTGGATTAGTATACCGATGGCCCAGGCCTGGCTGGGGAGCTCTGTGTGTCGGGGGCCGCGGCTGAGTGGGACGGTTGTGTGCCAGGGCACAGCCCTTTGAGGTCAGATGGCTTTGATGATGGCAAAACCCAAGGCAAGTGTGAATAAATGACGGCTCCATGTTAGAAACCCTGGGCCGCAGGTCTCGCGTGGAAGCATGAAGCTCTGACACGTACATTCAAGGGAAGGGGCGAGCGGTGAGCTGGCCAGCCTCTACGTGGAGGGATAGAAGCCATGTGGATTTATAGTTTAAGAAACTTAGATTTCTTACATCTGGATAAATGTCATCGTATGGCTTAAATGACCTCAGATGAACACTCTGAGAATAGCTAATGACGACTAATTTTAAAACAAGGTCTAGAGCTCCTTGGAGAAAAGGTAGTGTATACATTAACCATACAAAGCACACAGATGTCATCTGCGTGGCTGCATGGAAATTCCATACACTGGGCTTGCTGGTGCCTTAAAAAGCACGTTTAAATGTTCTCCCAGTGTGTGCAGTGCGTGGGATGTCCAATGGGCACCCTGCCTTTGGGATCATCCCCTTTCCGACCCACACCGTACTGCCTCATCTGCAGAAAGGCCCGGATGGAAATGGTGCATGCGTAGCACACGGTGGAGCACAGCGCCCCGAGGACACCTGTGCCCCAGGCACAGCGGGCCGCTGGGAAGACTCACCTTGTTCCAGCAGCCCTGGACTGGTAAGCCATCTTCGCCCTGCGGAGCGGAAGGAAGCACACGGCTCAGACTCTCCGGGCGGCCCATGGAGCAGGCAGCACAGGGGCAGCAGGACCACACACTGTGGCGGCTGGTCAGGACCCGGCCCCTGCCTGCTCTTGTCTATTTCTTTTCTATTCCTGCTTCCTCCCGGTCAGGGCCTTGGGAGGAGGCAGGAAGCAAGCCCATCCGTCTTCCCGTTGGCTCAGGTCACATGAAGTTACAGTGCGAGCCCAAGAGGGGCTGTCCCAGCCTGAGGGTCGGTGAGCAGAGGTGACCTGAGAGCCATGGGAAGAACAGCCTGCTCTCTGCTCTGGCTGCACGGGAGCTGCGTGCTCAGGGGCAGGTCCCCTCAGCACCGGGCAGCCTGCTTCCTCCTCCCTAAGCCTGGGGAAGGCAGGGCTGCAGGAAGTGCCTGCTTAGGTGCCGCCAGCCCTCCCATTCTCTTATTCTTTCCTCTTCCTCATCAGTGGCCGGAGGAGAGAGGTAGTTCCCATCTGATAAGCAATAAGGAGGAGGGCACAGAGGGGCATGGCTCTGAGGGGCCTCCCGTGCACTGACAAGGGCTTGCAGGGAATTTGGGATGAAGATGCAGTGGCCGGATGGGGATGAACTGTGCATTGCTGCTCCCTTTGCTGAAGGCACCCCTGGAGCACCGGCAGCCTTGGGGTGTCCCATCTTCTGGGGCCCTGCGCCCTGCCTCTCTGGCCACCCTGGGGGAATCTAGGGACCTCTGGGAGACAAGGTGGGAGTGGGAGGCTGAACCAGGCTAAGACCGTGTACTAGAATGGAAACCCAGATTCTAGAATTCCAGGCTCCAGGGCAGAGGAAGAGATGGACACAGGAATTTCAGGGGACCAGAGCCAGTGATCAGCCCCAGGGAGATGGTGTGAGAGCCCTCTGGGTCCCAGACCAATTTCATCCACCCATGACGGTGCCTACACCTCTCACCTGGCGTTCAGCAGCTGGCCAGCCGGCCTGGAGGCCTTAAGTCTAGTTATCTTGTACTAAAACACACGATCAGTAGTGCCCCCCGCCCCCACACCCATAATCGCACCGTGCAGGAGACAGCAACCAGAAGGAAAGGGGAGTTAGGTGCACTTCCACAGCAAAATTAATGCACATGACACCTCAACATGGGCTGTTATTGGAGAATATGCTAGTTTGCATTAAGGGTCAAATAAACGTGACCTTCATTTGTCCCCTTGGGGTGTGGGAAGGTCTGCAGGGGGAGGTGGTGCATTCCAGGGTTCATGACGACCGCATGCCCCTTCCCCAACCCCCCGCAGAGCGCCGCTGCACACAGACTCTGGAAGGGAGAGGAGCCTCCGCTGGCCACAGTGGCATCCCATCGGCACATGGATGGTGGGGGTGGGGGACAGAGGGGCAGGTGAGGAGAAGGGCCAAGTGTGAGAGGAGCAGGGAGGCCAGGCGGCGGCTGTGGGAGGATGTGGCAGAGGACCTGGCTGATCAGAGGGACGGACATTCCACAGCCGAGAAAGGTGCCCGTGCGCGCCGCATGCTTGGGTTCAACAGGCCGGGCCAGTGGGTCGTGGGGGCCAAGCAAGGGTTGGAGAAGAGGGGACAGGCGGCATGCTGCTGTGTGTGCTCGTACTGTTCACCCTCGTTGGTGGTCTTAAAAGCTCCTTGAAGGGGCTCTATGGTCATCTCTTAGGTCACACATCGTATTTTAAAAATAATTTTCTTCTTCTGTTCCGAGATAATTCCTGTGTGACCCCAGGTGGGGTGTGGGGCTCCAACCTCTGGGGGAAGCTGAGGAGAACCGGAAGCTTTGATCTGTCTGCTTCCTCCGAAGGAATCGGGAAGGATGCTCTAGCAGGTCCCGCCTAGGGAGGGACTGGGCCTGCTGGGAGCAGAACTGCTGCCCTAGTCTGGGACATGTCTCTCCTCCCCCTCCCCCCCTCCCGCCTCCTCTTCTCTTCCGTAACTACATTCTCAACCTTTTCTCGCTCTTCCAGATGTTTCACTGATGAACCAGCTCCGATGAAAGAAAGGGGAACCCAGGGAGGGTCTTTTGGGACTTAAGCAAAAAGGATGAGCCCTTTAGGGTCTAAAATCCTGACCCTGGACTCCCCCCGGCTCCATGGCAGTCATCAGGGCAGCCGGATAGAATGGCCAGGTGCCTCCTTCTCAGTGTACCCCGTGTTTATAGGTGTGCCCACCTGCCCTGCCAAATTGTGAGATGCTGGAGTAGGTGGGCTGTGGGCAGACTTGGGCATCTGTCTCAAATGTTGTGCCAGGTGCTCAGCCAGTAACTGCGGGGTGCAAAGGAAGAGAAGGCCCTGTTCCTACGAACCTGCCCAGAGCACCACTCTCCTAGTTTTCTCTCTGGTAGCAGATCTGTCTAGAAGCAGTTGCGGAAGGAGGATCAGGCACAGCCCACGCTGGCTCGGTGGGCAGGGATGGCCCCACTAAGGGGATGGGCTTGTGAGGCAGCTGCAGGAGGAGGCCAAGAACGCGTCCTGGCAAGCTTTGCATGCAAGAGTGGGTGCGGCGGGAGCCCCGAGGGCCAGCTAAGGCAGGTGACCCTTGGTGTCTACGGAGAGGAGAGGTGGGGAGTGGAGACTGGATGGATGGAGCAGGAAGAGGTGGAGGGTGCTGGGAGGCACGCAGGCACGAACCACACACGTGGGGAAGCCCAAAGTGGCCATGCAGGCAAGGAAGGGTGATGCCATACCAATGGGCACGGGGCATCCAGTCCGTCCAGCCCTGGTAACCCCGGTTCCCCTTTCTCTCCTTTAAAACCTCGGTGTCCCTGTTCACAAAACCAACCACGATGGTTATTCAGGTCAAGGCTGGCCAGCTCCGACGGTGGCGTCGCGAGGCCCATCCTACCCTGCCCAGGATGCAGGACCTCCGCGGTTGATTTGCGTCTCCTAAATCCAACCTTTACTCTTCCTTGGGCCTCCAGGAGACTTTAGCTTTGGAGCATGGACAGCAGCCCCCTCTCCCTTGACAGACTCACTTGGAGTGGACACAGATGAATTTCAATGTCCATGCACCAGAGTTTTTGGAACCTTCAAACGGGCTGTAAAGGCACTCGAGAGGCCGGCCGATGTGCCAGGAGGCATTCCTTACCGGCCTGTTTGGGAGGGCTTCCTGGGGGTGCTTGCTTACTGATGTTGGTCTGTAGGTTTTGGCTGGGTGGCCGGTGGGCATTGGGAGTCTGTGTATTAAAAGCCACCTGTCTGGCCTTGCTTTGCCCAGTGGGGGCACAGGGTGCCCTCAGGAGACGCTAACCTGGGGGTCCTGCATCCTGATCGGGCGAGGATTCCACCAGCGTGAACTGCTGGCTACACAGGTGGCCACGAAACGAAGAAGGCAAACGCAGGGCTCACAAATGCTACGCTGGCTCCCACAGCCATCCTGGAGCTAAGAGTGGAGGCCTTTTCCCAACTCCCTTTCCTCGGGTCTCTCCACATCCACACATCAATTGTTGTGCGGCTTCAAAGGGGAGGGATTTAGCCAGAATGACTTGCAGCTGTGGCTTTACGGCCACACCAACGGCCGGCAAGCATTCCACGGGCCAAAGGCACAGATCGATTTGGTAGCATCAGTGTAGTCATTCGGCTCTCATCCTAGTTTATTTGCCTTCTTTGTTTCCAGCTTGCAAACCTCAAGGGAAAAACCAGAAGAAGGCAAGTGATAAATGCAAACATACCAACGGGCAGGGGGCATCTAATCCAGGCGCTCCTTGGTCTCCCTTATCCCCTTTAGGCCCTCTAGAGCCTTTCTTCCCCCTCTCCCCCTGTAAATAATAGTTTAGTCCAAGAGAAAAAACAACATCAAAACTTTAGGATCATTCATGTGTTACGGTTAGAGATAGACATAGAACAAATTAAAGAGGGAAAACAGCTTCTCTCAATTAGGGTGGTCTCCCCAGTAGGATTTGGGGTCAGTACTCACTGCCACCCCTCTAAGGACCTGAGGGTTTGGCTAAGGCAGGTGGGGAGGGGGAGGGGAGGTGAGCGAGACCTGGGAACAGGGAGCAGGAGGGCTCGGAGGTGGAGGTGGGGGGGGGGGAATGCAAATGGAAGATACTGGTGGGCAGCTTTGCTAATATTGATCCCAGAGTACAAACAGGGGGACTCCCTTCCTTCTATTTGAGGGTCCATTTTGAAAGATTTTGGCTTGACAGCGTTTGTCCAAATTGGTTTTCATCCCTTTTATATCTATTAGGAGGCAAGGTAACTTTTATTTAGAGCCATGTGTGTGCATATGCGCGCGCGCGTGTGTGTGTGTGTGTGTGTGTGTGTGTGAACACAGCATGTATGAATGTGTACATGTACATGGTTGTGCGCATGTGTGCATGTATGAGTCTGTGCTAGTATGTACATGTGTGTCTAGGGCTCATGGGTGGCCCCTGGTTCTCAGCGGGGTCCTTCCATTCTGTGTCTCTTGTCCATCCTGGTCTGAAGCCATAGGCAGCTATTTGTAAACAGACAAGTTGGTTCAAGGAATTCATTTGTTTCTGAAAAGCTTCAGTGAGCACTGTCTGTCTCAGTTGAACCCCGTTTTGCGTGTGCCAGAGTCACTCTCCGTTTAAAGAAGGGCTGTGGGGGATTCTTTGTAATGAATTAGAGTTTGGATTTTCGCAGGTTGGAGGGCCAGGTGTGCCCCGGCAGGCTTCCTGGGAACGCCTGTCCCCTGCGACTGTCTAATGCGTCCACAGTGTTGCTCCAGGGCCACAGACCTCGAAGGAGGGCAGCACACTGGTCAGAGCCAAAGCTTACCGCCAACGAGGCTCGGCCAGTTATCAGCAGCGTGACTTTGGGAAGTTGCTTAACCCTCTGAGCCTCAGTTTCTTCACCTGTAAAGTGCGGGGAGTAACACCTGCCTCGGAACTTTATCTGAGGCCTTTGTGCCTGTGAGGGCTTAATACTGGCACGTGGTAAATGCTCAGTAAACGACAGTTGCTTCGTATGATGACAACCACAATTACTGCTTCTTGTTGGCTGGTGTAAGGTATGGCCTCGTGTGTCTACTGTGCTCCTGTAGTGGAGGGTAAGGGTTTGTTAGAGGGAGCCAGAGGATAAGGATGTTTTTGATGTTTTCCAGGATCTTTGGAAATTCCTTAAATCTCTTGATTCCCGAGGTTCCCTGTAGTTGCCAATGCGTTGTTCTGAGTGAGTTTTCTAAAGTGCAAATGTTTACTTAGAAAGTGATAGAGTTTAAGAGGGCACGTGTGATGCATGCCAGGCAGAATCACACTGGCTCTGAGACACTCCCACCAACGAGACCGTCGTGGTGTGAGTAGCCCCATGCAGTGGACAAGCAAAGCCACTCGCCGTGGGTGGGAAGCCCACGTGAACTTTCTCAGGGAGGAGACTCCCTTGCCCCTTGGGTTGGGCCAGTGGAAAAGTGAGCACAGGTTCCCAAAGACTCGGGCTCCAGGTCCCAGGTGATCGGCCTGTGGGTACCGGAGGGTGTGCGGGTCCGGCCTTTCAGGATGGGTGACTGACTTGCATTATGGGCATCATGTTCTAAGGGCACAAGAAATGGCTTTATACTGAGTGCCCTTTGGAGACACTAGAGTGGTAACTTTGCCTACACCCTCCTGCTCCCAACGAGACCCCGGCAGAGAGAGGATCCCAGCTGGAACAGGGAAGGCAGAGTAAGCCAGCTGCAGAGGTTCCCTTACACAAAAGTAATGCATATGTAAAACCTGCCTTAAGAGGAAAGAAATGGAAGCTGGGGGAGTGAAAGGGATAGGATGAGGGAGATGGGGTTGTTATAATATAGTGCGCAATATAGGGGGGTAAATATTGAGGAAGTAAAGGAAGGAAGAGGCAGGCCCAGGCCAAAAGAGATAGTAAGGAGGCAAGGGGGCTTGGGGAAGCAAGACACTCACACATGCACACACATGCACACACATGTGCATGCCCCCCCAATGGCACATCTCAGAGAGTGACAGTAGCCACACTACATGTGCGCAGACCTTTCAGTTGGCTGTGGCTTGCAGGCAGCTCCACCTTCACACCCAATTGTCCTGGTGCCGAGATTGCCAAGTTCACACCCCCTTTTATCCTCGATGGACTTTTTCGTCCTCAAAGTGGCTCCTAGGCCAAATTCACAGGCTGTGAAGGGACACGAAGGGTGTCCTTAGTGACAAGGACAGAACGTCCTTTGCACTGGCAGGTGTGAACCCTCAGAAAACTGCCTGTGAGGGGCTCTGAGCCTTGCCCACCACCTCGAGGACCTTCCTCCCTCCACAAATGGGAAGAGGCTCAGGACCGTCTTCTGGCGGACACGAAGGAGCAGCGCTTTAAGATTGCATCTCAGGCCGCCGTCAGATAGAACAGCGGGCTGCCTGTAGGGCTGCTCCCAAACTCAACCACTCCTCTGATGGGGTCCCCGGCATGGGTGGTTGAGTTTGGGAGCAGCCCTACAGGCAGCCACCCGCCACACCTGGTGGGGCAAGGGGCTTAGAGCATCTTCAGCAACAATGAGACTTCTAACCGGACTGTCATCTAAGCCCTTCCAGCCTCTGACCTTGACCAAAGTGTTAATTCTGAGCTCCCAGGCATCAGAATAAAAGCTGTCCCTAGCCACGGTGCAGATTCTACTTGGGCCTTTCTTTGTTTTGAAGGCTTTGTTTCCAAGCCCTCACACCTCCCCTCCAAGACCTCAGAGGCTGGTGGCGTAAGGAGGTCTGAAAGAGGAGGTGAGGTGTAGGGGGACCCTTCCAGGACATTCTGGCGTCCAGACAGTCAGATCTCTTGGAGGGAGGGAATCAGCTGCTCCTGATCGCTAACTGAACAAGCCAGTGGGTTCTTGGCCACACTCAAAAGAAGGCTCATGCAATTGGACCCTCTCTGGACTTTACTAAGTGACATTTGCTAATTTATATACGGGACAGAGGGAGCGTGCAAAACCTTAGGAAGGGGAAGTGGAGAAGAAATATTTTCCCACTGATTCCCGGGGCTTTATTGCCTCATTCGGTGGCTTGGGTCCTTAAACATCAGCGCCTCCAGCCTCCACCTCCCCTCCATCTGTGACAAGGGCGTCTGCCTGCCCTGCCCCCACCTCTAGAACCACATAGTCACCACGTAGGCTGGTGATGCAGCCCTCAAATAGCTCAGTGCCTCAAGCCAACTGAAAGCGTCTTAAGAAATTGGTTTAAGAGGTTTTAATTGACTATAATAACGAAAACCAGAACAGGTTAGAAATAAATTAGAAAGGAGGTTAGTGTGCCAACGAGAAGGTGGAATGATCAATTTTTTTAGTGGCCTAAATTCTTGGATGCCACAGCAATGAAGGTGGGCTTCCCAGCCGGCTGTAACAGGCCGGCACATGTCTGGGAGTAGGTCTGTCTCTTCCAGTGGTTTCTAGACTTGGTCTTCCCATGGACAGTCTGTACGGCAGCTCTTCCTGCTCCCTTGTGTTTATAAAACATATGGGACAAATCGAGTTGCTTTTGGCCAGCTGCCAGAAAGGAGAATTTAGGGATATAGATGTGCTCCAAAAATGCATCCTAAGTTGAAGAGACTGGAATCAGTGCTAGATTTAAGCATATGGATTCTGGCACTTTCTGTTCATGATCATGATCACCAGTATTCAACGCTCAGCTGGAGCCCACCTGCTCTGCCTTCAGCTCTGTGGGGATCCAGTGCATTTTATCATCGTCCTGGGCCTGTTTCTCCCTGTGTTCTTCCCACTCCTCTTCTACCTCTAAGATCCTTGGCTCTTTTGACCTATTGTACAGGGGTGGGGAACCTTTTTTCTGCCAAGGGCCATTTGGATATTTACCCCATCATTTGTGGGCCATACAAAATTATCAACTTAAAAATTAGCCTGCTATATTTGGCCAAACATGTAACTAACTCACCTCTAACGTCTTGGCAGGGCCAGACCAAATGATTTTGCGGGCTTTATACAGCCTGCGGGCCGGACGTTCCCCACCCCTACACTAGAAGATGCCCTTGGCCGTTAGGGGGCTTGGGTCACACTGAGACTCACTGTGATGGGCAGCAGGTGAGATATTCTAGGAAGGACCTCAAAGGTCATCTCTTGGTCAGACGGAATTAAATGGTCCCTGCTGGGACCAAGTATGTCATGTGTCATATACATGGCATGTGTCATATGCCATGACATGTCTGTGGGTGCTGTGGGCATTTGGTAACTGTGTCCTGGTGAAGATGGCAGAAAGCAAAGGGAGAGCTGGGGGCCTCTGAAGGCGCGGGTCATTTCCTAGTCCTGCTGGCGCTTTCCAAGAGAAATAATGGCTGTGCAAGGGTTGGCTGCTCACCATAGCTTTCTGCTTGTTCTCAGAACGGGAATTTATTTTCTCTCTCACCAGTGGCCTGGGATGCCTGGCAAAACTGTTTCAGAGGCTAGGACTAGGCTACGCTGGATTTAAAAACATCATTTAGGGGCCCATTATCAGGGCACTGTAGAGAGAGCTGGGCACGTGACCCCCATCACTGAATGGCAATGCTAATCTGATGGCCACTGTGGGATTCTGTCTTCCCTTGTCAGGCGGGAAAATACAAGCTTCAATTTCAGGATCAGGCCCCAGGCTCCCTGCGCGCCACAGATTAAGCCCCTCACAAGCAAGCCTTTCAATTTACAACGATTTATCAGGAAAAACTGTATTTGCCATGTTGGGTCAGGAATCCCCAATTGGTCATTCCACCACATCATGAAGACATTAGTAACCAGAGCCCAAGGGTGAGGGGTCAGACTCACCCGGTTTCCTTTGTCCCCGGGTGGTCCATGTAAACCCTGCAATAAATCAGAGCCATGGAAACACATTAACAAGAAAACACGGGATGGCCGTGCAGTGCTTCCTCCCAGGCTCATAAAGTTCTTCTCTGATGCCTAATTTCTCCAAGACAGATTTAATTATCCCCATTCTACAGAAGGGGGATGAAGGGGCTCAAGGAACTTAGCCTTGGGATAAATCATGAATTATGGGCAAAGCCAAGAGGGTGGTTCTGGTTTTCTGCTCCGTGGCCAACGTCCTGCTGTGTTCTTCAAGATCACTCAGGCTGGGGGTGACGTGTGCTGAGGACGGTCTGGGGAGGGAACTCTCTGGCAGAGGAGGTGTTTGCATGGCTCTCCAGCCAGGTTCTGGCCAGAAAAGTGGCTGCAGAGCTCCCCAGACCCTCTCTGTGAGGCGCACACTGCCCTCCATGTCCTCAGCGGGGGAATGAGCACAGGCCAAGGCTGGTTGGGGCTGCACACTCAGCCAGAGCAGAGCTGCCTGGGCAGCCACGCATGGAACCATGAACAGGTAGATGGACAATCTTCAAGTGGGTGGGAAGTAAAATTCTGGTTTTCTCAGGCAATCAACTTTTTAAAACAAAGCAATGGGAAAATCTGCTTCAATCATGAAGCCATCCCTTGGGAAAGCTGCCCTCTCCTTCTTGTAGGATAGGATTTGGATTTGATTCCGCCCCCCTCTCTCCCCCCCGTCCCCCTTGCCAGGACAGGGCCATGGCACATTCATCTGTGAAACCCCCCACTGCATCGGACACGGAGCCTTGTAGTGGATGGGGCTCATGATGTCAGACACGGAGCCTTGTAGTGGATGGGGCTCATGATGTGTTTGCTGCATCCCAGCAGATGGTCCACACAGTTGAGGACCTGGTCCCCCTGCAGGGATATTCCAGCGTGTCGACCAGTTGGCTGTTGGCAGCTTCTTCTGCCACAGTAGTGCTAAGTCTCGCTTAGCGCTGGAGTTCTTGCTGGAGGTGCTGGGCATGCTGCTGTGAGTGTTTCTGGGGGACAGGGTGCGTGAAGAAAACCTTTGACCCCGTGAAACTTACCGGAAGCCCAGCTGCTCCCGTTGGTCCTGTCATCCCAGGGTCGCCTTTGCTGCCCTGAAACAGGAGACAGAAGCCACTGAGCCCTTCTGTACGTAGTACCAACCTGCCACCAACTGCTTTCTGGTTTAAACCCGGGACTCCTCGCCAGTCTCCCCCAACCGCCATCCAGGAAGCAAGGTCTGAGTGAAGGGTGGCGTTACTGGTGTGGACTCTGTCCCGGGAGGCGGCTGGAGGCCCCTCACCCTCCCTCCAGCAAAGCCTGTCCCCCAAGGCCTCTGGGAGGAGGGAGTAGTGTCCTGGGGGTCCTGGCTGGCCAGAGGCAGAAGCAGGGGAGGAGAAGGAGGGAGGAAATGGGTGTGAACACAAAGGCAGGGACAAGAAAAAAGGAGAAAAGAGCTGTGATTTCTTCCTTAAAGCTGTCAGGCCGCAGAGCAGCCACCCTGGCTGAGGATGGCACTTGCTTCCTCCGGGGGGACGGGTAAGGGCTGAGCGGTGACCCTGGGGCCGTGGTGCCAGGGCTGAGGGCCTGAGGCTGAGGGGGGTGCCCAGGCTCCCGGCTCCCTGAACACTCACCCTCTCACCCTTTGGTCCGGCTGGGCCTGGAACTCCAATTGGTCCTGGAGTACCCTGGGGAGGCGAAGGAGAGCAGAGGTGAAGGTCCTGGGGCGGGGGAGCCCTGGGCACCCGCCCGACGCCTGGAGAGGAGCAAGGTCCAGTGGCCAGTTTTCAGGGTTGGCGAGGCCAGGCTCATTCAGGGCAGTCATCCGACTGAGCTGTGTTCCTGTTTGGGTTTGGGGGCCTCGGGGAGAGAGAGCCTCCCCTGCCTCAGGGCCGGATTGAGGAAGAAAAAACCCCTTTCACTTCACAGCCAAGCTTGCCAAGGCTGAAAACGGTAGGAAAACGGTTGCTTAGTTTGCTCCCAGAAGCGCTTGGGAGGGAGACGACACCAGCCCAGGGATGGGGGCCCGAGGGTGGCACCCCTTTGCTGTCACAGCTCCACATGCAGCGGGAGGGGCTTCATGCCACGGAGACCGATGCAGACGCACACACAGAGGCAGGCGTGGGAGGGTCATTCAGCCATCGCCCACCCACCCGCCCCACTGCGGCCGGCTGGCCTTCAGCCTCTGGCCAGACCTCTGTCTCCACTCCCGGGCCCAAGGGAACAGCTGGGTTGGAGAGTGCGTTAGTGTGCCTCGAGGCCTGGTCTGCCCACACTGGTGGGAGGGGAGGTGTGTGAGAAGCTCCTCACCCAGGGCCGCGGGGGAGTGGGGGCAGCTGGAGCTATGGGAGCTGCGTTGCTTAGAGACGGAGCAGGGCTTGCTATGGTGTCATTGAACATCTTCCCCCGGTTCCCAGTCACAGCCGGGCTAGATGGAGTGTGTGTTGCAGAGCTTCCCATTGCTCGGCCTCAGTGTTTGTGTGTCCTGCTCAGACATGAGGGGGTGTGGGCTGGGCCTGTGGACAGTCCCCCATGTTCCAGGTGCAGCTGTGAAAGACGGGGCAGGAGCAAGTGGGGGAATGCTGATTTACTTTATGGGGAGGGCAGCGGGAGAGGGAAAAAGGCTATTCTCGGGGCTCCCTTTGCAGCTACCAGGGAAGAAGGAACGCTGTGGACATCGGTGACAAGAGCACGTCAAAAATGAAAGAGGCCAGATCAGAGTGATGGTTCAGCCCAGGACTCCAGAGTCACTGGCTGGCTTCCAGTCCTGCTTGAAGGCTTTGAACTCTGCGATACTGCAGACGTTTCTTGGCCTCTCTGAGGCTCAGTTTTCCCACCTGTAAAATGGGGATGATAACACGAGTGTCTGCCTCTCAAGCTGCTGCCAGGTTAAAATGGATGAACACATGTCACGCATTTGGCGCCCAATAAATATCAGTATTGGCAGGGCAGGGTTACTTTTCCCATATAACTTTGCCTTTAAGATTGTGATATTGATTTTATGAAAAAATAAATCCTCAGGTCCAAGGGGACAGAAGATGTGAGTTTGTACTGCTGCCCTCTGTCTATCATGAATGGGGGAAGTAGCTGAGAGGGAAGTCTCAGGTTCTCTGAGTCCAGCCACAGATCACCTGCCGAGCTCTGGCCGGGCGCCTGGGAAATGTGCGCTCGGGGCAAGGAGGATGGAAATGGAGGGCCTGTGGTGGAGGAGCAAAGCCGTAATAATGCTCAGAGAGGGGCACCTTCTCCATTTATGAGAGTCTATAATTTTAACTCCATAAACACGAGGTGGGGAGAGGCCCCTGGGAGGCCAGTTGCCGGGGTGATCTGATATCTCCCTCTACCCTGAGCGTATGTCTCCCTCCTCAAGTGAGCCCTGCAAGTTCTCCTCTTCCCCCAGGTGTCGCTCCAGCCAGCTCATTAGAACCTTGTCTTCTGGGCAGACCAAGCAGCTGTGGCCTCAAAAATGTCCTGCAAGGTCAGAGCTGAGATCGGCTGGCAGGGGCTGGACACACACACAGCTCTGGTTAGAGCTGCTCCCGAGAGGGAAGCCCAGCCTCCTGGCCCCGATGGCCAGTGATCCCAACACCATGGAGAGGGACAGGCTTCAGCTGGGAGTGCCACTGCCCTGAAGCCCTGATGGGAGCTCTGGGAGGAGGACTGGGAGGTGAAGAGGAGGGGCGTTTTTTCCTGATGCTCCAGTTGTTAAAAAAGAGAGGGTTCAGGGACTTTCCAGTCAAGAGTAGGTGATGTGTGTCTTTTGGAATCAGGAAGAACAAAGAAAGAGGGGGCCCAAGTGTCCATCAATTAGCTCTGCATAAACCCCCTGTTGGAATGGATGACTGTGGTGCAACAGGAAGTGCAGCATGCCCACAGAACATTGAGCTGGGACTGGCCAGTGTGCTCCTAATGCTACACCTGCCCCCACCCGTCCATGCTGTCCCCACCCATTACATCAAACTGGTGGCTACGCAGAACTAGGAAGCCCCTCTGGGCAGACAGGACATGGACAGAGCTCACAGTGTGAAGACAACACAGCGTGACGGGCACATACAGACACTGTTGTGTTTGGGGGGGATGAGTCATGGCCCAGATCCCCGGGGCTGGGCTCCCAGCCCACACTCAGCATTCGCTTAGGAAGAGTCTGCCGCTGGAGTGGGACTCCCACTCCACACCCAGGAAATTCGTATGTGAGGACCCGGGTGCATACTACGAGCAGGAATGTTTAGATGAGGGCCAGCCATCTTTGGTCAAGAGGCCAGAAGAAGCACTTCTGAACAGAGCACAGGTGGAACCTTCCTGGTGTCAGTAGTGGGATCAGTCACAACTCGCTGGGAACACGAGGCCACAGTGGGATAGACGAGAGGGAGCACAGGCTGGGGCGGGGTGGGGCGGGGTGAAGGGTAATGGAGAAGTGACACTCACCGGTGGCCCAGGTCTGCCGTCCAAACCTGAAGCTCCCTGGACAAAGGGAACAGTTTGACCAAAAGAAGGGTAAGGGAGGAGTGGGAGGGAGAAAAAGGGATCAGGGAGGGAAGAGGTGAGTGAAGCAGTGACTCTGGACAGACACAAATGCTGGTAATCAAACAAAATGGGAGAAGTAAGCTTGGGAGGACAGGTAATGGTATTCACATGGAAACCAACAACAACATGGAGACACTGAATGCAGTGCGGCCGACTGCTGAGCAGGCTGGGTGGAGATCAGCGCACGTGACTGTTCTGATCCTCTGTGCCCCCAGATCCCCTTCCTCCTTGGATCCCCTCTCAGAAACCCCTCCCAAAGGGTGGCAGCGCTCTGGGGAGAGGGATATAGAAAGTGAGTTCATGGGGAGGTGCCTGGAACCTGGGCTGGTGCCTCTTTCCCAGGGCCAGTCTCACTGGGGAGAGACAAGCCTACTTGAGGGGTGGGGACCTGGTGAGGGTGGGCTTCCCAGCCATTTGCAAACCTGTTGAGACTGGACAACATGGGGGGACCCTGAGAGGCTCGTCACTGAGTTACAGCACCTGGTTTTGAAACCTGAGTTGATGCTTCTACTAGTACTCCAGCAGGTGGGAAGAGTTGGCCCTTAAATGACAATACTAATGATGCCTGGCATTTCTCTGGACCTTCACAGTTGGCAGATCTCAACACAAGCCCAGTCCATTCATGTTATCCCAGATGAGGGTTCTTTTACAGAACAGGGCTTTGGGCCAGATCCCCAGCTGACTGGGACAGAGGTCTAAGGCCATGTATACCCTGGAGTAAACTGGCTGACGGTGGGATCCTCGTAAGACCCACTCACTATGCAGTGCCCGGTGTTATATGTGGTGGGAATGGGAGCTCTTGCTCAACCTTGGGCTATAAATCTACCCCCGAGATCCACCTCGGAGAACCAGGGGAAAATTATCGGATGATTCCAATGCGACAAGCCAGGGAGAAGGAAGCAGGACACTCCAGCTCAGTAAGGACCGAGTTATTGAAAACTGTTTCCAAATGGGCCTCAGACTTAGGATTTAAAGGTGGAGGAATGCCCCCCGGAAAGAGGGCAGGGAGCTGCTTCCTCCTGGGGGAGGGGCGTTGGATGTAGGACCCTACAGAGCCTTGCTTCTCAGTTTGAGGCCCTACATACCTCTGGGACGATCTTGACTCATAGCCTAGAGAACTCTGGTTCTCAACCCCAGCTGCAACACCAGAATTTCCTGAGGCGGATGTGAAATGATACAAGTGCCTGGGTCCCACCCCAGGCCAAGTCAACCTCAGTCTCCAAGAGTGAGGCCAGGGTAATGGCAAGCTAGAAAGTCCAGGTGGCCCCAATGTGCAGCCAGTGTTGAGAACTACTTGTAGAAGGCAAATAGGAAGAAGTCAATAGGATATGCCTGGAAAAGCATGCTGCTAGTATATGGAACATAATATCGAGGTGAAGCCCCAAAACAGAACATTAGCTAAATATCCACAAACTTTGTCTCTTCATATTAATACGGGGTTATCTTGAGAGGTCTGGAGCCCAGACTGGAGGTTTTCAGGCCCTGTGTGGGCCACTGACATATTTTGTATGGTCAGTAGTGCTGCAAGTCATTTTGATTGAATGTAAGAGACTAGGGAGATTTCACATAAAATGCCAGATTCTCAAAAGTAGAAAAATGAAAGATAGACGGGGCACCGTGTCTTTCCTCTGGCATTTTCTTTGTGGATATGACTCGTTTGGTCTCCCTGCCATTTGCATTTTGGCGGAATTCTCCATGTTCACTAGGGTTGTTGGGGCCAGGAAGGTGGACAAGGAGAAATTCATGGTTGAGTGGGGGCAGGGACGCTCTTTACTAGGAAGGAGTTCTTAATCATTCCAGATGCAGCTTCAGACACGGGGAAATGTCTGCTAAAGTCATCAGTTTTCTATAGTCTGTCAAGCGAATCAGCTCCTTAAATGCTCCTGCATTTGATGCACTAATAGGAGGTAGTTGTATCTTTTGCTCTTGCTTTTCGGTTGCTGGGATTATATTAGCCAGACCTTCAAGCTCTGCCAAGCTGGGGTGATTGGGCTCCCCATTGTCCCCCTGCTCTTTACGGCTTCCTGGGGTGGGAACTGGCCTGGCGCCTGGACAGAGGAAGCCCCAGTGGCCGGAAAGAGCCCCTTGCGTGGCTGTGACCTCAGTGGAGGAGCAGCCTCTGGCCTGGCCTGGCCACCGACTTAATATGTGACCTCAGTGAGCCACTTTCTTCTCTGGGTCCCTCAGTGCAGTGATCAGACGGGTCACTGAAATCCCGTCCAGCTCTTGATAAACAAACCAAGAGCAGTGCCACCCTCACTGGGTTTGAGGGAGGGTGGAGCCCAGGGTGGTGGGTTGTGCTCTCCTGGACAAGGTGAGCAGCCCACCAGCCCACCGAAGCTTGGGGCAAAAGGGTTTGTCCAGGCCACACCTGGAAAGGCCTTCCGAGCGAGCCCCGTCCGCTGACCTGAGGCCTCCAGCCCTGGGCAGGCGGAGATGAGAGATTTCAGGGAACTGGGATCCAGGTGGCCTTAGCCAGTGGGGACAGGAGAATCTGACCTTTTACAAGCTTTTCTGCTGTGGCCAGGGCTTAAGAGCAGAGATCAGGGGTGCTCTCGGGGCCCCTCCTGGGAAAACAGAAGAGTGATGGAGCAGACGCCTCTGTCCCGCTGCTCCCAAGTTCTCCAAGTGTGGCCCCTGCGAGGGCACTTTTGTTGCTTCTGAGTGAGGCACTCATAGGGCCCAAGGCTGTGCTTAAGCCACCTCTGGCTCTCCAGCTGGGTGCTCTTTGGGGTCGGGGGCCCTGTCTCATTCAGCTGCATAATCCCCCCACACTGAGACCAGGGCCTGGCCAGAGCAGGCCTCAGTAAGAGAATCAGAGCCCAGGGTCTCGCCCAGGTGGGAGAGCAAAACCACACGCAGCTCTGGAGTGCCCGGCACCTGCAGGACCCCCGGCTGGGCTCCTCGCAACCGTCTTGCTGGGTCCACAATACTCACGGGCAATCCCAGAGGACCTCGGTCTCCTTTTTCTCCCTGGACACCCGGCTCTCCTTTTGCCCCATCGAGTCCTGCTTCCCCCTGGAGGAAAGGGAGATGGGGGGAGATTACAGATGGGCATGACTCAGACAACTCATTCCTGAATTCTGAGGTCCTGGGGACAGGAGTGGGTGCAGGGATGGGGAGGGAGAAGGGGAAGGAGGAGGAGGTGGCTGGCCCAGGGATGGCAGTTTGGGGACTCCAGGGATCCCTGGCTTAGCCCATCTCTGCCTCAGCTGCAGTCCCCTGGAAAAGGTTAGGGCAAGAGACCAGGATTGTCAGGCCAGCAGGCTCCAGCTCCTCCTGTCCATTGAAGTGCTTTCGGGGGGAGACTGGGAGAGCCCCAGGCCAGAGTGCAGCGGCGTGATTCCTGGGAGGGGTCCCACGCCACTCCCCTCTGTCTCCAAGGGTCTGGGGCCGGTGACGTGGGAAAAGGATTTCATCTTTGCCAAGCACCTAACTTGTCATTCTGTAGGGTCCATTGGTGGATGGGACATTTTTAAATCCGAAGCCTGCCCAGGGTCAATGATGGATGTTACAAGGACCACAGGCCTTCACTGTGTCCTGATCATATCCCACTGGCCAGAGGCTCACATGATTCCATTTAGGGAAGGGGTCAGCTGGGCTGCCCACCTCTGAAGCACTTGCCCTATTTTCTGCCCTCACTGAGTCCTCTTCCCCCCACCCCGCCCCCAGCACCTGTCACATGACCTCTTCTTACCTTTGGTCCAGGAATGCCTTGGAGCCCCTGCATTTGGAATGAAAATAAGGTGCTTCAGAACTATATTTCTGGTTAAAGTAAAAAATCTTTGTCCACAAGTTGGACCACAGACGTGCAAGAGCTCAGGGTGCAGAGCCTGGCCTGGGTCCCTGCCCAGGGGAGGCAGGAGGTGGTTATGCTTGGGGCTCCCTAGGGTGGGGTCTGAGCTAGGCTTCCCCAACTAGAGACAGAGAGAATCTTTCTGTGTCCCTCACAGCTGACCAGGAGTCTCATGAAAGACTGAGAGGAAACACAGCAAAAGTTGAGTAAATTAATATATGCAAAGTGCTTAGAGCAGTCTGGTATGTAGTAAGTTACAGTAAATGTTGGCTACTATCGTTATTACTACTACTACTACCTCTACCAGTGACAGCAGGTGACACAGTGCCTGAGAGAGGCATGAACCCCAGAGGCAAGAACGAGCATGTGTTGGTTTGGGTGCTTGGGAGTCCTCTAGGTCAGTGGTTGGCAAACTCATTCATTAGTCAACAGAGCCAAATATCAACAGTACAACGATTGAAATTTCTTTTGAGAGCCAAATTTTTTAAACTTAAACTATATAGGTAGGTACATTGTTATTAACTTAACTACGGCACTCCTAAGCTGGCCTTTGCTAAAAACGTCCTCAATCTGAGGGGTCGACATCAGCGAACATACCCCCACTTCTTCTAACGCCGCTTCTTTAAAATAGACTCGCCCAGGCCGAAAACCGACTTCTGCGCATGGGCCACGAAGTTTCAATCGCACCGTAGGTGCGCGCCCACACGTGGTATTTCGTGGAAGAGCCACACTCAAGGGGCCAAAGAGCCGCATGTGGCTCGCGAGCCACGGTTTGCCGACCACTGCCCTAGGTGCAATGCAAGGGGATCTTTTTAAAGGCCTTTTCTTATCTGTAACCATGGAAAGGCCCTCCAGTGGGGCTTGTTTTAAATGGTTCACTTTCTATTTTAATCCCAGTCTTCTTACTGGTTGGTGAGCAGGAAGAGGGAAGAACAGGATCAGATGTCTGAGCGCAAAGGTTAGAGCTTAGTGACAGCGACTTCTGCAGAGCAGTGGGAACTGACCCCGGGCCGCCATGCCAGTCAGCTGTTTCCAAGAAACCAGGCAGTGCCCAAGCTGCTTAGTGCCACTGGAAGGGTGTCTGTCTGACATGGGAGGGGAAGAGGAGGGGTCTGTGGATGAGAAAAACCCACCCTGGGAAGAAGAGGTGACTGACCTAGGGCTGAGGTTGAGCCCAGTGACTCCCTAGGGAGGGGACATCAGGGACCCAGTCACCGGGGACTGAAGCATTGATGAACCTTCCAAACTTACCGGAGATCCGGGAGGCCCCTCTGGCCCCGGTGGCCCAGGAACCTGGAAGTGAGAGGGAGATGGTTAGCCCACCGCGGCTGTTATGCTCTAAGTGGCCCCGCCTTCCGACATGGCCTGGGGTCTGGCTAGAGACTGCAAAGCCGAAGACGGAACTGCCTGGCACGCAGTCTCCAAAAAAAGGCTTAGAACATGTCACAAACTCATGGCAGCTCATCAGCCTTCACAATGTTACAAACAAACGAACTATTGCTGGCAAATGTCCTTGAAACATCTACCCTCCTTAGATTTTTTTTAAACTAGAAAATTTGGCGGCACTGAGTTCTTGTTCCTGCCTGTCAACAAATGCCTGGAGCTGAAGGAGAGCTTTCCCCTCCAGGTGGGCCATGAGGTCTTCCATCCGACCCAGGCCCCATCGCTCCCTCTTGTATTTAACCCAAACCTCGGTGTTTGTTTGTGCATACCTGGCCCTTGTAGGCATCTGAATTTGAGACCCTTGGCTTAGAGGAGCAGAGATTGGTTATCTGGAATTGGGGGAGGCTGAGATATTGCCTCAAGTCCCCCCAAATATGTAACAGAGACTGCTGGTCTCTGTTTCCCTTCAGGGCAGGTTGAAGTAGAAGAGATGTGGATGGGACAGTGCAGTTGGGGACCCCAGGGCAGTCTTCCTCCCTAAGGGGGATGGTATTCGGTGCAGGTTCTGTCTCTGATGAAGATGGACACCCATTTGTCTAAGCAGCCACCCAAGAGGTGGAAGGAGACCTGCTTCCTCCTCTCTGAGCTGGTTACCTCACTTCAGCTTTGGGGCTCTCCTCACCTCCCCAGGGATGGAATCCCCTGGGTGTGACCATGGTGGAGACCCTCTGTTAGGCCACCATCGAGGGAGGCCCCGCACTGGGCAGATGGAGACCCTGACATCTCTTGGACCTGTGGCCCTTTCAGCTCCAGGATATACAATCTCCTTGTAGGGAGCTCAATCTTTGGAAACTCTACTTAGAAAAAATTACTGCTTTTTCTTCTTCTTATAAATAAATAAGTCATGTATCCCAATTGTGGTAGTGGTCATACAAATCTATGCATGTATTAAAATTCACAGACGTGTATGCACACTTCCCCCAACGTCAACTTTACTATATAATAATTAAAATATTAAAAAATTTAAAGTAATGCAAACCCATTAAAGTATTTTATAAATTTAAAAAAAATTGAAAGGAGGCGAAGGAATGAATATCTGAGTACTGCTAATATTTTGCTTTATTTCCTTCCACTCTTTTTTGATGCATAAAATATATCTGAATATATGTGCATACTTATGATATTACATATCAATATATATTTCATTTCACCTATATACATATATATATATATACACACACACATATATATGTATATATATATATGTATGTATAACTTGATTCTCTGCTCTTTTTCATTTAACACAAAACCCGCTTTTCCTTTTTTTGAGTGTTGCCCAAAGGCCTCTGCTGCATGTCAATGTGCTATTCATTGAGTGCAGAGTTGCTACTGAGCCAGGGCTCGGAGCAGAGCTTGGCACAGGGACGCTCCCAACATGAGGACTATTATTACCATCAGCATTATTACCAGAAGTTATTTAATCACTTCCTTCTTGTTAGAAATGTAGGCTGTTTCCAATTTTTACTTTAAATACGCCTGGAAGGAACGCTTTGGGGGATAATGCTTTTCCTGAATTTCAGAGCATTTCTGTAGGAGGCTGTCCATCTGCAAGTCAGTAACATGCTATACAATCAGGTCTATGTCACTAAATGCAGACGGGGCTTGGTGACACTGAAGGTGACTGGAGCCAGGGGACTTCTTCAGGGACTGAGAAGGCGTGGCGGTCTCTCCCTTAGCTCCGCGGTGGTGTCTGGGGGGCCCAGGTCTTCCCGCCAAGCACCCTCTCCCTTATGTGTCCTTGACCTCTTGCTTTCCTGGCTCTTTCCCTCGATGCTACATATGTGAACCTGGCTTCTATCCTCTTATGCCACTGTTCCCTCCTCTTCCCTTCATCACCACACCTCTCAGAGAATAATGCCTCCCTCTCTGGGAAGCCCTCCTCTGCAGCAAACTCCTACAGAGTCTTTGAAACTCTGCTCAAATGACCCATTTTGGGCATGCTCACCAGTCTCCCTGAGTTGGTGCCATTCTAGTACCCACTACTGGGGACAGTTTGCTGCACAGGCTCAGCCCTGGGAACGAAATATGGTGGATGCCCAGTGAATGCCACTGAGGGACTTGATTAATGGGGAGACCGTGGAGCAGCTGGGGGCTCCATGGCTGGCCACTGCGGTGCTCGGTGAACGTTCCCCTCCTCGCCCCCTTCCTGAGCAGGGCAGCTCTGAGTTTCATCCTAGATCACGGAAATTCTGCCCACACTGGAGAGACCAGGTGTGATGAGGTTCCTGCCCATGAACCCCCGGGACACACAAGGCAGAGCAGGCACCACCTACCTCTACTCCTGGGTCACCCTTTTCCCCAGGCTCTCCTTTCTCCCCCTGTGGGCACAAAACACCATGGCGTGGATGCCAGCACTCAGGGGAGCCTGGGACAGACACACCCTCAAACCTGTGACAAACCAGACCGGAGGTAGACTAGGCCGAGGCGTTGGCAAGGAACACCTCAGAGGCTCTGGGGGTGGTCAGCCTGAGGGACGGAGATGGGGCAGGTGGCCAGTGATCCCTGCTTCTAAGAACCTGAGTTTTCAGCATGTGGGAGGAGAGGCTGGCATTCTCTATGGGTCCTGCAGGGCACAGGCCCTGAGGTGGACCCACAGAATATGGCATACGGCAAAGGCGATTATGCGACCAGCTTATGTTTATAGTTTACAAATGATAACCTATGACATATGTTAAGATTATTACACGTCACACACACACAGAGTTCTGTCCTGCCAGCACACGCGGAGAGACTCCTGCTGGCCTTGGCCTTGAAGAAACAGGTTGCTATAATGTGAACTGCCTACTGTGGGGAGGGCCGTGCAGCAGCCTCTGGGAGCTGCGGGACCGGTCCTGCTATAGCAGGAGTTGATGATGCCTGCAGCAGCGAGCCTGGGTGGGGTCCCAGTTCTAGATGAGAACGCAGCCGGCCGACACCCTGATGCAGCCTCGGGAGGCCCTGGGCAGAGGGCCCAGCTGGGAGGGGCGTGGACTCCTGACCCACAGAAACCGTGACATCTTAAGTGTGTGTTGTTTTAAGCTGCTGAATTAGTGGTGGTTTTTAAAATGGCTACAGAAATGAATAAGGCTCCAGAGGCAGAGCGAGGGCCAATGGGGGGATGGTGATGAGGGAACTTGCACCCCAAATCTAGGAGCACTGCCTTCAGCGTGGAGATGCCCCCCCAAGAAGGGGACGTGTTGGAGGCGATGAGCTGCCTCCTGTTGCAGCTGAGTGAGGCGGCCGCAGGCCGTCCCAGGTGGGACTGGTTGGCCTCTGAGGTTCTTCCCACCCGTAAGAGGAGGATTCTGAGTCTAAGGCCCTGGCACCTTTGCACTATGTTGGCTATGAAGACAGGCCGTCATGCTGTGGGCCGAGGGAGCTTACACTCCCTTGTTTATACTCAGCTGCCCTCAGGAAGTATCTGCCCATCAAGAGGACCCCCTCCCAGGCGGGGCCGGCTGGGGTTAGTGCGGCCTCACTGCAGTGCCAGGCACCTGCTCGGCTGCCAACCACGCGAGGGGCACCCCTGCTCGGGTGCCCCTGTCCGCAGCTGCCGGCTGACCACCTGGATACCCAGCCCTCGGGCCTTACTGTAAATCCCGGGAGCCCGATGGGGCCAGGCAATCCTGTCGTTCCGGGTCTCCCTGGGCCACCTGGTTCTCCTTTCTCCCCAGTTGGGCCATCTAGACCCTAAGGACCGACAAAGATCTCTGTTAGTCAAGCGCAAGGTCGTCAGGCTGAGCATCTGTGACCAAATGCGGCATGCACGCTGGCGCCCTTCCTCCACGGGCCGGTGTCTAGGACGGTGACCATTCAGACGGGAGCCACTGATGCCAGAGAAGGCCCCCAGTCACGGCAGTGGCCTGGCTGGAGTGGGCTGCGACCCCGTTTTTGTACAAGCATTCTCCGTGGTGAGAGGGCTTCTGCATGCTTTCCCAAGAGCCAGTGTTCTACCCATGACTTCCTCTCCTTCCCAACATCCTAGCGAGGTTTGCAGGGGAGGCATTCTAAGCCACTGCAGACAGGGACCGGGGCTGCCAGGCTCAGGGACTTTCAGGGGGACACAGACAGAAGACGACAGAACAGGACCCAGGTCTCTTGAGGGGGGACACTGGCCTTGGTAAACCAGGGGAAACCAGGTGAGTCCCCTTCCCCCAGCTCCCAGGTTAGCAGCCCAGGCCGCAGGGCTGACGTCATGCTGGGGTTTGGGGGTGGGGGGCGCATGCAGAAGGGGAAAGCGGTCCAGACCGGCCTGACACTTACCGGTGAGCCTGCCTGCCCCGTCTCCCCTTTCTCGCCTTTCTCTCCCGGGCTCCCCGGATGTCCGTCTTCTCCCCTTATTCCTGCAGGCCCAGGCTTTCCTGGGGGGCCTTGGGGACCAGGAGGGCCCATGTCTCCTGGTTTGCCTCGAGGTCCCTTTAGGAAATATCAACACGACTCATTAGATACACGAGTGGAGGACACAGGAGAGAGAACATGAAGGAATGAGTGGCCTACAGGACTGGCTCTTCTGTCCTTGGCTGGACCAGGCAGAGAGCTCGTCCGACTCCCTGTGGGAACCCGAGGGGCCTCCGCCCCCAGCCCCAGCCCAGCCCCAGCCCAGCCTAGCCCCAGCCCAGTGTGGCCTGCTGGCTTCTCCGAGGCCGCAGCGTGGGGCTCAGCAGGGCATGTGCAGGGCGGGCCTCCCCTCCCCTCCTCTCTCCCTTCCCCACAAGGTCCACCTTGGGCTTCCTGCGGAGCCCCTGCCCATCACCCCCAGGGCCAGGACCAGCTTCAGAGGTTTGTCTGGGGTGTCTGGTCTCACCTTTTCTCCATCGTGGCCTGGAGGGCCTGGCAGTCCAATCTCCCCCTGTGGCAGAACAACTACAGGTTACTCTCCAGGCAGAGGGGGGTGACAGCTGCCACCGAGCGGCCCTTCCTGTGCCAGAGTCCTCAGGAGGCACGGGCACGCATGGTCTCCGTTCCAGGGTGAGGTCCCCAACACCGAGCGTGTGCTTGGCCCCCCGTTAGTGAGGAGTGGAGCCAGGACCGGAGTCTCAGCACCCTGGCTCCGAAGTCCTCGTTTAGCCCCAAATCAGGCTGCCACCGAGGGCCCTGGACACTCACTCCATGGCTCCATGGGAGGGGCGCCTGCCTCCGTGTTCCCTGCAAACCCGGCCCCTCTGTTCCGGCGCCCCACAGGGCACTCCTCTCACTGTCACACCAACCCATGGCCCTTCTCTAGCTCAGAGAGGGCGATGAGGGGGGCGTGGCCTCTGTCTTGGAGCCCAGGTGACAGCCAGCTGCACCACCAA
Source organism: Myotis myotis (assembly GCF_014108235.1). Classification (NCBI taxonomy): domain Eukaryota; kingdom Metazoa; phylum Chordata; class Mammalia; order Chiroptera; family Vespertilionidae; genus Myotis; species Myotis myotis. The sequence continues at coordinate 40,768,314 of NW_023416319.1, read as the reverse complement.
GGCAAAATGCTGTAGGCGCTATGAGAGAAGCGAGGAAAGGACAGTGAATTCTGCCCGATAGATCAGGGGAGGCTTCAAGGAGGAGGTGAGCTTTGGAAGGTAGGGAAGACGGGAAGGGGTTTCAGGGTAGGGGGCCTCATGAGCAGAGGGCAGAGGGGCAAACATGCAAGGCCTTCTGAGAAAAACCACAGGGGCTGGGGCAGAGTATGAAAGGGAGCCAAGGCAGGGAGCGAGGACGGGTGAGGTTGGGGATGAGTTCAAGGCCCTTTCCCTGGTGGCACGTTGGGGTCAGTGCTGTGCGTGTGGCTGGGCAGGGTCTGTGGGCAGGCTCCACCACATCAGAGGGGTTACAGGCGCCCAAGACGGGCAGCCAGGGAAGAGCGGCAGAGCCCAGGGTGGGAGGAGTGACAGCAGCTGGGGTGTGGGTGAGCCTTGGTGCACTGGGGGGAATTACAGGCCAGAGCGAGGTGGTGCTCTGGGAAGATGAGAGGGTCATGGGATGAGGGGTGGCCACGGGGTCCCACGCTCAGAGTCACATGCTCTGTAGGGTCAAGACAAGTGTTACCTTCTGGCCTGGGATCCCTGGAGCTCCAGGTGGGCCGATCTGCCCGGGAAGACCAGGGGGCCCCTAGGAAAGAAAACAAAGACTCAGGAAGGATGTTCTGAGGAGCAGGAGTGGCCTGTGACCAGAGAGGGATAGAGACAGGCTGGCGCAGAGAGAGCAGGCATTCTCACACCTTCTATCAGCGGCAGGAACACTGTTTTTGCAAAGGAGACAATATGGGGACTTCACAGTGTACAGGCGATAGGCACGGAGTGTGTCTGGGTTAGAGGAGGTGGTGGGATGCAGAGCCACGCCCAGCAGCCTCTGTCCTCCTGCCTCTGAGGCCCCGCTGCGGCTCCTCGGCTCCCAGAAGACACATCTGACCTCCCGGACAGTGACTTAACAATGTGTCCAGGAAACAACCACACGTCAGCCACAGGGGAAGGTCTGGAACATCGATGCGATGGAGCAGTGAGGGACAAACAAGGACCGCACCCGCCATGCCAGGGTGAGGCCCCGACACGCGGCGCTGAGCAAACGCAGCCGGACGCAGACAGCGACACACGCGTGCTCCCACCCCTAGGAAGCTCAGGGAAGACACATCTAATCCGCGGCGACAGGAGCCGAGTGGTGGCGCCGGGCTGGGGCAGGTGTGGGGCTGACCCCCAGGCCCATCCATGGAGGAACTCTCGGGAGTGGCTGGGGTGGTGGATACATGTGTACGGACACATTGGTCAAAACTCAGCAAACTCTACACCTAGAAGGGGTACATTTTATTGTTTGTAAATGATACACGGCTGTTTTTAAAAGAAAAAAAACACACGTGTTTCCAGGAAAGTTTTGCTTCCAACAGCTATTTTGAATAATCCATTCTAATGTTTCCCAATGAAGCTCATGGATTCCAGAATCCCGTGGTCAACACCAGTTTCTGGGACTGGGGTGTCCTGTGCTTGGCGCTTGGTTCTGGGTCCGTGTCGTCCCTAAGCGTGTCTGTGGCACATGGCCACTACAGCATTGGGTGAAACAACACGCCAGGAGTGTGAGAACTTGGAGCTCTCCCCGTCCCCTCCACCTGGTGGTGGAGTTTGAACTACAAGTATTCACTGCAGGCGGCCACTGGTAGGCGTGTGTGCAAAACCCAGGCTTGGGATGCACTGGCTTTCCAGGTGCAGGCAATAAAATTGATTTGTAGGAAATGCAGAGGGTCGATACTCATGTTTCAGGGTTATGCACTTTATCAGCTGAAGGTGGAGAAAAAGGAGAAACACAAAAATATCCTCCTCTATACCCCTGTTTCCTTGACAGAGCTGCAACGGGAACCCAGCATTTATACTGTGCCAAGTATACTTTGCCTGGTAGATCAGGGGAGGCTTCAAGGAGGAGGCGCACAGCTGAATCAGCGAAGAGCCACTCCAGCAGGCAGCCATGATCCAGGCTGGGGACAGCTCCTGAGACCCCCTGTTCAGACTTACATCACCCTCTGCCCCAGCCCTGCAAGGCCAACCCTAACCCAAAAAAGCCCAGCGTCTGCCTTCGTGAGGCAAGACCTCCAGGCCTTGCTTCCAGCCTGCCCTTCCCATGGCCCTGGCATTGGTGCCCAGGGAAGGTGAAGGAAGAGGAAGACTGATGGTCAAGGTCAGCATCAGGGTCTCCTAAGAAACCACCACCATGCAATCAGGTGAAGGGCAAGTCAAGAGCCATCTGTCGGGTCTCCTCGGCCCAGTCACGGACCGTGGGAGCTGGGCCACTCTAAGGAGTGGGCTCCGTGCCTCCCAGCTCCACGCACCCGCCCCCCTCTCCCAGAGGTTTGTGATCACTGGGCAGGGAGCACCGCACATCTCACCGAATGCTGCTCTGAGGCTGTCCTGCTATGACTCAGACAAGCCCTCAAATAGCCTGCGACCTTTGCTTCACTTTGTCAAAGAGGGAGGAAGCAACATCCCTCATGCTCTCTGGCCGCTGACTGGGAGCCTCCCTTGCTTCTCCCTCTTGTCCCAGCACCTAGATTTCAAGGTTCCGCTGCACCGCCCTTCAGACAAACAGACAGCCTAGCAAACTATGGAATCACTAAAAAAATAATTAGACAGAAATTGTTGGCATTAAAAAAGGATGATACAGCTCGTAAATGGAGTCACGTCGTCGTTAGAACGTTTCATTTAAAGGAGTGGCTCTCCACCTGAGGCCGTTTTGCCCCGAGGGGGCATTTGGCAGTGACACATTTTGGTTGTCATAACGGATGAGGTGCTGCTGGCATCGGGTGGGTGGAGACCAGGCATATGCTGAACACCCTGTGACCCACAGGACCCACCCCCCACAGCTCCGAGCAAAGAGGACCGGCCCCAGCTGTGGACAGTGCTGGGGCTGAGGAGCTCTGCTTTCAGGGGCGGGTGTCATAGGAACTTGAAATACGATAAAATTGACGCAAAAGGGAGATGTGTTCCAGGAAGACATGTGAAAGGGGAGTGTGTGCTCTGAAGAAATGCGGCCCCCAAACCCTGGATGGGCCAACACTCTGCAGGGTGCCAGGATGCTCCAGGAATGGCTCTCAGCTACCCAGAGCCAGGAGAACGGGCCAGATGGGCCCAGGTGGGGAGCCAGGCCACCTGGATGCCAAATGAGCGGGCCATTTGCCCGGGGGCTGCGCAGTGGGACCCAAACTGCAGGCCAAAGGGGGGGAACAAGGGAGCCTGGCTCAGTGGCCTGGCCTCAGGGGCGTCCGTCCAGGTGTGCAGCTCCCTTCTCAGGCCTCCGTGCAGCGCGAGGCCAGCACCTCCCCATCTCTAGCCCCAGGCCAGCCCCACGCACCTGGAGCGCCTCGTTGATGCTGGAGTTGCACTCCACCGCCTCTCCTTTCCCTGGCTCTCCCTTGGAGCCCTGCAAGACAAACATGACCTCAGCTGCCGGGCCAGCAGGGAACTGACCACAGCTGCCGCCCGCTGTCTGTCCACTGGACCGTGGACAGCACTGGCTGCGCCTGGCTGCACACAGGTGGGTCCAGGGCAGCAAGCGGGGAGCCTATCGGAGACCCGAGCGCTCTCAGAGGGTGCCTGGGAGCTGGACTCCGTGAGCGCCTAACTAGATCGACCTGGAGAAGACTGAGCCCAGTCCTGGCTGCAACGCCAGACCTCTTATTGGGGACTATCAAGCTCTTCTCCTCGCCCCTCAGGACCCCAGGGGCCAGCCACTTCACTCTGTGACCCCAGGGAGGTGAGATGCACGTACCTTGGGGCCAGCTGGTCCCTGTTCTCCAGGCGCTCCAGGGTCCCCCTATTGCACGACAAAACTGGGGTGAAATGGGGATAAAGCTGGGTACAGAGAACCTGATGCCTCCAGGTGGGCCACGCGCTAGGGCCACGGGGCGGCCAGGAGGTTCACCCTAGCTCAGCCACGAGGACGCAGAGCTCCCTGTGCCTGAAAGTGCAGGCTCCCCTCTACCTGGAGGCACCCCCCTCCTTCCCAGCTTGCGCTGAGAGGTCTTCTTTCTGTCCTGCGTTAGCTGTTAGTGACTCTACCTGTGTCCGCCTGCCACCTCCCAACCCCTCAGCCAGCGCCTCCTTGGGCGCAGAGATGAGCCCTCTGGTTCTCCCCATTTCCATTCTGCTCAGGAAGCAAGGGCTCCGGAACCTCTGCCAGTTAATTGCTTGGGTCAGTGTTTGCCATGAAGAGCCCGTGCGGTACTTTTAGGGGCCCCTCTGTTTGTGAAAGATCCAAACTGCGGGACGGAACACGGGAGGGGTGGGGAACGGAAGGTACTAGGAGCCCCCAGCCTCCCTGAGCCGGGGACGTGAGGGACTTTTTCCTGTTGGAAACAGGACAGAAGGGTGGGGAATAAATGAAACAGTGGGATATATTGTGAGAACAAACCATACTTCAGTTGTTCTGGGATAATGTTAACATTGAGGACAATTAAAAAAAAAATAAGATAGAAAGTGAAAATAAAGGAAAAATAAACCCTTTAATGTAACTCAACTCGTGAGGACACTGGAGGTGGAGCTCATGGAGCGTCCAGCCACTGCCGCCTCCAGGTTACCTGCCCTCCGCCTCCCGCCTCAGCACACAGCACCCACCCGCCCCTGCACGGGGAGCAGCTGGCGGGAAGCGGGAGTCCCCTGTACCAGTGCTTAAAAGCTAACAGAGCAGGGGCTCTGGGCCACTCCCAGCCCCCGCGTCTGGCCCCTGGGCCAGCCTTCGCATGACTGCTGTCTCGGGGGACAGACAGCAGCAGGAGTCCCAGCTGGTCAGCCTGTGCCCGGGGGTCCAGCCGCAGGGGTGGCCACACTGCTCATCTCTGAGCTGGGGCTTGAACTCCCAAGCTGACCCTCATTCTGCAGCTTTCAGATCTGGGGCCTCCGTACCTTGTCCCCCTGCTTTCCGGGGGGGCCGGCCTGGCCATGGACACCAGCTTCTCCCTGGGGAAGGAGAGAGATGGGGTGAGGGCCTGCAGGGCACCTTGGACAGCCGCTCAAGGGGGCAAGATGGTCCTGCTGTTAATGTCCTGGCTATTGTGTCTTTGGGCCTCCATGTCTTTCTCTGCTGGATTCTATGAACTCGCCCCATTCCACCTATCTGACTCCTACCCACGCTTGGGCCCAGCCCGGCTCTCACCTCCTCCTGGCAGCCCTTCTTTCTACTCCCTTCCTCCGCTGAGGTCTGTACTCACCACTGGCTGGTGTCTACCCCTTGCCACCCACCCTCCCCCCCAGCCAGGCCGTCCTCAGTTCTCAGTTGACATGCATGTGCTCAGTTCTGTCTTGGCCCCAAATGTGGATGCCAGCAGCCCTTGGTGGGTCATTTTGGAGCCTGAAACACTTGCAAAGGCACACCTCACCCTGCCTGGGGCGGGGTGGTGGTGAGGGGGCGGGTGAAGACCCTGGGCCTGTGTGTATGTGGGGGGACACAAGGGGAGTGCTGGAGGCCTAGGACAGGAGGGGACGGGGAAATGGGAAGAGGCCCATCCCAAACACGTCACTTATTAAACATCTGCCTGGACTTGGAAAGAGGACGAGATTTCGGGAACAGTCTTCTAGCTTCCCCTTTCTTTTGTCCCAGGGCGTGAGGACAATAGTGACCAGGTTTCTCCGACCCTAAATGAAGGCCCTAAATGTGCCAGCTATTCATGCCCTGTGGGGTCAGAGGGACAAACTCCAAAACTTGGGGTGTCTGGGAACCCGGTGGCAGGGCCACCTCTGGCAAAGCTGGTGCTCATGTCAGGGAGGCTCTGTCCCCGCCACAGTCAGATGGGCCTAGGGCATGGGCATGGGGAAGGGGAAGGCACGTCTGCCTGCGAGGTTCCTCGTGCTCCCTGCGCTGTATTCCTGCGAATTGTGGCTCTGTCTGTCCTGCCAGATTGCAGGCCAACCCTGGAAGATTCTCTGCAGCCGGCTACCCATGCAGGGTCCACCTTAGCAGCCCTTGATAAACGCCAGTCAACGGGGTGAATGTGTGTGCTGCTGCCAATCACGTAATTAATCTTCTCCTTATGAGCTAAGAAAGGGACCCCCTCACCTCCCCATGCTGCTAAAATAAACCAAGGAAGCATCTGCTTTGGGAAGCCCGAGTCTTACCCCTGCAGTTTCCACAAAGAGCAAGGAAAGGGTGGGCAGCCAGCTGTCTCCCGCCACCATCCTGCTCCCCAAAGTGCACCAGCACAGGCGGGGCTCAGCAGCCCGCTGGCCTGAGGCCTATTCAGAGCCCAGCGGAGGGGCCTTTCTGGCTGTCCTAAGGCCCTGCAGTCGCCAGCCCCTGACTCAGTTACATCATAGCCATTTGAGTCAATGGGACCAACCCTCCGTCCTGGGTGACATCTCTCCTGGATGCCAAACAGCTTCTGCTTGGAAATAGGAGCTCAGGCCAAACGACCTTTCCAGGATCCACGGGAAAACCACACATACTAGGGAAGGCAAGGTGCCCAGGACACAGAGTCCCCAAGATCTGGCTGAGGGAAAGGCCTCAGGCAAACATCTTCTGTGAGCACTGATCCCAGGGGAAGACTCACCTTTGGCCCTGGGGGCCCGGGGAGTCCTGGGGGGCCGGACTCCCCTCTGCCTCCTCCAATGGAGTTGCCAGAATCGCCTTTCTCTCCCTGGGGGTGGAAAGGAAGCGTTATTAGTTCTTCCCTCACAGTTCAGGCTAAATTTGGTAAGAGGTGGGGGTGGGCATTAGGGGGCTGTGGGCTCCAGAGGCCTTCAGAAGCCTGGCCTAGTCTGATCCAGCCGCAGGTTCTGAGGAGAGAATAGAGCTGGCTGTTGAAGGGGAACAGGCTGAAATAAGAGACCTATCAGAACCTGGGTCTGGAACAGCGTTTCTGAAAGAGTGTTCCATGGGCCCAGTTGGCGTGGCTCAGTGGTCACAGTTCGATTCCGGTCAGGCCATATGCCAGGCTGCCGGCTCGATCCCCAGTGGGGGGCATGCAGGAGGCAGCTGATCAATGATTCTTTCTCATCATGGATGTTTCTACCTTTCTCTCCCTCTCCCTTCCTCTCTGAAATCAATTAAAAAAATACATATTTTAAAGGGTGTTCCATGGAACACTTCTTCAGGGGGTTGAAAATATTTGAAATGTGAAAAAAAAGGGGTCTGGTGGCCAAACAACGCTAGGGAAGGCGGAATGAAATGAAGCTTTGAGAGCTCCTTCATGCAGCGTGCTCAGAGCTCTGACAGGCGACAGTGCCTGTCACTGTTTAAGGGGCCCCTTACCCAGCTCTCCCACACTTACCTGACCTCTAGTCTTTTCTCAAGTGCACTATCTTATGGAGCTCATGTACCACTGAACACATTTCAGAGCTGCTGCAAAGAAGTCTGACCAGGTCACAGCCACTGAATTCTTTGAATCTGGGCATTGTTTGGCCAATCAGGGCTTCCCATGTGGTACCTCTTTACCCCCCTCCTCTGGGAGGGAATGTGGGCGGGGATGGACATCAGACCTCTACACGCATCTCACCATGCAGAGCTCCTCAATACCCACCTTCTGCCCCAGGAGGCCAAGGCCCGCGGCGCCCTTCTCACCCTGCGGAGAAATGCAGACAATGTGGGTTAGAAGCCGCTCCTCCAGGATGTGGGTGAGGCCTCACCCCGCCAGCACCAGGCCTTGGCTTTCCTCTCTCCCACCTCCCTGCCCCTCCTGCGCTGTTTTCTGAAGGCCTCCACTTCCTGAAGGGCCCCCATCTGGCCCAACTCCTTCTTAAGACCACTTCACACTGGGGACAGCCTGTATCAGTGCTCCCCTCTCCCCAGGTGGTCTGGGCCCTCATCACTCGTGCGAGAGGGGAGCCAAGAGCGCGTAGGCCCTTTTGGGGGGACGAGCAGCGTGGAGCCAGGCATTTGGGAAGCTCTTTCTTTTAACCACCGTGCTCTTTCCACGTCCATGTTCATCAGACCAGCCACTAGAGGCCCCTGGTCTCCAGGCAGAGCCTTCTGCCCGCCTCCTCCTGCCTCTAAAGACAAGACCAGCCCGGCCGGCATGGCTCCGTGGATGAGCATCGACCTGTGAACCAGGAGGTCACGGTTCGATTCCCGGTCAGGGCACATGCCATGGTTGCGGGCTCGATCCCTAGTGTGGGGCGTACAGGAGGCAGCCGATCAATGATTCTCATCATTGATGTTTCTCTCCTTCTCCTTTCCTGTCTGAAATCAATAAAAAAAATATTAAAAAATAAAAAAAGACAAGACCATCTAACAAGGACATCTCTTTGGAGGAATATTTTGAGAAGCTTGCCTCCTGTTACGGATTGAATTGTGCCTCCTCCTCCCCATTGTATGTTGAAGTCTGAACCCCCAGTATCTCAGAATGTGACCTTATTTGGAAGTGGGACAGTGGAGGTGTAAATACACGGAGGTGTAACTAGCTACGTTACGAGGTCATGCTGGGGTGGGGTGGGCCCCTAATCCAATATGACTGGTGTCCTTATAAGAAGGGGAAACTTGGACAGACATGCACACGGGGGAACCCAAGTGAGAGTGAAGGCACAGACGGGGTCTATGAGCCGAGGACCAGCAAGGATGCCAGCAAACCCGGAAACCAGGAGACGGGCCTGGGCTAGATGCTCCCTCACAGCCGCAGAAGGAGCGCCCTGCTGACACCTGCACCTCAGACCGCTGGCCCCCCGGCGGGGGACAATACATGTCTGTGGGTTGAGCGACAGTGTTTGTGGTCCTTTGTGGGGCGCCCTCGCTAAGGAACACCCTCGTAGCCAGCTCCTTCCTGAAGAACTCTCCCCCTGACCTGGACCACAGAGCCCGCCTCGGTGCAGAGGGGGAGGCTCTGCCTGTGAGCAGCCGCCCTGTGTCGGCGGGAGAGCTGGTCTCACAGGCAGGTCTCCTGAGGCTCCACCTCCGACCCAGCGTCTCACACCAGGAGCCCCCAGAGCACCACCAGGTCAGCTCCGCTCTCCGCAGCCTGAGGCTGGCTGTCACGTGTGTGGTTACATAAACTGAGGGCCCTGGGTCATAATTTGCTCCGACGTCGCACTGACTTGTCCAGCTGGAGCCACACAAGAAGCCACACCAAGTCACTGGGGGTCATCCCCTTGTTACCTGTCCTTGGGGAGGAGCTGAATGGCACAGTGGCCTGGAGCTGGCCAAGGAAGGGAAGGAGGCTGGCTGAGTGCCCACGTGACAGGAGGACACGGGTCTGCCTGGGCTGTGCCTTAGTGGGCATGCCCTGAAACAGCCGGGAAGGGATGCAGTGCCGTCTGCGGGGGCCTTGGGGGTGGGGACGGAGCGAGGAAGGGCCTCCCTTCTGCTGGGTTCTCCCGGGTAACCCATGGCTTTCAAGGAGGGAGGGTTGCTCAAGTGGAATTTCTGCAGCAGCCGCACTGCCCTCCTCCTGGGGGTACATGCACCCATAGCACGTGGCAGGCAGCACCCCAGCCACGGGAGGGAGAGGTGGGCAAGGGGTGGGGGACCAGCACTCTCAAAGGCACAATATCCTACCCTCTGCCCCCTCTTTCCCGGCAAATCTGGGGGCCCCGGCTTCCCTGCTGCTCCTGGGTCTCCCTTTGGGGTAAGAAGAGAAAGTCATCCTAAGAGGACAGAGGTGGGGGTCATGAGGGGGATAATGGACAGCGATCATAGACCGGTGTTTCTAGAACCCTAGTCCCATAAGATGCTCCTCTGAAAAAAAGGAGGCCCTGGTCAAAAAAGTTTGACATTCTTCACAAGATATTACCTTTACAAAGCTCTCCAATGCACATTTAGCATGTTAAAGGCTCTGAAAAGGCCTGCACGAAAGAAACCCGTGCAATATTTTTAATTCCTTTTTCCCAAACATACTTGACCATGGAAACTTTTTTTCATGTTACATCCCTTAATGAACTAGATGAGAGAGACAGCCCCCAGGTGCAGGGGACAGCTGCTCCTGGCTGCTGGAGCAGGTGTGCAGGCAAACCGGCCGAGCTGTCCAGCCAGAATCCAGGAGCAGGGAGGCACTTGCTGTGCAACCCTGACAAGCAGGCCCCACCCTGGCAGGTTGTCCTCTGCTCAGTCAGGTCCCCAGCCCCAGGCCCACCTCAGGGGGATCAGGAGTGAGAAACAGCAGCAGCCCCTCCCACCTCCCCTGACACCTGATGCTCCTTGCAGCCCAGACATTCCCTGTGTCAGTACCTTGGCTCCTGGGGTTCCTGGTTCTCCCTGTGTAGGAAAAAAAAAGATTCAGGTAAGGAGATAAGAGGGCGCGAGAGAGCGGGGAAGGGAGCAGGAAGCGCTGAGCAGAGCTACTCTGGGGGCAGGCGAAGCACCTGGCCAGCTCAGCCTCTCCTTGGCCTAGACCTCAACCACAGGCCAAAGAGGCCTCCTGGACCCCCTCTTCTCCACCAGGTGAGGCGTGTGGCTGGTGTGGGTGTCAGTGAGGCCCCGCAGGAGAGGGAGAGGTGCCCCTGTAAGCGGACCTGCCTGAGAGCCACACGAGCACTGTGCTGCTGGGTGTTTCCACCCTCCGCCTGCCAACCACATGGCGGTTGGGGTGGGTTCAGGAGGAGGAATCCAGCTCCCCTCCCTGAAGCTTTGCAAGCAAGTAGCTGTGAAATTCCAGTGTGAAGGAAAGCTCTGGCTCCACGACATGGCAGGAGGGTGAGACCTGTAGCTGAGAATGGTAACCCTTTCTACTTCCTTGTAAGCTTAGGTAGACACTGGCTGTTCAAGTTATGTGTGCGTGCACCTGACAAGGGCTGTTCAAGTTATGTGTGCGTGCACCTGACAAGGGCTGTTCAAGTTATGTGTGTGTGCACCTGACAAGGGCTGTTCAAATAATGTGTGTATACACCTGACATCGGCTGTTCAGGTTATGTGTGCATGGATCTGACATGGGCTGTTCAAGTTATGTGTGCATGCACCTGACATCGGCTGTTCAAGTTATGTGTGCATTCATCGGACATCAGCTGTTCAGGTTATGTGTGCATGGATCTGACATGGGCTGTTCAAGTTATGTGTGCGTGTACCTGACATGGGCTGTTCAAGTTATGTGTGCATGGATCTGACATGGTCTGTTTAAGTTATGTGTGCATGGATCTGACATGGTCTGTTTAAGTTATGTGTGCATGGATCTGACATGGGCTGTTTAAGTTATGTGTGCATGGATCTGACATGGGCTGTTTAAGTTATGTGTGCATGGATCTGACATGGGCTGTTTAAGTTATGTGTGCATTGATCTGACATGGGCTGTTTAAGTTATGTGTGCATGGATCTGACATGGGCTGTTTAAGTTATGTGTGCATGGATCTGACATGGTCTGTTTAAGTTATGTGTGCATGGATCTGACATGGGCTGTTTAAGTTATGTGTGCATGGATCTGGCAACAATGCTGCTTCAGGAGAAATGTTTCCCAACCCTGTCTGCCCCCTCCTTGGTTCAGGGCCTGTGAAGCCCTAACGCTGTCCTCCTCTCTCCATCTCTCCCACATTACGCCTCCGTGTTGAATGACAGCGTTTCACTGACCTTCATCCCCGCCACGGCGATGCCAGGAGCCCCCTGGCAGAGAGAAGAAAAGGCATGGAGACGTTCTGCAGTCAGGGGGAGCACGAGGAAGTGGCCAGCCTCCCAGCCTCCCCTTGGGGAGATGCGAAGGTGGACTGCTCACGCCTGTGTACCACCCAAACCCACGGGAAAGGAGGGGTGCTGAGCTTGGCACGGGGAGGGTGGGCCCCGAGGAAGAGGCTCTGTGCAGCACAGTTGGGTGCCCAGGGTCCCACCCACCTGCTCAGCACCTAGGCCAGCGATGGCGAACCTTTTGAGCTCGGCGTGTCAGCATTTTGAAAAACCCTAACTTCACTCTGGTGCCGTGTCACATATAGAAATTTTTTGATATTTGCAGCCATAGTAAAACAAAGATTTATATTTTTGATATTTATTTTATATATTTAAATGTCATTTAACAAAGAAAAATCAACCAAAAAAATGAGTTCGCGTGTCACCTCTGACACGTGTGTCATAGGTTCGCCATCACTGCCCTAGGCTGTGCTGGGGGACACAGTGGCATCATGGCAGGATGCCCACAGGTGAGCTCAATGGGGCATCCCTGGGGTGAAATGAGGGAGGGCTTCGTTGGGACAGGAGAAAAGGAGGAGGAGATGGGGGAGGGGAAGCAGGGAGAGCCCTGGGGAAGGGGAGAAGAGTAGATGGAGATGTCACCACATACAGTGCCCCTCAGTGTGTGTCAGCAGGCTTCTCCTCACAGGAAGCTCTCTGGGCCTACGCCCTCAGGGACTGGGGAGCAGCTGGCAGTGAACCCCATTTCTATATCAGCTCAAGACCACTGACTTTTGAAGTGCATAGGCTTCCAAACACACTGCTTAGTAAACCCCCCGTGGAGGTGATGTTAGGGGGCGTCTACTCCTCACATGGGTCTCAGGACTGCAGCCAGAGCTGGGGTTACACAAGAAGATTATTATGGCCCAAGGATGCCCAGAAGGAGGCCTGGCCATTTCAGAAGGGCACTGGTGCGTGATGGGGCCAAACAGGAGCCAAACAGGGCAGCCCTGCCTGGAAGGACTGGCTGCACAGCGAGGGGCGAGGGCCTGGGAGGATATGCACCCCCAGTCTTCACCGTGGGACGTGGGAAGGAGGAGCGTGGGAGAGAGGTCGGGGTGGCGGAGGGGCTGCCTGGGTGTGCTGAGGGGCAGGTACCTTCACTCCGTGTTTGCCTGGCATCCCCGGCATCCCCCGTTCTCCCTGAAGGAAGAAACAGAGAAACGATGAGAAGAGGACCAGACTCAGGGCCCGAGGATGTCCCTGAGAACGGCTGGTCTGGAAGCCCGGGACCGTTGAGCTCTGGCGGTCAGCGCGGGCCACTCAGCTATGTGAACACAGGGGCCCAAGGCATGTGTCACAGTGAGGGGAAGGCCCCCAGAGAGAGCGGCCACCGCAGGAGCCGAGTCCTGTGGGCATGGGGTGGGGGCAGGGAGCTGTTCAAGACCTACTGCCAGCGGGCCTGGAACTCAGTGCTGCGGGTAGGAGGGGTCCTGGGCCACGCACCGACCGCACATCCTCCCTCCCGCCCCCGCCTGGCACTTCTTGCCTGTTTTCATTCCAGCAGCCCTGCTCCCGCGGGACCTGGGGCTGAGCCAGACCGGCTCCCGCATGTCATGTCCTCCTGGGGCTCCTTTTCCTCCAGGTTCCTTGGGTCTAACTCCTCCCAAGGGCCCCACGTGGCAGAGGGTCTGCCTGCACTTGGGTGGTGGGGGACTGGAGATGAACCAGGCGCCACCTGGCACCTTCCAGAGGCAACAGGACAGCTGTCGCCGCTCCAGGATCTCATGGGTGTGCGCTACCGTCTCAGCAGTGTCTCCAGCCTCTCGTACCTCCGTGAAAATGCCACACGGATGGGAGGGGCTGAGCTCAGGACACACCAGGAGGAGAGGGGGTGGGGATGCCAGCCAGTGGCAATGGGGGCTGCCGTGTTAGGGTGACCAGGGGAGGAAGAAGACCAGCTCCTGTCTCCAGGAGTTGAACCCCAACTGAAGCCCCAGGCAGGGCCCAGAATGCTGTGCAGCTACAGGTGACAGCGGCCGGCCCAGCTGCAGCTTCTTGTGTGTGAAGGTGGCCATGCCCAACCCCGCCCGCCCGGCCCAGCTTCCTCTCTCAGGCCAGCGGCAGGGCCACAGGCTTCAGGCAGAGGGCGAACCTGGTCCCACCTCAGCTGTCCTCACCCCTCGCTGCCATCTGACAGCAGTCCCAGTCACCCCATGCTCACCAAGGACAGAGAGGCTTCTAACTCTCTGCTCCAGGACTGAGCCCTCCCTGTACGTAAGCTGGACAATAACACTCCCATTCAGAACAGCCGCTGCCTGGCACTGACCGGAAAAGGGGCCGGGATCCTGAGCATGGCCTCCCGTCCTCGCTTCCTTCCCAGCCTCATCTCCTCATAGCCTGACACCTCTTCCTGCTTCCCTGAAAACACCACCCACTCTCATGACTTCTTGTTATTTCCTCAACACCCCATTCATTGATGGTCACACACCATCTGCTCTGTGGAGCCATTTGCTATGCCCGAGCCCAGTGCTGGTTCCTCAGTGCAGAAGGACCCCGTGCATTTGTAATCTGAGCACAAAACCACGTCGGCCTGGGGTGGCTCACCTCCATTCTCTTGGGGGACAAGTCTCTGAATTCTGCAAAAGGCTCAGAATCTTTAGCTCCAAACCCAGGAGCCCTTTCTCATCCTCACTCACCAGGACCCCTAAGCCACAGGCAGTGACCACAGCAGATAAGCCAGTGGCCCAGGTCTGCCCAAGCCACCAAATCCTGGGGAACCCCTCTTATGGGAAAGAGCCGAGAAAGGCATGGCAATTTACTGCATCTGCCATGTGTCTGGCACCGGGCTAAGGGCTTTTCATCTTTCTACTCACTGTCCAGGAATCCACTCCAGAGCGGGAGTGGCTGTTACTCCTGCTTCACCGGTGAAGAAACTAGCTCAGAGAGGCCGGGTACGATTGTCAAGGTCATGCAGAGCAGGGAAGTGAACATAGGTCTTTTGTCTGCCAAAGCCCAGGTACCCATTTCTCCAGGCCAACCCCAGGGTCGGCTGGGCTGGTGTTCTACCTGCTTCTGTTAAACACCCTCTGCAGGCTGAAAGCAGGCAACGTCCTCTTTGCTGGAGGGCCCTGGGTCTGTGCCCCACAGGCATGAAGGAGTGGGCCAGGCCTGTGAGGGCAGCTCAGCCCAGAGCCCTGGGTGGTCTTTAACCAGAGGCGCCCAGAGAAAAGCACTGGGCAGGGCCCTGCCTGCCAGTGTGGGTCTGCTATGTGGCCAGCAGAGGGCACCCCAGGACCTCATCAGGCCTCCAGCCCCTTCCCAGGAGAACCAGCTGAGGCTCCTGTCACTCTTTCCTTTAGGACCAGGAGGCCCTGCTAACATGCCAATCAACCCAAATGGGTTGACTCAGCCCCTAGGACACCAACAGAGTCCCTGGGGGTGGGGTAGAGGTACAAGTGGGAGGTCAGCTTGGGGGTCCCTGACTACCCAGGGATTTCCCATTTGTCCTGCCCTGCCCTGCCCTGCCCCTGTCTTTCCCTCCATGCCCTGTCTCCCCTTCCCACCTCCATGTTGAGGAGCTGATGGAGTCAGGAAAGGCTGGCTGTGTGACTCCAGATAAACCCTGTTCTCTCTCCGGGCCCAGGACCCCTACCTGCAAAGTGAGATTAGATGCTTTCCAGCCACTCCTGCTCCCCCATCTTCTCCATCGCCCCCAGCCCTGCCTGTGGGAGACCCTTAGGAGGGAGAGAGGCCACGGCCAGGGAGGGGACACTGGGTCTGTCGGCAGGTCCAGCACAGGGCTCCCTGGTGGAGCAGGTTAGCTCTGGGTAACACTGCGGCTCTAGGAGGCTCTCTGCCTTCTCCTCCTGCCCCGAGAGACAGACAGCTTCCTGTGCCTCAGCAGGGAGGGGTGGGCTCCAGGGCCGTCTCCCGTCTCCACAGGAGCCATGCAGAGCAGGCGCTGGGAGTGCGGGCTTCCGGCTAATTGGGCTTGTCTTCAGCGCATGTGGGTTTGTTGTAAAGACATAGCCATGCCCTCCAGGGAAATCCGGCCCCTGGGAGCCTCCTAAGGAGGCAGCCCTCCTCATTAGCGTGGCTGACCTTTGCCCGCTCCCTCCCTCCAGGGTCAAGTCTCTTAATTCTGCAAACGACTCAGGCTCCCTTGATCCCCATTCTCAGGGCCTCCCTCACTCCCAGCCCTTTGCCGGGCAGGAAGCAGGGGCGCCCTCCGCTGACCCACCCTGCGGGCTCAGTCCACTCTCATCAGCCTCCTTTCTCCAGGGCCTGTCTCCACGGGCGTGCGCCAGCCTGACCTCTGAACTGGGGGCGGTGCTGTCCTAACAGAAAGCGCTGGTTCCTGGACGGTGGCCGAGGTGAAAGAGGGGTGAGAGCCACTGTCAAGGACTCGGGGTGGCTGTGGCAAGCATGCCTGTCTGCAGGGAGGAGGCAGCCAGCGCTCAGAGGAGGCCGATGCCTGTGCACACAGCTTTCCCTGGTGGCCCGTCTCAGCGAGGGCACATCTAGAGGGTCCTTTCCCGGCTTTCTTCTTTAAAAAGTTCCTTTTTAAAGGTTAAGTTTGGAATCGTGCTGAATTTAGACCCACTAACTCACCGCTTACCTTAGGTGGGGAGGAGCTCCCATAGTCTGCCAAAGCCCCCGGCCCCTTTACCCCTCTATCTCTGCCTTCCCAGGTCCTCCCAACCGGGAGCCTCTGGGTGGGTGTCAGCCACTGGGTCTGGCGTCCTCCAGCTGGGGAGTGGGTGCCTGGGTGTTACAAAGGCTCTTGCCCCAGGGACATAGAGCATGGGTGGCACAGGCTGCTGTGGGACCAGGCTTGTGACCCACAGGCGGCGCCAGCCCATCACCTGGTTCTTTAACTGTGGTGCTGAGAACCAATGCCTGATGGGCGGCCTGGGAGGGGTGGGTTCCATTCATCAGGGCTAAGAAAGCTCTGGGTGAGCACAGGTGGGTGGGTGGGGGGATGCCCTGAATGACCTTGAGGACCTGTCCCAGCCAGGACTTCACAAGGTCACTGACTCTCAGCTGGGGCCTGCCTGCGCTCTCACTGCAGCATCAATAGGTTCTCTATGCTGGTCCTGGCCTCCAGGTGAGGACCCATCCTTTATCCAGACGACAGGATGGAAGCGAGCTCCTTGGAGCACAAGCTGGCCTTGCTCCCGTCCAGGGGGAGTGGCCTCCTAATTGGTGATTTACTGTTTGTGGAACAAGCGGGGCAGGGACTTGGCAAGAAAATGTAGTCTGGAAGGAGGTGGGGGCTTCAAGGTCAGCTCCCCAGCCCAGCAAAGGTCAGGCCAGAGGAGCTCGAGGAGATGAATGGACCTCCCTAACGCTGGGTGGGGGGCCCAGGGCCGAGGCAGCTCCACACACAGACTCTTTGTTCTCTGCAGGGAGGAGAAGACCTGTCTGAGCAGGGAGTGGAGGGCTGGGGGGAGGCCAGCAGGCAGCTCTGGCCTCAGGCCTGGACCGGGCCCTTTCCTGGGCTGGAAGATGCGGGTGAGGAGGGCCAAGGTCTTTCTCTCACCTACAGCGTTCCCAGGACTGCCTTCCGGGAAGAGGGCAGCTCAGTGCCCTGTTCCTGCTCTAGCAGCCCCGGAGCAGGGAGGCCCGGGGCCACGGAAATGCCAGGCCCTCCGGTAATTGGGGCTGGCAGGAAGTGATCTGGGGAATTACCGGGTCAGGCGCCCCATCGAAGGCCAGGGCTTTGGAAGGGCGGCTGGCTTGTAATCTCGATTTGAGATCGGGTGATTTTGTAGTGAGTTCCAAAAAGAAAAGTCAGCTCTAATTAATCCGTGGACTTTGGAGTGCAGGAGCAATGGGGCCCAGAGAGCGGAGGCTGGGGCTGGAAACCGGCAGAGTGGGAGCCCGTCAGCCTCAGATCTGGAGCCCCTGCCTCAGCTCCCCGATCGGCCTTAATTTAAATGGCCTGGCTGTCCCCACTAGGATTTCGTGGCTTTGAAAGAGTGCTGTCCCCATCCCAGACGTTTCTGTATCCATGGCTTCTATCTGGACGAAGCACTCTGCCTGTGAGCCCGAGAGAAGCCTGGGAGTGCGCAGGTCCTCTGGGGGCCAGAAGGGCGCAGGAAGGTTCCGGAATAGCTGCAGTGTGGGGCTGAGCCAAGCTGCCTCCTCCTGGCTCTATTGGAAGCCCCGGGACCATGCCAACTCCCTGCAGGAATCACTGAGGCAAAATCGGTGCCAGTGGAAAAAACACCACACTCCCTTGGTTCTTCAACTAAAATGCACCGCGCACCCCAAGCTTTTTGCCATCGACACTCCACGTACTGCTCACAGAGAGCCGGGGGGCTCAGAGAAAGGCCCGGATCCAGCCACTACCTTTCCTCACAAGAAGGAAAAGAGCTCAACACTCACCTTCTTTTCTCCTAGTGGAGGGGGACCTCCCTACTGGAAATCCTGGGGACCCCCAGCTGTAAGGCCCAGGTGGTAGTCATTCAGAGCAAGGCTTTGGGTCGGACAGATCTGACTCCACCACTTCCTGGCTGTGGACCTTCGAGGGTTCACCTTTGTGAACCTCAGTTTGTTCATCTGCCAATTGGGGATGAGGATAGAATGCACCTCAGAGGGTTGTTATAAAGATCTAGTAAGCTGATGTGTGCCAAGTGCCTTATTCACAAACTGGCATGTTGAAGGGGCCCCGTAACATAGCTGTAATAATGCTAATCGCCATTCTATGGGAGTGTGTCCACCACATGGCCCCTTGCTCTGACCGGCGGATCAGAACGGACACATCCTCTCGTAGAAGGACTGAGATGGGCCGGGTGGCTGAGCTTCCACTCCTTACGCCCCCACCTCAGTGTCCTAGCCATCCAACCACAGGGCTCATGGGCCTGCTCCCCTGGGAGTCCCTGTTTCTGGGGAGCCCAGCAGCCTCCAGGAGGGGTGACTGCAGTTACCAGCGGCTCTAGCACGAGGTTCTCACATCCCGCCTCCTCTGGTCTGAAAACGCACAGCCCACAGCTGTGGAAGGGAGCGTGCGCTCAGCCACAGTCCTTCATGCAAACCCGGGGACTTAACACCCAGACCACCACATGCGTCAGACGCACCCCCCTGCAGAGACAGACTGACCAGCTCCGATTGCTTAGAGATAAGCCCTCACCGGGTTTGTGATCCACATACAGTCTGACAATCCTCGTCAATCCCCTTGAAAGAGAGCCAGGGTTGTAATGTTTTAAACACACTTTGTGTCTTGCAACATATTTAAAGGAGATTGGCGTCATAAATTTGGATCAAATAGGTACCACATGGGCGCACAACAATACTCACAGTGTCTGGGCGGCGGGGCTGGCCCTGAGCGGGGCCGGGGCAGCACAGGGCCCGCTGGCCACACCGGGCTTAGATCCTGAGGAGCTGGGGCAGAGCCTGCCCCGCTGGCGGGCTGGCCTCTGGGAGGCTGCCACGTTGGGCCCAGTTGCTGGGGGAGAGGGGTGGATGGAGCTAATCATTAGCAAAGCTCATGGGCTGAGAAACATCTCTGCTGAGAACTGAGTTCCACCCCACGCTGGAAGAGAGGCCTCCCCACATGGTGTCACGTCACTGGGGCACAGCAATCGCAGCAGATGCGGAGGGTCCCTCGGTTACCCCGCAGGTCCCCCTCACAGCCTGGCCCCTGGCCCAGCCCTGTGTTCCCACCTGCTAGCACTCGCTCCTCCCTGGGGGCGGGGGGGGGGGGGCAACTCATCTCAGCACCTGTAATCAGGGGCATCCTTCCCGTGCCTTACTCCAAGCAGAGAGCAGAGAGGGGAGAAGAGAGTAACAGGGAAATGATGGGCAAAGGAAGGATGCTTGGGGGCGAGCCCTCTGCTGCTGGCCACCAGTCCCTAGTGCATAAGCTCTGGGCTTTGTTGAAGTAACGACAGACAGAACGAGGATCCCGGCACAGGGAAGGCCAGCCCAGACATGAGGGTGCGGAGACCGCCTCGGGCTCCAGGAACACCTACTGACCAGACTCAAGGATGGGCTGGGAGAAGTGGAGACCAGAGGAGCCTTCCAGAAACCCTAGCAACATGAGAGGGAGCTCACAGCCCTGCAGACTCCACAGAGGCCGCTGAGGAAGGGCAAGGGGGTGGTCTGACAGAGAAAGGAAGGGTGAGGAGCAAGAGCCAAGCAGGAGAAGAAGGGCCTTCTCAGTTCCTCGTAGATCTACAAGGGGTGACGCTTGTGCCCTGGCTAGGTGGCTTGGTTGGAGAGTCGTCCATACACCGAAAGGCCCTGGGTTCGAGTCCCCATCAGGGCACATACGGGAGGCAAGCAATTGATGGCCTGTTCTCATGTCTATGTTTCTTCTCTCATCTCTCTCTCTCTCTCTCTCTCTCTCTCTCTCTCTCTCCCCCCTCCCTCCCTTTCTCTAAAGATCAATGAACATGTCCTTGGCTGAGGATTTAAAAAAAAAAGTGGTGATGCTTGTCACAAGCCTGATGCAGGTGAAGAAAGACCTGAACAAAGGCTGGAGGAGACTCACACTCCTTCCACAGCCAGGGAAGCTCTCTATGGAGATGGAGCCGACTCTGTCCCCAGGAAGCCATGGTTTCCCTGAGCGGGAAGGGATTTTAATCCTGTCTCCCATCTGATCTAGAAGCTGCTCAACACATGGCAGACCCTACCCGAACCCCGCCGGTGACAGGGAGCTCCCTGCAAAGGTACCCATCAGCACTGGGCCAGTCCTTCCATGCTGGAGCCTCTCTCGCAGCTCTGAGCCTCTCTCCCCAGAGCAGGCTTCCTGGGGCCAGGAGCTACCCCCTGTCAGCAGGACCACAGCAGCTTTCTTGCAAATGCAATGCAGTCAGGGTTGAATGATCTGGCACACCGTCTGAGCCCAGGATGGCTGCCCTCATGGGACCAGGGCCTCTATCATCATGATACCCCAGCCCTAAGCGGAGTCCTCTTAGGACAACAATCCCCCAAGCTCCTTTCTGGGTGAACTAGACTCGCAGTTGGCAGGAGAACACAGACACGGCCATGGTGTGGATGCTGGTTGCGGGCATCGCCACGATCCTAGGGCCACCTCTGCCGGCCCTACGGTTTCTCTCTCCTCTGCTTGAAAGAACTGGTGTGGCCGCTAATGGGAAAACCGACCCTGCTCTGCACCAGGAGGCAGTAAATTTTGTGAGTCTGTGCAAGTGGATAGAGACGACCGCGGGGGCTATAATTTCCACTTCCTGACACAATGCAAACTTCTCAGTTTATGCAGAACTAATTACAGAACTCTCAGGCCTCACCATCTCACCCACCAAACGCCCATAAAATGATCCGGATTACGGAGTGTGTGGAATGTGCTTCTCAGGAGTGATTCTTCCCTTTCTGCCCCCCCCCCCCCCCCCCGTGTGTCCCCCTTTCCGTCCTGCCTCTTTCCTTTCCCTGGATCTCCCTATAGAGCAGCGGTTCTCAACCTGTGGGTCGCGACCTCTTTGGCGGTCGAACCACCCTTTCACAGGGGTCGCCTAAGACCATCCTGCATATCAGATATTTACATTATGATTCATAACAGTAGCAACATTACAGTTATGAAGTAGCAACGAAAATAACTTTATGGTTGGGTCACAACATGAGGAACTGTATTTAAAGGGCCAGAAGGTTGAGAACCACTGCTATAGAGGCTTCCCAGCCAGGGTCTGCAGGCCGGATGGGCTCCATGTAGCAGGTGGTAGCATGAGAAGGGCCCAGACCTGGGCATGCAGCCTCATAGGGAGGTTTTAGGACCAAAATGATGCAGGTCACATTGAAGAACAGCCTGGCAACATGGCGGGCATTCGGTAAGTGGTGACTTTTATTAAGGTTATTTTTGTTTTCATAGTTACTGTAAAGACCACCACTGGGCCTTGGTTCAAATAGTTTCCCTGTCTAAAATGCCATTTCCCTTGAAATTTGCTGATTGAAGGACCACAGTGGGGATTGAAAATGGCCACAGATGCTTTGCCACTCCTCCCCCAAGAAGAAGCGGAAGCTGAGTCCCCTCCCGCCGCCCACATGACTTGGCCATGGGACTTGCTCTGATCAATAGGACATCAGATAATGTGATGCCAGTGCACCGGGACTCGCCCATTTTGAACACTGCCCTGGGCCTGCTGCACTGTAAGGAAACCTGTCTAGTCCACTGGGGGGCTGAGATGCCAGTGGAGGGAGAACAGAGGCACCCCGCCCACAGCCAGCGCCAATCACCAGACGTGTGGAGGCGGCCGTCTTGGCCTTTCCATCCGTCACGCAGTGTGGATGTGTGAATGAGCCCAGGGGAGACCAGCGGTACCCTCAGATGGCCAATCCACAGAATCATGAGAAAGAAATCGCCATTTCAAGCCAGTACGTTTGGGATGGTTTGTTACACAGCAATGGCTAACCTACCCATTCACCAGGACTGAGCTCATAGATTGTCACCTCCCAGAAGACTTCCCAACTCCTGCCAGCCTGGACGTAATCTCTCCACCACCCTGTATTCACAGCGCTTTGTGATGGCAGCAACCAGCACAGACAACCTTCACCAGGGTTATTGGTGCAGGAATCCCATCTCTCTGGCCTGTGAGCTGCCAGAGAGCGGGGCTGGGACCCTACTCCATCTCCCCAACCCTGCTCAACACAGACCTCTGCCTGGAGAGCCCGAGGCGCCTGGGTACAGATTCCGACACCCGGTTGGCGGGGGAGACCCTTCTGGGTCAGAGGTCCAGCCGGACCACTGATTTTCCCAAGGCCCTGTCCCCTCCTCAGCCTCCTGCTTCCCCGAGTGGAGACATGACCTCTGTCCAGCCAACCTCACACGCATTACGAAGCTCACGCTGGGTGAGTGTTTGTGCAAAATTATGCGTGTGTGCACCATGGTGAGATCCCACTTGAGTTACTGCTGTGGGGTGAGGTCTTCCCCTCCCTCCACTTCTTACCTTCCGGCCATGGTAGCCCTGGATCCCTGGGTCTCCCTGGAGGCGGGGGGAGAGACAAAGAGAAGATGGTGAGAGGGGTTTTCCTAATGCCCAACCTCAGCTCCTGCTGCTCCCCTCTTCCTCCCTCTTCCTCCCCACGTCTAAATCCTCCGACCTCCACGCGCAGCCAACCCTGGAACAATATCAGAGGCTGTTCTGCTCCTCAGAACAAGTCAACTTGGCAGGAGACCTGAGTTTCAGTTTTGGTTCCACCACTGATTCCCTGTTGAAAACTTGGACCCGTCACTTTGCCCCGGGCCTTCAGCATCATTTGTAAAATGGTTGGGCTTCGCAGCTTCTCATCCTCAGAGGCTGAGGTTCCCTGCTTCAGAGGGAGAGTCTGTTGGACATCATGAGCTCCCAGATAAGGTTTCAGAAGAGACCAGATGAACCTGAAGGTCCCTCCAGTCTGACCCCTTATGAAACACTTTTATTGGGATGTTGCGACAGTGTCCTGGGCATCAACCCTGAGTTTCCAACCAGACTGTAAGCTCCTTGGAGGTGGGACCAGCCATAGGACTTGGTCAGCCGAGCACACAAATGGTCCATCCTTGCGGGACCCAACCAGTTCCCAGGGGGGCAGTGGTTTGGAAGTGAGCCAAGCCTGATCCATCTCTCAGCTCAGCTCCCTCTCAGCTCCTACGCAGAACCCTTCAGTACTGCCTGCCCCTCCTCCTGTAGGGAATTCTCCCACCCGCTCAGTGTGGCACCCCGAAGGGCCCTCACCTTCGGTCCAGGAGGCCCAGGAAAGCCCTGCGGAAGCAAGAGAAAGGTGAGTGGAGGTGGGTTCCACAGGTAAACAGTTGAGGTTGGTCATGTTTACAGGGGATGCTGGGGCGGAGTGGTGCTTGAAGAGCTCTAAGGGCTCTGGATGTGCTAGAGAACAGATCAGAGGCTCCTGGGAGGGTGTCTGAAACCTGCCGAGGGCACATGGGGACACCAGGCTGGTGTCCCTCTCCGGAGCCATGTGGCGCCGTGGGCATCTTCTCTGGGCTTGCCCACTGGAAAATAGGTCAGTGGCATCATGTTAAGTCGACAGTGTGGTTTGGTCCAGATCCCCACCCGCCCACCTCCTAATTGGGACCCCTCCCTGGAAAGCCGGCCTTGCCCAGCAGTCATGATTTTGCCTTTGGCCCTGCCAGCCTGCGGGGGAGCACTTCGTCTCCGTCCCACCGGGCGCTGTGACCATGGCAGCCCGCAGTGGGGAGGTGGCGCGGGCCCAGGGCCTGCAGGAGCCCGAGGGAGAGTCGAGGGAAGAGGTGCTGTCTCCACACGGTGGTGGGAGCCGGTCTGGATGGCAAACACGGGCTTCAGAAAACCCTGATGCCGGAGTCTGGGCTGTTTCACTTGGTTTAAAAACACACTCTGTTTTTTTTTCTTTTTTTAAAAAAACCTAACAAAGAAAACATCTGGCTGGGGTTCAGGGAGTGGGAGCCCAATGTGTTTGGGGAGGGCAGCCAGTGGGTTTTGAGCACTTCTTTGGTTTTCCCAGATTGGTTTGGTTCAGTTCCCTAAATTTCACTTCCTTTCAGGTTTTCCATTTTCCCATCTAGAAACCCATGAAAGTGAGACTAATCTCCTTCCTTGAGGTCCTGGGAGAAATGATGGAAAAATTTAAAATCCGTGCAGGGGGTCAAACTGGGCAGGAGAGCCAAGCCCCCAGCAAGCTAGTTCCACATGGCTGTGCCCCCTTCCGGCCAAGCCGGGTGCCGCTCAGCCGGTGCTGTCGCCCAGCCCAGGGGAGCCCACACTGAGCCTCAGCATGGGCAGCTGGGGCGGCTGAGGGGCTAGGGGTGAAGCCAAGAGACCCGGGTGCGACTGTGCTCATTGAGGGCCATTTGGCAGGGAGGTCGTGACTCAGCAATTTCTCCTGGGGGCTCCTTCCCAGTGACAATCAGGTGTGCAGGCATTCATGTTCAAGGAGACCGAGCGCCGAAGGGACTCATTACTGCTCTCTCAGTAGGCCCGGCAGCCCTAAGAGCCATGTCCTGGGAGACGCCTGATGTGGGAAAGGGCGTGCTTATGCTGGCAAATGGGAAAGTAACAGGGTACAAACTGCTGTATCAGTCAGAACATTATCAACCTGGAAATGTTCGGGTGAAGATATATCTAAGGAGGAACATGGAAGGACTCTCCAAAATGGGAATGATGCTGAACTCTGAATATGGGAAAAGAGACCATGGAAAACCTTTTCTTTGCCTATATCCCAAACGTTTCCTGATGAATGTATGAGGTTTCAGTCATAAGAAAGAAACCCAGGTTTGTCTGTGTGTTAGCCACATGGGAAAACACTATTAAGCAGACTTTGTCCTTCACCCTGTCCCTCCAGTAACAGATGCCATTAGTCTTAGCTCTGGATTGAGAACCCATTTTCTCCAAAGAAGTCCAGATGCCTGCTGGGTTGTTCTCCTGCCCTGCTGCTTTCTTACACTAAATTGAGTTGAGAGAGACCCAGGACTTGGGAATGGGTGACTTGGTGGCCACTGGGCTTAAATAGCCACCTGTGTGTGGTCTTGCCTGGAGGTGGGGTGCCTGCTAGCCCCCCTGGGCCGCTGCCAGTCCTCAGGCTCGATGCAGGGACCCCTGGCCGACCTGGCATCCAGGCGGTGGCTTAGCAGTGGGAAACCTGCACACACCAGGAAAGGCATGTGCGTTAGGGGCGCCAGCCGGTGGGACAACCCTCCGTCAGAACTCACTGGGCCCAACTCAGGTTCTCCTAAGCCCAGGGGTCAGGGAATGGCACCAGAGGTGGCCCTGGAGGCGTTTTTCCCTTTCTGCAGGGCTGGGGGTAGCCTGTTAGTGACTTCCGCCCTAGAAAGCAATGGCTGGAGTTGAGGACATGGCCCCAGGAGGTGTGTTTTCAGAACCAGAGTGCGGCAGGTGCGTGTGGGAGGGATGGGCAAGCTCCTTGCATGGGTCACCCATGTGCGATGGCCTTGCCAAGATCCTTTGGCCATTCGGCTGGGACACAGGTTCCTGTTGGTTATGCAAAGTTTGGATGCTTCCAGAGACTTCTTAGAACAAACCTTGGGAGAGGGGGCCGTGGAGAGAGGGAGGGGGTACTCACAGGTGGCCCCATGGGCCCTGGCAGTCCCGGATGCCCCAGGGGTCCACTTGGTCCAGGGGGGCCTGGAGGCCCTGGTGGGCCTTGGATACCGGCCTGGCCCTGTTCACCCTGAGATTCATGGAAACGAGTGTTAGAGAGAGACCCCAGGCTGTAGAGCGGCTCCCGCCCCAGTGCCATGCACCCGGTGAAGGCCTGTGCGGGCTCTGGTGGGGAGGCGGAGGTGGTGTGATGGGGAGGCTGCTGCGGTGGTGGCGTGATGGCGAGGTTGCTGCAGAGGTGGCTACATGCAGGGACTGTGGCAGCAAGGAGACGGCCAAGACATTGGGCCCCCAAGAGGAGGGGCTTCCAGAGAGGACTTGCTGTTCCCAGTGTGACAGCCCTGCTGCGGTGGCAGAGGCAGAGGGGTGAGTGAGGTGACCCCCGGTGGAAGGTCTGCTCCCAGCCTGGCCAGGGCGCCAGAGTCCCCTAGGGCCTAGGCAGTCTGGGACCGAGGCCTGCCTCCGCTCCTGCCGTGTGGCAAGCTACGTCCTCTTTCTGCATCTTGGCCTCTCAGCCGCCGAATGAGAACAGCGGTCCCTCCTTTCCTAAGGCAGCTCTTTGCCATTTTGGATGATCTGGCCCAGAGCATCAAATCCGATCCTTAGGTCAGAGGCCATAGACTTTTGTTGGGCTCACTCATCAATTGGGCAAGAGATTTTAAGTAAAAGAATTGGATTGATGGGCTCTGATGAAAAACTGGGAGCCCTGGCAGCTAGGCCCACATTCCTGGGGGCAATCATGGCCTGGGTCGAGGAACGGCGCCCCCTTCAGGTGGGGCATGAGTTCTCCAGTTGCATGAGGATGGATGAGGGCCTGGGAGGCAGGGGCAGCTTCATGTTCCCTCAGGAGGAGAGAGAGCCTGGGGCTGGGGACCGGTCAGACTTATCCTAAGCCAGCGCTCCAGGGATGCTCTTGGCTCAGGTCTTGTGACAAGGGGCCCACCCTGCAGCCAGACTAACACAGAACAGCCCGGCAGGTGTGGGAGCTCCAGGCTGGGCTGCAGGGGACGCAGGCAGCCTGAGTTCCAGGCCCGCCCACCCTGCTCAGAGGGATCTCAGCAAGCCTGTCTGATTCCTGCTTCCCGGTATAAAAGGGGAGCTGATGATGCTTCCTGCAGTCTCTACAGCGGGAAATGATGATTGTAAACAGGAGTGCACAAACGCAGGAGGAGAACTGTCAGATTTTAGCACAGCGGTTCTCAACCTGTGGGTCGCGACCCCTTTGGCGGTTGAACGACCCTTTCACAGGGGTCGCCTAAGACCATCCTGTATATCAGATATTTACATGACGATTCATAACAGTAGCAACATTACAGTTATGAAGTAGCAACGAAAATAATTTTATGGTTGGGTCACAGCATGAGGAACGGTATTTAAAGGGCCAGAAGGTTGAGAACCACTGTTTTAGCAGCACCTGCTTGAGCCATCTCTTGGCTGGGACACCCTAGGGCAGGTGGCACCCGGCAGAGCTACTCTGGGCCCCGGGCTTCATCCTGCCACACCCCGGGAAGCTGCGTGAGGGCACGGAGTGCTCCCGGTGGAGGAGGCAGGTGCAGGAAAGGGTCACAGGTCCCACTTTACAGAAAACAGGCTCAGGGAGGTTGAGTTCCCTGATCAAGGTCACATGCGAATTCAGGGGGAAGGCAGGACCCCAACTCGGAACTCCAGACTATTCCTATTCATTCCAAATAAGCCCCCAGCAAACACTGCTCACCGCCAACTTTCTACATGTGGGAAGTGACGTCCAACACCGTCTGCTAAGCACATCGTCTCTCTTATAAAGTGTCCTGTTTCGACTAATATTAGGCCCAGTATTTAAGTATCATACAGAGCCTGTCAAATCAATATTGGTTTATTGATAGGAAGGGGACAAACCTTTTTATGTCCCACCTTGGCTGACAGGCCGAAGCCGCAGCAGGCAGAACAGGGGCCACTACCCCTCTCTCTCTGCTTTGGAAACCGGGCCAGGGCAGCACAGAGAGTTCTGGCTCGCCCACCCCTTGCTCTGGAAAAGGGAGGCAGTACCATGCCTGGGCCCCTCCCGATTTCTTTATCTGAAAGGTGGGGATGATGACGGTTGGACTGCCACGGGCGGCGGCCGGTGTGGGATTACATGAGATGATCTACGGAGAATTCTTACGACAGTGCCTGGAGCCAGCGAGGGCTCCACAAGTAGCAGCTAAGGCAGCTGAGGCCCGGAGGAGGCCGCTTGGGTTGAGGTGAATGGCCGCTCTGAGAGCAAGGGCTCGGCTCTCCTGGGGTGGGGTCTGGCACGGGTGGGGGTGGGTGACAGTGGGGCGGGCCGGGTGCTTCTCTGAGCTGCCAGCGGGCCCCCCGAAGAGCCATGCTTGGGGTAAGCACTCGGAACACATGGAGGCTCTCGAGGGTTTGGCTGGTGTAAGGGGATACACAGGCTCGGGTGACACACCCATCACGTGTCCCTCTGTATTTTTAGTTGTTAATTGGAGCGATTTTTTCAGCCTTGTTCTATCAGGTGCCTGACATGCAGGCCTCTGGACTCCTGAGTCAGGGCAGATGGTGGCGCCAGGCCATGCTGTCAGGCTCACAGAGAGCATCTCTGAGCCCTGTCCCTCCCAGCATCCCTGTGGCCTTGGGGGTACCCCCTGCGCAGTGTAAGGAAGGCTAGGGGTGTGGGTGGCAGCCGCGGGCTGCCTGGCCTGGAATCGAGCTGCAGTGCCTTAGCCTGAACCCTGGGTCTGAGGTCTCTTGTTCTGTGTGACCTGGTCCTCCCCAGCCTCATTGGGTTGGTAAGGCAGGAAGAAGGAATCCCGTTGTCCACAGTGATTACACCTGTTGATTGTGGGCTACATTCCCTCTGCAAACTCCCTCCCTCCTCAAACTCAGGTTACAAGTGATCAGATGCTAAGCAATCTGCATTTCTAAATATAAAGGGTGTAGGGCCGACGGAAAGAGCCCTGGGTGGGTGGGGGGGTCTGAAGATCTGCTGCTAATTCCCATCCTGCCTCTTGCTGTTTGGGGAACAAATTCCCTTCTCTCTGAGCCTCACTGTAACCTAGCAATGAAACTGTGCTAGGAACTAGTCTAAGTACTTTGTATGCCCAGCGACCTGAGGCAGTGGGAACTGTTATTAGCTTCATTTTACAAATGCGAAAGCCGAGGCACAGAAAGGCTAAGTAACTTGCCCCAAATCGCAGAGCTGGTAAGAGACAGAGAGCCTGGGTGCCCTGCCATGTACTGTGTGGTGCTGGCCAACTCACTTAACGCCTCTGAGCCCTGACTTCCTCATCTGAGAAATAAGGGTGACCACGCCCGGGGCAGGAAAGTGTTGAGCGGCTGACGTGGAGTCAGGCCTGCAGCATGTGGGACGGGGTGGCTGGCAGCACTGACGGCTGTGGTGGCGGCTCCTGTGGGTAGTATTGGGCAGTAGGAGCTGGGGGTCTGCTGGGCCGGGTGGTGTGTGTCTCTGGGTCTATGGCATTGACCGGTCCATTCTTGTCTGGTGTAATTTAACCAAAAGACAGTGAGGTTCTGTCTTCGTCTGCACCCCCCGCTGGCCTCTCAGGCCCAGAGACTTGCAGAGCCCCGGGAGGCCCCAGGAGGACTGGGCAAAGGGAGATGGTCTACCTGGAAGGTCCGCCTTTTAATGACTGGGGGTGGAGCCAGTCGCACTGAATTGAGGAGAGGCAGCAGCTGAGGAGAGAGATGAGTTGGAAGGCCAGAGGGCAAAGGCCAAAGGTCGCAGGTGTTCAGGAGGATGCCAAAAGTCACCAGGAAGGCAGGGCGGCCAAGAGGGAACGGAGGAGAGATAGAGAGAAGAGAGATTAGCGAGTGTGAGGCACAGGGAGGGGAGGCACGGACCCAGCACTCCCGAGGCTTAGGGGACGCAGTGCTGAGCTTGCCCTTGGAGGGTACACCGTCCCTTAAAGGAGGAGCGGCCCTTGGGGTGTTGGCCAGCAGCATCCCCCAACAGGGAGAGCGGTCCTCCTTGCCTGGGCCGGCCCTCGGTGGCCACATTGGGCCGAAAAAGCCGCCTGACACACAACCCAACATTGCACTGCTGGCATTCCTGGTGGTGGACAAGGGCTGCTGGGCTGAGGGCGGGAGACTCAGAGGCTCTGGTTAAGTAGGAGCCACAGGACCAGCTAAATTGGTACTTGCAGCCAGGCTGGTGTGTGGCTGCCTCTGGGTGCTCTTTTTGGTTGAATGAGAAAGGCCGATGTCAGCGAATCTGGGGAGGTGGTCGAGGGCAGTGCCAAGCCCGGTTCCCGGGGGCTGAACCGACCAAGGGTGTGGCCAGTGTGGGCACAAGATAAGTGCTACCCAGGTCTCACCCTGGGGCTGGCCGGCTTGGAAAATAGAGGCTGGGCAAGGATGTCCAACCACTTGTTTGGGAGAGGCAGCTTGCCACCACAGTATTGCATGTGACTTTCATTTCTGGACAATCTTGCTGCTTTCAATCTCTCTACCCATGCAGCTGAGCACCCAGCGGCTCTAGGAAGTGGCTAGGCCCAAGTGAAAACAAAGATGGCATCTAACCAACCTTTTGTTTGGAAAGCACTTTAAGTCACACGAGGCCCCTGGGATGAGTGTTAAGAACCAGAGGCCACCTGGGCTGAGAATGTGCCCAGCTGGGGGCAGGGGTGCCTAATCATGGCCTTTCTAGGTCATGGCCGCCTTCCCGGGGCAGCTGCTGCACCCAGAGCCCTGCCCCCTCCCACCAGGGGCCTGAGGACGTGCAATGTTGGCCTCTGAGTCCAGGAGCCTCTCAGCAGAGCGGGGCCAGAGGCCGCCCGGAAGAGAGCCTACAAACCTTCAGGGTAATTATCTGGTTGGAGTGCAGAGCTGCTAGAGAGCCGCTTAGGTACTCCTGAGAGGGAAGGGCAATGGAGGCGGTGAGATAGGGCCGGAGGCAGAGTGAGTGCCGGGGCCGCAGACACCGCTCCCCCGCTCCCCCGCTCCCCCGCTCCCCCGCTCCCCCGCTCCCCCGCTCCCCGTCCCAGGAGACTCCATCCCGACCTTCTGCCCCTGCTCCCCTCCCTGCAGGTGCTGCAGGCTGCAACAGAGGCAGCGACCAGCCTGGATCCCTTGGCATCTTGTGGATGTGGCGGCCTGCCTCCCACCATGCCCGCAACCCCCCAATCAACCACTTGCCCTAGAAGCCCCCTGCTTTCCTACCCACTTCCAAATAAGCAGCAAGTGCCACTCCCCACTCCACTCTCACCCCTGCCTGACCTGGACCCCACACTGCCACGGTCGTAATGCTATGTTTTGCTGCACCCAGTGGCCAAGGTGCCTCTGGAGCCTTCTGTCCCTGCCCTCTCCCTCCTCTTACACTGGGTTTAGGGGCAGAGAGCCCTCTCCTACCCCCACCCTCGTGCGTTCGCCCAGGTCTGACGAGACACTCCCAAAGCTCCCGCAGTTGTGTTGTCTTTGGTGCAGGGGGAAGCTGTCTTTCTTTCAGGCAGCATGACAATCCTGTGAGCCCATCGTTCCAAATAAATGCAGCTGACCTTCTATTATTGTATCAGGATCAGGCTGGCCGGAACACCAGGGCCCCTGCGTCCCTGGAGCACATGCCACTGACAGGCTGGCTCTGTCCACACGGCTGCTGGCTTGCAGCCCCTGCCCAGGCCCAGCCCAACCTTGGCCTCCATGCCAATCCTGCTACTCATGTTCAAGGCTCCCCGTGCCTCTTCCTGGCCCAGGAATCCAGGGGCAAGAGTCTGATGGGCAGGACCCTGCTAGCAAGGCCCTCCTGGTGGCCCTGTGGAGCCTGGTGCACTCGAGTCTGGCTTGTGCTTGTCTCCACTCCCTCATCCCCTGCCCAACAGGTGGGCGACCAGTGAGCCACACCGTGTGTGTGTTTCTGGGTACCATGAGGCTAAGGACAGGGGAATGGCACCTAAAGATGCCTACCCAGGTCTGAGAGTGGCGAGGCTGATCTAGAAAATGAGGGGCATTTTCCAGGTCTCTGGGCCTCTCACTGGAGGAAGCCATGCACACCTTAGCCCTCCTGCCTCTAGAACGGCTCTGCAGGCGGCTGGTGCACTCTGCAGGCTTTGGGCTGTGCAGCCTGAGGGAGAGCCCGGGAAAGGAAGGAGCTGGTGGGGTGGGGGAGTGGCAGACCACCTCAGCCCCCAAATTCCCACTCTGCTTGTAAAGAGCCCAGCACCGCTTCTTCAAGAGGCAAAGCGGAGACTTCACCCTGGAATTGTACAATCCGCCCCCAGCTAGCTCCTCCCATTGAGTCTGGGTCATCTGAAACAATGACTAACCCAAAAGTCCCTCTGATGCGGCCAGGAAGGCAGCCAGACATACACGCAGTCACACGCACACAGACACACAGACTCGCACAGCCACACGGCCTTTCGGAGGCGGCGATGTGCAGAGGGGAGCAGCTGGCACTCGGAGTCACAGATACACACCTGCTGGGAGACTCGCAGCCTGGACAGCGCAGGGCAGATACACAGACACGCACGGATGGACGGACACAAGCTGGAGACCGCTCTGCACAAACTCACACTGACCACAGGCACACTCCCGGGCCAGGCAAACACACGGCTACCCAGGGCCCCACTCCGGCTGCTGACCGCAGGGGGTATGCTCCTGTTCCCAAGCTCTGTAGGTGCTGGGGGCCCAGGGAGATGAGGCTGATCAGTTTTAGGGGTTCACTTACCCGGTGCGGGTACTCTCCACACTGACCCTGAGGGGAGGGGAAGGAGAGGAGGGTGTTAGGCACTGGCTGGTGGCTGTCCGTCAGGGGCACCTCAGGGCTTGTACATACCACGCACACTCATCACCCACCAGACCCCCTCTAGTCCTGGACTGAGCTCTCTGAGGTCGGAGAACTAACCCCCCTCCCCTCCTCATCCCACCCCGACTGGCAGCATGGAAGAAACCCTGGGGCCTGCCTGGATGTGGCCCCATGGAGCCTGGAGCAGGACTCCACTGCCGTGTACCACCTGCCCTGACACCTCGGAGATGCCTTCTCTGAGCTGGGGGTGCCAGGTCCCTGTGCCATCCGCCTGGGCAAGCCCCACAGAATCTCCATCAGAAATTTGGAGAGTAAATGTAGGGGGCCAGGCAGGGGCCAGGCTACTGGTTTACATACTGACACCTCAAAATCCCAGCAGCTCCTGGAAGTGGGCCAGGAGACATGTGGGGGTGGCAGGCGGGAGGGGCTGAGAGAGGCTGAGGAGCGCCAGGCTTCAGGGCCAGTGCCGACCTCCCTTCCCCGACCCCAAGAACAGAGCAGGAGCCAGAGCAGCTTCCCTTTTCTCTCTTCTATACCAGGAACCATGGGGTCCCCCTCTTTCTGATAAGAACTAAAGTTTAAAAATAACCACTCTGGACCCCTTCCTACCTGCTTTTTTTTTTTTTTTTTTTTTTTATATGTGCCCCACCTAAGATGAAAATTCTAGAAAACCTCCAGCGGGCTTACCTTTTCTCCTTTTTCTCCTTGGGGCCCCTATGAAGAGATGGAGAGGAGAGCGTTAGAAACTAAAGCTGAAAACACAGCGGCCCAAAGCCTCTCTGCGGGGGGACATTGGGGTGAGGTACCAACCGGCTGTCCTCGGGGACCCGCCAGGCCCTGTGGGGAGGAAACACACAGGTCAGTGGGCACACAGGAGGCAGGCAGGCCGGAGGCGGCGGCCCAGGCAGGGGTTGTGCTAGAAGCTGGGTTTCCCGGCGCTTCTCAGAATGCCCGGGTCGCCAGGGCTGCCCCCCCACCCCCACACCCACGCCTGGTCTTCCCGTGCCGAGATGCTCTGGGGGTGTGGCCTGTACCCCACATCTCAGCATCTTCATCTGCCCGTGGGCACGGCTAGCTGTGCCCTGTCCCCACCTGCATGGCCGAGAACAGATGCCGTCCTCATTCATGCCTCCCACCGTCATCTCTGGGCCCCTGGCTAGCAAGGAGGCTGCGTTTGCATGTGACGCCTGCCTCACTCACGCCCATCTGTCTCATGGCTTTGGAGGAATCTCTGGCCAAAGAGAGGAAGCAGGAAGTTGACGACTTAAGCCAGGTCCTGGGCCCCTTGGAACATAAGGGACCTTGGGGTTTCCTTCCAGGATATCTTGTCAAAGCCTCAGGGCTGAGAAAGGCGCCTGGGCTCAGGGTGGACCCACGTTCTCTGAGACACAGCGTCTAGCTGGCTCGTTCAGGGGCCTGAGCGGAGCCCGTGTGGAGGCCTCACGGCTGGCATGGAGGGAGTGGGGCGGACAAGCACTACCGGCGTTGAGGACCCACCCTGAGGCTGGCTTTCAGTACATGCTGAGCTCACACCCCGCTCCCCCGGCCCAGCCCGTGAGAAAGGTGCTCACGTCAGCTCCATCTCCCAGACCAGGCGAGGGAGACATGGCTCGGCATGGGGTGGCATTGGGACGTGAGTCCAAGTCTGTCTGACCATCCGGGTCCAGCTGTTTCCGCTCTGCCACGCTCTCTGAACTGGGCTGGACCTCGGGAGGCAGGGCCTGGGCTTTTAGATGTGGCTGAGCCCAGGCAGTGCCCCGGCTACTGGGGCCTGAGGTCCCTTCCGGCCACCATCTCAGGGCCTGTGGAACCCACCCGCTGGGCCCATCTCTTTGGGGCTTGACGAGCTCATGATTCCCAGGACAGTCCTTCTGGGTGGGACATGAGCCTTCTCTTGCCCCTGGCTGGCCAACGGGACCAACCAGCAGACTGGGGAAGTCCCAGGTTCATAAGGGGAGACAAATGGCCTTTAGGGCAATCCATGTGGCACCCCAGCCCATATGGCTGACCAAGTGTTTAGTATCAAGAGCCGCAGAATATGATGCATCTGGCAGGAACCAGACTGCAAGTGACCAGGCCAGAGAGAGGAGCTAGATGGGAGAGGGAGGGCCAGGGGCCAGGAAACAAACAAAGGTTCGGGATTACACAGGCTCGCAGGAGTGAGTCCAGACACCCCACATGGTGGTCCATGGGGCAGAGGTATTTGGTTGATCCTACACAGTTTTATTTCACTTAATTGCCAACATTTAAGAGCAAGGAGAGCACAACAAAAACCTGGATTTCAAGTTTCTTTTAAAAATTTCAAGGTCCAATGACACATGACACCCGTTAGCTCCAGCTGAAAGCAGCTGCCCCTTGAAGGCAGGTCACGGGTGACGTGCTGGCTAAGGTGCTTGTGGTGTCTCCTGTGTGCCAGGCACTGTTCTCAGCACTTGGTGGGAATTAACCCTTCCCACCCTTAGACAGCCCTGTGAGTTCAAGAGTCCCGACTTTCCTTTAGGGCACCAGTGGGACCCTGATCCTGTCTACACCTTACAGCAAGTTCTTGGGGCTACTATGAGGTGGGTGGGGCAGAGGTGACTGCCTTTTAACAGGTGAGGACATGGGTTAAGCACGTGAGGGTGAGCCTCACCCGCTGTGTTGGAGGCCCAGCAGAGGGAGAACCAGCTGGGGAGGAAGGTGAGTAGGAGACGGACAGATGATAAGCAGACCAAGATAATTACACCAGACAGAGCATTGAATTAATAGCTTGGCGTCCCTGTGCCAAGTCCAACAGGAGTCTAATAGCTCTGTGGCCTGTCGGATTTTGATGGATGACTACGAGGCAGATAAAGCATCTATCACACCCGTGTGGGCTTAAGAGAGATGCGTGGCCCCACCCTTCCCTAAATTAGCTCTGACCTCTGAACAGACAGGTTAACTGGGGTGGGGCAGAGCGACGGCAGGGAGGGGAGCCCCATAGGAGGGTCCTTTCCTTCGAGACAAAGGGTCCTGGCAGCAGAAAGGAGGCATGGTGAGGGGGTAGGATCTCCCCACGTGGGTCTTCGTCCCAGCTCTGTTACTGAGAAGTTGTATAGCCTTGGGCAAAAGACTCAAGCACTCTGCCTCGAGCTCCCCTTCTGTAGAGTGGGAATAGTAAGTCATTATGAAGATTACAGAACGGTGCTAGTTCATGACCATCATGACTACTTCCTGATGCCAAGACTATTATGGTAGCGCCAGGCCACCAGGAAGGAATGACCCAAACACCTGGCATCCAAACCCCTTAAGCCTCGACCGCAATGGTAACAGGGAAGTTTATTCCTGCCTCGGTCCCCATTACTTCAGACATGTGCACAACATTCTTAGGAACAGGGTGGGGTCAACAAGAAACGCATTTGCAGTGGAGATGGCTGGGACGGAGAGGAAAGCTGGCTGGGGGACCTGGGTTCCAACGCCAGGTCTTCCATCCACTACCTCCAGTATTGCACTGCCCTTCTTCCGGATATTTTAAGGACTTTCCTGCCTCAGGACCTTTGCACAAGCTGTTTTTCCATGTGCTTCCCATTCCCTTTTCTCTTAGTTAAATCCTCAGGAACACCTCTCTGGCCCTCAGCCTGGGTGAGGTGCTGTAGTACTGAGGTTGCTCAGGGTAACAGGAGCTGCCTTTTCATGGCACTAGTTACCTAGGCAATTTGTTAATTAAATCAGGGATTATTTAAATGTGTGCCTCCCAATTACACGGGGAGTTAAAGGATGGCAAGGACAGTGCCGCCCATATTCCTGTCTGTATCCCTAGCACCTGGCACAGGGTCATGCTGAGGATTAAGTGAGATAATGTATGTACAGTTCTTAGCTTCATGCCACCACGAAGAAAACCCGCAATAAATGTTATCTGAGTCTAAGTCAAGCGGACAGGCTGAGGTCCGAGGGAGCTGAGTTGCAGGGGTCCCATGGCAAGTTAGGGAGAGCTGGGGCTGCAGCCCAGGCCTCCCAGCTGACATCCCGCCCTCTTTGTTTCCATCTACGAGGTGATCTGCCTCCCTCAGTGGGCAGGGTTCTGGCCTCCCAGGCCCTGGCAGTGCCCCAGGTGTGGATGGAGAGTGTCCTCACCTAGCACTTGGAGCAAGGTACCAGCCTGAGCCCGCTGGGCAGGGAGACAGGAGCCTGCCCTGTTGCCCTCACACCTGGCACAAGCCCCAGGCCTGGCCGCGGAAGCTGGCTGCTCACAATGCAGATGTGACCAACCCGGGAGGCAGGGCAGATCCCAGCCGGGGCTGGACCCTCTGCTCCTAACGGCCCCTCAGTCCCTCTGAGAACCGGCCCCTCTCCTAGAGCAGACAGCTCCTGCCAGGGGCAGACCTTTTCCTTCTGCAAGAAGCGGCCTGGGGAGGGAGACCATACAGAGGGGAAATTCTGGTTGAAGGCTCTGCAGAGGCAGAAGGGGCTGGAGGAAGGTGGGACCTCCAATGCCTTCTCCGAGGCTGCTTTTGCCCAGAGGGGCAGGACTGCCTAGAGTCTGGAGCAGGCAGAGGAGGCCGGGCATGAGGAAACCAGGCCAAGGATGAGGTGCTGGAGGGCTCCCTAGACCCCCAGGATGAGCGGTGAATGTAAGCTCATCCCCGAGGGAGCGCTACCTCTAACTCCGTGTGACATTGGCCAAGCATGGATTCCCTCTGGGCCTCCCTTTCCCCATTTTTCACCTGGAGAAGCCCCCGCCCACCTCTCCTCCCTTCACTGACGTGGGGCTCTAGGGGGCTGCACCGTACACAGCGGAGGGTGGTGGTGATTGTGGTGGCTGCTACTTCGCGTCCCTGTTGCCCCGTTGGCCAGGCGGTGCTGGGCTGATGCCCCACCCCTTGAGGGAAGACAGGAAAGCTGGGGTCTTACCATCTCTCCTTTGGGTCCGGGGTAGCCCTGGAAGGAGAAGAGCATGAGAGTCCGGCATATTATTTGCAACCCAGAAGCCCCCCTGCCCTGCCACACGTGGCTCCTCCCTCCATCGCCAGGTCCCGGGAGGTGAGTGGACAAGATGACCACAGTCACCGGGAGCTTGGCTCTGGCCTGCAGAGGGGAGTGACCAGGCGGGCAGCCAGGCCCCTCATCTGAGAGGATGCCAGCTGCCCAGGGAGAGAGAGTGGGTGGCATCTGAGAGCGCTGGAAGGCTGAGCTGTCCCCAGGTCACTCCTTCCTAAGAGTAGGGAGGGGTCTCCTTTCCCCGTGAACATTTGTGTCATTCAAGCCAAAAGACTGAAATGGACAGGAGAGGTCAGGATGGGAAGCAGCCTCCGTACAGTCTCGGACGTGTGTGTGTGTGTGTGTGTGTGTGTGTGTGTGTGTGTCCACCAGATGGAGCCCCGGGAGGATGGGAGGCACAGGAGGTGCCCTGGCGGTGCTGGGAGCAGCAGTGTGAGCACGTGCCAGGCTCCTTTAGAATTAGTTGTTGGGCCCTCCCAGCGAGCCCCCTTCCAGGAGCACCCAGCACCTCCACATTCTAGGGTGGCTCTCGCTCCAGACGCCAAAGGCCCATCTTGGCGGCTGTGGACTTGTGCCCGGTGGAGGCCCCCTGGGGTCAGGGGTAACCCAATCTAATGGCCCCTCCTCCCTTCCCACCGGCGACAACTTCCTGCCCCAGGAACGGTCATTCTGTCCAAAGCTTCTTTCCGAGGAATTGGGGTCTTGCCGAAGGACGAAGGGACCCCAGGTTAGTGACCGGGACCAAGTGAGGGCGAGGAGCCTGAGGCCCATGAGGGTCTACTCACCGGTTTGCCGTCCAGCCCAATGGGACCCTGAAAGCAGAAAGAGGACAGATGTGAAGGCCCAGCAGCCAGGTCTCCTGCCGAAGAGGCCGCCTGGGCAGTGGGTACGACCCCACCAGCTGAGGTTCGAGTCTCTGCTCGGCCACTGACTGGTGATGTGACCACGGCTAAGCCAGTGTCCCAGCCTAAAAGGGGTCAGATTAATCGGCCTTCTACCGAGGGTCCTGGTGAGGAGTGAGTGAGGTGCTGCCTAGGAGATGCCCCGCACCAGGACCCGCTGGGGCCGTCACCATTGCTAACACAGGCCTCGGCCCCAGCCCGGCGGACTTGTGCCTGCTGGAGTGTGGTCGGTGGAGTGTGGGCAGTGTGGTCCTAGGCAGTCAGGCTGGCCGGCATCAGGGCCTGTGGGAGAGAGCTCTCCTCTGCCCTCTCTCTTGGGGTCTGTCTTGGGCTCCCAAGGAGGGGTCCCAGGGCATCCAGACGGCCACCTGACTGCCTCCAGGATGGAGGCTGCCTCCCTGCAGTGCATCATCTGTGCCACACTCCAGGGCCCAGGGTGTGCCAGCCTGTGACTGCTCTCACGGCTCCGTCCTGCGTCCCTCCTCTCCATGCCCATTTCCCGGTCCTCACTTGCACTGCGCTCTCTCCTCGGCTGCTCTCGGGAAAGGCCGGAGGAGAGGGTCCTATTGACCGGGGTCGGAAGGGCAGGGCTGGCCCCGCATGAAGGTCACCCAGCCAAGCCCAGGGATCCCCGGAGCCACAGCCAACCTCAGCTCTCCCCACTTACCGGGAATCCAGGAAACCCTCGGGTGCCCGGCTGGCCCTGAAAGGAATGGAGAGGAGTGAGGATGGTGAGGAGGAGACGAAACTAATCCTCAGCCCCCTGGTTCACCTTTGCTCCCAGAGGGGCCTGGGCGTCCTCCCGCTCCTCTGCGAACATCCACCTTGAGCTGGCTGCTCGGGGGGTGGGGGGGTTGGAGGGGATAAAGGTAGCGGCTCCTCCCAGTGCTGGGGGTGGGGGGCGGAGGAGAGGGCCAGCATCCTTTGGGTCTTCCTGGGAAGAAGCCCCCTGAGTGCCTCGCTGCTGTGGACACCCTGAACCTCAGCATATAAACAGGTGATGGAGAGCGAGGACATCGGGGACTCGGCTGGTGTGCGCTGAACCCCTGACCTGTGG
The DNA here is from genome assembly GCF_014108235.1 of Myotis myotis. NCBI lineage: Eukaryota > Metazoa > Chordata > Mammalia > Chiroptera > Vespertilionidae > Myotis > Myotis myotis. The sequence goes on along the minus strand of NW_023416319.1, from coordinate 40,729,109 downwards.
TTTTCCAGGTCCTTTTATTTACGGTCATGACTCACGGCCACTTATCTAAGGACAGCTTGGCTATCAGCGGGTTCAGAAACCTGGCTTCCGAGATGTGTGTGTTCAGGCCGGACTAGGGGCGCTTGCTCACTTCCCTCTTAGAAGGCCTCTTCTAGTTGGGCAATTTTGGATACCCCCATCTTTGCAGGATCAATTCGTGCCCACTCTCCTGGGGGTTCAGAGGAAATAGATAGATACTCAGTTGGAGACTACAAGCAGGTTCACTGGTTTATGGTCAGTCATTAGGACCAGAGATGTGCCCGGCCAGGTGGGAAGCAGCATGAAGCTGTGCAGATCCAGGGCTGGGGATGGGGGTGGGGGGTGGAAAGAGGGCTGACCGGGAGGTCAAGGGTCACAGAGAGCTAAGACGCATCAGTGCTGTCGCTCTCCTTCTCAAGACCGATAATGGCTCTTGTCTACCCACACGCCATTCATGGCCATCCTCAGCTCATCCGCATCTTCCATCCTAGGTCCTTTCCTCCATCATCTCCCCACCGACGGAGGCAACGGGCTACCCTGCCTCCCCCAGACACACCACCTCTTTCCCGTGTTTAGTTCTCAGCTTAGAGCGCCCCCCCCGCCCCTCGCCAACCTGAGATGGCCACAGTCTCTTCCCAAGTTTTAGCTCTTGAACCTGGCTGCCTCCACCAACCATGGTGTGTGACTCTGAGCAAGTGGTCTAACCTCTGTCTGCCTCAGCGACCTCATCTGGAGGATGGGGATAGCAGTATAACCACAGGGACATTGAAGCACGTTCAGTTATGTTTGTGAAGCCCTTTGAAATGGCAGCTGACACCATCGGCCGATTGTGGGGTTGAACTGACTCTAGAGGCACCTAGGTTGCTTTTGCACCTGATACTTCTTAGGACCCAAGGAGGCGTGTCCTTGCCAAACAGTAGCTTCAGAACCAGACCCTACCAGCGGAAGATTTCTCCGGACCCGTCTGCTGTGCCCTGAAACATCACAAGCTGCTCCGGTCGTCCTGGAAGCTGTGGACACAAGTGTCCAGAAGCCTCTGCTCAGGAGGCATGGCTGGCGGGATGTGGACCCTGGCCCTGCGAGTGCACTAGCCAGGCAGGGCGCATCTGCAGGCTCAGGACGGGCTTCTGGCAGGCATCCCGGAGGGCGAGCCTTCATCTATCAGAAGGGCCCTGGCTTCTCTCCTCTCAGGGATAAGTGATGCTAAGAATAGCAGCAAGCAGAAAACTCAGAACCCGTGCTCTGCGACCTCTGAAACCTCCCACTGTAAACTTTGGGCTTCTCTGAACGCCGAGAGGAGGAAGGAGAGGTCAGGAGGACAGGGTTCCAAGAAGCCTCTTCAAGTCCCACTTGGGCTAATGTTTACATGGTGGGGACGATCACATGGTTCGCTAATGACAGAGCCTGCCTGGTAGCAGGAGGCGTCTCTCCAACCCAAAGCCAAATCCAGGGCTGACCAAGGGCTTTTTAGGGACCTTGGGAAGAATGTTGTCATTGACCAAATGGAAACTGGGACTCTCCTTACAGAAGAGGTTAGTTCTGGGGAAGGCACTTGGAGAGGCTTGGAACTGGATTTTCATTTACAACAAATTCTACACTGAGGTTGGACAGCTCTTCCGATGTTTATTGCTGGCCCTATTTATTTGTGAACAGCCTGTTTGTATTCGTTACCAATATTTTCTACTAGGTCAGCGGTTCTCAACCTGTGGGTCGCGACCCCTAAGACCATCGGAAAACACATATATAATTACATATTGTTTTTGTGATTAATCACTATGCTTTAATTATGTTCAATTTGTAACAATGAAAATACATCCTGCATATCAGATATTTACATGACGATTCATAACAGTAGCAAAATTACAGTTATGAAGTAGCAACGAAAATAATTTTATGGTGGGGGGTCACCACAACATGAGGAACTGTCTTAAAAGGCAGCGGCATTGGGAAGGTTGAGAACCACTGGACTAGGTTGCTTGTCTTTTTTCCCATTGATCTGAGTAAAGCTCTTTGTCAAGCACAGTGACTCTTTGGTAATTACGCTGCAAGCATTCTTCCCATTGGCATTTGCCTTTCTAATGAACTGCTTTGTGCCAGATGGAAGTTTTGCATTTAGGTTGACAAACTTATCCATCTTGTCAAACAACAGTTTCTTGTGGCTTCTGGGTTTTAGGTTGTGTTTTGAAGGTCTTTCCCAAGTTAAACATGAACAGGCCAGCACGGCTCAGTGGCTAATCGTGGCTCATGAACCAGGAGATCAGGGCTCATGCCCGAGGCAGCCGATCAATGATTCTCCCGTCATTGATGTTTCTATCTCTCTCTCCCTGTCTGAAATCAATAGAAATATATTTTTAAAAAATGATAAAATGTTTGCTCATGCTCTGTCCTTGAATTTTAGGGTTTTGTGTTTTGCATCTAAGTATTTTATTCATTTGAAATTTGCTGATATAACAAGTGAGGCAGATACTCAGCTTTTTTCGTTAGTTTTAAATGGCCTTTTTTCTAAGAGGCTTGTCCACTGGCCCAACATCATTTTCTGAACAATCGATGTTTCTCTCTGTTATGAAATCAAGCCTTTATCACAGACCAACCTACCGGTGCACTTGGCTTTATTTCTGGCCTCCCCTCTGTTTCATGTGCAGTGCTACTTGCTCTGTTTTTATGACACACTTTGATATCTAGTAGAGCAACCAGTCCCCTCTGCACTATTACCCTTTCTCTACTTATCAGAATTTTCCTGATAGCCTCACAAGCTTCCTTTTTCCAAATGAATTGAATATTATTTTGTTGGCCTCTCAACCCCATAAAAATTAACTTGGCCCTAGCTGGTTTGGCTCAGTGGATAGAGCATCTGCCTGCAGACTGAAGGGTCCCGGGTCAATTCCGGTCAAGGGCACATGCTTGGGTGCTTGGGTTGTGGGCTCAATCCCCAGTGCGAAGAGTGCAGGAGGCAGCTGATCAATGATTCTCTCTCTCTCTCCCTTTCCCTTCCTCTCTGAAATGTGTATACACACACACACACACACACACACACACATAAATTCACTTGAATTCAGGTCATATTAAAGTTATGGATTATAGATTGGTAGATGGATTTATGGTTCAATAGTATATCCTTCTAAAGAAGAACAATAAGAGGGCAAGCTTTCCATGGCCTCTGAAATCTCTTCCCTTAACTTGAGGTCAGAGAGGAGAGGAGCCATGTGGGTCCCGCTGTTGGGAAGTGGACCTTACACTTGTCGACTCCTCCGTTCCTTCCTCCTACCTGCAACCTGTGCAGGCTAACACCGCGTGGACAGGCAGGATGTTCTGGTTGGAAAGAGCTACCAGGACTCTCCCTTCTCTTCGATGTGACTCCTGAAAGAGGCTTGGCTGTGGCTCTACCCAGAGCCTGACACATTTACGTCCCTCTCTCCAAGTCAGCGCTGCCTTTCAAATAGACTCTGTGCTGGTAACTGGCTGGGGTGGGGGAGAGTGGCGAGGAGACCCTGTCTTGTACAGCATTTGCAACTGTCTGTGGTGTAAATGCTCCCACCATGGCTGGTTTCAAGCCCCCAGTGTGATGGCACTGAACTGGGAGGGGTGTGAGCCAGCTCAGAACGCCAGCCCTGGGAACTCCAGCTGCAAACGGAGGGCCACTCCCTTTGGGATGATGCAAGCAAGGACATCTCCAACTCATTATGCTCAGATTAAACTCACTTCTCCCAGCAAAATCTGCTCTTCCCTCCGGGGAAGGCACCCCATCTACTCTGTTACTAAGTCAGAAATACGAGATCACCTCGGCCTCCTCCTCCCTCAATCCCCATTTTTATTTTGTTCCGCCAATTCCACCTCCAAAATATCTCTCCAGCCTCGCACTCCCACCAGCCCCAGGGACTGTGCTCCAGTCCGGGTCTTGACTATTGCAGGTGCCTTCCAGCCAGGCATCCACCTGCGGCCTCTTCTAAGCGGGGCATCAGGAGATCTTTCTAAACTGCAAATCTGATCTTGTCCCTCCTCAGCTGAACGCAGCCCCAGGGCTCTCGCCTGCCCTCAGGAGAAAGTCCGACTCCTCAGCATGGCCCCTGCCCCGGTCCTTCCTGGTCACAGCCTTGCTCATTGCCGGTCTCACCTGGCTTTGCTCTGGAAGGAACTTCCTCATTTCTCCAGTCATTTAGAAGGAGCTATCCCGCCTCCGGACTCAGGGCTCCTCCCCAGACGGTACCCGAGTCACCTCTGCTCGTCCCCAATCACAGGATTTAGTGATTCCTTCCTCCCAGGAGCCTTCCCGGCCTGCCCCCACCCAGGTCAGGTGCCTCCTCCATGTCCCCACAGCTCCCTAACCGCCCGGGCTGAGCAGTGACTGCATTGTAAACACTAGGGCATTGCTGGTCTCCTGTCAAGGGGCCAGCAGCTGCAGCCAGGTTTGCCTTGTGTGCCCTGCCTAGCATGCAGGAGGTGCCCAACACATGTTAATGGAATAAATACACCACGAAACACGCAACGTGTGTATCGGCCTGATGAGGGTGTCTCCTTGTGAACAGCAGCCTACCCCTGGATGGAGCTGCTGAAAATAGAAGCAGGGACAGCCTGTCTGACCTACCCAGGCTCCAGGCAGCCCGCCTGGCTCCACCTCTCAGCTCCCAGCGCTCACCATCGCCCCTCCCTGGCTGCTTAGCTCATCACAATTCCCTCCCTTGGACCTAACCTCGCAGTTTCCTCTCTGACCCCTCTCCTTAGACTGTGGGTAAAAGAGAAGACTCCTGCTTTCTATTGTCTCTCCCCATTGAAGGCAGGAGAGTGGCAGGCTGAGCTTGCCCCATCCATGGGGCTATAGCCTCAGACTCCCAGAAGCTGTCACCGGAGTAGAAGGTGCAGCTCCCCTCGCCCTCTCATTGTAAATAGCAGGTCAAGAAAAGCACATAGCACAGTGGTTCTCAACCTTCCTAATGCCACAACCCTTTAATACAGTTCCTCATGTTGTGGTGACCCCCAATTTCATTGTTACAAATGGAACATAATGAAAGCATAGAGATTAATCACAAAAACAATATGTAATTATATGTGTTTTCCGATGGTCTTAGGTGACCCTTGTGAAAGGGTCATTCGACCCCCAAAGGGGTCTCGACTCACAGGTTGAGAACTGCTGACATAGCAGAACATGGAGAGGGTGGCCTGCTGCTGTGGTGGAAGTCCTGGATGCCAGGGTCCTGGGTTCTAGTCCTGCCCTAGCCTCTATGTGTGGGACCCTGGCCAAGCCCCTTCCCCTCCCTGGACCTGTTGCCCCTTCTCAGAGGGCTGTGCCTTCCACTGCTGAGGTCCTTTCCACCCTGACGGCTGGTGATTTTGATTGATTTTAGAGAGAGAGACAGGGAGAGGGAGAGAAGCATCAATGTGAGAAAGAAACAACAATCGGTTGCCTTCCGTATGTGCCCTGATCTGAGATGGACCCACAACCTGGGTATGTGCCCGACCAGGAACCATACCCGCGACCCTTTGGTGTACGGATGATGCTCCAACCACTGAGCAACACTGGCCAGGGCAGTTTGGTGATGTTATGGCAGCCCCGTGGCTCAGGCATTCTTTGGAAAAGCAGCCAGGCCTTCTCTCCAGAGTCACCGCATCTTCCCACATCAGCACCACGTCACCCGCTGGTCCCTACGGGAGCTTATCTACATGGAATCCTCTCTGACCTTCCCCAGCCCCAGCCGCTGAGCGGAGGGAGTAAGACACAGGACCAGGCTAAGCACAAGGGAGCCTCTGAGGGCGAGAGGTGGCTCGGGCCTCCCCAGGACAGCAGTGGGTGTGGGATCAGGGACTCTGTGGGTGGGTATTTTTCTCCAGGGGCTCCCAGAACCAGGCTTGTGCCTTGGAAACTGGAGCACCCCCTCCCGGTGGGAGTGGGCACGTCCTCCCCTTTGGCTAGAAACAGCAGGGCCACCTGGCAGCTGCTGCAGTTTCGTAATCTAGAGGCTGTAATTTAGGTATATTTAGTCAGACCACTCACTACCATCCACAGCCGCCCTGAGGCCTGGCCTGGCAACCGCGTCACATGTGGTGTCTCCACACCCAGAGGCAAAGCCTCCACCCCAAGCCCTTTTCATTAACTCACCCATCCCGCCATCCTCCCCCCACCCCCCAAGAAAAGCAAAGACCACTCACAGGGGGGCCTCGGGGCCCGATGATGGACATCCCGGCATCTCCTGGGGCCCCCTGTGGAAGAGAGAAAGCAGAGAGGGAGAGGGAGAGGGAGCCGGGCACAGGGGCAGGAGGGGAGAGGGTGGGAAGGGAAGAGTCAGAGGAAGGGGCTGGCAGGTGGGGAAGGAGGAGCATGCCAAGGTGAGGACAGAAGGGCCAGAGGATGCACGGCAAGAGGGAGGTCAGGGGAGAGGAGGCCCAGGATGGAGGAAGCATCCAGGAACGTTTGAGGAGAGCAGAGGGCGGGCGGGAGGGACAAAGCAAGAGGAGATGTAGCAAAAGCATAGGATGTGGGGACCAGGAAAGAGGGCGGTAGGAGCCCAGGCCCAGAAATTGGAGAAGAGGATTCAGTGCAGTGGTGGGCAAGAGGGCAGCACGGGGGGGGGGGGGGGGGGGGGGGGGAGGGAGGAAGGGGAGGAGGAAAGGGGAGGGAGAAGGGAGGGGCACAGCTCAGCCATGGCTGCTCAGGCCCCAGAAGCCTCTCCCCACCGCCCTCCTCAGGACCTCTTCGACCTGCCCCTGTCCCACCCAAGTGTCCAGCCCCCCGGCTTTCTTCCCCACCCCCACCCCCATCCCCAAATACCCATGGGGCTGCCCACCCTGAAACTGAGGGGCAGCAGCCTGCCCCCTGGATGGAGCTGCTGAAACAGAGCGGGGGACACGACACACACTGGCCCTGTGGGCCCAGCACCCTGAGCCTGAGACCGAGCTGCCTGGACCTTCCTAGTCCTGGCTCAGGTGACACAGAGGGGTCCGCGTGGTGGGGAGGGCACAGAAGGAGGATGGAGGTGTATGGAGCAGACGGGATGAGAGGTGATGCTCTGACAGAAGGACCCAGGCAGTGCCTGCTGGGAGGGGGGCAGGAGGCCGCACTCAGAACAGGGCCGAGCTCTCCCTGCCTCTGGGAAGGGTGACTGCCCAAGGCCCAGAGTCAGAGCTGCAGGCACCGGCACAGGCAACTCAGCAGGCGGGGCGGGGGGAGGGGGGGGAGGACCCACTCGCTAGGAGGCTTGGGGCTCAGCCCAGGAATCCCAAGGCCCCAGCCTGACGGTGTGGAAGCTGTTAGGAAACGGCGTGAGAGGCTGAGGGCCCACAGGCCCAGCTGGCAGCTCTGCTCCCCGGGCATGCCAGCGGGAGGGCTGAGCTGGGGCCTCTGAAAGCCCCCAAGAGTCCACGGGGTGGGTGCAATGGCCCGGGCGGAAGGGCAGAGGGGAAAGTGTGGACTCACCTTCTCGCCTCGTTGGCCCTTTACTCCCTGGGGCAGCCACATGCAACACAGGGTGCAGGGGAGAGAGAGGGAGGGAGAGAAAAAGAAAGGATGAGAGAGGCGCACACACAAGAATCTGTGTTAATGGCACAACAACCAAACAAAAGAAATCGCCGTGAAATGAGAAATAAAACAAAACACAGATGCTGACACATGACAGGTCCCGCCTCTGGCAAGCACCGCGTGTGCATGGCTATTGCCTCAGCCCTTGGTCTGGCCCCAGCCAGCCCAGCCCTTCCAGATAACAGAGGCCTTCTCCAAGCCTGCGTGCATGTGTGCGTGCGTGCGTGTGGGGTGTGTGTGTGTGTGTGTGTGTGTGTTTGTGAGAGAGAGAGAGAGAGAGAGAGAGAGAGAGAGAGAGAGAGAGAGAGAGAGAGAGAACACGCAGGTTGGAAAATCTGCCTGAGAAGTCATGGCCCATCTGGGTGGCCATGGGGAGACTTTCCCAGGGACTGCGTTGTGGAGTGGAATCTAGTTGGTGTGAAGGTCTAACTGAGCACCAAGCACAGCAGACACACCAGGAGTCCTTAGGGCTGGCCAGGTAAGATGGCAGGTGAGGGGTTGGAGCAACATGGGAGGACAGATAGTAGGACACACACATCTGGGAGGATGGAGGATGGATCTGAGATGCAGAGGAAACTGGGTAATGGCCCAGGGTCCCTGTAACCATAGTGACCAGTGGATAGGCAACCCCACTGGACCCTAATCCTTAGAAGCCAGTGGTGCCACCCCTGGTGAACCATGGGACAACTCCCTCAGGCATTTCACACCTCCTGGCCACCCCAGTTCTTATCAGGTGGCTCCTGCCAGGACTACTACTGGGCAGCCAAATGGGCCCATTGTCACATTTAAAATAGCACAAGCAGCAGGAAACCCTCAGCTTGAAAATAGCTTTGTGGGGAAGGAAATGGGGAGACCTCCTGTGGCTCTGCCTCCAGTTCCACCACTGTAGGCAGGACTAGGCTCAGATAGATACTGTCTGGGGGAACATGCCCACAGGCCCCAAGAAAGAAGGCAGGAGGGCAGCAGGAGGGGCAGGCCCTGAGGGGCAGCAGGAGGGGCAGCTCTCATTGGCAATCTGCCCAGCAGCCTGGTGGCTGCACTCTGAGTGGAGTTTCCGAAGCTTACCTGCTAGGCACAAAGAGTTTAGAGTCTGACCGTCAGCTTGGGTGCAAAAGCCAACTCCACCCCAGCCCTGGCCTGAACCTCAACATTCCCATTAATAAAGTGGGATCCCTCTTGGAGGGCTACAGTGGAGACTGTGCCTGGCTTAGGCCCACCAACAGCAAGCCCCTGAGAAAGGCTGGCTTCATGTCCTTTCCCTGCTCTCCTCAGAGCAGGACCCAGTGCAGCTTGGGGGACTCATGTCTGGAGTCAGAGAACGGAAGGAGGGAGTCAGGGCCAGTGCTGTGGCCTGGGAGGTGCGGGGAGCGCCCATGGCTGGGCCCTGGGGAGCTCAAAGCTCTGTGACCTGGAACGCCACTTGTCCTGACCCTCTGAAACGTCCTGGATCCTAGACCTAGGTCCTGAGGCGCCACCCTAAGGATCAGACCCTCCTTAGAGCCGTGATGCCAGTGTTGGGGAGGGGAAGTAGCATTGCCAGGGTCAAGGGCACAGGTCTGGAGTCAGGCTGCTGGAGTAAAGCCCTGATCAGCCACTTCCTGGCCATGTGACCTTGGGAAAGACACAACATCTGAGCCTCAATTTCCTCACCTAAAAAATGGGGGTGGAAACGGCGCCTACCTCCTATGGTTCTAGTGAGGACCGAGTGAGCGATGCACGGAGGCTCTTAGCACAACGCCCGCATGCAGTGGGCACTCTCCAGTGTTAGCTGTGGTGTGGATGCCTTCGCTCTGGGCACCAGGCTCCCACCAGCAAGCAAACTTGCACAAGGATGCCATACGCAGGCCCACAGCCGACCAGCCCGGGGGGTGAGGCGATGAGGAGAAGCACGTGAGTGACAGGGAAGGAGGGCAGAGGGGTAATCAGGGAGCACCCGGGAGCCAGGCTGAAGGCCAAGGCTGATGGCAGGAGGAGAGTTAGGGGTCAGACAGGGTGGTGGTGAGGCCGGGTATGGTCATCAGGGCCCCGGGCTGCCAGCCCGAGTCTGTCCTGCCCTTCCTAGCCGCTCAGAGGCTGGAAGCCACCAGGAAAGTCCTAGCACTGGGACCTGCAGGCCCAGGGCCGGCCTCCCCACCCCGAACACTCTCCCTGTCAAACACTCCTGTCTCCCTTTCGCCATCTAATTTTCAGCAGGAGCCGTTACGTGTTTGACTCCCAGCCTCCTGGTGAGGGTTTGGAAGCACTGCCTGGAGCAGCCCCGCCTTCACCATCTTCTAGGCTCTGTCTAGGGACGATGCCTCCAGAAGCCGCTCCACGTGGTGTCCAGAGAGCACCTGGCGGCTGCATTTCTCTCCCTGACACCCCCCCCCCCCCCCACACACACACACTGGGTCTTTTGCTCCTCTTGCCGGGGGCTGGGGGTGGTGGTGGCGGCAGCAGGAGCCGCTATACATCTGAGGGTGAGCTGCCAGCCTCGGGGGTGGAGAGGGTGGGAATCCTCACACTATCAAGAAGGGTTCGGGCCTCACCCTGTCCTCCCAGGGTGACACGCAAAGAGCTTTAGTGATGCTTGTTCTTGGAGTTTCCCTTTGCCATGGCAGCTCTCTGGAGAGTAAAGCCACATTGGAAGAGCTGAAGGGTTGAAATAAAACTCCTCTCCTCCTGGCCCGTCCCTCTCTGCAGCTGACTTGGGCGGGGTGGGGCGGGGGGAGGGAGAGGTCCAAATCCCCTGCCCTCTCCTCTGGCTGGGGCAGGCAGCATCTTGTCACGATTTGGAGGACAGGCCAGCGTGGAGAAGCAAGCAATGGCCACCCAAGCAGGTAAAAGTGCCCCAACTCACCACACGTCCGGGCATCCCAATGGCACCTTTGTCCCCCTGATGAAGGAGGCAGAGACAGTTAGATGCGGCTGGAGCTGGGCCAGCGTGTGACGGGCCCCCTGGGAACTGTGCACCCAAGACCTGGTTTGCATGGGCAGCTGGGACGGTGCCCAGGCATCGTGTGAGCGAACTTGCCCATCTGGCCCCCACAGACTGTTCTGCAAGCAGCCACCCTATCGCTATCTGCACTCAGGCCTGGTGCTGCGGTCAGAGCGCTAATGTGGGAGTCTGGTCCCCGGGTTTCCCTCTGTGTTCCACTAGCGGTCCAAGGCTCTGCTTCCCTTAGATCAGTGATGGCGAACCTTTTGAGCTCGGCGAGTCAGCATTTTGAAAAACCCTAACTTAACTCTGGTGCCATGTCACATATAGAAATTTTTTGATGTTTGCAACCATAGTAAAACAAAGATGTATATTTTTGATATTTATTTTATATATTTAAATGCCATTTAACAAAGAAAAATTAACCAAAAAAATGAGTTCCCATGTCACCTCTGACACACGTGTCATAGGTTCGCCATCACTGCCTTAGATCCTTGTCACACTCAGCTTCCAGGCACAGAGCAGGGTGAGTGGCAGCTCCCATATAACATACGTGAAGCACTTTCCTAGATCTGCCTTTGCCAAAGCTGGGGAGCAGTGCCCACACTCCCCGGCTCCTCCCAGGCCCTCTGCCCTTCCACACCCCTCCACGCGGCCACCGCCAGCACCAGCAGGAAGGACTGTGAGCCGTGTGGATGCGGCCGCATCACGAGCTACAGCTGCCCAGGGGGAAATGCTTTGTTTTGTAGCCAGGGTTACATCTTCTCACTCTGGAAATCTGCTTATTAAGTTTTGTTCCTCCCCCTTTTGGTAAGAAAACATTTTTTTGCAATTACACGTGTGCAGACATCATAAATTCTGGGGTGGGCCTGCGTTTGCTAGGAGCCTGCAAAGATGGAAAGCAGTGGGGGCCAAAACTCAGATGGTGTTTGTCCTGCTGAGCGGGCGAAGCTGGGCTTATGGACTCTCCTGAAGGTGCGGGCATTTCTGGGCGATTCTGTGTCTGCGGACTGCACGGAGGCAAAATGCCCCGAGGGACAATTAGCATCCCAAAATACACATGGACGCACCAGAGAGTAGCAGTTGGCTCTGAAATTAGGCTCTGGTGACGTGTGCCTTGTCAAGACCAAGGGCATCTTGAGTGAAACGCTGCCCTTGGTTGTGTGGCAGGGCCGCGGTGTTGGCCTTATGCATGGCTGTCTCCTTAGCCTCCCTGAGCGTCTGCACCTCGCTCATGGGCTGCGGGGCGGCGGCCCTCAGATGTCCTCTCTGGAAAGCTTCCTCCCGGTGCTGGCACCTGGGGAGTGTTGCGTAAATGGCATCCAGGGGGAGGAGGCCAGCGGGCCAGTGGATTTGGTGAGCATGTTGATCCTTCCCACGTTTTGCATTTCACAACGGGCCCGCGTCAGCAGGCCTCCCGTGGGTCACTCCCAGGTCCCCTCATGCAGACGCAGGGGCAGGATCATGACCGGTGGCTCAGTGGCCCTTTCTGCCGTGGGCACCAGGCCCGCTGACCGTCGGGTGTGACATCCCCATGGCCCACTCATTCTCGGGCTTTTGAATGTTATTGCAGGATGTGTGTTTTGGTTTCTTTTCATTTCTTTTTTGAAACTAATGTTCTTTGCAGTCCTGGCCATAAAACGCTGGGGTTCGGGACAGGCGCGGAATGGCCAGAGACTGGAAACTCTGTGCAGCAACCCCTGCTCTGTGAATTGCCCCCAAATGCTTTTTAAAGGTGGACGTTGTCAGAAAAACAAAGTCTGCCCACGTTCCCCCAGTCATCTGATTTCCCCCGCCTTGGGTTTCATGGGACCGATTCACCCGTCCTCCTCTGCTTCGGGGCTCGGACTTACTGGGCGAGCTTCCATTTTCAAGGCTAAATATTCTCCCACATGCATTTCATTAAGAAAGTCACTGCTGGACATGGATTCTAGACGCTGTTGGATTAGCCACGAGGTTACAGTATAATCCATGTCCAAAGAGGAGTAAGTGGGGTAAGAGGGATGCACACGGGTCTGGAATTCAATGGATGCGGCCTTCGGCGCAGGGAGAGAGGGCAACCTGGTGCCAGCCCCGGGCCACTCGCCACACCTCGCCTCCGCCCCATGGCTGGCTACGGCGTCTTGCCGAGTCCCTCTCCACCCAGGGGCCCGCAGTCTCCAGTACTCAATGCACATGTGTCCCAGCCTACATCCTACCGAGCAATGCCTGTGAAGACGTTAAAGACGGTTCTCAGACACGGAGCATGACCACAGGAAACAGCAGTACGGAATGGTGTGTGATAACGTGGGCTTCCGAGAGGTTTACAACGGAAGCTTGGCCCATTGGACAAGGGATCTCACCTCTCTGTGTCTTAGTTTCCTCATCAATAAAATGGGCATAATGATACCCATTTCAATGAGTCGCTGACAAATCAAATGTGTGAAGAGTGATTGGCATAGTGCTTGGCACGTATTAAGGTCTCAATGAGAGGGGACTATTTTATTTGAAAGCATCCACGGTTACTTGGCACAGCCTCTCTAGCTTTCAGATAAGGTAACTGGGGTGGAAAACAAAGTTTTTGAGTGAGTGTACTCTCACCAGAGGGCCTAGGACAAGGCAGGGACAGTGGTCTTACTCCTAGCTGGTGTGCAAGAGGAGTATGGAGGTGGTCTGTCGAGGCCCTCGTTAGGCCTCCATTACAGGGCCATCAGTCTGGAAGTCAGATCCAGCGTGGGAGGGGCTGCGCGCTGTCACCTGCCTGTCTGGACCCAGGAGGTACCAGGGAGCTTCCCCCTCAGCTACGGGCCAGAGAAGCTGGAGAGAGGCCGCTCGTCCTGCCACAGCTGGAGGAAAGCAGCCACCCAACCTCTCGGCCCTTGGACTGAGGAAGAGCATGTGAGACAGACACAGAAGAAGAAACGAAAGCTACTCACCGGGAGGCCGGGTCTTCCAATAGGACCCTGAAATAAAGGGGGAGAGAGAAGTGTGTGAAGGTCAGGGTATTGTATACCTGCCCCAGCAGCTATGTGACCTGGAGTCGCTTCTGCTCTATGAGCCTCTGTTATTTCGTGAACAACATGAGGGGAGGGCCTTGATCACATTCAAGGATCACAGTCGACCCAGGCTGACAGCTGGTCATCATAGATTTCCCTATCTTCCTCCAGAGAAAGAGACAGTCCTTCTTCCCTCAGTCATCTGTTTCAGCCTCATGGTTCCCACCATTAAGAACTCTCTGTTACATCTAGTGCAGGCATGGCCAACAGATGTCAGCATGAGTGTGGACCCCAACGGGTTGAATAAAAACACTATGGTAAAAGGCCTCCTAATTGATTAGCAATGTCTGCCATGGGCATGAGGGGCTGGGCAGTGGTGGCCACACATTTCGTACCCCTTAAATGATTCCTGCTGCTACCGAAAGCCACCTTCCCAGGCTGTGTTCTCCAGTCACTGGCGGTCCTTGTGCCCACAGGAACATGGGTCTTTCGACTGGAGTACAGAGCCACCCCAAGAGGGGTCCCTGAGACATAACCAGGGGGCAGCAGGCAGGCGTTGTGACTAGCTGCTGTCTCCCTACCCCTCACCTCTGGCCAATGGCATTCTTTCTTTGCAGAAGCAGAGAAAACAGGGCTAGGAGGTGATTCCCACCCTGGCCAGCTTCCCTTTTCCTCCTCATCCTGCCTGCGGTTTCAGCCCCGCTGAAAGATTCAGGACTCCTCTGTGTCAGGCTGAGAATGCGGGGCAGCTTCTGTGGCTCCTCCCCCTCACTCGATGGCTCTGGGGTGCCCAGGTGGGCAGGATTACAAGGGGAGATTCAGATGCAACCCTCCCATTTGCTCCTGCACTGCAGAGCCCACAGGAGGGGCAGCACCCTCCCTGGCTGGGGACAGGGCTCTCAGAACGCTCGGTTCCCGGTGAGGGCAGGCCCTCCAGGCAGATGGGCAGGGACCCCGAGCTGAGCCAGCCGGTGAGCCCAGCAGCCTGGCTGTGGGGAGAAGTGAACAGGGAAGTCCCGGGAGTGGGGTGATGAGGACTCTTTTTGGCTTTGTCCAAAAAGGGGGAGAGCAGCCCAGTTCCAGCAGGTGGTCTGTCGAGGTCTCCGGTGGCAGAGTTTATTTTGGAAGATTGATGGCAGGAATTGAGGTCTGTCATCCAAGACATGTCAGGATAAATCACCCCTCCTTTCAGGGAGCGCCACGATTTTCTTCCCTCCCTGTAACTGGGAGGCAGGGGCTGGGGGCCTCGCCAACGCGGGTGCATGGGCCCAATGCACTGCTTGGGAGCACGTGGAAGAGTAAATCATGTCTTACTACGGACGGGGCCGGCGCTCTCGCAGGCACGGCCAAGAGGAAGAAAGGATGGAAATGCCTTTTCTGCGGGGGGATGGCACCGGCTGCTATCAGTAACCTTGAGAAAGATCTGATGCCGAGGGCCGGCCCTTTCAACTCCCGCCTCCAGCCGCCCCTGTGACCTCGGGGCCTTTTGTTGGGGTATCAAATGCTGTCCTCAAGAAGACACGCTGCTGTTCTCTGCATCTATTACTTCGGGGGCCAGTCTCCTTGAACGCTTCTCAGGTTCTCTGGAAATGCCTAGGCTCCCCGCCCCGCCCTTGGCCTTCGCGACGCCAGGGGAAGGAGCCGAGGTGCTGCCTGTGTTTTGTGTCTCCTGATCTAACTGCTGACACTGCTCTCCTAATAGCAACCACCACTGGTCCAAAGTGGCGCGGCTAGAACGGAGCTGCCCACACGGCGGGGCGGACATCACGTCCTCCGGACCCGTCCACACGGAGAGCTGCTCACTGACCTGCTCACGGAATGGGCAGGAGGCCTCCAAGGACCAGCACTGAATAGAGGTGCTCTTTCTTCTCTTAATACCTGGTGCTTCTTTGACTCCAGCTCTTTAGGGACAAAGGAGCTGGGCGAACAATGGAGCCTGCCAGCCTTTCAGATTGAAACTGGGACCTGCTTTGGGGGCCGCCGCTGTCTGGCCCTGGAGGGGTGCAGAGGTGCGTGGAGAGCAAAATGGCGGCCCTCTCCCCTGTGTCAACCTGCTGGAGGCGAGACAGGCCTGGGAGCCAGGACCAGTGGAACTGGGAACGAGGCAGAGAGCTGAACACTGGGCAGGCAATTTACAGCAGATGCAGAGGGTCACCTCCTAGAGAACCTCTAGGCTTCAGTTGTATTCCAGCTCCAGGCCCAGAACAGCAGCAAAACCGGGGGGTGACGCCAGGACCAGCTGCAGTGACTAAGGAGCCCGGCCCTGGTGCCGACCCATCAGTAGAGACCAGGACCCTGAAAGCGCACCCCTGGAACCTGATGCATATTCTGCTGACACCCTCCCCTGAGACCTCCCCTAAGATTCCCCGCCTGCAAAGGAGAGATATAACCCTCAAGACAAAGGGCCCAGTGTGAGCTCTCTCTCTGGGAGCACCGCCCCCCATTCCCTTCCTCCTCTTCTTCCCCCACAGGCGTGCATCTCCTAAACTCTAAGGGACCCCAGGAGACTTGCAACCAGGGCAGCAATGGGCAGCGGCGGCTCAATCCTGGGCTCACCCCCTGAACCTGTCTCCAAGGTCCCCTTTTCTCTGACTTCCCAGTGAGCAGCCCCGCCCCCGCTCACTTATTTTCTGTGACATTTTTAGAGAATCAGAGCAGCCCAGCCTAGGTTCTCCTGTGGCTTCTTCTATGCTAAGCCCTCCTGTTCCACTGCCCCCAGCTGTAATAAATGCACCCTCATAGTCACCTGTTCTCATGCTGTGAAATTTTTCTTGCATGAAGTCAACAACCCACACACTATGGGCCGGCCCTAGGCAGACCCACCCAGGGCCAGGTCCCCGGTCTGTAACAGAGGGGCCCTGCAGACTGCTCTGGAGGGTGTAGGGGCTCCCCGGGAAGACAGCAGGGCCAGCTGTCCGTCCCCCCGCCCAGGGCCCGGTTACCGGCAGGGAGCAAGGCCTTTCGGATGTGCGAGAACAGGCTGCGGCTGGGGTTACTTACAGGAGGTCCTGAAAGAGAGAGAAAATGCCGGGTCAGTGTCGCTGAAGAAAGCGTGGGGAGGGCTGCCTTAGAAGCAGCGTCCAAGATCCTTCAGCTGCGGGGTTTCCATCTGGTCTTCGATGCCTGTACTTCCCTGGCCCACTTTCCCAGCCCACTTTCCCCACCATCATCTCTCCTCCCTTTATTTCATCTCCAAATTCTCATTATTGGGTGAGAAACCCAGAGACCCGGGCCCCAGGTGCAGCCCTGCTGGGCCCTGACGTCCCGCCTCAGCTTCCCACCCCACAGAATGGGCGCCCCGGAAGCACCCCAGCTCATCACACAGCCGCTTTGCGGAACACCGGGCGGTGGGCCCCCAGGCCCACTGAGAAGATCAAGGGTGTAGGGAACCAAACGAGACTGATTATCACACGCGTGTCCTCTGCACGCTTCCACGAAACGCAGTGGGAAAGGAGCAGGGAGCAGCAGGAGCGAAGGAGGCTTCACCTTGGGTCCCCTGCCTCCTGTCTGTCCGCCTGTCCTGGTTTCTGTTCAGCTGTGAGTCAGGCGTCTGCCATCCTGGGTCACTGCCCACTACTCCTTTTTCACCGCCCACCTCTGCGCTCCAGCCCCACCGCCCTCCACGCCCCTCTCTTTTCTATTTCCTCCCCTCCCCTCCCCTCCCCTCCCCTCCCCTCCCCTCCCCTTCCCTCCCCTCCCCCCTCCCCTCCCCTCTCCCCTTCCCTCCCCTCCCCTCCCCTCCCCTCTCCTCTCCTCTCTTTTCTTTTCCTTCTAGTTGTGTCCACTTGCCTCCCTCCCTCCCACAGGCCTCAACAATAGCCCCATCTCTTACTGACAATGCCCAAGAATGACAAATTCAAATGTTCTGCAAAAGGGGGCAGGAGGATGGGTGGGGCGGGAAGGTAGGGAAGGCATTTCTGCAGAACATGAGTCATGAAAGCCCCAGGGCCTGTGGGATTCCCAGCTGGGCTGGTGCGTCTGCCCAGCCCCTGGCGACCTGGGCACGGTAACACAGCTGCTACTCCAGTTGCTTCTTTTATGCTCGGCCAATAAAGACTCCTTATGCTTCCCCTTCTCCTCACGTTCCCAAAGCGGCTTCCTTCTCCCCACCTTCATCTGCCGGCTTCTCTGTCCTGGTCCCCATCCAGGAGGAAACAGCCTCTTTGATGCTGGCCTCTGTCAACCATCGTGTTAAAGGGGAATGAAATGTTTTAAATTAAAAAAAAGAAAAAGGCAAGAGGTGTAGTGACTGGGCGAGGCGGCCCCAGCAGCCCCGCTAGCCAGCGCGGGGTTCAGGACAGCAGCAGGGAGGGAGGCTGAGGAGGAGGGAGCATCTGGGACCTATTAGACAGAGGGGCCGGGGAATGTCACCCAGAATCTGAAAATATCCCCGGAGGACAGCCTGCCAGCAGAGCCAGCCCAGCTGGAAGGTCCGAGCCTCCGGCTGGGGAAAGTGTCCTCATGGGAAGCAGGCTGCTGACAAAGTTCGGCCCATTGCAAGTTTTGGATGGTTTAGCCACATGCAGGCCAGATGCCCCATGCTCTCCGGGTCTGACAGGGCCCTGGTCCTCAGTGCTGGCTCTGGGGAGTCCCTGGTGACACAGCAGAGCTCGGGTGACGGCCCTGCCTGCTGTTGGCCGTCTTGGCTGCATGGCTACCCGCAGATGCAGCCGTGCAGCCGACGTGGGATTTGGTACCCTGCCGGGTCCCCGGAGAGCCATTTGCTCAGTGCCCCCCTAAGTGATATAAATTCTCTGGAAGATATCACGGGTTTTTATATCCACCACCACCATCATCACTGCACACATCTCCACGGCCCCTGCTCCTTGCCAGGCACGGTTCTAAGTGTTTTCCTTTAGGGAGAAGGTTCTATTATCCTTAGCTTGCCGATGAAGAAACTGAGGCACAGGAATGCTGAGTTACTCCCCCAAGGCCCTGCACTACTGTACCTCTCTCCACGCCTCTCAGTGAAAGAGCAACTCAGCTCACCCCGATTGTATAGAGCCGTTCCCTCTCCACACCTCTCGCTGCTCCTCTCCCTAGACCCCGCCCGCCCACCCCTCTTTTCCCGGCTCCTGTTCTGATGGAGGGAATTTGGCTCCTTCCAGCTCTCCAGGGCTGGCGCTCCCCCATCCGTCCTCACAGACTTCAGCAAAGGGAAAGCACCTATTTGTCAGTTAATTCTGCACCGTGGAAGGGCAGAGAGATGGGGGAGTTCTAGAAAAGATGTCTGCTCTCATAAACATTCCCCCCACACAGCCATCAATGAGACCCTGAGGGTCCCCCTTGAAAATCTTTAGCCCCCTTGGGACAATCTACCTGTGCCCTGCCCTGCAGCTTTCATCAGACATCCAGGTTTCGGAGCAGACGATCACCTGACACTGTGTTCATTGCCCTGCAGCACCCAGGTGCCTGGGGAGCCGGTGGCTTTGAGAAACCCAGCAGTGCCTTGAGGTCACTGGTTGGTGTCCCATGCGAGTCACTTGCTCAGTAACATGGCTGTGGACTGACCTGTCTGCCTGGCCACGCACCAAAGGATATAACTGTCCCAAGCATGGCCAAGTCCGCATTGTACAGATGGGGAGACAGGCCCAGGGAGGGTCACTGCGTGGGTGGGTGACTGGGATGGGAGCAGAACCCAGGTCTCCTGACTCACTAGCCGTGGGTCTTCGTAACAAACACCACTCTTATGTCTATGCAGCTGACCCTGCAGGGTACAGCCCACACTGCTCTATCCCGAGGGAGGAGGACCCACCCTGGCCTGCTGTGGCAGGGAGGATCATGAAGGCTGGACCAGTTCCCGGGGGCGGCGGGGAGAACAGCCTGCAGTGGGCCGCAGGGAAGGGTCCCCAGCAGCTGCCTGGGGCGCAGAAGTTCTGCCCAAGATCTTCCTCTGTCACCCAGCGCCTTGGTGAGGACACCTCCTCCTGGTAAGCAGCAATGTCCTTCCTAAGTGACATGTAGGAATGGATTCCCAGGGAGGATCCTGGGGTAGTGTCTGGGCCATGGCTTTCTTCAACATTTTTGTATATTCATTCATTCATTCATTCATTCATTCATTCAATGATCACCTACCATGTCAGTTTTTGTGCTGGGCTATGACTACATAGAGATGACTGAGGCACAGTCATTGCCCGTCGAGAAAGGAAAACTTCATTTTTTAAGCACTGACTATCTTCCAGGCCAGATGCTATCCAGAGAGGAATAACTCACTTCCTCCGGTTGAGAAGTCAACGGTTTCCTATGTTAGAAAGCTGGAGAAATTCCAGGGAAGAGAACTAAAATGACAAAAGGATTTAGAGGAGCCAGGTTTGCTGCAAAAGGACTCATTCATTCAATCAACAGCATTCACTGAGCGCCCATGACGTGGCGGGTGTAATGCTACCCACGGTCATAACAACAGGACATTTACTCTTTACAACCACCAGGTGAGGCTGGCGCCATCATCTTCCTATCACAGACGAGGAGCCAGGGCTCAGAGGGTAAGCAACTTGGCTGAGGTGGTCTCCCTGTTTTAAGGGTCAGTGCCTGGGGATTTCCTTTTTCTTTTTAGGTTTAATTTCCATGCAGCAGAGCCTGGATTTGAACCAGGTCTCTCTTGCCCAGAAGCCTGTGCTCTTCAGCTAGACGTCATGAAGGTCATCAGGGGTGGGATGACCCTCCAGGTAAGCTCTCCCTCCCTCCCCCAGGGCGTGGCCCTGCCCAGACCCTGGACCCAGTCCTGGTCCTGGTTTGGAAAGGAAAGAGTGACAGGGTGTGCCCAGGTTCAGCGTCATATGAGCTGTGATCTGACCCTGCTTGACTGCTGGGCTCCCAGCAGATGGGGTCCTAGCCCTGACCCACGCTCCTGGTGCTTGCTGCCAGGCTGCTCGGAGCTGACCACCTGCCACTGGGCTCTGCACGTGCCGGCCCCACTCATTGTGCCAGGACAAATGCTCTGCGCCAGGGCTGTCCTTGGAGCGGGTGACTAACCGTGCCTGTCACGCTCCATCTGCTGGAGCAGGGGTTCTCAACCCGAGGTGATTTCGCCCCCAGCTCCCCCCAAGGGACAGTTGGCAATATCTGGAGGCATTTTAAAAGTATATAGTTTTATTGACTTCAGAGAGGAAGGGAGAGGGAGAGAGAGACAGAAACATCAATGATGAGAGAGAATCATTGATCAGCTGCCTCATGCATGCCCCACACTGGGGATTGAGCTCCCAACCTGGGCATGTGCCCTGACCAGGAATAGAACCATGACCTCCTGGGTCATAGGTGAATGTTCAACCACTGAGCAATACCGGCCAGGCTGCAGGCTTCATAGGTAGATGGCCTGTGCCTCCCCAGGAGGGGCCTTTTTATTTTAAAGCCCTAGCTTTTGAGAACTCATTATGGGACTGGCATCCGAGTCTCTGTCTCAGCATTGTCATAAACACTCAGATCGACTGAGCACTCACCAACCACCACCAAGAGCCAAGCACACTGTACATCAACTCATGTGCTCTTCGCAGTAGTCCTGCAGGTAACACCATATTACTCACACCTAACAGATGGGGAAACTGAGGCAGAGAGGCAAGTTCCATGGTTATGTCTAGAACCCAGGCATACCCTGAGCCCCCAAACTATGCATTATCTCACTGAGTAGCAACAACCACCCTGCAGGCAGGTCAGTGCTGTTATCGTTCCATTTTACGGATGGGACTCTTGAGGGGCAGAGAAGTTAGGTAACTTGTCTAAGTCATCGTACAGCTGGCTGGCGGCAGAGACGGCATTTGGAATAGATGGCCCCTAAAGCTCTCCTTTCTATCCCCCCACAGTGACTGCTTCAGCTGTGAAAGCAAATAAGAGTCAACAAAACGTAGGTGGTAGGTGAGAGGGTCAGTTAGATTGTGAGAAAGAGAGTCTGCAGTGAGTCCTCGGAGGAGGATGGCTTTAACCACAGGCTAACTCCAGATGCTCCCATCTCTTTCTCTTTCTCTTTCTTTGTCTTCTTCGTTTGTTATTTTTTTCTTGGTTTTGTTTTGTTAATTCTCACACATGGACATTTTTTCCCACTGATTTTTAGAGAGAATGGAAGGGAGGGAGAGGGAGAGAGAGAGAAACATCGATGTGAGAGAGACACATTAACTGGTTGCCTCCTCTAAGTGCTCAGACTGAGCCTGGGGATTAAACCTGCAACCCAGGTATGTGCCCTTGACTGGGAATCAAACCCAGAACCCTTCGGCGTGCAGGCCGACGCTCTAACCAGTGAGCAACACTGACCAGGGCTCCCATCTCTTTCTTAAAGGGGGTTCCCAAGCATACTCAGTGAGGGCTAATGGCTGACACCATCCAGACACTGCCTGTCTGAGCAAGAATTATAACTCATGGTCTCGTTATCCCTCCCTTTACTTGGAAATAATGAACTAGAAACCCGATGTGACAACTTGGACCTTTAGTTTATGAAATTGAGCTCCTGCCCAGAATCGTAGGTAAAAGCATGGGCTTTGGAACCAAACAGCCACAGTCAATCCCTGGCTTTTCTACTTACTAGCTGTGTGACCTTGGACAAACTGTTCAACCTCTCTGAGTTCCAGTGTCCTTTCCCGTAAAATGGGGATAATTATATATCTACCTAGTTGAGTTTTGAGGAGTAAATGAGAGACTACTGCTAAAGGGGTGAATACTATTCATTCCTGGCTTAAGAAAGCACACTCAGTAACTGATTGCTAGGACAACTCTTACGGTTATGAATTTGGAAATGATGACGTCCTAGCCCAGAAGGATATGATACCTTCCTCTATTCTAACAGAACAACCAACACAGAGAGCTCTTTCCATGTGCCAAGCACCATTCTTAATGTGATACGGGTAAGACCAAATCTAATCCCTACAAGCCTTGTGAGATGGACCCCTTTTACAGATGAGAAAACCGAGGCACAGAGAAGTAGGGGTCCTGCTTGGGGTCGCAGGCTGGTGAGGGACAGGCTGACTCCAGGGCCCGGCTGGTAGTCCCCCTGCTGCCCTGCATTCAGATGAGCCCCCGAAACCCTGGAAACCATGAGAAACAAACAGGCAGGGGGCAGGGTGAGCGGAGATAAGCAGAGCAGGATGGCCGGGGCTGGTGACCGCTGGATACAATAGCGCAGATGGAAAGCACCAGCTTGGGACTGGTGGGACAAATTACGCATTTTCGTGCTTCCTTGGGCCCCTGACACTTCCAGGTGGGGGTCAGAGTCAGAAGCCCCGAGTGAGGAAATCTCAGGGGTAGGTCTTGCTGGTGGAGATTACAGGCCACTTTTGCAGATTCAGGCCAAGGGCAAGCATTGTTCTCTGGCCTCCCGTTTCCTGGACAGCCTCCGGCACAGGACAGAGGGGGCACAGGGCAGAGGGCAGGGCTGCCTCGCAGATGGGGAAAGTGGGCCTGGGGATATGCGGAGAGGCCCCCCCTCAAGCTGCCCCAGTGTGGTCAGGTGGAAAGCAATCAGGGCCTCCCGTCTGTCCTGATAAGGATCTGGAGTCTCACTTGAACTTGTCACCCTTGAGGGAATCTTCAAGAAGCAGTGAGATATCTCCAAGGAGTTACTTCCTGCCCCACCCGCACCCCTCGCAGGGTCCTTCCCAGGAAGCCAGCAGCTGCGCAAGGGATGCTCCCTTGTCACATCCAAAAGGCACAAACAGTTCTCGGCAAAAGTCTCAGCATGTACTCTGCCGCTCCCCAGCACCTCCTCCAGGCACTTGGCTTTGATTTATCACAACCCCCTGGTACCACGCTCACTTCTTTCCCAAATCCCCCAAATCATCAATTAGTTATCATTCTCATTTCTATGTGCAGATGCCAATTCCATGTTTTTCTCCCTGTCTTTTCTGTTAGATTGTAAGATTTCTATGGGGTGTGGTCATTTGTTCTTTAGTCACTACTCCAAAAGGAGTCAAGGGAGTTTTGGGTGCTGCAAACTCCGGCGCCTACAAGGAGCCAGGCAAGTAACATAAGCGAATGAAGCAGGCCAGGTGTAGGGCGATAGGGAGTGGTAGAGACTAATCTTTATAACACACCTTATCTGCAAAGTATTCTAATTTACAGATGAAAACTCCAAGGCTCAATGAAGTTAAATAGATTGTCCAAGGTCAAACAGCTCATAAATGACGGAGCTGGGATTCTCACCTGGGTCCATCAGATGGCAAAGCCCACCCTCTTTCCCCACCAGCACGCTGCCTGGAGAACTGGGAGCACCATCCTTACACGGGGCAAGGTTGCACAGGACCCAGGATTCTCCAGGGAAGCCCTGGCAGGGTTAAGACGAAAGCCCAGAGGTCAGAGCCTTACTTTTAGAACCAGGCTACTCTGGGAGAGCAAATGCCTGAGACACATACCACTTCTCCTCTACCCAGGCCAGTGGCAGACATAACTAATCTATTTCAGGGCCGCTTCTTGCACTTCTGGCAGCCACAACAAATCAATCAGAGCTGGCCCCTCTGAGGAAACATATTTGCCATCCCTGGGCAGGGTCTTAGCACAACCACAAGTGAAAGGACGTTCAAACGGAGGCTGTGAAAATTCTAAGCAGAGTCTGTGGCCAGCAGAGAGATACAAGCCACTACCTTTTGAATGGAGAGAGGCTTAACCATGTGACAGGGGAAGGAGCAGTAGGAAAAGGAAGGGGTGACGCGAGGCTCTGGAGTTTAAACAGCGGCCCAGACAGGCTGGGGGGAGGGCCCGACTAGCATGGCTAGGTATGACCTCACGTGGACTTGTAGGGGCTGTGGGGTCCCGGGCTGAGCAAGGAGCCAAGGAACTGGATACATCTGAACTGAGAACAGGGAAAACACTCTGGATCTTCTATTTGGCTTTGCTTTTTTTAAAAAAGAGTTTGTTTTTCTGACATTTATTTATTGTTAAAACAGCTCTTTAAGAACATTAAAGGACATGTTGGGAAAGAAAATCATCATCCCTAATCCCCCAGCCCCCTGCTCTCACACAACTGTTTCCATTTCTCTTCTTCCTTCTGATCCCGGGCCACACGCAAACCTACATTTGCAGAGTTGACACTGGCGTGCATTCGTGCAGCCTTCCAAGTGACGTTTGTTGAATGGCTGTGCAATATAGCACGGTGTCCCTATTTGTCGGTTACTAGATCTGGAAGTTTCCACGGTTTTTATACTTTACGCTACAATGACTATCTCTGTGCAACGGGCACTTTTCTTTGGATAAATGATTTTCTTAGGCTGAAGGAGCGGGGCTGTTAACTTGAAACCTCTGGTGCAGATGGTGGTGACTTTTTGCACTTGTGTCTGACCTCACATGCGTGAACTCTGGGGAGTCTCCAGAGCATTGTGCTTGGAGGCTAAGAAGGTTGCTGCTGATCACCCAGCAGAGAGGCCTCCTTGGAGAGCACTTGTGTTTCAGGCTCCTCGGCCAAATCTCCTTTGCACTTAGAAGCGGGGTTCAGAGGCGGGCGGGGGGGGGGGGCTGCAGACTGGAAGGGGGTGGATGCAGAGCCCACAGGAAGCAGAGCAGCAGCATCAGGAGGAGGGTGCAGCCTCTGTGCGACCCCTCCTCCAGAAATGTCCCTTCCCCACAGGGGGCCCTGCCTGACTTTTTAATTAAGAGAAGGTGCTGTTTGGAGGGGGCTGGCACCACAGGGAGACCAGGCTGTGTTATCAGGTGCTGATTCGCATGAAGTAGCTTATGGTGGAGAAACCTCTCCTACAGCAACTCTGCACTGAGCCCTCCACGCACCGCCTCCAGCTCAACAGCCCGAGGGGCGCAGCGGGTGGGAGAGCTCTCCACAGAGGAAAAGGCTGGGTGGTCTCCAAAGCTCTGGTCCCTTCTGCCTGCAGCCCCAGGAAAACACAATAAACACAAGCCTAGCAGCCCCTGCCCCGGACTCAGGCCTGTCCCAGCCCCATCCCAGCCCTAGCTCAGCCTAGTCCAGCCCCAGCCCCATCACAGCCCTAGCTCAGCCTAGTCCAGCCCCAGCCCCATCACAGCCCTAGCTCAGCCTAAGCTCAGCCTAGTCACAGCCCCAACCCCAGTTCAGCCCCTGCCCCTGTCCCAGCTCAGCTTCAGCCCAGTCCCAGCCCCCATTCAGCTTCAGTCCCAACTCCAGTCCAGCCCCTGCCCCTGTCACAGCTCAGCTTCAGCCCAGCCCCAGCCCCAGCCCCAGCCCCAGCCCCAGCCCCAGCCAAAGCCCCAATCCCAGCCTTGGCTGTGGAGAGTATATCTTGGCCTAGAACATCACTTCACTGCCCAGGGGGAAGGTTGTCGGTTTAGTCCGGCCCACTTCTCTCCCTCCCTAGCCCACTGGGGTCTCCCAGGATCGGGTGGGTATGACTACAGGCCACACTCTGCATCACCACCCGTCCTGCCCGCAGCCCACCATTCAAGTCTGGGTTCCACAAGGCAGCAAGGCCAGGGCTTGCACCCAGGGCTGGAGGCCTTCCTGGGCCCACACCAGCCCAGCCTCCTCACCTGGACCCACACCAGCTCAGCCTCTACACCTGGGCCCACACCGGCCCAGCCTCCTCACCTGGGCCCACACCAGCCCAGCCTCCACACCTGGGCCCACACCAGCTCAGCCTCTACACCTGGGCCCACACCAGGCCAGGCTCTACACCTGGACCCACACCAGCCCAGGCTCTACACCTGGATCCACACCAGGCCAGCCTCCTCACCTGGACCCACACCAGCTCAGCCTCCTCACCTGGGCCCACACCAGCTCAGCCTCTACACCTGGGCCCACACCAGCCCAGGCTCTACACCTGGACCCACACCAGGCCAGCCTCCTCACCTGGGCCCACACCAGCCCAACCTCCTCACCTGGGCCCACACCGGCCCAGCCTCCTCACCTGGGCCCACACCAGCCCAGCCCCCTCACCTGGGCCCACACCGGCCCAGCCTCCTCACCTGGGCCCACACCGGCCCAGCCTCCTCACCTGGACCCACACCAGCCCAGCCCCCTCACCTGGGCCCACACCTGGCAAAGTCTTAGATAGTCAGCGGTCACTTTGAGCCCTGGCTTTACGAGCCTGGCACTGCCCTAAGTTGGAGCTGGGGCCTCAGAGTTGAAAGAGACAGAGTGAGTGCCGACCCGTGACCCTGGGCAAGTAACCCTCTGAGCTTCAGTGTCCTCATCCCTAAAGGAGGCTAAAACAGCACCTGCCTTGTAGGGTTGTTTTGAGAATTAAAGGAGGTACTATGTGTGAAGTGTTTCAATTGGTACCTGACACACAGTAGGTGCTATGTAAATATCAGCTGTTACATTGCTATTTTTCTTTCTATTTGCCATCAACCCGACCTGCCCTGGCCAATAAACAAACAGAAATAAGTAAGTGAGAAAAATTCAGGCATGGACACCTGGTATGAAGAGGTTAAAATATAATGTAAAAATGTAAAGAAGGGGGGTTGGAATTTGGGAAAATGCAAAGATGCTTTGGCGTGGGTGGCAGAGGAAGGCCCTTCTGAGGGGATGAAGTGGGAATCAGAACCTGGAGGATGAGAAACAGCCAGTGTGAGAAGATCCCAGGGACCCCCTTCTTCACAAGCAGCAGCAAGTGCAAAGGCCCTGAGGTAGCAACAAGCTTGGGCGTCTGGGAAACAGGAGCAAGGCCCATGTGGCTGGAGCTGTGATGTCTAATGCAGTAGCCACCAGCTACGAAAACATTTACATTTACATTAAATAAGAAATGCAGTTCCTCAGTCTCACTCACCACATGTCAACCCACGAGACCCGCATGTGCCGAGGCTTCTGTAGTGCACGGCACAGGTATGAAATATGTTCGGAGCTGTAGAAAGTTCTAGCATTTGTGCCCTTGAGCGTTGGAATACAAGGAGGGACTGACATGAGATAAGGCAGGAAAGGCAGGCAGGGCCAGACCTCAAAGTATCTTGAAGGCCAGAGCCAGGAGCTTGGCATTTGTCCTAAATGCACTGGGAAACCTTTGGGGTGTCCAGACTTTGGTAAAATCATTTGGCGTAGGGGTGGAAGGAAACGCCTTCTTGATCGCCTACTGTCTGAGCCGGAGGGATCCTCAGCAGGCAGCGCTGAAGGAGAACAGACGCCTCCCTGAGTCTGACAGGCCTGCAGGTCCTGAAGAGTTTACAGAAATGCCACAGGATCCCCGGGACCTGGCATGCTCCCGAGGGGCACGATGCACGCAGGGAATGCACAGGTGAGCTCGGGTCCTGAGGCCACAGGCCATGTACTGGCACCTGTAGAAAGACCCCGGTGGTGGGTGCTGTGCTCTGCCCGCCAGATTCCCCTCTCAAGGGCTGAAGGACATAGTCCCCCAGCTGCTGAAAGTGCTGCCAACACACCGCCCTCACTGTCCATTCTCATCGGGAAGTGCCTGGAAGAGAACCACCTGGTCCAGGGTCCCCTTGGTGGTCTGGCCCCCACGCCCAACTTGGGACAAGTCCGCAGGGCCATGTCAGCCCCGGAGCTACCTGGAGGGTCTGCTGAGGCCTTCCTTGAAGCCACACCACAGCTCAATGTCTCCCTTTGCCCAATCCCTTCCCTTCCCACACTTAAAGTCATCTTCCCGGGGCACCCCGTCTGCCTCAGCCCCTCAGCGTCACACACGGCCTGTCTCAGGGATAAAGCAGTCACCATGGTCCTGGTAGCTCAGTTGGTTAGAACATCACCCTGATATGCCATGGTTGCTGGTTCCATCCCTAGTCAGGGCACATACAAGAAGCAACCAATGAATGCATAAATAAGTGAATAACAAATTGATGTCTCTCTCTCTCTCATAAAAAAAAAGTAGTCACCATGATGACAACAGTAAGTCAAGCAACACCCTGACCAGGGGCGGCTTCCTCTGCGTGGTGGTGGCCACCGGAAGGTCCCCAAAGGGCCCTCACATGGCACATGCCCCCTGGGGTGAGAAATCACATCTCCTGAGCATGCCCCTTCTGACACACAGTCTGTACATCCGGTCCCAGGTGCCCTCACTGGGCCCCTGAAAGCAGGATTTTAATTCTCATTCTTCTGGAAGCAAAGCCCAGGCTTTGAGCGAGTCCTCGACGAGCCCAATTTCTCACAGCTCCTGGAGGCTGAAGCTGGGGTTTGAACCCAGTCCTTGCTGATTCTGGAACCCACCCCCTTGCCTGTACTGTGCTGTGCAGCCTAAACTCACAGAGTTCCAAACTCAAGGATTTCATGAGTCAGCGCACACATTCCTTTGGGGAATGTGGACATTTGGATCTCATCTTGCTTTTGCCAAAGCGACGCTCTCCTCCCAAGGGGGCCTTCATGGTGCAGCTACAGCTGCCTCCTAATGTCGTCATAGTCACTCCTTTCCCAGGCTCTACAAACACTGCTTTGATGTGATAACAGCCCCTGATGGAGACCAGGATGGCCAACCCAAGCTATTCTCCCGACCTGTTACTCATTGGGAGCTGGCTGGGGGACCACTATATCCCAGGCACTGGAATTCAGGGAATCTGAAATCCCCCAGGCAGCTCACAGTGGGTTAGGCCTGGAAAGAGGCCAGGAACATTGTGATTTCAGCAGATGGGAAAAAACAACCATAAAAGTGTCACCTGGGCCCAGCTGGTGTGGCTCAGTGGTTGAGCATCGACCCATGAACCAGGAGGTCACCGTTCGATTCCTGGTCAGAGCACATGCTTGGGTTGCAGGCTCAATCCCCAGTAGGGGGCGTGCAGGAGGCAGCCGATCCATGATTCTCATCATTGATGTTTCTCTCTCTCCCTCTCCCTACCTCTCTGAAATCAATAAAATATATATATATTTGAAAAGTATCACCTGAGGATGACAATGGTGACCTGCCCTGGGACAGGTTGAGGCAGCCCAGGAAGATGCCAGGAGACTTCATCCTGTGGCCAGCCCCGGAAGACTACATGAGACTACACAGTTGACTTTTGAAGAAACATCCCATAGGCTACCAGGGTCAGAAAGTCCTGCAGAATTGGGGCCAGGAAGGGCTGGGGTCAAGATCAAAAGGAGATGTGACAAAAAAGAGAAACAGCATCCTCTCCTTATTAAAAACTAGTGGCCCAGTGCATAAAATTTGTGCACACTAAAAGGGAATTAGAGGAAATATTTTAATATTGCTATTTGCCCTTTCTCTATAATAGAAGTGTCAGAGACGAAAGAAAATTAGTAAAATGTATATGAAAATCTTTCTTCTGTCAGAGTTTGGGGCATGCCGCAGGACCAGAGTCAAGTCCCCTCCCACCGGTGTGCACCTCGAAATCATGCGAGACCCAGACCCGGCGGGCCCCACCGTCAAGGTCCCCCGGCCTGGCACTGGGAAGGAGCCGCAGCCTCAGGTCCCCCATCAAGCCCCACTGGGTGGGGGGCATAGCCTCAGGTCCCCTGGTGTATCCTCAGGTCCCCCGGCCCGGCATTGGGGCAGGGGGCATGGCTTGAGGTCTCCCGTCAAGCCCTGCCGGGAGGGGAGCGCAGCCTCAGGTTCCTTACGGCTCGTTACAGGAACCCCGCCTCCGCTGTGGGCGCAGCCATCTTGTGATGGTGTGATGGAGTGAGGATCAATTTGCATATCACCTCTTTATTATGTAGGATAAGTAAGAATAGAAACTTGCCACCAGGGGGAATGATCCTGCGATCCTCCCCAGTAAGAGAGGGGAGGACTGCTGAGCTAGGTCTGCCTCTGTGTGGGGTGGAGGGAACGAGGAGCGTGGCATTGCGGCCTGGGGCCCTGGGAGCAAGCATTGAGAAGAAACACTGGCACTGGGGTGGGGCTTTCAGACAAGCAAGACTATGCCATCACCCCGACCAGCCCCCTCTGACAGCTCCCCTTCTCCATACGGCCATAGGCAGTGTGGACATTTGTGCAGCCAGGCCTGCCACGCCCAGCCGGCACTGCTCTTGTGACATGTCGCCGTGGGATTTCCTGCTATGACCACTGTCCCCCACCACGAACAGCCCCTTAATCCCCTTGTCTGCCTAAGCTATTCATCTCCATCTCCTCTTCAGATCAGATGGACTGGAATTGCCTTAACAATCTTACCCAAAACAAAGAAAATTATCAAAATCATGTTTTAAAGATGTCTTAAACGTGTAAAAGATTCTTAACTTACAAAGAACAGGCTTCTGATCCTAAACCGATGGAGAGGCACTTCTAGGCCTCGGCCCCATTCTCTGGCCGCTGTCCCTCCTCAGATCTGTCCCCACTTCCTCCAGTGGCCTCCCCGCCTCTGTGACTTAGAACCCATTGGGCCTAGACGTCCCCACTCTGGAGGGGTCGGGGGAATGGAGACAAGCTGGGACGGGGAAGGAGAGTGGAGCCAGGGCGCAAGGAGGCTGTGCTTCCTGCCCCGTCCACGCACCCTGGGTCTCAGAGGCCCTTTATTCCTGTGGGGCAGGATCCAGCCCTCTGACCTTGATTCTTCTCATCCTGCAGGGAGAGGGCCCCTCCCTCCCTCCCTCCCTCCCAGGGGCCAGTCCCAGCCCTCTGATCTTGATGGGAAGAACCTATTGAACTTTAAGTTTCTTGGCTGGTTTTGTGGGGCCTGCCTGATTGCTTTTTTTGGGTCACAGATAGGGAGGGTAAAGAGCGAGTGATGAAGTCCCTGCCCCCACCCCTCCCTCTTTGGCGGGAGGCTCCTGTCCCTCCCTCCCAGGACTCCTAATCCCTGCGAACGCCTGTCCTCACAGGCTGAGATGCTGCAGAGCCAGAGGTTTATACACAGACCCGTAATTTATTGGGAGGCTTAGGGCCAGGATGAGTCTGGGCCGCATTCTCTTCTGCCCTGGCTCTTCTCACCTGGGCTGGAAGCGGGGAGGGGAGGAGAAAGGGGAGAGAGATGAGGGGATGGGCTGGAGGAAGGGGCACGCATGTGCGGAGGGCCTACTCTGTGCCTGGTCCTGGATGAGGTGCTTACAGGGTGACTTCATTGGACAGACCACAGCAGGTCCCTTGTACCCAACTGATGTGTGTACGTGTGTGAGCCATGTGGACCTGTGTGTTTCAGAGATAGGACAGTACAGTGGCCTGGGTCCCAACTCTAGCCCTGACTTTTATGGGATGACCTTATACACACAGGGATGACCTTATATACACTCCTCCCCTTGCCGGAGCCTTAGTTTCTCATCTGTGAAATGGGGGCAAGAATTTCTGCTTCCGGGGTCCTAGAGGAGCTGGAGTAAAGCCGCGCAGGGTGCCTGGCACTATGTGGAACACACAGTAGGTGTGGCTGTTGTGAGGAGGAGGAGGAGGAGGAGGAGAGGGAGACGACAAGGGAGGGGGGGATAGAGAAGATGAGAAAATGGCAGAGGAGGGAGGAGGAGTGAGCAAGAGAACTCACCTGCTTGCTTCCACCTGGGGTGTGACCACTAGTTTTCTAGCCGCAGCCACTAGGGAAGCCCCAGCTAGGAATGATGGAGACAAACCAGAGGGCTCCAGGCAGCAGAGCTGCCGCTGGTGCAATGCCCAAATGCCTGCACCCTGGCTTCCGCCAGCCCCCACTGCACAGAGGCCGGATCTCCAGGGATTTGGACCCTCCTGGGGCTCCTTGCTGAGAATAAAAAAAGCACCCTGTGTCTTTAAGGAGGCGCCTATTGGGAGCCCAGGAGGGAGGAAGGTTAAGATGATTAGCTGGTGCTAACAAATTTAGGATGTGGAAGAAGTCTTTTCTTGGCTGTCCATCAAAGGAAGGATTGAATGTCCCTGAGCTCGGAGAGAGCAGAAGGAGGGAGGAGAGGGCTGGGGGAGGGGAGCAGAGGGTGTTATGCGCCTACCAGCTGAGCCTTCTCCCTGGACAGGCCTTCCAGGGCACTGGGGGGGGGTGCGGGAGTCAGGAAGGCTTGCAGGGCCTGTGGCTGTCTGTCCTGACTCTGGCCTCCACATCAGCCTGTCTGTCTGTCTGTCTGTCGTCGCCCCTCCCCCACCACCCCAACCCCAGCTCAGGTTATGTCCAAGCAGCTGGGCTGAAAAGTGATCCTGGAGGAAGAAGGCCCTTCCTGTTGATTAGGAACCGGGACACTCTCCCCCAATCCCCTCCAGCCCAACCAGACCCCCACCTCAGCCAGGCTCCCATGTCCTGGGGCCACCTCCCGCCCCTTGTCCCCGAGGAAGGGCTGAGCCACTCTTGAGCTAGGCTTCCCCTGGAACCAAGGGAAACAGTATGGCCTCCCAGAGAGATCACAAACCACTCGCAAAAGCCTTCATAAAAGGTTATTTCCGGCACGGGCTGGAAGGAGGGGGGCATGGGAGCGGCGCCATGTCCAGGAATGGTTCATTCAGAACGGCCGGGGCACTGGCTCTGGGTCAGGCCCTGTGCCGGGCACTGCGGAAACAGACAGCAAAGCACTGCTCCTGTCCCTGCCCGGTACCTGCCCTCAGAAATGGCTCCAGCTGGGGAAAGAGCAAAGAACACCATGATGCTAAAACGTATGGCCTGGTTTCAGAACTCGATGGGCAAAAGCACGACTTGGAAGGCTTATCCAAATGCAGATTTCTAGGCCACATCCTTGGGGATTCTGACGCTGCGGGTCTGGTGAGGGGACTAGACGTTGGCATATTTAAGCAGAGAGAATGATTCTGGTGCTGGTGGATGTTGGAGTTGAGGCAGGCTGTTGGAGGAAGGCTGAAATGCAGGGAGCAGGGGTAGTGCAAACAGGGGTTTAGGGATGGGAGAAGGTTTCCAGAGGAAGTGACCTGAAGGTGATTTCTTTCTTTTTTTTAAAATTTTAAATATATTTTTAGTGCTTTCAGGGAAGAAGGGAGAAGGAGAGAGAGAGACATCAATGATGAGAGAATCATTGATCAGCTGCTTCTTGCATGCCTCACACTGGGGATTGAGCCCGGCATCCGGGCATGTGCCCTGACCGGGAATTGAACTGTGACCTCCGTGTTCATAGATCGATGCTCAACCACTGCTCCGAGCTGGCTGGGCTGAAGCTGATTTCTGCTGGGGAGAAGGCAGTGGACTGAGGGAGAGGACCAAGGAAAAGACCAGGGTGAGCAAGAAGGGAGGTCTTGGGAGCATTCAGGAGGAGTTTAATGTCTCTGGCAAGGGAGGTCTTGATTGGGTTTGCAGTTTTGATAGACCTTCTAGCTGCAAAATGGAGAATGGGTGGAGGGGACCGGACTGGAGGAAGGGGCAGTCATGGCGGTGGGAGTAAGACAATGGCGGGAGGTGGGGAGGAGGGGACAGATATGGGACATGCCAAGGAGGCTGAGTCTGCAGGACATGGTGCCTGGCGGACGGAGGAGCGAGGGAGGGGGAGGAAGCGGTGGTGATTCTCAAGTTTCTAGTCTTGGTAGCGCATGGAGGGCTGCTTCTCCCCGAGGCTGGGATATGAGAGAAAGGAGCTGGTCCCAGAGGAAAGTGGGCATTTTGCTCGGACCCAGTCCCTGGGAGCTCCTAGTCGAGTCGTGGGCCATCCTAGTAGAGATGGGCGGCAGGCAACACAACTGGAAGACCTGGAGCCCAGGGAAGAAAAATGGGCTGGAGATGTAGATTTGGGAGATGGCAGAGCCCAAGTCTGTGGCTTTCAAGTTTTTCTAGTATTAGAATCACAACTGGAAACCACAGAAACAAAACCCTTCATGAAACAACAGTTCTCTTACTACGTGCAATGCACTGGGTATTTTGTACTTCATTTTTCTTCATTTGATTTCATTTAATTTAATAACAGTGCTGGTCACAGCCCACTAAATTGATTTCACTGATAGGTTTTGATCTGCCATTTGAAAAACACTGCTCTCCATGGGAATGGAAGTCATTGGGGTGAATAAGGTTCCTAGGGAGAGGGTTTAGGATGCAAATGTAGGTTCCCCAATACGGAAAGGCCCGGTGGAAGATGAGAAGGCAGCCAAGGCCCCTGTGAAGGAAGGAACCAGAAACCTAGGAGAGAGAGACAGTGTCTTGGAAGAGAGGAGACATTTTGGAGGAAAAAGGGGGTTAGCAGAGAAAGGCCATGTGGCATGAGGCTTGAAGCGCACCCAGGACCCAGCAGGGCATGGCCTAGTGGTCAAAGGAGTCTTGATCCTGGATCAGCTCAGGGAGGGTCAACACAAGAAGCGGCCTCAGAGGGACTCTGGGACATGCTGCCGGTAGGGAAACTGAGCCCTGCAGAAGGTTGGGGATTTGCCCAAGGAGACCTGTGGTGCTCTCCTTCCTATCTCAGCCCCCTCACCCCTGGCCTGTGAGGGCTGCTAGCTTACCCGCCTGTTACCCCATCTCCATGGAGCACACGTGGCCTCTCGGGGTCTCAGGAGAGATGTGTTTCCTCATCCTCGCTCGTGCTGGAGATCTGCTTGGAGCTGAGGAGGACACGTATGCTGAGGATCAAGGGCCTTTGTTAGTGCCACTGAATCATGATATGCTGAGGGCCTCCTATGTGCCAGGCACTATGCTGGGCCTAGAGCCCAGGGGTTCCTAACCTAGCCTAGCCAGTTCCCCTTGGGTGGGAGGTGTCCACTAAGACCTGGAGAATGCGTAGGAGAAAGCGCAGCCATGAGGCAGGACAGGTTGTTAGGGGCCGGGGAAGAAGTTTTAGCCCCCACTTTCCACAGATTCTCCGGGACTGAGTGGGCCATTGTCCTGGGCCTGAATGTTGGTGTGGGGAGCTGGAGACTGGAGGTGCTTGGTGGCTCAGAGGCTGCCAGAGCCCCAAAGACCTGGGCCACAGCCCCTGCTGCACAGGCCTCATCCTTCCCCTCTGGGGCCGAGAGAGTGTCCCTCCTGTGCCTTCTCCGTCCTCTGATGCCTGCCCTTCACTGGGGAGAGTGTGGTCTGCCCAGGCTGGCACCTTCCTGGAGAGGAACTCCTGAGCCTTCCACGGAGCAAACCAAGATGCGTCTCAGAGAGGACCGGGGCGCCATCTCACCACATGTCCCGCGTTGCAAATAAGGAGACCGTAGGACAGAGACTCATGTACCTAATTAGGCATGAGACCTAACCACAATATAGTTCTCTTGCAGGCCCCTCCAGTAAACTCCTACTCATCTCTCTAGATTCACCGTCTTCTTCTTTTTTTTTATTTAAAAAAAATATGTTTTTATTGATTTCAGAGAGAGGAAGGGAGAGGGAGAGAGAGAGAGAAACATCAATGATGAGAGAGAATCATTGATCTGCTGCCTCTTGCACACTCTATTAGGGATCGAGCCTGCAACCCCGGCATATACCCTGACCAGGAATCGAACCGTGACCTCCTGATTCATAGGTCGATGCTCAACCACTGAGCCATGCCGGCCAGGCAGATCTGCTTTCTTTGGGATTCCCAGAACGGAGCCCAGGCCTCCAGAGCCAAACCACTACAGACAGTCAATCAACCCAGAAGCTGAGGCCCAATTCCATTTACCTCCCCAGCGCTGCTGTCACTGGTAGTCTGGACACCCCTCCCTCCAGTCTATATTCACCCGGCATATGCACTTCATAGATTCAAGCATCTGTTAAGGCAGGTAAGGCCTGGTTGGCCATGACCTCTCTGACCATCAGTTGAATCCTCTGGCAGTTTGTGCAGCGTGACTGCGGCAACAGTGGCCAGTGGAGGAGATGCACCCATCAGCCACCGCGTCTTTGCAGGAGGCTTTTGGTTACAGGCTCTGCAGCTGGAGAACATAAACAATTTACTCGCACTGCATTTCTGCAGCCCAGCCACGGGAGGACTGGACCTTGCTTGGTCCAGCTCATATATGTGCAGACCCAAGGAACATAAAGGCCGCTGCTCTGGTGTAAATGCTGCTGCCCAACCACTGCTGGGTCGCTGTCAGAAACCCTCGCCCAGGAGGGCCCAGCGGGCTTGTCAGGGTTCTTTCCTCCCCGAAGGAATAAACCCTGAGTGAAGCAGACCCTGGCGGCCTGGCGCACACTGCGGTCAGCATCTGGGCACCCACAGCCTGTCCTGACCGCAGGAGACAGGTGTAAAGACGACTATGGTCTCATGGAAAGCCGCATTCACAGTGGGGATAATGTTAGTGCCCAGGTAAGCACAGGCTGATGAGGCGGGGAGTAGGGAGGGGGAGACCAGTCCGAGAGATGCAGCCCTGAGGGGTTGGCTACAGAACATGGACACCGCATGGCGACTGAGTGTGAGGCCTGGTTCTGGTTCCTGCTGCTGACAGCAGCCAGCGACCTTCTCCTGACACCAATCTGACCAGTGCATGGCTCTGCTCAGTACCCTTTGGTGGCTCCCCATTGCTTTCAAGATAAAGAACAAAACCTTCACATGGTCTACAAGGCCCCATGTGTTCCAGTTCCTGCAGACCTTCTGAGCCTGGTCCCCTCCCACCCTCTCCCCCACGCTCCCTGCTCGGGCCACACTGCCCTTCCTTCTGTCCCCCATGCTCGCCACACGCCTTTCCACCTGGGAGTCCTCCCACATGCTGTTCCCTTTGCCTGAAGTGCGCGCCCTGCCTCTTTGCCTGGTCAGTTTCCACTCCTCAAGGATAACTCCACCAGGGCAGCCTTCCTGGACCTCCCGGACCCTCGTGATTTTTTTCTAGCTTTTCATGGGATTCTGTGTCTATTTCCCTTTGGTAGGGCTGGTAACCATTGCAATTTTACATTTGCTGGTATGACTGATGGAGGTCCCCTCCCTCGCTCTGTGAGGGCGTGGCAGAGGCCTGCCTTAGAATGAGTGCTCAATAATACAGCGGAATGCAGATATAAATGAATAAATAAAAGGATGCTATTGTGATTTTGTGCAAGGCCTGATACCTTAAATGATGATTTGTAGAGTGTCTTCTCCACACCAGGTGCTGGGGAGGGTGCAGAGCTGGCTGACTAGAGGGGAGATAGGCATGCAAAGAAATCACGATAGCATAGGATTAGGTGATGCTGGGGGGGACAGGCTGGCTCTAAGTAGGAAGTGTTTAGCAGAGGCATTTGGTGGGGGTGGCCTGGGGCTGGGAGGACTTTCCTGAGATGGCAACTAAAGCCCCATCCGATGGGTAAGCGAGAGTTAACAGGCAGAGATGGAGAGAGGGCGTCCCGGCAGAGGGCAGAGCAGGGCAGGGTGCAGCAGGGAGAGACTCCTAGGACGGCTGAGCTATAGCGAGGCCAGGAGCTGTGCTGGAGAGAGGGAAGAGACGGCCAGATGGGCCCAGTTGGACTTGATTGTGAAGGCGCTGGCGCCACTGTGGGGTTTCAGGCAGAGGGGCGGCAGGGGCCTGTCCCCCTGGGGAAAAGGAGAGACTGGGGCCCCTCCAGCTCAGGCGCCTGAGGTATGAAGCCCACGGGACAGAGGAACATGGGCTGGGGTAGGAAGGTCCCAGTCTTTGCTGCCAGCAGAAGCCTCACGGGACTGGTTTCCTCCCTGACGTCAACTTAAAGGTCACACAGATCCCAGGTTTGCTCGCAGGAGCCACTTAGGGCTCGCATTTTATGCTCTGACTCAGCCCCCTTTGGGATCCAATGACATTCCCAGGCTAGACCACCTCATGGGTAACCAGCCCTGAGCCCCAGAGGCGCTGTAAGAAGCAGGACTTCCTTTAATTTGTCCTAAACTTACCTCGCTCAAGTTTCAGAGTGGGGGCATCATCCTAGGGTTTCGGAGTGAGTGGAGACGGGATGCACCCGGCGCTGCCGCAGCGGGAAGGGGAACTCAGGACATCCTTGGCTCCGGGGGCCGGGGGCCGCTGCATCTCATCAGCCCCCCAGCAGTATTCCCACCGCAGCAGCACAGACAGGCTGTCCCTTCCTCCCCCCAAACCCAAGTCCCTCTCTGAGCCGGACTGGCGAGGCAGGAGCTGAGGAGCAAGAAGTGAAACTAGGCGTTCAGCGGACTGCTCACTCTGGCACACAGAGGCCACAGCTGGGTGTGTGTAAGTGACTGACATGTAACTGACATGTAAATGACAGGACCCCTAAGACACCAGGCTCCTTCAGTGCCGCTGACTGTCCCTCCAGCCTCTGCTTCCAGTCCTGGCCTCATCCCACCAGGAAACCTGTCCCCGCCAGCACCTCGGGGTGAAGCCATTCTGCAGCTCCAGCCCCTTCAGAGCCCAGACCAGGCCAGGGCTCCAGTTAAAACGCTCCAAGTCCTCCTTGGCTTCTCTCCGTCTCTCGCCCCCACAAGCAGTCCATCAGCAAGGCCTGCCAGCGTCACTTCCAAACCTGCCCCCAGTCTGTCACCATCGCCTCTCACCTGGACACCTGCCACAAGCGCTTTTCTCCCCGCCCCTCTGTCCCCCACCCCCCACCCCCAAGCTGGCAACCCCGTTCTCTACCAGCACCAAGAGGAACGTAAAAGGTAATCTGAGCATGTGGCTTTCCCTCCTAAAACCCTCCGGTGGCTTCCTGGTTCACTGAGGGCAACATTTACAAACCCCGCAGGCCAGCGTCATGGGAGGCACCACAGAGCTGGCCCAGGACTGCCCCGCTCTCTCCCTTCCCCTCATCCCATCAGGCTGCTTGGACCTTCTTCTCTTCTTCACGCCCGTTTCCACTTCAGGGCCTTTGCACCCTCTTGCTGACTGGAATGCTCATTCGCTCTCCTCTGTTTTAATTATTTAATCGATGTATTTAATAGACACTTTATAGTGCTTTATGGTATGCCAGGCTTCACTCTTCAAGTTCTACATAATTTGTTAACTCTGTGCATGGTTGGCTCACTCAGCGAGGCTGCCATAGCCCCATTTTACAGAAGTGGGGGCTGAGGCCGGAAAGGCAGGGCCACGCAGTGTGCACAAGAGCCGGGGCTCCCAGCATCTTCCAGGGCAGCTCTGAAGCCTTTAGGAAGGCCTGTATCCAACTGAGATCACATCACGTACTTAACTGATAGGTTCTTGGAACTTGGGTGAAACAATGAATTACAAAACCAGCTGAGGCTCAGAGAGGGTAAGCCGCTTGCCCATTGAAACATAGCTGGATCCCAAAACTCAGCCGGCTGACCATCCTGCCACTGGCTACTAGAGACATGGCTAGGTGACCCTGAAAGCGCCTCCTGCCGTCTCTGTGTCTTAGACTCTGTCTGTGAAGCCCCAGTTCTTGCTGGATCTTGTCTAGGTCTGTCTGGCTCTCACATTGGGTAGGGAAGGGAAAGGAAGGGAAGGGAAGGGAAAGGAAGGGAAGAGAGCAGCCCCTTGCAACATGAGGAAGGGGCTGCCTGGATGCCTTGGAGCAAGGGCAGACCCCACACTGCCCTGGGAACCGTGGATGGAGTGTAACCAATCCAGGGGAACCTCATCCACAGGGCCCTGGCCTCCTGTGCTGGCCGGATGACCAAGACAGGAATAAAGAAAGGCTGGAGTTTCCCAAGGCCAAGAAAATGACTCATACCCACAGGGGATTTTAAGGTGGGCAAATGCTGTGACTAACATCCAGCCCCGCTGCAGAGCTGTTAAAATGAGCATCAGAAATGGGTTTCCAGCCTGAGTTTCCTTTGGATAATAAAACCTGGCTTCTTCTCTGTATGTCTATTTCTTTTAAAATATTTTTTAGCAGACGCTTTGAGAC
This sequence comes from Myotis myotis, assembly GCF_014108235.1. Taxonomy (NCBI): domain Eukaryota; kingdom Metazoa; phylum Chordata; class Mammalia; order Chiroptera; family Vespertilionidae; genus Myotis; species Myotis myotis. The sequence continues at coordinate 40,689,343 of NW_023416319.1, read as the reverse complement.
TGTTGTTCTACGGAAACATGATCCTACTGTGTAGATGTCCATTCCACAAGGGGGTGGGCACGGAGGATGGAGGAGAAGTGAGAGTCAGGGCCAATTTCTAACTCGCGAGAAAGTAAAGAAGTAAAGAAGAGAGGTAAAGGGAGAAGAAGCTGGGAGGGCGCAGAAAGGACCAGGTCTGACTTCATCCCTAGATATAGCTGTGCGGTGGGTGGTGGCGCCAGGGGCCAATCAACTCTAGGGAGGTGGCGGCATCTCTTGTCCTGTTGGAAGGACGGGCTGTCTTACAAACAGATGAATCCGGAACCGCTCGCCCAGCCTGGCCCGAGCTCTTGGCCTTGGGAGGCATCAGGGCGTGGCGTTGGGTGGCACTGGCCACTGGGCTGTCTCACATCCCTCTGCCTGGCCTCAGTCTCCATCACACTCCTGCCTCCCTGAGACACAGTAGTGGCTCTGGGACCCATTCTGGGGACACGGCATGCTGGAAAGACCCCCGCCATTCCCCTCTGGCTGTGCAGGTTGGAGCACGTTCCCTCTTCCCTCTGAGGGCCTCATTTTCTCCCAACGGCAAAAGGGACAGATTGGATGACACCAGAGGACTTTGCATCTTGTTCCTCCAGTTCTGAGGCGCCTAGAGGGGGACACCCGTGGGACACACCCTGGGCGCTGAACCCCACCCCCCTCCGCCCCATCCCCATCCCCATCCCACAGGAGGGCTCTGCTCTGACATGGGCACGAGGCGTTTGCTGGGCTGCACGGAAGTTCCCCTGCACAGAAAGGGCCTGCCGCTGCCCAAGGTGACCTCTGTGGCCCTTCGGTGTTGCAGTCTGGACCTGGCAGCTGTGAGGCGGGGGCCTGTTCCGCTTCCGTCCCTGCAGGACTGAGGCTGGGAAGGCAGGAGCTCCGTCCTCATTTCTGGTCAGGAGCCAGAAGGAGGCCACCATCTCTCCTCAGCATACAGGCCCCCCACTCCTCCTCTCTTAGTGCCTGGCTTGCTCCTCCTTGCTCCCCAGCGACGTTGGGGAACGCCTGCCAGATGCCAGCATTATCATGGTCAGGAATGGGAGCTGGATTCTTCCAGAGCTGAAGAGACTGTCCAAAGTCAAGTTCCGTCTCATGCTTGGGGGAGAAGAAGCAAAGCGCTGAGAAAGAAGGACCCGTGGCTGCAAAAAATCAGGCCCGCGGGGCACCGTGGACCATACAGCCTCCATTAGGCAAATGGACCCTTTTATCCAGAGGCCACGCTTTCGGGAGAAAGGGGCAGGTGACCTCAAAAGGTACCGTAGCGGGGCTTCCATATCCCGCTGTTGTTTCTCGGAGGCAGTGCACATCCAGTCCGTGACTCGCCCACCTTTGTCACCCCGTTCCCTGGGACCAAAGCAGAGCATGGAGCCCCGGTCAGTGCCCCTGAGGGCCGGCCGGCGAGGAGGGACGCAGGCAGGGGACTGTTGCCAAATATTTGGAACAAGAGGGATGCGGAGGCCCACCGATCAGAGCCCACATGGCCGTGAGGAGTGGTCAGGCCACCGTGGGATGTGGGTGCGGCCACCATGTCCAGGCTCAGGAGCTCCACGAGGGAAAGGCACCTGGTCCTCAGCTAAGGGGACCCGAAGAGGGCATGCAGCTGCCCAGGCCCTGGCCCCTGGGCGTTCCTGAGCCTGGAGGTGCAGCCCGAAGAGCCCTCCATGCGAGCTCATGGGCAGCTGGGAGCACACGACCACTCTGCCCTGTTCACTCTGCCCTCTGGAGGTCTGGGACCTGCACCCCTCCTTGCTGGCCTGTCACAGTGCGCTAGGCCCTGGAGACAGCTTGTAGCTCTGTGGGGAACTGGCATCTGCTTAAAACTGGCCACCTGTGGGGCATGTCCTACTGCTCCATGCCAGGCTGGCTCATGGCACTTCCTCCCCACTGGGGCCGGAGCCCTCTGCCCAGGAGCCCTCTGTCGGAGGCCTCTGCCCAGGCTCGACCCTCATCCCAGCCCCTAGGAGCCTCCCTGGGCCTCCACTTTTATCATACTCCTGCCCCGTTGGAGACATTCCTGCAATGCCTTGCCTGCCATACCTGCCACACATGGGCAGATGGCAAAGGCTGGGTGTGTGTATGTGTGTGTGTTGTGGGGGGTGTTGGGGAGGGAGCATCAGGCTGAAATGAGTGTGTGAAGTGAGCTGAAAAGAATGACAGGCAGGCCCTGGTCTAGCCCTGCTGCCACTCAGCTCCTGGAGGGTCTGACCCTTCTGTAATGCCCTCCCCTGCCTGCCTGCCCACCAACCTCTGCCCCCCCCTCCCTGCAGGCCACTGCCTCTGTGCTGGGGGTCTCTGCTGCTTCTCTCCCTGGCCCTGGAGCTGGGGCCTTCGGTACAAACGCCAGCCTTGCAGGCCCCATCTTGGTCCCTGCGTTGATTGTGGCCCATCCCATAGGAGCTGGGGCACCCACCTGCCACCCCCTGCAGGCCTGCCCCCACCTTGGTCCTTGGTCTCTGCTTTCCCTGTGGCTCCCTCGCCCGGGGCTGTGAGCTCCTCCCAGCTTCCCGAGGACAGGCCTGCCACAGAGCGGGGCTCAGGAGTTGTTTGCTGGGTCAGTAAGTTGATGAAAGAGGCAGAGACAGACAGAGGGAGGGAGAGCGCGTCTACGTTCCGACGCGGCTCTGGTTTGCTCCGAGTCAGACTGCTGGGGTTTAAATGCTGGCTCCAGAGCCCACTAGCTCCGTGGCCTTGGCCACGTCACATAACCTCTCTGGTCTCAGTCTTCTGATGTGCAAAATGAAGACAATAATAGTATCTGCCACATGACGTGATTAGGAGGATTACATGAGATAATGCAGCAAAGTGCGTCTAACAGTGCCTGGCACAGAGTCAGCCCTCCCGACACGTAGCTGTGATGATCACTTCTCACTAACGTCCTCCAGACCAGCATCACGGCCACTGCCCAGTCTTCCCCCCGGAGCCCCGGGCACCTCCGGCCGCGGTGGGCTGTGCCGTGCAGGGTGCACATCAGAGACGGGTTTCCGAACGCACCTGCTGATGTTTCGGAGCTGGTTTTCAGTCCCAGCCCTGCCCCTGCCTAACCTGTATCCTTAGTGAAGGACTGAGTGTCGGGTCCTCATCCGGGAAACGGAGTGACGAGGATGGAATGAGGCCTGCGAGGTGCGGAGCAGGCGATCATGCTGGCTGCCGGCAGAGGCCACCCAGCCTTCTTGACGGTGGCAGAGGAACCCCCAGGGAGAAACTGAGGTGAGACTGGGGGCGGGGCAGCATGAGCGGGTGGGTGGCCAGGTGCCTCTGGGAGGAGCTGAGAGTGAGTCCATGTGCTTAGCATGCCCACCTTCTAGTCCCTTTTACTGGTCAGGGGCCCTTGCTGTTTACTGTCCCCTCCCTCCAAGGGGCACCCAGGTGGTAGAACTTGCTTTTGGGACCCTTGGGGGTAGAGTGGGTAGAGACAGACCAGGGATCCTCCACTGAGTCTGGAGCAGAACGCCCTTCTGCCCTCAGCAGCCTGCACCAGGCTCCCAGCTCCACAGCGCAGATGGGACCATGGCTCCCTATGTGTGCTGCGTGGGTACCTCCGGCCTGGGTGCCTCCAGCAAGCTCTCCAACAAGATGCAGCCGTGCTCCTTCTCCGCCCTGAGCAGTGAGCTCCACAGCCAGCCAGCTCCATGTAAGGCTTTTCTCCTCTAAGGCCACAGCCTCAGAACTTCCCTCTCCCCACTCTCCCCTCCAGGGCCCTCAGCACTTCCCCAGGGACATCCTGCAACCCCACCGCCCACCCCCCAGCTTGTCCGAAGTAGAGCCCCACCTCCTTCCTCCCCACCCGACTCCCATCTGCTCTGTGCCCGGGGCACAGGTGCTGGCACTCAGAGCTTTGGGCTTGAGTCCTGGCTCTGGCTCTTAGCCATGGACCTTGGGCGATCCTTGAACATCTCTGAGCCTCAGTTTCCTCATCTTTGAAATGGGGATAACCACAGCCCTACATCACAGGATGCTTGATGGAATATAAGCCATATTGTATGCAAAGCATGAGGATGACGCCATCTCTTAATATAAATGCAAGCCATGATCCCCCTGTCCGTCCAGGGCAGCCATCATGTAAGCCACAATGGGCACTTAAGTACATCCAAGAGCCATGGAGGAAGACACAGTCTGATATAACACGCTTTCCTCTCAGGGTTCGCTGCTGGCGGTACTGCCAGCTCTCTGCTCTCCACCTGGCCTCATAAAGCTGGGATGCAAGGGCACGCAAGGTCATGTCATAGATCAGATTCGTGAGCACAGTGGTGGCCGCACACGCCCTGTTCCTACGGCAAGCCTGTCCACCGTGGTGGTAACCAGCTAAGTTTGCTGGAAGCCTTCAGTCTGCTGCCGAGCAGCCAGCTGGACGCCGCTGGGAGGCCCCGAACGTCCCGAATTCTAACTGGTTGGGTGAAGTTCCACGTACAGATTCTTTGAGGTTATCCTCACTGATCCATTCCATAAAGTCATCAGACATCCTGACACGCAGTGGTCACCAAGCCGTCCGCCAGCACAGGGAGCTGTGAGGGCTGACCCCTGTAGGCCGTGGCCTTGGAAAGGGCCCAAGTCCCGTGACTCTGCTGGTGGTTCGCTGTGCAGCTAGAGAAGGTACAACTCTCCCCAGTTACCACCAATGGACGCTTGTGAATGTTTACCTAACAATGTAGGACAGTCACGGCTGCCTTAACAAGTACATGCCGTGATCACGGTGGCTCCTCTGGGCTCACAGGCTCGCACTGCCTCCCCGCCCAACACTTGCCAATGAAACCCCGTCCACACACTGCTCTAGGCCTCCTCTCAGCAGAACTGTTGCCGCCTCCTCCTGGCTCCTCTGCTTGACTCGAGTTCATCCTCTACCCTGCAGTGAGCACAGCTGGATGTTGCCACACCCTTTCGGGGAAACCTTCCATGGCATCTCCAGGGCGGTGTTCAATTCTGCTCATGGTCTGTTTCCTGCACTCCCAGCTCTTCATTCCAGACTTCTCCCTGACAACATCCCTCCTTGTGAGCTTGCTGGAGCCATTCGAGATGATCCCTTCTCTCCCAGGGTGAGGAGGAGGAAGAAAGCACATTCCTTAGGTCTCTATGCTTTAACTACACTGTTTCCTTTGCTTACAATGACCTTATGGATGTATTCTGCTCCTGGCGTCTTAACTTGTCTGTCGAGGTCTGCTTCAAATGCCACTTCTCCCAAGAAGCCTTTCCTGATTCCTCCCTTCTAAAGCAATCACTCCTTCTCTTGCATTTCCCAAATGTGATGCCCTGCTTTGGCTTGGCTCTGACCTAGCTCTGGATAGGAGGGACTGTGTGTGATGCTCCTTGTACCCTCACGGCACTGAGCATGGCCCTGGGGCTGCTGTTAACCCATGGAAGGCCCAAGTCACATGCCAACACAGTGTCCAGGCAGCCTGGAGCCCTGACGAGCACACAGCCAGCTCAGAGTCTGGCCACTGGTCCCTGGTCTGCCTCTGCTGGGTGGGGATAGAGGGGGTGGGAGGTGGGGTTTCGCTTTGGCCATAGTTTCTGTCCTCATGGGGCAGGGGCTAAGGGAAAGGCTCTGACAGGTAAGTGCGTGATCCACACGTGTGGAACCGTCACACTAGTGGCTAATCCTCCTGGGGCCTGGGGAGCCTCTGCTGGCCTCTCTGAGGCTGGAAGCTGGACGGACAGGAGGAAATGAACACACAGCCAGTGCGGCCGTCACCTGAGAGTCCACCCAGACACACAGCTGTCCCTTGTGGTTAGAGTTCCTGCAAAATTCAGTCACTCCCAACCCCACCAACAGCTGCTGCAAACATGGCCCCTTCCCCTCACAGGGCACAGAGTGAGGCCGGGTGCCTGTCTCCGAATGGGCACAGGGCACAGGCACGACCTTTAAGGAAAGCCCCACTGCCCAGGGCTCCTGCTCCAGACTGTGGCTGGAGACAGTGGAGTGCAGAGGGGGTGAGTCTTTCTTCATAAAGCAGGGTTCCAAGGCCCACGGGCCCTGAGCATCAGCAGCGATCTCAAACATCCCCTCCAAGGAGCCAGCCATCGCCCCACTTGTAACTAACGCTCCCTCCCCCACTGTCCACGGCCCTGTATTCATATCGTGCAGCCCTCAATGCAGCCTACCTTCTATTACATAACGGGACTGTGGGCAAGTCTAATTCCTCTCCCTCTAATGGCTTTCATTTGTATCGTACCCAGCAGTTGACCAAGAACTTTTGCAATAACCCTGTAAGACATGTGTGCGTAAGAGATGAGCTCATGGAAACTCAGAGAGGAGGTTAAGCGGCTTTTCCCATGTCGAAAGCCACACATGGAGAGCTGGGAGGCCAGCTCTGAGGGTAGGCATGCCTCGCGCCCATTCTGCATCTCCTGCGGGGCACTGCTGAGTGTGGAGGCATCCAGGATTTTTCGCCGAGTTGGAATGACTTAGGCTCTGACAGGGCAGAGAGGAAGCCCGCGCCCTCTGCAGCCTAAGCTGTTTCCCTGTTGCATTGGGTGGCACAAACTGGTACCTCTTCCGGATCTCTCATGGCTGATGCAACGGGGTGAGGGCTGTAGCTTCTCCTCACAACCCATCTCACCAGACGCCCCTTTCCACGCAACATACTTATCGTCATTATGACAACTAACGAATCGTTTTGAGCTGAGTACGTGTCAGGTCCAGTAAGGTGGGTACTGTCATAACCCCTCTCTTCACACCAGGTCAGAGTCATTCATCCACACTCCCATGACTAACAGGGAGCAGAATGGGATTCCTGGGATCTGACCCAGGATTGCTGGAGTCAGACGTGTAACTGCTGGGTTAGCCAGCCTCTCCTCGGGCAGGTCAGGCGGGCACCCCTGCTCCTGAAGCCGGGCAACCATACCTCCCTGCAGACAGCCCAGCCCTGCCCAGGACCACCTGCCTGTAGGGGCCCCAGAGACATAGAGCAGATCCTAAATAAGACAAGGCTGTGGACAGTAGATACATAGCTTGTTTCCTTGAATCCTCACCTCTGGCCTTTGGGCGGGCACTAGCTCCTACAGCTCACAGTGGTGGGGACAGATGCTCAGAGAAGTTAGGGACCTTGCAGAGACCTCAGTGCTGTTGCTCCTCACCGTGGGGCCGAACAGCGCTTGGAGCACAACTCTGAGGGAGCTCAGAGAAAGGGCCGCCAGCCGTACCTGGGAGTCATGGGAGACCTTGCAGAGGTGGTGACACTGAGCAGGGCAGAGGAGGGGAAGGAGGCAGCCCAGTGTCAGGAGGGGGGTGGGAGTGGGAGTCCAGACCGGCTGGGTTGGCCTCCCTGGATCCTGGTAGGGCTGGAACTGTTGCTGGCAGCCCAGAGGTGGCTGAAGGCCCCACACATTGGATCTCAGCTCCAAGCAATCACACACCCTTGTTGGTGGGGGGTGCCAGTTGGGTGCTATAGAGTCAGGCCCGGAGGCTGGTTCAACATGCTCTCACCCAAAGCATCCTCTCATCAACTTCAGATTTAAAAATGCTTTCTATTGAAATATTTTAGACATTCAAAAAGGTACCATGTAAATATTTGTAATAATATAATGTATTATTCAACAATAAAAAAGAATAAAGCACTGGTACATGCTATAGCATGGATGAACCTGAAAACCTTACACTAAGCCCACAGGAATAAAAAGATCAGCAGTTGCCTGGGGTGGGAGGGTTGGGGGCAATGGAGGATGACTGCTAAAGGGCATGGGTTTTTTTTTGAACGGTGAAAATTCTCTGATTTTGATGATGGTCGCACAACTCTCTGAATATACTAGAAATCATCAAATTGTACACTTAAAATGGGTGAGTTGTATATGAAATTATATCTCAATACAGTCATTACAAAAAATATAATGGCTATAGCTGGGTGGCTCAGTTGGTTGGAGTGTCATCCTGTACACCAAAAGGTTGCAGGTTCAATCCCGGCTCAGGGTATGTACAGGAGGCAATCAATAGATGTTTCTCTCGCCCCACCCCCGCCCCCAAACCAATAAGACATCTTGGGAGAGGATAAAAAAATGAACTTGGGCCCTAGACGGTTTGACTCAGTGGATAGAGTATCGGTCTATGAACTGAAAGGTCCTGGGTTCGATTCCAGTCAAGGGCACATACTTGTGTTGCGGGCTCAGTCCCCAGTAGGGGGCATGCAGGAGGCAGCCAATCAATGATTCTCTCTCATCATTGATGTTTCTATCTATCTCTCCCTCTCCCTTCCTCTCTGAAATCAATAAAAATATATTTTTTTAAAAAATGAACTTGGCATACTCATCAACCAGCTTAAGAGCAACATAGCCAACCCCTCAGGGGCCCCAATCTCTACTGCATCCCTGCTCCCCACTGAATCTGATGTTTATCACTCCCATGCATTTCTTCATATACTTACTGCTTTTGCATATATTTCCCGCACAATGTGTCATGTCGTTTTATATGTTTCTAATGTTATATATATTAACTGTATCGTAAAAGTTAATTGTAATTTGCTCTTTTCGCCCCATAGGATGAGATTGACCCATAGCACAGCTTGGTCTGGAGGTCCAGTTCATCTGTGAGATGGTGTATGGCATTTCACTGATGGAAGTACCTCGATTTAATGTTCACATGTCTCTACTCTTCCACTGGCAGATATTTAGGTTTTCTTTCCTTTTCTCGGTAACACATGGAGCCGCGGTGAACACGCTTCCCCTCACGTACGTGGGTGTGTTTCTCCAGGGTGTGCCCAGGAGGGGGCTTTGTTGGGGCCACCCCCTCTTTCCCAGAGACTTTATTCTTTAGTCTCTCCTCCTTACGCGTGAGAAAACAGAGGCCCCGAGAGAGGACAGTGCCCTGCTAAGTCCTCAGGGCCTGGGACCGGTTCCCAGTCTGGGGCTTCTGGCCCCAGCACTCTGCCTTTCCGGAACCCTCCGTTTCCTTATTTTTATTTCTCTACAAATCCCAGTGACCACCCGGGCGGGCCTTATCAGCACCGATCTAGGAGAAACACATTATCAGCAGCGTCCAGGAGGCTGGGGATCTGGAAGTGCTTTCGGGAGGAAACGGGAAGAAATTATTAACTTGAGAGAATTCCCCAGGAGGCTGTGAAGTGGGGAGCGGAGGGCCTTGAGGAAGAGGCCCTTCCAGGGCGGGGGCGGGTGGGGGGGGCGTCTGGGGATAGCTGTGGTCTCTGCAGCCTGCTCACACCGGCTCCCAACCCCTCCCCACAAGGGCTGGGTGCTTCCTTATGTCCAGGGTCCTCTCCTACGTGCCAGCCAGCCCTCCTCTGGGGAAGCAGGATGCCTGAAATAGGACCACAGAGGCCACAGGACATGCCTTCATTTGGAGCCCAGAGTCCGAGCTGCTGACTGGCTGTCTGATTTCCAGAGCACACCATGCCCACACTGGTCTGGCTGTGGCTCCCGCCCCATACAGCCTCTCTGCACCAAATACCGTCACCAGCACACAGGCATCACCAGGCACCACAGGCATCACCATCATCACAGGCATCACCAGGCACCACAAGCATCACCAGGCATCACAGGCATCACCAGGCATCACCAGGCATCACAGCTGTCACAGGCATCACAGGTGTCATTCTGCACGCAGAAGGGATCATGCCCAGGGGAGGCCTGAAGGGGCTCAGGCCTCATTAGGGATTTGAACTCGATCCTAAGTGCGATGGGAAGCGCTGACATGCTTAACTAGGGTGATGCATTAATTTTAAAAAGGCCACCTGGCTTCTGGGTGAAGAAGGGATTGTGGGAGGCCCGTTAGGGGCTGCTGATGTGAATAAGGTGGAGATGGTGGCAGCCTGAACAGGAGTGACGGTGGTGAAGATGGAGGGAATCGGCGCAGTGGGATCAGTGGGGCTGGGTGATTGATGGGACGTGAGGACAAAGGCGGCCTCCGGGCAGACGCCAGGTTCCAGCCCACTGCCGGGCCCATGTGGTGATGGTGCCGCCCCCCAGGACAGGGAATGTTGGGAAAGGGTCAGGTGTGGGAGGCAGCCGCTGGCTTCAGCGCGTGCGCTTGGAGGATGTGGTTCGTAGGTGGGGAAGGTTCTCCCCGGCGGGAAACCCACAAAAGCTCCTCTCTATAGGAGCCTCACTCTGAGCTGTGCTGTCAAGCGCCTGCAGAATTGAAATCAAATGGTTTATGATCGTGGCCAGGGAGAAACCTTTGCAGGTGCACACATTTTGGTCTGTTTTCACTTCTCATTTGAAGACAAATTACTTGTCCCAGTAGGTGGTTTTGCCTGGATTATACATTGAGCACACACGAGGCATTCTGTTAGCATAGTAACCCAACTGCAGAACTACTGAAGTGGCTGTGGGAGGAGAGGAGGTGGGAGGAGCTGCAGGGATGCTGTAGTAGGCCTGGGGGGTGGGGGGGGGGGGGTTGGAGAGGGGTGGTGGGAAACAGGGAACACAGATATCAAACCGGCATGAGCGACTGTGACAGGTGAGACTTCAGTGCGTGGGCAGGGCAGGTGAGTAGCCCAATTTTACTGAGAGGAAAGGAGTACAACGTCGCGGGAGACTGGCCACAGACTGGACTGGAGAGACAAACATGGGCTGATTATTGGGTGGGGGGTGTATGAACACTAGGGAGTCATGGATGGTTCTTGAGTGGAGGAGTGGCATCAATAGGACCCAGCAGCTGATGGAGTGCAGTGGGTGAGGGAGAAGGGGACACCGATGGGCTGGTGCCTGGGTGTCTGGGAGGTCAGATGGGCCGTGAGACAGGACTGCAGAGTCAGGAGGAGGTGGTGGGGTGGGAGAGGGGGAATGAAGCTGACACAGCACATGAAAGCCCATCCCTCTGGCGGAAGCAAAACAAGGGCGAGTGGGCACTGAATAGGAGGGTCTCTTCCAGGCTGGATGCACTTTAAGAAACAGCCACGAACGACTCAGAATCACCCCAGCGATTATTTGCATGTAGAGTGTCTGAGGTACCTGAAAACAGTCTTTCTTTGGTTTAAATGTTCTCCCTAAAGCAGCCATCAGCCCTGCAATCTTCTTTATTAGTGGCACCAGGGACACTTTGTTCTGCAGCCTCCCTTTTCTGGGTTAGCTGAGTCTGAAATACTGAGAACCACAAAGGAAGGGGGGCTGTGGCTCTGCTCCGCTGAGCCCAGGGGAGGCGGGAGGGGCCCAGCTGGGGACAGAAGCTCTGGCCACGGGCCCTGCCCCTGTAAATGCAATGAGGCTGCTGGGGGCAAAAACGGGTGCCAGGGCAAACAGGGCAAGGCTAGACAGAGGCAGGGCTTCAGGACGTGCGGACACCAGCTCTCACCACCTATGGAAAATAACCAAGCCCCAGAGGCAGTTCCCAAGCGAACGTAAATGGAAACACATGAGAAAATGGAGCCCTGTTCATGGCATCTCAGACGTTTTTGTTGCTGCAAGGGGCTTCCGCCTCTCCAAGCCATTGTCCACATCACTGCCAGTTCTGGCTCTAGAATTGGACCGGGTCCTATCCGTATTTCCCGAACCTTCTCTGATGCAACATCATCTCCCGCGGGGTGACAAAGCCAGGGCACAGGCATCGCAGCCCACTGCTAGGCATTCGCAGCGCAAATCATTCAGTGGTTGCTGCGCCTTTTCAGCCTCAGAATCCGACTCAGCACAGCCCTTGGGCAGCCGTTACCAACCAATCATTCTCCTGGTGAAAACCCTTTGCCTCCCTCTGAATGGAGGGTGCTGAGCCGGAACTCCTCGGCCTGGCCCTTGGCTGCCTTTCCCACCCTGATTTCCCATCACTGCTTCTGTGCCCCTTCACCTGCTTGCCCGCCCCGGGTAGCCCTGCCCTTTTCTCACTCCCAGAGCCTTGTCCGTGCCGCTGCCTCCCCGGGAGGGCCTCTGTGCAGACTGTGAGCTGTCCCTACGTATCTGTTCTCCCACTTCCCAGAGTAACTAAGTTGTACCTAGACATGTGGCCACCCAGCAAAAAACCCCTCCCGGCTCCCTGGGATCTGGGGGGCCATGCGACTAAGTGCTGGCCGATGGGATAGGAGCAGAAGTGATGCGGTCAGGTTGTTTTCCTTCTAATTTTGCTCTCAGGGTTTGGGCATGAGTTCTCCTGCCCTCCACTCCCCCGTCCCCTTCCATGCTGGTCAGGGGGACGGCAAGAATGAAGCAGTGACAGGAGCCCAGAGACGGAAGCCACCTGGTGACCATGGCAGGGCCACCCTCCCTTCCCTGGACCACTGTCTTCCAGCCTGCAAGGAAGGGACCTTCCTCCTCGCTATTGGAGTCCTGTATTTGGGGTCTAGAGTTATGGTGGCAGCTGTGTCTATGCCCCCACCTGCTTCCCTGTTCCTTGTCTCCAGCCTCCAGTGCCACCTCCTCAGGGACGTTTTCCCAGAGGGCCAAGCTCCTCTGGAATCCCTGGCACTTCATCTGCACCTCTCATCAGCATACATCTCATTAGCATGCATCTCATTAGCATACTCTAAATCAGGGGTCCTCAAACTATGCAAATACAAATATTGTATTTGTTCCCGTTTTTTTTTTTTTTTTTTTTTTTCAAAATAAGATATGTGCAGTGTGCTTAGGAATTTGTTCGTAGTTTTTTTTTAAACTATAGTCCGGCCCTCCAACTGTCTGAGGGACAGTGAACTGGCCCCCCGTTTAAAAAGTTTGAGGACCCCTGCCCTAAATCATGGCCCTGGCCTCTCCCACCACCTGGTGATGGCACTATGCACAGGCCCGACCAGGTCACCCTTCCCCCACTATGGTCGTCCAACCTCTGGCCTGGTGGTCAGTGTGTGACACTGACCGAGTCCTCGCCTTAGCGATGAAGCCCGGACAGTGGAGGAACCCGCTCCCGCAGCTCGGCTGGTCCTGGTTCTGTCCGTGTGTCCGCACGTAGCACCCCTCACACTGCCGGCCCCACCCAGCCCCAGCGTGGCGGCCCTGAAGTAGCCGCTTCCTTGCTGCCTGGAGCCTATATTGTCCTGCTCCTCCTCTGTGACTAAGAGCAGGGAGAGAGGATGGGAGAGTCCCTGATCTTTGTGTTCCTTTCAAGTGGCCTAGGAAGTCCCACGGTCTGTATATCTGCTCCCAACGCCCTTCTGTCCCGCCAGGCCATATGCTTTGCACATGGCCCACACCTATTCCTCTGAACTTCTGGCCGCCGTGACCCTCCTGACGAGGCCCGACCTTTGGCATCCAGTCCCGGCCTCCAGGCCCATCATCCGCTGGAGCAGTGCAGGCAGCCAGAAGCAGGACACAGCCAGATTGCAGCCAGTGCGTGGCTATTTTGGGACAGGGAGGATCCTGGGAGGATGCTGGCAAGGTCAGAGTAGGAAGGGAAGGAGGTGGGTTTTCTGCCCACGATTATGTGTCCCAAGCCCTTTGGCTGCCACCCAGGGCCCAAGGCTGCCACAGGGAAGAACACACCCACCACAGGCTCCCACCTCAGCCCAGCGGGTCTCAGAGGCAAACTGGGTCAGGCCTGGGCTCGGGGCTCCCGGCTCCAATCTCAGTGGCCACAGTGGGCAGGAAGAGTGTGTGTTTATTTGCTGCGATTTCAGCCTCAGGCAAGACTCAGAGCGGCTCCAAGCGGGCGAGGCACCAGAAACCAACCGGAGGGGAGACGGGGAACACAAGAAAGAATCCAGTCACCCAGCAATGGTTCTTGATCGGTTAGGGAACATTCCTTGAGCATCTACTAGGCATGGGGCACAATATGAAATGCTGGCAAGACACAAGGAAGGAGGCTTTGACTCTGTATGTGGCGCTTGCAGTTCCCTATGTCCTCTGTAAGTATCAGGTGCTCTAAAGAGGTTACACTCTGACCCCTGACTAAGGAAATGCTCGGAGAGGCAGCTTTAGGCGGACGAGCGAGAGTGGTGCTTTACCCATGCGTGTGGGGACTTGTCAGGACTCCCATGCATGTCAGGACTCCACTCTGCCGGTTTGGAGATGTGCTCAGTACTGCGCCCAGCCCACAACTGGTGCTCAATGAGGGGCAGTGGCAACTGCCATTTCTCATACAGGTTGGCAGCCACATGCCCGTAGGCCTCAGTGGGTGAGAAGCCTCGGGCTGGGCAGAGGGGGCAGGTCTAGGGACGCAGCAGGACCTAGCCCAACCTAGCAGATGCATTTACTCTGGGGCTCTGTGTCTGAGTGCCCTGTGCAGCCCTTCCAGAACTTTGCTCCTTCCTACTTTGCCTCCATTTGGGGTCTTGTCTTAAATGCCCTAAGTGTTAATTGTCTGGCTCTGGTCTATACTTCAGGCCAAACTGCCCTCTGGGGAATTCCCTAACACCCCAGACACCCCTTCTGGAAGCCCCTGCTCTCTCTCCTCCCATCTCCTGGCCACCTCGTGGCCTGCTGGTGGCCCCTCCCACAGAGGACCTGCATCAACCCCCTCCCCCCGCCCCCCCCACTGTGTCCCTTCACCCCGATGTGCCCCTCCTCCCCACCACCTCTGAGCTGCTCCTGCTGCCTCACCACTTTCTCCTCCCCACCCAAGAGCCCGGGGTCCCACGCAAACTCTCATTCTTCCAAATCCTCCCTCCCTCCTACCACATCGTCCCCAGCTCCCAGCCTCCCAGGACCTCCAGAGCCAGACTCTCCCAAGCACAAAATTGATACCCATTGGCTAGGCACCCACCCTGACAGGGGCAGGGCCTGCGAAGCCCAATCAGGCAGGGAGGAGGGAAGGGTAAGCCTCTGTCTTGCCACAGATGTGCAGCCGCATCGCCCCCAGCACCAGGATGTGGCGCCTCATGAGGATTTCTGAGCGTCTTTAAAGTGCAAGAGGAACTGAGGGGGAAATAGTTGTGCTCAGTAGGAGTCAGGAAAGGTGCTAAATACTTCCCACAGTTATCTCTCTGAATCATCGGCATATACCTGCAAGATGGGGACTAATTTATCCCCATTTTTACAGGAGGCAACCAAAGCAGAGAGAGGGCAAATAATTCTCGGAAGGCCACACAGCTGGTAAACACAGAGCTGAAATGCAAACCTGTGTCTTCATGGCTCCAAATCTCCTGCCCCTCCCCAACATGCTACACCCTGAGCAAAATGACCAACCCCAATTGATCAGAGTTACAGAGATGCCAGACATGAAGATTTGAAATGTGGGCGGCCCTCGAAACCCTGATGCTACCCGGCCTGCCACGCCAGCCTTGCCTTCATCTCATCTCATTAATCTTGGCATTCTTCTCCCCAAAGCATTCCCAGATCCCAGGGCTCAATCTCCTGGGCCCCGAGGGAGGGAGGGAGCTTCCCAGGGCTTCTGGACACCCTTTTAATTAACCCAGATGACCCTCTTCTGCCTGGGGCCAGCTGAATTGCATCACGGTGCCACCGTCTCCTGTGGCAGTCCCCCTGCACTGTGACTCCCACCTCGGCCACTCATGCTCCAGAAAATGCTGTCCCTTCCCTTCGCACCTGCTCAATACATGCTGGCCTCTCTCCCCTGGCTTGGGGACCATGGTGAGGGCTCCTGGGGCTCCTCGGCCCCTCTGTCCATGGAGGGCTTGCCAAAGAGCTCAGTTAGTGTTCTGCCAATGCCACCTGCCCACGGTGGTATCGAGGGGCCACACTCTGAGCTGGCAGAGGTCTGGAGTAGAGTGGTGGGTTGGGGGCTGCGCAGGTCCCCTGCCCTCCCTCAAACCTTGTCTTCACCAGCTGGCAAATCACTGAGCCAATCGGGAAGGCCCCTGTGATGACTTGATTATTTTCTCCCCCAACCCTTTTTTGGAACTTTCTTCCTCATCCCCCCAAAAGTACAGCCCATACCAGTTACCATGGGAACAATGAAACTTGCTCGTCTCTCATTCTCATGCCTTAATAATAATAGTCAGCAACCTGGAAAAGTCCGGATGAACGAACTCATCATTATTATTAACTATTTGCAATGAAACTGAACCCAACACGCAGCATAGCGCTCAGCACAGAGCAGGGACTCGGTACATAGCTGTGACCAGATGAGCAGGCGCGGCGAGGAGCGGGTTGCTCTATGCAGAGGAACAAGCGCTAGAAGGGGTGCCCTCGGAGGTGACCCGCCCACACAAGGCTAGTAAATGCGGGAGCAGACCCTGCATCCAGATTGGCCTGGTTAGCTCGGTTGCGCCGCATCACCTTGACCGTGAGCAGTGTGCTCGGGTGCGTTTGTGAGGTCGTCTCCACACCACACAGCATGAAGCGCCCAAAGCCCGCGCGCAAGGGCAGGGGAGTTTTACCATCGGGATACTTCGCTCGTTCCAGTGACAAACACTTTTGTAGGCCTACTATGTGTCAGGGGTTGGAGGCGTAATAGTGGCCATCATGAGCCTGGTCCCTGCCCTCCTGGGCTTCTCTTCTCGTCAATGCTGCATAACCCTTCCGAGTTTGCAAAACGTAATCATGCCCGTCATCTTGTCTGATTTCACAACGTGGTGCATATAGTGAAGGCCCATAGGAGCATTCATGAA
This sequence comes from Myotis myotis, assembly GCF_014108235.1. Classification (NCBI taxonomy): domain Eukaryota; kingdom Metazoa; phylum Chordata; class Mammalia; order Chiroptera; family Vespertilionidae; genus Myotis; species Myotis myotis. The sequence goes on along the minus strand of NW_023416319.1, from coordinate 40,672,952 downwards.
CGCATGAATGAATGTTTGAATGAATGAATGATGGCTAGGGGGTGGGTGGGCGGATCAATGAGTAGAGGAAAGGCAATACCTCAGATATTGCCATTCCATCTTTCAAATGGAAAGCGATGCCCTGAGCAGGGTGTGGCCAGAGCACACCCACGAGAGGGCCTCTGGCGGGCGTCCCGTCCTAGTCACCGTTCGCAGGCTCCTTACCTGGTGGGCAGTGACACCCCGGAGACGTCTTCGGGGCTTCTCGGCGCCTCCGAGAGTGGAGCTTCCATTTCTGCACAAGAAGACAGAGGAGAGGAGTCACTGGGAGTCCTGGTGGCCAAGCGCTGGGAATCGTTGTGGGCAGGCGCGGTGGGGGTGTGGGAGAGGGGCCCCTGGGGGCTGGCAGGAGGGCTGTTCCTGGATCAAAGACTGGCCACCGGACGTCTGGGTAATAAGAAGCAGACGGAAAGGTCCTATCTAGCTAATTTCAGTGTCTGCTGTCTTCGGAGCGCTCTTAAAGAAATTAACCCCCATCACAGGACCCTGCAAGCCAGCTGCGGCCTTCCCGCACCGCTCACTCATGTGCCCCATGGCCTGCTTCTCTCGGCTCTCTGCTCTTTGGTTCCTGGCTAGTCTGGGCTCCTGCTGGATACGGGGCAGGGACAGTGACTTATTCTTCTTGTGTCCCTCTCAAGCGAGGCCCAGGCAGGAGTGGTGGGCTGGAGGCTGGGCAGGTCCTCTGCCTCCATTAAACCTCTTCCTCACCAGCTTGCAAATCATGGAGCTAACCTGCAAGGCCCCAAGAGGTGGCCACAATCAGAGGGGGGCACTCCCTGCCCACCAGGAGCGGCTATTGCCGTGGTCGTAAACGGACACGCACACGCCCAGAGCGTCGGTGCCTGGGGTGCTTACGCTGTCAGCGTGGTGCGCTGAGATCTCAGTCCTCACAGCACCCTGGGCCGGGGCCACGCACAGAGGTTAACAGGCGTGCCTCCGGGCCAGACTGCCTGGGTCCACGCACAGGCCTCGGGCCGTGAGCTGCTAACAGTCCCTACCTCACTGGGTTACTGAGAGGAAAGAAAAGGCCGATGTATAGAAAGAAAAGCCCTCGGTACATGTTAGCTATTGCTGCACTCATGTTACAGGTGAGGAGCCTGAAGCACGGACGGCAGCCTGTAGCCCGGCCAAGGTCAGGGGAGGAGCAAGGCTGGGACTTGAACCCACACTCTCCGAAGCTAGTGCAGCAGTTGAAGCTGGTAGCCCCCGAGCCAAATTGGCCCTTAGATGTATTTTAATTGGTTCCCACAGATATTTTTTTCATTGAATTTGTTGCCAATATTTTGAAGAGGTTGATTGTACATGCACATCTGCATTTCTAATTTCTCTGGAAAACTGGAAGATCTGGCCGCATGGGGCCTGCACAATGGCTGGCCCTGATTGACAGCGTCCAGTAGTCCCTGACATGTGGACAGTGATGATGCCAGCTGGCCCCCACCAGCAGCTCTCCAGCACTTAACTACTGTGTCGTCTGCCACTCAGGGTGGGCCAGGAGAGATGTAAAGAAAGGTCGAGGGGGAGGTGTAGTGGGATGAGGCGTCATCTCTGGTTGGTGCAAACTCATGTCTGCTCAGCCCTGATCTGTACTGGCGCTGAACTGGGTGCTTTATACAGAGAATCACATCTATTTTTCACAATCTAACAAATTCAACTCATTTTTTACTTAAGGAAATGGAGGCTCAGAGAGGCTGAGTGACTTGTTGGAGCTCACACAGCTAGTACGTGATGGATCTGGGACAAGAACTCAGGCATTTTGGTGCAAAGTCCACTCCACCCTGCTGGAGAAAGGTGCACACAAATGCCCCCGGGAGAGGGAGCACAGTGACAGGCAAGGTGAGGACGCTGAGGGAGGGAGGGGCAGAGGGGCAGAGAGACAGGAAGAGGAGGAAGGGAGGAAGTCTCAAAGGGGAGCCCCTCACTCAGAAAAGGGAGACTGGTGCACAAACGTTGTGGATGGATGTTGAGGCTTGGCCACAGGTGGGCACAGAATGGCCGCTGGGCAAACACGTGCCCTCCCAGGACAAAGTCTGGTGAAAGGCCCCATGATGCCCAGCTCTGAGCCCCGCTCACCAATGCCACGCTCCATCGAGGACCGCACCTATCGACTTCCCACCAATGACCTTGGGCTCTTAAGAGACTTATTGGTGGCTGCTCCTGGTGCACAGCAGGTGTGTGACAGAAATCTGCTAAGTGACAAGGCCATTCAGTGACTGACAAGCCAAAGCCAGCTGAGTGTGCAGCATTCTGGCTGCAGGTTGCAACCATCGGGGTTGTCACTCATTCAACAGCAACAAGAGGCCAAGCGCGGGCTGGGCCCTGGAGATGGAGACGGACAGAAGGCTGGAGGCTGAGGTTCCTCTCTGGAGGCTGTCACAGTCATCATGTCACCGAGAGACACGGTGGTCTGCGATGTGTCATGGCAGGATGGAGACAAGGGGAGGAATGCACAGGGCACAGGATGGACCTGGTGGGGAGAGGGTAGGACCAGGCTCTGCCATGGCCGCCAAAATGCCCCCATGGGGACAGGACAGGGGCAAAAGCAGGCTTGTGGGAAGATGACAAGCTGAGCTGGAGGGCTGCCCCGGTGGAGGAGTCCAGGTGGGCAGGGCCGTGTGGTTCTGGAGATCTGGAGAGAGGCCTGGGGTAGAAAGGCGGATCGGGAGCCAGGGACACCATCAAGAGGGAAGGAGACAGCCCAACCGGGGTGGCGGAGTGGTTAAGCGTCAGCCTATGAACCAGGAGGTTACGATTCCATTCCCGGTCAGGGCACATGCCCGGGTTGTGGGCTCAATCCCCAGTGTGGGGTGTGCAGGAGGCAGCCAGTCAGCGATTCTCTCTCATCATGGATGTTTCTCTTTCTCCCTCTTCCTTCCTCTCTGAAATCAATAAAAATATCTAAGAAAAAAGAGGGGAAGGAGACATCTGACAGAGATGGGAAACTGGCTGCATTCAGGGTGCAGGTGGGTTTTCTTGGCCCGCACAGTGTTTATTTTTGAAAAGTATTAAATCCCGACATTGCCACACCCCTTCCAGAGCCTGGCCTTCCATTCCGCCCACTGACTGTCTCTGCAGCTCCCTCCTTCCAACGCCTCAACCCCGGGCTCCCTCCAGCCTGTGGGCACCTTCACCCACCACATTTCACGGCCCTCCTTGCTCAGTGTCAGTGCTTACAGTCACTCTCCTGGCTACAGCCCGGGCTGCCAGCATACCCTTCCCTTCAGCACATTCTCCTGGCTAAGCCACAGACCTAGTGGATTGAATGTCCACGGACCCCACGCTGGTGCCCACGCAGAAGAAGGAAGCCAGAGGAGTGTACGGCCTGGGTGACTGGCTTCACTTTAATCGTGATCATCATCTCAGCGCAAAGCCCAGCGAGCGCGTTGTGCTGCCCTAGTTCCCTCATCTTCCTGTCCTAGTAGTTCTCACACCTTCTCTCCCCAAGCCCAACACGCAGTCACCTGGTGGCCTGAGAAAACAGAAGCTGCCAGAAGAGGCCTTCCAGAGGTCCCACCACCACGCACACCCGCCCCCCTGTGGGCACACTCCCCTTCTCTCCTCTTTTTAAAAAAAAATATATATTTTATTGATTTTTTACAGAGAGGAAGGGAGAGAGATAGTTAGGAACATTGATGAGAGAGCAACATCATCAGCTGCCTCCTGCACACCCCCTACTGGGGATGTGCCCGCAACGAAGGTACATGCCCTTGACCAGAATTGAACTTGGGACCCTTCAGTCTGCAGGCTGACGCTCTATCCCAGGGGTCCTCAAACTTTTTAAACAGGGGGCCAGTTCACTGTCCCTCAGGCCGTTGGAGGGCCGGACTATAGTTTAAAAAAAAACTACGAACAAATTCCTATGCACACTGCACATATCTTATTTTGAAGTAAAAAAAAACAAAACGGGAACAAATACAATATTTGTATTTGCATGTGGCCCACGGGCCGTAGTTTGAGGACCCCTGCTCTATCCACCGAGCCAAACCGGCTAGGGCCCCTTCTCTCCTCTCGCCTGTCCGTCTGTGCCCCCAGATCAGGCCAGCCCCCTACCTGCTCAGCAGGTCCTCCCGCTCCGCCTGCTCCAGGGCATCTCAGCAGCAGGTCTCCCTCGGCACATCTGTTGCCGCCCTGGGCCTGGATCCCTTACACCATTCATCAGCAAACATTGTCTGCCGAGGGCCAGCTAGTCACTCTGTCAGGCCCTGTGAGCCATACAGTCTCCGTCACAACCACTCAACTCTGTGTTGGCGTAAAGCGGCTATAGGCAGCTCGAAAGCAACACAAGCAGGGCTGTGCTCCCATTAACATGTATTTACGAAAACAGGCTTTGAGTGGGATTAAGCCGTCCTTCGTAAAGGACTGCTGATGTGCATCACTGTGCAAGCACGCTGTTGATCCTCCCATCATAAAAAAAAAATACAAGAAAAGATAAGGAAAGTCCTCTCTTGGTCAAGCTTCTTTTTTTTTTCTAGAAAAACTCCCTGATGGACAGTGTAGCCTCCTGCTCCCTCCTGGACAGCTCCTGTCAGCTCTTACCTTCCCTGCCCCCAAGAGGCCCTCCTGTGGCCACCGGTGCCCTCTCGTAGCTAAGCCCAGTGGGCAGCCCCCACCTCATCTCAGCACCTGCTCACTATCCTTCTCCTTGACCACTTTCTTCACTGGGCTCCCAGGACACCACTCGGCTCCCTCAGTGTCCTCCCTGGCTCCTGCTTACCTACTTGACTCGCGATGTTGGAGAGCCGCAGGGCCCAGTCTCACCTCTTTCCCTCCGCCCTGGCTCCTTGGGGCTGTCGCTGGTCTTATGGCCTCGACACCTATGTATGTGGCCATGCTCTCCCTGCTCCTTGCCCCTCTAACCCAGACCTTCCTCCAGATGCACTTATCCAGCTGCCCACTTGACATCGCCACGGGCAGGCACCCCCAAATTAGGCAGCAAATCTGAGCTTCTCATGTTCTACCCCTTCTTCCCAGCCTGCCCCTCTCTCCTCACAGGTAATGGCACCGGCAGCCTGCCCACTGTTCAAGACCTTGACATCATCAGTGATGCCTCCTTCTCTCTCACTCCACACCCATCAGTCAGCAACTCCTGTTCTCTACCTTCCAGACAAGGCCAGGATCTGACCCCGTCTCACCACTCCCACTCGCTCTGGTCCAAGCTTCATCAACGTTGGTGTGATGGCTGCCACAGCCTCCTGATGAATCCCCTGCCTCTGCCCTTGCCCCACAGACCACTCAGCATGGCAGCCAGGGTGACTCACAGGCCCCCTTGAAGTGCCTGCACATGCCAGGCTTCCTCCTACCTCAGGGCCTTTGCACGTGCTGTCCTCTCTGCCTGGGGTGTTCTCTTTATAGCTAACCACCTGGCTCACTCTCTATATAAGGCCTTCCTCATCCCTAGTGCCCTCCTGCAATATACGTACTATCCCTCCTCCCTGCTTTGTTTCTCCTCAGGATTTTCCTGTTGATGGTGCCTAATTTTCTTGCTTAATGTCTCCCCCCACAACTAGAAAGTAAGTACCACAAGGACATGGGTGTTTTGGTCTGTTTTAAATCACTGCCACATCCTCAAGTGCTAGCACATGGCCTGGCATATGGTAAATGCTCAATAAATATCGGTTGCTTACAAAACAGAAGAATTGCATAAAGGTCCAGATTTCTGATCCCTCGTACAATAGGAGGACCTGGCAACACTGGGCCACAGTAACCGTCGGGTGGTGCTGAGTGATGGCGGCCCCTTTGGGGGGGGGCGTGTGCTCTTCAGGTCACCACAGTACCCTTGCCCTGGCCAACGTCTCCTACTTGGGCACCTGAGTTGAGACCCCTAGAGAGAACTCTCCAGGCTGAGGCTCAGGGGCAGGTGGAAAACTTTCTGAGGCCCTGGGCTGGACCCCAGCCGTTCTGCACAGAGAAGCCTTCCTGTTTTGCCCCCACGGGCAGCCAGGGCCTCCTGGAATGCCCCGTGTGGCCACAGCTGAAACATCACCCGCCTGGTCATTGCAGCTATTAAAATGCCTGTATCAGTATCAAAGGGAAAATGCCAAGCGGCTACTCACTCCCCCCAAAGAATGCAGCTCCAGCCTGGCCTTGGGTTTAGGGCCACTCCCTCCCCATGCTCAGCTTTGGGCTCTTAAAGGGCTCAGGTTCAACCTTGGCCTCTGTAACATAGGGCGGGTCCAGGTGTGGGGGTTGGGACCCCAAAGGCAGGGGCCAGGTGAGCTCTGCACTCCATAACCATGACCTTGAGCCTGGCACTTCCTCCATGAGGGATCTGCAAAATGGGGATGTGAGATTATTAAATGGGCTAATATTAATAACTAGAAGCCCGATGCACAAAATTCGTGCAAGAGCAGGCCTTCGCAGCCACCGAGGCTGCCTGGATCCCTCCCTCACAGCCGCGGCTGTTTCCTCAATCCTGCGGCTGCAGTCCCGGCTTCATGGGAATGTCGTCCAGAAGGACATCAGGTCTAATTAGCATATTACACTTTTATTATTATAGATAATAGCTACACATACTGAGCAGTGTATACCAGGCACTGTGCTAAGTGCTTTAGGTGGAAATGTTGTTTAATATTTAATTTTTGATATTACTAGTGTATGACCCCTGTTAGAACCCATGGGCCCCTGGAGGCTGCGATGGGTCTCTGTTTAGGGTTAACAAAAACCTCTGATGGGTGCCCATGTCATGCGGGGCTGGCAGGGGGGGCATGGCTGAGCTACATCCGGGAGTGCCAGGGCCTCAGATCCAGCCCCAGCTCTCCCACTAACTGTGTATGAAGCGAGAGAGATCACCTCTCTGGGCCTCAGTTTCCTCATCTGTAAACGGGATGATATTAGTCCTCCACGGGCCGGCCCAGGGCAGGTGGAGGGATAAGTGAAATGAGATCAGAAAAGAGAAAGAAGTTCCAGGTGTGAAGAAGGGTGAACACCTGCTAGGCCAGGGGTTGTTCTTACTGGCCAGGTGAAGGCCACTGCTCTCTGAACCTGGTGCCAGGCCTGCCTCCACCCCGCCCAGGTGCCCCATGAGGCTGGTATGGCCTCAGGCACCACTGCGAGCATGTGGACATACGGTAGTTTCCTGCCCTGCCCTCCTCTCTGCCTGCAAAAGGGAAGGTGGGTGAGGGTCCTGCCTGCAGGCCTGCCTTTGAACCTGAGGACTATGAATGGAGGACTTGCCCAGTGAAATGACCGCACTGGGCAAAGCTCTGGCCAAGTGTTTGGTGACAGTGCCTGGCATGGAGTGGGCGCTTGATCCATCTGCTGGAGCCCTTTCCAACACCCTGTGCCAGAGCTGTTCCTGGGCCAGCCTGAGCCGGCCTTGGAGGGCAGAGCCTGGTCTGGTGTCCCTGATCCACACTCGAACCAAATTACTTACTTTGAGGTCTGCCCTCTAGGGCCAGGAGGACATGAGCTTTGGGCTGGGCTTCAGCAGGATTCGGATAGAAGGAGACAGGGGTGGGAGCGCAGTCCGGTGAGGACCGAAGGCTCAGAGGCAGGACCAGGGCTGCGCAGTGCTGGCTCTGTGGGCCTCATCCCAGGGACCACAGGAGACGCGGCCCACAGACTGGGTTTGTTAGGGCAGCAGGCTGCATGCCCTGGGGTGCAGGCAGCTCAGCAGGGTGAAATCAAAGCGGAGGAAATCTAGACACTCAGCCCACACCCACCAGAACTGGACTGGCCTGGTCTGCTTTGGGGGGAGGGGGCCGTGTGCTGGGGCCCCGGAGGGCGTGTCATGGGGTGGGTGCCTTAGAAACCGTCTTCTCCCTCCCGCCACTGCTCTCTTTGTACAATGGACTTGGCGCCTGATCACAGGCTCCCAGGGCCAAAAAACAGGGGCCCGAGGGTCCTCCGGATGCCATTGCCTCTGCCTCCTGCTTCACCAGAACCACAGACAGATGTGGCCCCGGGCTCTGCAGATCAGAAAGTCGGGGAAGGGAGGTGCTGCCCCTGCCTGAGGTTTCTAGCCTTCACAGGAGGGAGTCCTTCCTTCCAGCTAACCTACAGCCCTGCCACTGCCTCGGGGGAGTCAGGACCTGGACTTAGACCTCTGTGGATGTGGCTAGGAGCCGGGTGAGCCTGGGGCCCAGGACTTCAAGAGTTTCAGGGAGTCCAGGGTCATCGCAGGGCCACGTGCAGGATGAAGCGGGGGTCCCCTACAACAGTGTGGGGTGGGACTCGGGGTGAGAGTGCTGGATGAAAGGCAAGTGCCTCTTCTTTCCTTCCCTCCCTCCCGCAGATGGGCACTGAGCATCTGTCTGTGCCAGAGCCATGCCAAGTGCTGGCAGCACACAGACTGGGCTGGTTCAGGCAGCCTGAGCAGAGCAGACATTCAGGCTGCCCGCAAGGCGCTTACTCTCCAGGGAGGGCGCATACGTCTACAAACCAAGCACATCGACAGGGGGCCACCGCTGTCGTCAGAGTTACGGCTGGCTGAGGTCCTGAGAGCCTGTCCGGTGGCATGGACTAGGCTGGCCCATCTGGGGACCCGACAGCTGGGCTGAGGTAAAGGACGCGCATCAACGAACCCGGCAAGGGGCCCAGGTACAGGGGAATGGCTAAGACCAGACACGGCAATGTGCTTCTATGAACCAGGCAGGGGTCTGGCATATGTTCATTCATCTAGCACTCAACCACCCAGGCATGAAGGAGGAAACTGGGACAGGCAGAGGTGAATGAATGTGCATGACGCACACAGCCAAGAAGGGCAGAGGCAGGATTGGAACCAAGAAGCTGAGCTCAGAGCCCAAGTCCCTCCACTGTGGATGCCTGTGACCCAGGGTGGCTGGAGCGGGGAGGCTTGGCTCTTTTCAGGGGATTGAAATATTACAATAATCACAATCCTGTTCCTGGAATGCCAGGCACTGCTCAAAACACTTGTTTTTACTTGTTTTATCCTAAAAACAACACCCATAAGAAGGAGGTCCTCTCAGCATTGCCCCCATTTTACAGAGGTACCACCCAAAGTTCTGAGAGGTTAACCAACTTGCCCAGTGTCACCCAGCCAGTGATTAGCAGAGCGGGAGTTGAAACCACAATTGGGCTCCGGAGTCTGTGCTCGGAGACTCAGAAAGTGAGGGGAGGGGCATCACGAGGCTGGAGAGGGTGGCAAGGGCCAGGGCTCATGGCCACTGAGAGCAGCAGGAAGTCACTGAAGAGTTGTAAGCAGAGAAGTGTGATGATGAGAGTTTTTAAAAGATCGCCCTGGCTGCCGTGTGGGTGGTGAAAGGGGCTGGGCAGAGTGAATGGGTGCAGACGAGTTAGGAGGCTCCTGCCATGGCCCAGGAGTGCCCAGGGCAATTCAGGTGGGGCGGGCAGGAGGGATGAAGAGAAGGGGACAGATCAGGGGGTGCTGAGAAGGTGAGGTCAGGGGGCCTGGAGGGGGTGCAGCTGGAGGCCAGTGCATTCACAGATGAAGGGGTGCTGGGGAGGTCTGGGCGTCTTGTTCGGCTTAGACAAGGTGAGTTTGAGGTGCTTTCGAGACATCCTGGAGGGCTGGGTGGGGGTGTAAAGATAGGTCTGGCGCGCTGATGAGATGAAGAATACACATGACACTACAGCCAGAGCTGTCCAACCATGAGACAGTCACCTGCACAAGGGAGTGAGCTCCCCATCACTGTCAGGATGTAAGCCTGAAAACCAGACATGTTGTGGGGGATTCCTACTACAGGGCACAGCTCCCTTCCTTCCAGCACCCTGCTCTATGGAGTGGGGAGAGGCTGCAGGTGGCGGGACCACCCTCCAACCTCCCATGTCCCCAGTCTCCCCCTTCACCCAGGAAACCTCAAGTGCCACAAAGGGAAGTGGACTAAGGCTGCTCCTGGCAAAGCCCCAAAGAATGCCCCTCTAACCAGCCCCCTTTCTGCATCCTTGTCCCCCTTCTGTCCTGCCCCACTGGCCACCTTGTCAGAGCATGTCAGATGCAGAAAACATCCAGGGATGGCCTCTACAGAGTAACAGGCGACTGCAGGTGCAAAGCCCCCTGGGCGGCAGGATCCCAGCCTGGGGCAGCGAGGCCTCCCTATGGCATCTTACAGAACAGGTAGGAGTGAGCTTCCTGGCGGGAGGGAGGAGTGGACCGGGAGAGCCTGCCACAGTGGGAAACGCCCGGCCGAGCGAAGGAAAGGCCAAGACAGGACCATGGGCATCGAGGAGACCAGTGAGGCTGGGGCAGGGGGGTGAGCAGAGGGGGGAGGCGAGGAGAGGAAAGCACGCAGAAGAGGCGGCAGAGCCCGGCCCATGTGGACTAGAGCCAGGGCAGGCTTTCTGGGAAACCCACAGTAGCCTCCCGGGAGGGAGACAGGGCCCCAGTGTCCCCCTGAAGGCCGTGTCCAGCCTCCCAGGCAGGCAGTTCCGCCCCTTGGTGCTGGGCTTGCCCTTGCCCTTGCCCTTTGAAGGTCGGAGGAACCCCTGCTGCTGGCGGCCCCATCCGCCCTTTGGTCACCGAGAGTTTTCTTCAGGGAGGCCCCCACCCGGGCATGTGGCATGCAGCTGGGGTCTCGCCGGCCGCCCAGAAGACACCCAGGAGAGCCAGGAACCAGCCTCCCAGCCACTCCCAGTCCCGCCTCAGTTTCCCTTGGAGGAGCCTGCTGGCTTCCTTTACTCACGGAGGACTCAGCAAGCGGCTCTGGGAGGGCAGAGTCCAACCAGAAGGTGTGGGAGAATTCCCGAGGCTCCTCCTAAAACTTCCTGTCTTCTGGATGGCAAACTCTCAGTGCATTTTGTTTTATTTTTAAACCAAAACAACAAACTGAAAAATCAAAACCAACATCCTCCACCCCACAAAACCCCCCACAAAACCTACTGCTTACCCTTCTTTAAACCTCCCAGACTGAGACTGCACAGTGCACAGTGGGACTGACATCTCACTGTGATCCTCATCACTGTCACCATCAGCCCCGCAAGCACGCTTGGCACCAGGCGAGGGCTCTGGTTAAATGGCACAGGATGTTCCGGCCTGGGGCTCACAGAAGTGCTCGCTCTCTCTCTCTCTCTCTCTCTCTCTCTCTCTCTCTCTCCATAAGGGGCAGCCAGACATGGAGCTTGTTAGACACCCTAAGCCCACACCCTCCCTACAGGGATTCATATCAAGGTTTTGGGAAGTGGGTCAGCCAGCCTGTCACCGGCTCCGAACAGGCCTTTGAGGGTGTGCAAACATGACGAGAAGGAGGAAAGAATAACTTTAAAAAGTGTAGTTACTATGGAAGTGTTAGCCTTATCTTGTTTCAAAAGGGGCATTTAGTCAGCTGCGTAGACAGACAGACAGATGTGTTTATACCAGTACAGTAAGGCTACAGGGAGGAAGAGGGAAAAAGAAAGGCCAGGGCAGGGGGAGAGAACAGAACCGGGAGCGGGGCTTTACAAACACTGCTGTCGTGTGGTGGATCCAGGTCTGGTGCTGAGCTTCCCAAAGGACAGCCCAGTGTCTGAGAGACAAGCAACGCGCCCTTTCTGGGAAGCTGAGCATCCTGGAAACCAGGCTGATACCACACATGGCACCCCCAGTGTCATTCCTACACAAAGATGGCATCGTGGGCCCAATGCCAAGTCAGTGCAGTAAATGCCTCCGCTGTGGGAACCAAAGTGAGCTGAACCAGTCCCCAGCCCCTGGCCTCCGTGACGGGCCTTAGCTGTATGGCACCTTATACTAGTGGCTCAGAATGCCAGCTCTGGGGTCAGACTGTCTGGGTTCAAGGCGTGGCTCTGCTATTTACTAGCTGTGTGACCTTGAGGAAGTTACTTAACTTCTCTGGGCCTCCACTTTCTCTTCTGCAAGAAGGGAAAAATAGAACCACTTCATAGGCTTGTCGTGAGAATGAAATGGATTAATAGATGTAAAGCTCCTTAAACAGTGCTCAGTAAATATTAGCTGTTAATGAAAGTTGTGGACACGGCACAGCCCCCTTGTATCTCCTCTGATGATGAGGGAGGTGGTAAGTTGCTATTAATTGAATGATTCCATTTAACCCTACAGCAACCCTGGGAGGAGAATGTCGTCATCCGTTTTTACGGATCAAGACACTGAGGCTCAGGTCACACAACTAGTTCGTGGTAGCGGTCCACGTGACATCAAATGCCATGGTTTTGCTCACTTCAATGTTCTGCTCTGACCAAACATGCCAGGCAGCCTGGGCAGGTGAGACGAAGCTACTGACCCTCAAAAGTAGGAGATGGGGAAGGGGGTGCTCCCAGCTGCTCTGTCCGGTGGGAACACATCATACCGAGCCATCCCCACTCTCCCAGCCAGGACCAGGGGGAGTTAATCATTTCACCCTCTGCCGGCGGCTGCGAAACACCCACCTCCAGGGCACCATCCCCCCAGCAAACGCTGAGCATATGGCTGGGTCTGGGGGTGTGGGTGTGGGGAGCAGCTGAGTGAGGTGGCTTCACTCGCCTCCAGCAGGGCAACCTGAAACCATCAACTAATTGGTGAGGGCTGCCTCTTATGTGCCAAGTCCCTGCCTAGACTCAGGGACCCTGAAACTAGTGAGCCCTGTCCCTGCCCCTGGGTGGTGTGTGAGCAAATGGAGAAGCAAGACATGTAAAGGCAATAGAGAGGAGGGCACACTGTGTGTGAGGCTGAGCCACGGATGGCAGATGGATGTTATCTTGCCCTTGACCCTAACAGAGCGGGGGTGGCAGCCTGGTGCACGGTGGTGAGAGGGATTCGGAGGCCCATCTCGGTTCCCTGGGAGTCATGGCTGCTGTGGTTCTGGAATGAGAGGCAGCACGTGCCACGTCTTATCTACTTTCTTCTCCGAGCTGGATGTGTGGCGTGCCCAGGAGGTCCTGCAGGGAGAGAGCCCATTTGGGTTGGATGGTTGGGGAAGGTTTTCCAAGTGGCCCTGGGCCAGTCTAGAACACGGGAGAGGCGTCTTTCGGAGAGTGCCAAACTGGGAAACTGCTGAAGACCCATGGCGCTTCCTCTCAGGAGCTGTGACTGTTCCCACCTCCTTCCCGTGAGGGCTGGCGGCGTGATGAGCTCCTCCGTCTGGCTCGGAGCGACCGGCTAGCTTCAAGGCCTCTGCAGAAGCTGCAACACTTTAGGAACTCTCCCTGGCTTTATCGATAGTAAATATTGCTCTGCGTTTAAAAACAACTCAATTAGAGCCATGGAAAAGCTCTTTATCTTGAACGCAGCTCACTGGTTGGTGGTAGCTTCCTGGAACGGTGCTGGGAGGAGTCTGGGGCAGGATGGAAGTGTGGTGGGAAAGCACTACCATGGATTAGCAAGGCCTGCCGAGGGCCAGGGAGTGCGGAGTAGAGCACACATGGGCCATGTCCTTGGCGTCACTCGGCCAGACAGTGAACTGTGGTCTGAAAGGGAGAAGAGACGTATGCAGGACAGGGGGTGTCTCTGAAACCTGGCTTTGCAGCCTTCAAACCTTTGTCCTCACCTGTAGGGCAAGAGTGGTGGGCTGGAGGGGCTCTCTTCCCTCTATTTACACCCACAAGACTAGGCATTTGCTCACCCCAGGGGAGGAGGAGGAGTTTCAGGACTGACACAGTGGAGTCCTCACTGCATGTGAGGGCACCTGGGTTTAAGGTCTGATCATCACTGAGCTGGAGGCAGCTGTGATCGCCACAGATCTTCACAGACCACGCCCCTTACTGTGTCACACACACACTGTCCCTTTAAGAGCCTGCTCCCACTCTCATCCCAGCATCTCAGCCACTGCTTTGATCTCTCCCTAAACCCTCCTCTGGAAAGGACCCAATAAAGGGCCCCTGTACAGACCCTATAAATGTGAGACATTCCTATTACAATGGTTGCTCTTATTGTATTTAGGGATGAGAGAGTCTGCCTGGGGCCCCTTAACATCCACCTTGAAGATGGCTGCTGACACCCCTCTGCTCCCCCTTGGCCTACAAATGGATTTGGCGATTGGATTTTAAATTCCACTCCCTCCTCTTTCACTGCACACCCTCTGTCCAGCCATAGGTGACATCTGATTTCCTCCATTTGGGACATTCCAGCTTCTCGCTGCACAGCAAGCACGTCAAGTAACGGCAGCTGGAGTGCTCATTAAGGGTCCCAGACCAGGAGAGCGGAGCCGATGGGGGAAGAGTTGGGGCCTGAGGCCTGGAAGCCGCACTCCCAGCTCCCCAGGAGCTGGCCCCCCGCCCCGTCCTCCTCTCCCGGAGGCTGGCCCTTCTGCTCACATCTGCCTCTGGCTCCACTTGCTCCAGGCTCCTCTCCTACTGGGTCCCCTCAGCATGGCTGGCAGCTCCCTCCTCCTCCTGCCTCGCAGTGGTCTGTGCCCTGCATGCTGCTTCCCCACTGGGGTGTGTGGTGTGAATGTGCCCCAAGATTCCTGCCTCCAGGCCATGGCGCAGGCTGTATAGGCTGCCCAAGGCCCTTCTCTGTCCTTCAGGGCGTGGCCCAGGCCCACCTGCTCCAGGACGGGTCGCCTGCCGCAGGTCCCTGGGAGCCCCCAGCGAGCATCCCCTGAGCATGGCCTCTGGGGGCAGCACCTTTAAGTGCGTTCTTCCATCTGCCATGGCCTGAGAGTCTCACAGTGTCCCCAGAGGGAGGCAGGGCCTGGGGTTTCTAGAGTAGGGACCCAAGTTCAGGGGTGGCAAAGCCCAGCTGGAATCCTGGCCTAGGCCCCAATATCACGCATTCTACAAGATCACGCTTTACCAGAGCCATGGCCTCCTCTCTTCCCTGCATTTTCTCTTCTCCCAGGGGTTTCGGCCAGTTCCAGTTCCCCTTCTCTGCTCACCCTTTCCTCACCTTTGCCTTTTGCTCCCACCTGGGGGCACGTACCCCGGGAAGGAAAGGTCTGGGGTGCAGGAAGGGCCTCAAGGTGCTCTGGGGACACCGCTGCTGGCCCGGAGTGTCTTGCTCCTGGCACAGGGCGGTCACACAGAACTTCCCGCGTGACGTCCATGTTGCATGTCTGTGCTGTCCAGCCTGGCGGCCACTAGCCACAGGTGTCTACTGAGCACTCATTGGAAATGTGGCTAGTGTGACTGAGGAACTGAATTTCAATGTTACTTAATTTTAATTAATGTAAATATACTGAGTCACATGTGACCAGTGGTTACCATATTAGACAGTGACCCTTAGAGCCCCTTCAGGAGCCTCTGGACTGAGGCCCCACCCAGGACCATCTCCACACAGACTAGGCCACCCCCTATCCCCACCCTCAGGACAGCTCTCCCTCTAGTTCCAGCACCCTTTGCTGCTGACCTCAGGTTCCACCACTGCAGCCACCCTTTCCATTCACCCCTCTCTGACCCCATTGGCACCCCTAATCTGGGTCACAGTCCCCTCGGGCCTGCACTAGCCTCTTGTCTGACCTCTCTGCTCTGCCTTAAGTTCCCATACTGCCTCCCTCTCCAGTGGTTCTCAACCTTCTTAATGCCGCGACCCTTTTATACAGTTCCTCATGTTGTGGTGACCTCCAACCATAAAATTATTTTCGTTGCTACTTCATAACTGTAATGCTGCTACTGTGATGAATCGTAATGTAAATATCTGATGTGCAGGATGTATTTTCATTGTTACAAATTGAACATAATTAAAGCATAGTGATTAATCACAAAAACAATATGTAATTATATAGGTGTTTTCTGATGGTCTTAGGTGACCCCTGTGAAAAGGTCGTTCAACCCCCAAAGGGTCGTGACCCACAGGTTGAGAGCCGCTGCTCTAGACCCTTCCATGGCTCCCCACTGCTCTTACATAGATCTGTCTCTAAGGCCACCTGTCTCTCTCCAGCCAGATCCTGTATCATGCCACCCTCCCAGCTCTCCAGAGTCTTGCGCTTTCTTCAGTTCCTCAAGGCAAACCCTCCTCTGACTTTCAGCCTCCTGTTGCCCCTAAGAACACGGCCCCCACACACATTGCCTTTGCCTGGAAAACTCCTATTTAGCCTTTAAAACTTTGCTTGAAAATCACTTTGCCAGGAAGCCACCACCATCAGGTATGCTGCATGTTAATACATCCCCAGGCCTCCTCTGCTTCCATTATCACAGCACTTTCACACCACGGACTCACTACCCATCTTCTCCTTTGTGTCCTGTTTGCCTGTGCGGTTAGGAAGGCAGACGTGTGTCCACACAGCCTGACCCACAATTGGTTCTCAGGAAACATTTGCTGAATGATTGGGTGAAAATGGACAGAGAAAGTAGCAGGACATCGTGCACTGGAAACAGGGTCAGGAGGCCTAGGGTCTAGTCCTGGATCTCACCATGTGACTCTGAGTGACCTACCGGCCCTCTCTGGGCCTTAGTTTCCCCATCTGTGAAATGGGGTCAGTTTAGGTGCTCTGCAGATGAGAGGCCTAGAAGTCAGTGGGGTAAAGATGAAGCAGCAGTTTCATGAGGAGGAATCAGCATGGAAGATAACACTGTCAGCCCCAAGACCTTAAAAGCATGAGACTTGGCATGGCTAAGTCTTAAACAGAGGAAGCAAGGCTCTGGGAAAGGGCTGGGGCATGTCCTGGCCAACAGGAGGGGCCAGGAAGGGGAAAGCGTGGTGAGAGGAACTAAGCAAAACTCTCATGGTCTGATGCTTGTCCCTCAGCACCCAGCACCCAGAGACACCCTGGAGAGCCCTATCTGCCCTCAGACCCTCTCCCCTGCATAGCCAGTCCCATGTGCACTCAGCCAGCCCACAAAGGCTACCTGCTTGCATTGCTAAGCCTAGAGCTCCCTGCTTGCCCCAGCTGGTCCAGGGGACGGTGGGGCCTGACTGAGCCCTCTGAATTCCCTATCGCCTGTCAGAGCAGGGGAATGAGCTGATAGCAGCAGTCGTGGGTGAGCCAGTAAACTAGCAATGGCAAACTTGCCACCCTCTCTGCTCTGGCCATGCAGCCTCCCTCTCCTTGACCACCCTGGAGAAGGGTGGCAGGTACCAGCCTCTGCCTGGAAGGGGCACCTGAGAGGGGCCTGGCTGAAGGAAACTGGTGCATCATTCATTCCAGAATGGATACAATGTCACTATAGTTAGAGCTGGGCGCTAACGTTTGCCATCCTCACCACAGTTCTGCCCGCTCAGAGGGGTTAGGTTATTTGCCCCAGGCTGCACAGCTTCAAAGCAGGGCCTTCTGGACCGAGGCCCTGCTCCTCACTATTCCACACCACTGCTTACTAAGAGGCCCTCCCAGCTTTCCCCATCAACCTTCCACAGCAGCCTCTTCCAGGACCTCTTCCCAGACGGCTGCACCCTCACCTGTGGGTCCTCCCCATCACCGGGCCCTGGATCTCCTGTGCTGTCCAGATTCCCATAGTCACCAGGCCTCATGCCCTCACTGCCCAGCCTTTTCTCTGATGGCACCAATAAGACTGCATGCTCCTCCTTCCCAGGGAGGGTGGGTTTTGTGTACTCCCAAGATCGCCCTGGCTAAGAGGCTTTCACTTGTGTTCATGAACATTTTGGGAATGGGAGAAAGCTCAGTATCCCTTTCCCAGAGAAACACACAGACACAAAACGTTGGGAGACTATTCCAGAGGGTAGGAAATGAGAAACCCAGCTTAGGAACCAGAGGGTATTCAGAGCCGGGGAGACCCACAGCTGGGCCCCAGTGGTCTGGGCAGCAGGCAGGGACCAGGACACCCCCTGCTGCAGGAACTGCCTCCTGCCATCCTCAGCCCCTTGGATGACTCCCTCCCTCACTCTATCTTAAAAGAAACGTTGGCAAGAAAAGGCAGTACTGATCCTCCAGGGATAGATGGGGAGGGCCATGGGGCCAGCAAGCCTCGGCCTGGGGCCATGGGGCGCAAGTCCCGAAGCGTGGGCGCTGGGAGGCTCTCACCCCACCCTGGTGGGAGAAGTGGAGCTTGGCCGCCTCTGAGCGCCTCTGCGCTCCCTGCCTTCCTCCACCTGCCCAGCGCTCCCAGGGCGCTCCCATCCCGGGATGGGGGGGGGAGGAGGAGCGGGGGGTGCCTGCCTGAGGCGGAATTGAGGGGGCCCGCGTAAGCCCCTCGGGTCCTCAGGGTCCCTGGCAGGGTAGCATCCGTCCCCGCCCCCAACCCCTCCCTCGGATACCTTGTCCGAGCTCCCGGGCGCACTGCGCAGCGCGGATAGCAAGTGCCCGCGGGCACCGGCGGATGGAGAGTTTGGAAGCTGCGCGAGGGGGCGCCGCGGGGAGGGATAAAAGCCAGCAACAAAGAGCACAGACCTCATCCAGCAGTTGGTTGACTCGTCCCAAAATAGCCGTCTCCATTTGCTGCTCCCCGCACTCGGCTTCCAGGCGCAGCACCCGGGCCTGCAGCTCCACCGTCCGAAAGTGGGCGAGCAGGCTCAGCCCCAGCGAGCAG
Organism: Myotis myotis; assembly: GCF_014108235.1. Lineage (NCBI taxonomy): Eukaryota > Metazoa > Chordata > Mammalia > Chiroptera > Vespertilionidae > Myotis > Myotis myotis. Next base: position 40,654,652 of record NW_023416319.1, on the reverse strand, counting down.
AGCGCCAGCGCCAGCAGCCCGCACGAGCCCGGGCTCGGCAGCCGCGCGCAGCGCTCCGCCGGCGCCACGGCCAGCGCCAGTGTCCCCGGAGCGCCCCGCTCCCCGGGGCCGCGGGCACCCGCCGCTGCCGCTTTGCGGGCGCGCTCCGCTACCATCCCCTCGCGTCTTGGGAACCAATAAATAAATAAATAGAATAAATAAGGGCGAGAGCCGCTGCCCAAAGGCTCGATCCAAGCTGCGGGACGGGGGTGAAGGGCTTGTGTCCTGGAAAAGGCTCCTTTCCTTTGCTCCCGGCAAAGAGGATGGAAAAATTAGCAGCAGGCGGGGGAAAGTCGAGAAAACACAACCAGCGGCGATCGGGGTACGCCCAGGTGAGAAAAAGTTACTTCGAAGGGTGTTCCAAGTCCAGGAAAGTGAGAGGAACCGGTCGGCACTCCTCCTCTCCGCCCGCCTTTCCCTTCAAGTATCCGCAGAGCCCTCGAGTGGCTTCTGCACGGTCCCTGCTCTTGGTGCCTCGCGTCTCCCGGCGGCGAGCCAGTTTCAGTCCCGGAGCGAAGGGGCGCGCGCAGAGGGCCCCATGGGCAGAGGTGGGTCGCGGCCGCTGCGAGGAGCGCTGGGGCCGATTCCGGCGCCTCTGTAACTTGACACACTGGCTGCGGCTGCACAGATCGGATGAGCAATCCGTGCTACTTCCCAAACTAATCTCTCCCGCCCCCTCCCTCCTCCTCTCCTCTCCTCCTCCACCTCCTGCGGGGCCGGCGGGCTTGGATTTGTTTATTTATTCAAACTCGCCCGGGTGGGGGGCGTGGTGCGGAGGGGCCGCTGCCCCTAGCCACCGGCCCCGAGCGGCCTCTCCCCCGGCCTCGGTCTTCTTTGAAGTGACACGGGGTTATTTATAAGCAGGAAGGGGGTGCGGAGTGGCATTAGGGCTCCACTTCTCTCCCTTTCTCCGGATTCACACCGAGGGCCCTCCTCGCCCTCCGCCTAAATCCTGGGGGCAGGCATCACTCTACTTCGCTTTCTGACGAGTTGGTAGAGCCCGCCTCTGGGGTCCTCCAGGGAGCCCGGCCGAGCTATTGTCAGGCATCTGGATGGATCTCCATGTCCCAGCAGGACGATCGGAATCCCTTCGGCTGCCACTGCGCCTACCCGCCCCCCCACCCCGCCCCTGTCTCATCCCTTCCCTGACTCCCCGGGGTGGCTCCACCTTGGGCCCTGTGCCTCCTGAGTCCTGCCTGCAGCTTCCCCAGGGCCTTTGGTGGGGCTCATTCTGCCACCCGCACCTTTCCTCGGGGTGACAAGTTAGCCCTCCAGGGGGCAGCAGAAATGGTGCCCTTTTCTCTCTTTAGGACCCACAGTAACAGGGCAGAGGAAAATGAAAACTGAGCAGCAGGGTTCACCCCGGGGAGTCTGAAAAGCAGGTCCTGCTCCCTGCCAGTCTTGATCCCTCCCTTATTTCCTGCCATGGATCTGAGACCCATTCCATCCCTCTGCTGTCAGGCCAGCAGCCCCCCCCCCCCCCCCCCCACACACACACTAGCTCAGCCATCAAAGGTGAGCAATTCTCCCCCGGTTCTCCATCCTGGGGGTCCTTCCCATCCCCACCCCTCCTGCCGAATTTCCTATACCCGGAGGGAAAAGCTGCCTGAAGGGTGTTGCATGGCTTCCTCCCTGCTCTTGTCACCTCGCCCACTTGAAGGAACATTTGTATCCCAAGAGACTTTATCTCCCTGGGTCTCTTGTCACTCCTGCAAACGAGGTGGTGGGAATGAGTGTATGCAGACAGCCTGCTTCCCAGGACCAGGGGCAGGAGGTAAAAGGCTGGCTCCTCCGCTGTGAAATGGGGGCGGGGGGCGGGGGGGGGGGCAGGAATGGTGGGTTCCATTTTATAATAACAGGGTGTGCCGCCTTCACATTTTATGTATTGCCCTGATCAAGCTTAATATGTAATACATACAGCATCATGGCACACCTAATAGTGTGGCACGTTTGAAAGAGTAATATAGTCCTTATAAACAATGTGTCATAGCATTGCCTGCTGGGCCAGTCAGCGCTATGGTGGACTACAGGGGTAGACAGTGATGCTGCGACCCACCGGCTGGCAGCCAGGAGCTCTGGGTCAGGCCTGCCTCTGTGGGGCATTGGCTGTTTCCCTGCTCTGTGATGGTGTTGGAGACCACCAGGGGGCGCCAGAGAATGTCTGCACTGAGAGGTGCAGTGCCTGGGGATTCAAAGGTAGGGGGAATGGAAGAACGGAACTGGGGGGTTAGTTTCATCCTTCCAAGCTGCTCTGTTCCCTTTCAGGATTTTAGAAGCCCGGGGGAATGCTAAGGCAGTGAAACCTGAAAGGACTTGGGGCTGGCGCATCCTCTGTGGTTGGGAGCTGAAGGAACAGGGTACCAGGCTAACCGGACTCCAGCATCAGAAACGACACATCCAAACCCCGGGGACTTCCAGGGGGACTCGAGTCAGAGAGACCCGGGTATCAATCACGGTTCTGTCAATGTTGGAGTTACCTAACGTCTGGGGGGGGGGGGGGGCCTGTTTTCTCATTTACAAAACGGGAGAACTTATTGAAGTAATGCATGTAAAGCACTTAACCCAGTGCCTGGCACACCGTAGGCACTCAATAAAGGGCAGCTGCTTCATTCATTAGGAATTCATGGCCGCTGGAGTCAGCTGAGACGCAGCACCTCTGGGCTCCCAGTTGTGCAACAGGAAGAAATGTCAACCCCAAGATGAGTCACAGCCTCTTTTCCCCACAACTGACCGCTGGGGGTAGCAATGGTGGGATTCAGGCCTCAGCCTGAGTAGGGGGGCCCTATCCCCAAATGTCCCCCCTTCTTCATGCACTGAGTGACATTTTGACCCTGGGGGTGCTCCCTCCCGGCTAAGTATTGCCCAGTAACTGGGCTTATCTTGAAACCTCTTTCTGCAGAAGCAGAGCCTGCAACTTGGAGACACGGGACTGAAAAGACCCTCCTTCTCCAGGAGCTCGAAGTCCAGAGGGGAAGATAAGATACGTTCAGACACAACAGGCAGAGAGTGAAAAATCCACAAAACAGAGCAAAGGCCGCAAGAAGGTGCTTTGTGGCTTCCGGGGAGAAGGGCGGAAATCCTGTGACTCAGGACAAGTCCCTAGGAAATCGGGTTTCTTGTCTGCAGCCAGGAGATAGAAGGCTTCCAATGCTAGCCCAAGGAGCTTGACCTCAACCTGTGGTCACGGTTACACTCCCAGATAAAAATGGATATTCCGGGTACCAGAGTGGAAAGCTAAGAAAATGGTCCCTGTGCATTTAAGTTGTTTTGTTCCTCAAGCATTTTCTGGGGTGTTTTGCTTTGTTTTTTGCTTCCACATATTTGCTGGACCCTCTGCCAGGGAGTTCATGCTTCACTCAGCTGTTCTCTGTACCTTAAAACCCTGCCCATTGCTCCAAGCCCAGTTTTATGGAGGGAACCCCACTTCTCTTCCTCTCACTGTGGCTTTGGCAGCCTTGACCTCTCACTTCCCCAAACTCTTACCATCCCAGCCCCTGAGACCCTCTGCCCCATCTACTCCGTCCTCTCTGGCCTGATTTTCAGTCCGCCCTGAAGACTCCTCTTTCTCTCCCCATGTCAGAATGCTGGCCACACCTCCTACCCACAGCTCTTCACCTGGCTGCATGTCAGAATCACCTGTGGAGGCCACAGGAGCGTGGACACCTGTCGTTTTACCTCCCCTTCTCCTCATAACTGTGGCTCAGTTTCCTTTGGGGGACCCTCTAACTCGCAGTCTGTGTGGCCTTAATGGTGTTGACCCCATGCCTGGCCCTGAGGAATGTGAACTAGTGTAACTGTCTCCCCTGGCTACAGTAGTTAGGCTGCAGATGGGCGTGTAGCCCAGGTCAGGCTCATGAGAATCAGGCTGGGGTGACTGGGAAAGGATACCTCTCTTTGCAAAGGGTTTTCTAAAAGAATAGCAACTGCTGCTGGGGCCATCTTGCCACTGGCCTTAAAGATCAGGCTTGAGAATGAGACCAACGCAGGAGGCAAGCCGAGGTGGAGACAGACAGAGTCCTGAGGACACCATTTAAGCTCTTAGATCAAACTGTGCCTGAAGCGCATGCCTGCACTTTTCAGTTACAGGAGTCATTTTTGCTCAAGCCGGTGTGAGTGGGTTTCTTCTCTTGCAAGTAAAAGAACCCACAGTCACAGACAGTCAGTCACCCGTCTTCCTGAGTCAGAATCTCTGTGATGGGAGTGGCCGCCCAGGGAAGCCCAGGTTCCATCCTGCTTTCAGAAGCTTTGGAAGGGAATGTACATCGAAGGTAGAAGGCCACTGCGCTGTGCCCTCCCCCCGGGGAACTTGTCCTCTCTGATGAGGACTCTCCTGTCAGATCCGCAGCCCACAGCCCCATCCCTGGCACTTCCCTCCCGTGTCTCCGCTCCGTTTGGAGCCCCCCCCCCCGCCCCCCAAGTCAGCCTCCCCTCGTTCTGCTCCCTTTCCTTCCCTTGGCCTGTGGCACTGGATCCTCCCGAGGCCCAGGCTGGGCGATGGCCTTCTCCTTGCCCTTAGCTCCTTCCTGTGGTTGGGACCAAGTCCTGTGGATTCTGCCTCCTCCGTTTCACTCAGGTCTGTTCCTCCTTTTGGGTTCCTCTGCTCCCTCCTGCTGCCTGCCTCATGCTTGGCCTTTAAACAGGCCCAGTTCTGCCTGGCCGGCATAGCTCAGTGGTTGAGCGTCGACCTATGAGCCAGGTCACACAATTCGATTCCCGGTCAGGGCACATGCCCAGGCTATGGGCTTGATCCCCAGTGCGGGGCTTGCAGGAGGCAGCCAATCAATGGTTCTCTCTCATCATGGATGTTTCTATCTCGTTCTCCCTCTCCCTTCCTCTCTGAAATCAATAAAAACATATTTAAACAGGCCCAGTTCTCCCACGTAGCCACTACCGGAAACCTAACCCGAGGAAGCCTGGCCCCAGGACCTGCCCGATGTCCCCCAGGCCTGCGGACTCCCTGGCTTTATGGTCACTGACACGCCAGCCCTGGCTCAGCTCTGCTCCTGCGTACAGTGAACAATAAGATAGGAGAAGCCTGGGCTCCTGTTGGCTTCACGGAGTTGAGTTGCCAGGCAAGCCTAGACTTCCATGGGAATGAGCAGTAACCTATCCCATTCGAGCCCCTGCTATCTGGTCTGTCTTGTGCAGCCTAAACCATGTCGTAACTATGAGCTGTGTCTGTCCCCTCCCCTGAGCTATGAGGTCCTAGAGAACAGGGGATGACGGTGCTCATCTCTGTATCCTCAGCACTCAGCCCAAGAAATGGTGGTTTGGGAGAGAACCAAGATGGCGGCATAGGTTAACGCCGGAGTTTGCTGCTTTGAACAACTACTTCAAAAGTGAAACCAAAAAACGGAAGGGACATCACCCAGAACCACAGGAACGCTGGCTGAGTGGAAGTCCTACAACTAGGAGGAAAGAGAAACGCATACGGACACTCAGAGGAGGCACAGTGCTGAAGTCAAATTCTGAGGTGCGGAGTGCGCGGAGCGGGCTGGCGGCGGAGGGCGCGGTTGGCGTTTTCAATCGGGTGGGAGTCGCAGACTCTGAGCTCCAGATACGGGCGAGTCTTTAGGGACCCAGACTCAAACGGGAGAAGCGGGACTGTCTGGCTTCGGTCAGAGCGAGTGCAGCTTTCTCTCTGAGCTTTGCAGCGGGTGCTGGGACTCAGAGAGGCAGAGCCCCTGGGGACAGGACTGAGAGCCGCCATAACTGCTCCCTCCGGCCCACCCTGTTGATCCTGTTCTACCCGCCCCGCCCAAGCCCTGCACACAGGCATTTGCCGGATAGCCTCAGGCAAAGGCTAGATTAGCACCTCCCTAGAGGACAGAAGTTCTCTCACTACTGACACAGCTGATTCTCATAGCCACTTGGCCTAGAGGTCAAACCCTCCCTGGAATTAGCTACAACAATCAAGATTTAACTATAAGACTGCAAACAAAGACCACTAGGAGGTGCACCAAGGAAGCATAACAAAATGCGGAGACAAAGAAACAGGACAAAATTGTCAATGGAAGATATAGAGTTCAGAACCACACTTTTAAGGTCTCTTAAGAACTGTCTAGAAGCCGCCGATAAATGTAGTGAGATCCTCAAGAAATCTAATGAGACCCTCGATCTTATATTGGGGAACCAACTAGAAATTAAGCATACACGGACTGAAATAACGAATATTATACAGACTCCCGACAGCAGACCAGAGGAGCGCAAGAATCAAGTCAATGATTTGAAATGCGAGGAAGCAAAAAACACCCAACTGGAAAAGCAAAATGAAAAAAGAATCCGAAAATGCGAGGATAGTGTAAGGAGCCTCTGGGACAGCTTCAAGTGTACCAACATCAGAATTATAGGGGTGCCAGAAGATGAGAGAGACCAAGATATTGAAAACCTATTTGAAGAAATAATGACAGAAAACTTCCCCCACCTGGTGAAAGAAATGGACTTACAGGTCCAAGAAGCGCGGAGAACCCCAAACAAAAGGAATCCAAAGAGGACCACACCAAGACACATCATCATTAAAATGCCAAGAGCAAAAGATAAAGAGAGAATCTTAAAAACAGCAAGAGAAAGAAACTCAGTTACCTACAAGGGAATACCCATACGACTGTCAGCTGATTTCTCAACAGAAACTTTGCAGGCCAGAAGGGAGTGGCAAGAAATATTCAAAGTGATGAATACCAAGAACCTACAACCAAGATTACTTTATCCAGCAAAGCTATCATTCAGAATTGAAGGTCAGATAAAGAGCTTCACAGATAAGGAAAAGCTAAAGGAGTTCATCACCACCAAACCAGGATTATATGAAATGCTGAAAGGTATCCTTTAAGAAGAGGAAGAGGAAGAAAAAGGTAAAGATACAAATTATGAACAACAAATATGCGTCTATCAACAAGTGAATCTAAGAATCAAGTGAATAAATAATCTGATGAACAGAATGAACTGTTGATTATAATAGAATCAGGGACATAGAAAGGGAATGGACTGACTATTCCTGGGGGGGGAAAGGGGTGTGGGAGATGCGGGAAGAGACTGGACAAAAATCGTGCACCTATGGATGAGGACAGTGGGTGGGGAGTGAGGGCGGAGGGTGGGGCGGGAACTGGGAGGAGGGGAGTTATGGGGAGAAAAAAAGAGGAACAAATGTAATAATCTGAACAATAAAGATTTAATTAAAAAAAAAAAGAATCAAAAAAAAAATAAAAAAAAGTAATGGTGGTTTGAACGAACGAGTGAGTGAATGAATGAGTGATGGGGTGGATTCTAGCTCTGGCTGTTCCCCAAATGTATTACTTAACTTGGAAATCAGACTGCAATCTGCGCCTGCTCCATGTACAGCCCATACTACCAAGACCCACACTGAAGTATCAGGACAAGAAAAGGTCTCTTTGAGGCTACGTTTGAATCTGAAATCAAACATGCCTGCAGACTCTGAAGGAGGAGCTGCCTCCATGAAGCGTGGCACAACGGCAAATCTCCCGTGTTATAGCTTTCCCATAAAAAAAGGAAACGGCAGGCACTTAAGCTCCAAAGTGCACAGCTAAGGGACACCTGGCACCATGAATAAACTTCAAAATGTATCTGTTTTCAAAATCAATTCTTTTTCATTAGCTGGTGCACTTCCCGTCGTACTGCTGGTACATAACCAACAGCGCCCGTTACCGAGCAGCGCGCGAGCCCAAGGGAAGAGACTGGATTGCTTTTTCAAGCCATTGACAGTCTCTAGCAAGTCTGCCACGTTCGCTGTTTTAAAATTAAACATCTGGTTGAAAGATCTGTTATTTTATGATTTTTATAACAACTCATGTGCATCTACTTCCACTTACTATGTGAGTTTTCGAGATGGATGGGCAAGGAGAACTGGGCTGTGTAAGGGCCTTTCCAGCTCAGAAATCCAGCCATTCAGCACATCTCTATGGAGCCAGGCCCTGCGCTGGTTGGTATTGGAGACACATCGGAGAGCAAGGCAGGCCAGTGGTGGAGGCCGACAGGGGTAAGTGCTGCAATGCAGTGCATCATGGGTGCTTGGGGAGCACAGAAGAGGAGCCCCTGTCAGCTTGGGGGATGAGACCTGAAGGATGAGCAGAGTTAGTTAGAGAAAGGGGTACAGGGAGGGCAAGCCCAACAGAGGACCCTGCTTATGCGAAGGCCTGGGGGTGAGGACGAGCATGGGCTTTGGGGAAACTGTGAGTGGTTCACTGTGGCTGAACATGGGATGAAAGGGAAAAGGTTGGGCTTATGCTGAGGTGGTGGGCAGGGGCCAGGCAGGATAAGGGGCTTGGATTTTGTCCTGAATGTGAAGGGGAGCCACTGAAGGGGCTGTGCTGCTGTGCTGGGTGTTGGGAGCTGTTAGCCTGCACCAGATGAGATCCCGGAGAGCATGACTGGAGGCCAGGCTCGGAGGGGAGGTAAGATGAGCAAGGCAGGCAGGTATTCCCCTGGGCTCAAGCTCCCAATCTTGCCTGGGCACAGGCTCTACTATCAATCCACTTGCCCCAGGTCGGGGAAAGTAGCGTGCGGTGTATCTGGGGGGAGTTCTTTGTGGGTTGGGGGCCAGGGCGAAGCTCCTGCTTGGAGCAGCAGGTCAGACGTTGGGAAATGCCTTTCCAAGTCCCCATTTCCTTGCCACTCAGCCAAGCCAATCAGTCCATTGGCTGTGACTCTACAGAGCAGGGGATGGGGTCAAGGGCAAGGGCTGCAGATGTGCGGGGGAGAGACAGCCTGCCCAGGAGGCCCTGGGGGCCTTATTAACTGGGGCCAAGACAAACTCTCTCCTTAAGTGGAGAGCAGAGCCACATGTGGAGGCTGCGCTGATGCAAGTGCTGGGGACCCTCTTCTGCAGGCCGAAGGGCGTGGAGGAATTTGGGTGCTATGGTTTCAGGCCATGAGTGATTGTGTGCACGTGTGCGTGAGTGTGGATACCAGCTGCCATCTATCTAGTGTCTCACTGCTTGTACTTGACTTTATCTGGTCTTGTGTTTTGGTGCAATGAGATCAGGCACATTTCTGCACACACATATAAGCAGGCACACGCAGGGGAGGGCAAATACTGTGGCTGCTCCACAGTACAAGTGGGCTGGCTCCAAGCCACTCCCAGTGTGTGTGTGTGTGTGTGTGTGTGTGTGTGTGTACCCATTCATGTGACCAGAAAGGGGTGTGTGCCGGTCTCTATGTGTGTCACCTGCTTTGGTCTGAATGTGTACAAAACAACATGTACATGCTTCTGAATCATGTCTAGGAGTGACAGTGGCAGTAACTAGGGACAGTATTTTAGTCATCTGTAGCTGCCCCAAAACTTAGTGACTTCAATAGAATGACTCATTATTTCTCACAATCCTGTGAGTTGACAGGGTTCAGCAGAGTGGTTCTTCTGTTCTAAGTAGTGTGGCTGAGGTCACTTACGTGGCTGCATTATGACAGCTTGGCTGAGGTTCGGACATTCAAGATGGTCTCTCATCCTTTAGGGCCACTCTAGGTGGTCCCTCATCACCCCATAGCCTACCCTGAGCTTCTTTACTGCTTGGTGACCGACTTTCAAAGGGAGAGTTCCAGGAGGACAAGTTCCACTGGGCAAATGTTTATGACGCCTCTGCCTCTGTGACACTTGGTAATGTCTCATTGGCCAAAACAAATCACACAGCCAAGACCAGATTCAAGTGCAGGGAACTATCGAAGAACCCAATTCCAGGATGTGTGCTGCCCTGGAAGCCACAGATGTAACTGTCTACCCCAGACCGGGAAGAAAGCCTGATAGGGTCGGCTAGTGGACCTGCGTACAGAATCACTTGACACTGTAGGATTTGGGGGATGTTATTATGGTTAGCAAAGTCCATGCCTGGTGCCCAGATCCTGCCCAGACCCACTCTCTCCTGGTGGCCTCTGCAGGAGCAGCTGGAGGCCCCAAATAGCCCCTAGCCCTCTGGTCTCAGGTGGTTCAGGAATAACTCAGCAGAAGTCTCAATCTTAGCCTCATTCCAAGCATTGGAAAACCCTGGGACCCAATTTCTGCTTCCTTAGAGGCTGTTCTGTGTGGTTTCATGGGCAGCTCCACTGTTGACTAGCTGTGCAATCTTGGACAAATTATGTAACCTCTCTGAACCTGTTTTTAAAATCTGAAATATAAGGAGAACAAGCCCTGTTTCTTGGGCCATTGTGAGGGCTAGATGCAATGGTGCATGCTCAGTGCCATGCCAGTACTTAATGTGAGACTGCCATGGCCATGATCATAACTGCAGAGATTGGGGACACGCAACGAAAACCAAACAGTTCATGCCCCATCTCACACCCTGTGTTCCTGCAGCTGAGAGGAGGGACGGTATAGGTCATTGACCCGTCTATCAGTCCACACCTATTATTGAGCTCCTAGTAGGAGCAAAACCCAGAGTCAGGGGCCCACAGAGCTTGCAGTTTCATGGGGTCTCTCTAGGGACTTACATGCATGGGAAAGAGAAGAGCAGTGCCAGGCAGCATGAGCTGAGAGCCAAACAAACAGGCAGATGAGTAGTGACTCGCACGTGGAGAAGAGATGGGTAGAGACTTGGAGTTGGGGTGAAGTACAGGAAGGCTTCCTGGAAGAGGTGAGCTGGCCTGCACCATGGCAAGATCCAGACAGAGGAGAGGAGAGGACTGAGAGAATAGAACAGAAGTTACAAATTGTGTGGTCTATCCTTGCCAAGGATGCATCATGTGGCAGCCTTATCCCCAACAGCCCCAACCATCTGTCCCTTTCATTCCTCTTTTCAGATGGCATGGTCTGGCCATGTTTGGCATACATACCAACACTCCCATTTCCACATCATTGGCAGACATCACTAATCAATTACAGAACACCCCCCCAAACACACACACACACACACACACACACACACACACACACACACACACACTCTTCTTAGGCTTCTCAATGCAGGAGGCTATTATCAATCTATTGAGATTAGCACTTGGGGTGAAAGCATTTTGCTGACTCAGTTTGAGTTGAAATAAAGCATCATCTTTGAAACCAAAACTCTTCGTCCTGGCCTCTCCATCTGCAAACTGTGTGCCCTTCAGTAAGTGTCTTAACCTCTCTGGATCTCAGCCTCCTGCTGGGGTAAGGGAATATTAATTCCTACTCAGGGGGATGCGGGGAGACTCGAATGAGATCATGTGTGCGAGGCTCTAATAACGTACAAAACCCAGAAGAGATTATGGTGATGGTCCTGATGCAGCCAGACATCAGAAAGCTGGAGCAAACGCATCCATTAGGGCCCCATCTGCAGCTTTTTGGAGGAAGAACAATCAGTTTAGGAGTGCGAGTGAGAGGCAGACCCTCCGAGCTGTCAGCCTGTGGAAGCAGGGCTCGGAATCTGGGCTCAGCACCGAGATGGTGGAAGGCGCCCCAAGAATGTGCTTGGAGAAGCAGCCCAGGGCTTGAGCTCGCCCTAACAGGCAGGAAGAGCTGTCGGAAAGGCCGGGAACAGGGTTAAGACAGATGTTTTTGGTTGATGACAGACGGGTAATGGAGAGCACCATTCGTTTACTAAAGCAGGTCTCTGTTTACGAGCAACTGGGAACTACAAGTTATGGGGTGGTGTCTCGGTGTGCTCCCCTGTCCCTAGCCCCCCATCACTATGGAATTCTTTGTCTTGACCATGGAGCTCAGTCTTGGAGCTTCATCTTAAGAGCAGCTCTCCATGCCTTAACTGGTTTGGTTCGGTGGATAGAGCGTTGGCCTGCGGACTGAAGGGTCTCAGGTTCGATTCCGGTCAAGGGCATGTACCTTGGTTGCAGGCACATCCCCAGTGGGGAGTGTGCAGGAGGCAGCCGAATCGATATTTCTCTCTCATTGATGTTTCTAAGTCTCTATCCCTCTCCCTTCCTCTCTGTAAAAAAAAAAAAAAAAAAAAAATCAATACAATATATTTTTAAAAAAAGAGAGAGAGAGAGCAGCTCTCCTGGTTTAAAATAGAGAGAATTCCTACCCTTTGCCCAGAAGAACCTCGATACATCCTCTAAGCCTCCTCTGGTACATTCACTTGCAGAAACTGAGCACAGAGAGGTCAGAACGTAGTCCAAGATCACACAGCATACTAGTGGCAGAGCCAGATCTGGGCCAGGTCTCTTCCCTACCAGGCACCCTACAGCCTCCACGCTCAGCCTTAGTCCAATGCCCAGACTGTAGCCAATGGCCAGTAAACCCAGCGGGGGGAGCCCAGAGGGAGTTTTGCTCCCTCTTGTTCTCTACCCAGCTGTAGCTGTGAAAGCAGAACTGCCTGAAACATTCCTGTGAGCTCATTACAAAGGCCTTTTTCTTCCCTTTTCCCTAAAGGCTGTTGTTAATGTCATTTCTAAAGTTGGGGAGGGGAGTGCCCTGTTTGTCTTTCCTATACCACCCCCCCATCAGGAAACGAGGGTCTTGCTTTCCTTGATTGATCGGTTCCTGACATTAGCTCACCACTGACAGTTGGGCTTGTTGTAGATCTATTAACGTGAATCTTCCCTTGGCTTGTAAGGCTCTGGGACAACATCTGGAAACAGATGTTTGCTCAAAGATGGAGCAGGAGCAGGAGGCATGGGGCCAAAAGCAAGCCACAGCCCCTGGCGGGAGGGGGCAGATGTGCTGACTGCTCGGGCAAACTGCAGGCCTTGAGCTAGTGTGGGAGCTTTGCATATTTGAAGGAATGGCTGCTCCCCCTCTGGGCTGGGCACAGGCAACGGTCACACTGGGCCTGGCCGGGGACTAGGGCCAGTGCTCTAATGTACTGGATTCTGTCACCACAGCCTCCCGCTTTGCTCCATCCCATGGCCATGGACTAGGAGTCTAGCTCCTTCAACATGTCAACTTTCTTGTTTCCCAGAGATGGAAAATTCTGAAGGGCTGGAGACTTCATCAAACTCAAAGTTGTTGAGGTTCCCAATATGAAGCTCAGGGCTGGGCACATTAAAACTCTCAGGAAAAGAGTGATGGTGATGATAGTGGAGTGGGTGGTGGTGGAGATGGTGGAGATAGTGATGGTGATGGTGGTGGTGATGGTGATGGTGGTGGTGTTAGTAGTCAGTAGTTTGAACGTGGATACAAACCTGAGTATCCACATGTTCACCAAGTTTCTCCCACATACATGGCTGTGTTGGCACTTGACCAAGCTGGACCAATCACAAGAACACACATTTCTAGCCATTGTGATTGGCCCATAGGTGACCAAGCTTGACCAATCAGGGACCTTCCTTTGATTTTTAAAATCTGAACTGGGGAGATGGAAATTCTTTTGCTTTTGGATCACTATGCAGCCAGGATGTAAATCTCTGAAGCTCACATGGACTGAGGTTTGTCTATAAAAGGAGAGAATTAAATGAACAGCAGAAAGAAGCAGAGATAAAAGATTAAGAGAAAGCAAGCATCCTGTTGGTGTTTGGATGTTTGAGTCTCTTGAGCACAGTCACCCTTAGAATGGTCTTGCCCTTTTCAATTTGTGTGTGTGAACTTTAACCCTATCTCCGCCCCCCCGCCCCCCGCCCTTAAGCTAGTTGACTTGGGTTTCTGTCTCTTGCTACCAAAGGGTTCTGACTGACCTGAGCAGAAGATGATCATGGAGGTGTAAAGATGATTATGTGAGAGAGAATCTAATGATGATGATAGTAGAGATGAAAATGAAAATGGCAAAGACAACATTGGTGATGGGGTGCTTATGGTGATGTGATGGTGCTGCCAAGAATAGGTGGTGATGATGATGGTTTATATTAGATGGTGACATTGATAGGAATGATATTCGTGATCACGGTCGTGATCACATGATTGATTATGGTGCAGGTACTGACTTTATAAGCCTAATCTGGGTGTATGTCTTAGAAACAAGCCCAAAAGACCCAGGAGAGGACCATAAAAAAACAACCATGAGGGCAGGGACAAAAATTCTTCCAGAATGTCAGGCGCTGTCCTTTTTCTTAGGATAAATTCTAGCTAAATCTGGACATGGAGAGGAGGTCACAGGTGGTACCCCATAGAACTTTGTAACAGCATTGGAACCTCCTGGGACAAAAAGACCCAGGGACATCAACCCCATTGGGTCCTTTGGAGAATCCCAGGTGGCTCTAGGGATTCCAACATCAGGCAAGATGAACTTGGGGTAGAACAGCAAACAAAAAAAAGCACTGCATCTCATGTCAGATCATTTATACTTTGTGTATATCTGTGACCATTTGGTCATCCTGGTAAAAATGAGTTACTTCTGGAGAATAATAGCACATTTTTGTTAAGCACTTACTATGTGCCAGGGACTATTTGTCTTGTGTGATGAAATCCTCACAACTCTAGGTATTTCTAATCCTTATTTATCAATTCAGGAAATTGAGGTAGAGGAAAGTGATTTTTTTTTTTCACTCAAGGATATTTTTTCCATTAATTTTTTAGAGAGAGTGGAAGGGAGTGGGGAGAGAGAGAAAGAAATATCAATGTGAGAGAGACACATTGATTGGTCACCTCCCATACATGCCCTGACCAGGCCTGGGGTGGAACCTGCAACCCAGGATGATCCTCTAATCACTGAACTACTGGCCAGGGCTGGGTTTTTTTTTGTTTGTTTTTTAATCCTTACCCAAGGATATGTTTTTATTGCTTCTAGAGAGAGAGAAAGGGGCAGAGAGAGAGGGAGAGAAACAGTGATGTGAGAGAAAAACATCCATTACTTGTCTCCTGCACCTACTCCAATGGGGGATCGAACCCACAACCTAGGTACGTGCCCTGGCCAGGAATCAAACCAACAACCTTTTGGTGTACAGGACAACACTCCAACCCATTGAGCCACCGGGCCAGGACTAGCGTGGGTTTTGTAACTCACCCAAGATCAACTGTGGTCCAAGGTCGCACAGCATATACTAGTGACAGAGCCAGATCTCTTCCCTACGAGGCACCCTGCAGCTTCCAGGTTCATGCTTAGCCCAATGTATGGACTGTAGCCAATGGCCAGCAAGATTTCTGTTCTGCTAAAAGGAGCGTGCTCCCTGTAGGAGGGAAGAATCAAGTGGCTAGAGAACCACAGGAGGGTCAGTGCTGACCCTGCGAAGTCTTCTCCCCCAGAAGTTATAGATCCCTGTAGCTGGATTTTTAAAAGTAAACACATGCCATTTCCATAATGGAAAATTTTCTTAAAAGAAAAAAAAAGTAAGTAAAACATTCTCCTGTCGTCTCCCTTGGCCAGAGAGAACCGAGAAAGATAAATGAAGCCTTTTACACAGGCGCAGGAGGTTCCAGCTCTGGGCTCCACCCTGACAGGGTTCTGGCTTTGTTGGAGGCTCCCTCAGCCTCAGGAGCGCCCATCCCCATTTCCCCGGGAGGCCTATGGGGGCTCTGCAGTGGGAATATGATCCTTGGGAGTGGGGGCCCCACGCCCCTCCTTTTAGCTTTTTCTTCTCAGTGGCTTTTTCTTCTGCAGGCAGGCAGCACCACTGTGCTAGCTAAGGCTGTTCCTCTACCTATAGTCTGCAGTGGTCGGCAAACTCCTTAGTCAACAGAGCCAAATATCAACAGTACGACGATTGAAATTTCTTTTGAGAGCCAAATTTTTTAAACTTAAACTATATAGGTAGGTACATTGTTACTAAATTAATTAAGGTACTCCTAAGGCTTAGGAAGAGCCTTAGGAGTTTGTGGACCAAACCGCAGCTCGCGAGCCACATGCGGCTCTTTGGCCCCTTGAGTGTGGCTCTTCCACAAAATACCACGTGCAGGCGAGCACGTACAGTGCGAAGTTGACTTTAAACTTTCAGTAAAGTTTATTAAGTTAATTTTAGGGAACGTTGTGGAGTGAAAGATTTGTAGTGTCAAGGATTGAGAAAGGTATGTTGAGATGGTTTGGACACATAGAGAGGATGAACGAAAGGAGATAGATGAAACAAGTATACAAGACGAGTGTGGATGGGAGAGTTGGAAGGGGTAGACCTCAGCGAACATACCTTAATCAGATTGAGGACGTTTTTAGCAAAGGCCAGCTTAGGAGTACCCTAATTAAGTTAATAACAATGTACCTACCTATATAGTTTAAGTTTAAAAAATTTGGCTCTCAAAAGAAATTTCAATCGTTGTACTGTTGATATTTGGCTCTGTTGACTAATGAGTTTGCCGACTACAGGTCTACGGCGTATTGGGCACCACTGAGGCCCCAACAGGTGAAAATACGTGTCCAAGATGACTTGGCAAGTAAATGGCAGAGCCAGGACCAGAGGCAAGAGTTTGGTTTCCACGCCTGCCACTGTGCCCCAACGAAGCACATGCTTCAGAAGCCCTCCCATCAACCTATTGGTCTGGGATGTGATGAGAAAACCTCTGAATTTGGAGTCAGATACCACCATCTCTATCCAGCCCCACTCTTTGCTGTCCTGAATGCTTTCTCCTAAGTCAGCTTCAGTTCCCCTATGGTCCCAAGATGGCGCCCACAGCTCCCCACATGCTTTTCATTCAGATCCTGCCAAAGAGAAGGAGCACCTTTGCATTACCAGCTTAGTCCCAAGATTCATCCTAATTGGACTAGCTCAGGTCACATGCTCACCTCTGGACCGATCCTGGTGGGCAAAGGAAGCAATGTGCTCCCTGGCTTCACCCCTGAGTGGAGTGAAGTTCGAGTTCACCTTCTTGAATCACTATCCTCAGACAGAAGCCAGGGCTCCGGGGAGGAGCACCTGGGTCCCCGGTGGCAACAAACAAATGTCCACATGGTTCCTGGTGCTGGGACGCCTCAACCTCTTTATCAGGAAAAACACATCTAAATGCTTTAATAGAATTAAAAAATGTGTAATTCCACACAACTGCTGTAGTGATATGAATGCTACAAGGACTGTTCACCCATGTAGCAGGGATTATGGGCCACTGCTAATATGGTGCTCTCTTCAGCTGTGTGGTGGATGCTTGTCTTTATTACAACTCATGATCTCTTTACCCTCCTCAAGGGGCCAGCACCCCATATCTCCTAGGGAATAACCTCTCCTTCCTACTCTGTCCATGTATTAGAATAGGACAATGTGACCTAAGTTGACCTTGGGACCATGTGACCTAGGATTAGCCAATCAGTGAAACCCCACTCTCTTGGCTGCAGTGATTGGTTCCGGGATAGACACATGCCTCAATCTGGGCCAATGACAGCCAGACCCATGAGTTTGGTTCTCATAACCGGGGGAGACAAAACTCTTTCCTGTTGAGTGTGAATCTGGGAAGGTGAGGCTCGGAGCTGCTGACAGCCATCTTACCACAACCTAGAGCCTGAGAATGAAGACAACCAGAAGAGGACTGTGCAACGAACTTCGCAGCTCACTAGTGACCATTTGAAACCCGGAATCAAGTGGCATCTGAAGCTAGAGTTATCTTGGACTTCTCAGGAATAGGTTCCCAAAATTCGTTTTGCTCAAGCCTGATGGGCTGGGTGTCCTGTCACTGGTGCCTCAAGGTGTCCTTACTGGTAGAGTGTGTGTGTGCGTTACCTCCACCCGCCCTGAGCCATGACTGAAAGCTCCTGATTCATCGTGTGCAGAGCCCAGGCTCTCAGTGAGGAAACTGTGTCCCTGCCAAATGATTCTGCTTGGGAGTGTCAAAACATGGGGCCTGTTGAGAAAAAGCAGTCGTCTAGAATGGTTCAAAGCCACACTGTCAGGCCATCATTCCTTTGATCATTACTGTGAACGGTTGGAGAAAGAGGTGCTCCAAAGGGAGCAGAAGAGAAAGGCAGGCAAGGCCCAACCCTTCCAGAGGCATCGCAGGGCAGCACGGGTCACTCCCTGGGGAAATTAAGCCTGGCTGTTGGGAATGTTTCCCAAGAGAACGTGCATGGCTCTGCTGCAAATTCCCACTCAAGCCCTTCCTCAAATGGCTAAAGTATCCGAAGAGCTTTGCTATGTATTTTTCATTCCACATACTATTTGCTCTGCCTGCCGGTCCCCAGCCGGCTAAGTTTAACCCAACTGAGGCATTCTTCTTGCGGAATTCAAGTTAATGGAATCCCATAACTCGTGGGGCCATGAATCTACTGTCCCTCTGTGTAGCTTTGATTATGTCCAATTTCTCAGCTGTCGCCAAGCATCTTCTCCTGTCAACCTCAGGTTCGGGGGAACCCTCATGAGCACTGGCGTGAATTAGATGCAACCCCTGCTTCTCAAACAGCTCTGAGGTGGGGATGTTACACACGGCCTGTGATTGGATAATGGGGGGGAGGAGGAGTGTAGGGAAGCAGGCATGGCGGGTGTCACTGCCTTGGCACATCCCCTTTAATGGGGGAGGGGGGTGCCTCTCACTCCAGGGAGAGAGGGAAGGCTTTCTGGGCCAAGTGGAGCAGAGACAGAATGATCCAAGGCCTCGTGTTCGTATTTCCTCCCATCTTCTTAGGCTGTGTTTCTGCATCGAAAGCTCAAAAAGGGCTTATGAAAACCACACTCAAGAGCTTAACTGTCGAAACTGAGATTTCACAGTTGCCTTATGGATCTTATCCTTAATTAAGTTCTTGCTGTTTTGGCCAGGACTCTCCTTTCTTTGAGCCAATCCAACAAGCTTAAGATAAAGCCAAAAAGTCCATGTCTCGTAGCGTTATGGTGGTTTCTAAACCAGCCTACTGCACAAGAACCCGTCGGCAAATATAGCTACAAACGTTATCTGTCACAAATTGGCCATATTAGATCATGAGCGGGTGGTTACCATTTCCACATTTTAGGGGGTTGGTTTTTGAGCATAAAGGATTTGAGAAGGGGCGGGGGATGAGTTTGTTTCCAAAAGAGGTGATGATGGGGTGAGGATGGACTAAATGAAGATATGGCCCAGAAATGAGAGAGCTAGGTAAGAGGGGTAGAGCAGATATATGGGAGCACAGATATTTAGTTATTCAAAGCTTAGTAGCTCTGCTGTGTGACTTGGGACTACAATTCAAACTCTCTGTGCTTCATTTAAGAGAGATTAAAAAAATTGGAGCCTCTGATAGTGGGTGATGCTGTATTAGTGATCAAATACTGCTGGAAGGTCATGCAAAACTTGGTGGCTTAAAACAACAGTAATCATGTATTTCCTCCCACAGTGTCTGTGGTCCAGGAATTCAGGAGTGGCTTGGCGAGGCAGGTCTGGCTTGGGGTCTCGCATGAGGTTGCAGTTAGATGTTGATTGGGCTGTATTCATCTGAGGGCTTGAGGATCCACTTCCAAGGTGGCTCAGTGGCTTTGGGTGCCAGGACTCTGTTCCTCTCCTTGCAGGTATCTCCACAAGGCTGCCTGAGTATCTGCATGGCATGGCTGCTGGCTTCCCCCAATGCCAGGGGTTCAACAGACCAAGGTGGAGGCCGCAAGGCCTTATATGACTTGTCCCTGGAAGTCACATACTATCACTTCTACTGTGTTCCATTTATGACAGTCCTAATTCAGTGTGCGAGGAGACTACCAAAGGTGTGAATATCAGGAGGCAAGAGGCTAACTACCACAGTGCTCCCCTGGGCCCCAATCATGCAAGACCCTACCATATGCAAAAATACACTTATTCCTTCCCAAGGCCCCCTGAAGTCTATTCCATTACAACATCAGCTCAAAGTCCAGAATCTTACCATCTAAAGCAAGTCCAGGTGTGGCTACGGCTCCTCAGGTGTAGCTGTGCACATGCAGTTCAGTTAATGGCGGAGCTTGAGGAGGCAGGAAGCATCTGGGGTAGGGTGGGGCAGGAGCAAAGGATGACATCGCGTGGTGGGCAGAGGAGCTCACTCCCTATGCATGAGCCTGAAAGGCCGGACAGCTGACGGGGCCCGGGAGAGGGAAGCTGGGAGAACTGCAGCGAACAGCAGATGGGTGTGGCAGGTCTTCAGTCACCACTGAACTACAGGGAGGTCTCGCTGATGCCTCCAAATGTATCTTTCAATTAGCCCATGTTTATTGCAAGTCCTCTTCGGGAGGAAGGGAAAAATAAAACAACTGAAAGTTATTATGAATGTATGGTCAAATCCCCCCACACCCCCTGGTGGCCTGAGACCCCTGAGGTCAAATACATTGAGCAGAATGGCAATATCCACAGGGCCAATTGAGGGTCCCACAACGGATCCCCAGCGTATAAAACAATTCATGACATTTTGCTTATTAAGGCAGGAAAATGGGCTCAGACATGTGAAAAGAAGCATTTCACAGTACAGGTGGGAGCAGGGTTGGCTAGAGTGGATGGCTAGGAACCAAAGAGCAGCAATCTGGGGACTGGTCCCATGGGCTGTTTCCACTGACAGAGAGAGAGGCGGGAAGTACAAAGTACTTGGTGAGCACTGGTGCCCCCATTTACTGGCTGTGTGACCTTGACACATCTCTGGGACTCAGTTTTCTCCTCATCCAAATGGAGATAGCAACATCAGACCCACCTGCCTCACAAGGCTGCCTGTGAGATGCAAGTAAGACCATGTCTGTAGTCACTGAATAGGGGTGCCCGACCCAAGGGGTGAGCAAAGCCTGAGTCACCCACAGTCCACTTAACCCATCATAGGATCATGGAGTTGCTCAGCCCAGAGAGGCTTCTTTTTCAGACCCCCAAAGGGGTCACGTGAGCCAGTGGCTCTGTGTACAAATGGCTGATCACAAGTTGTGTGAGGTGTGAATGGGAAGGGCCACTGGCTCTACTCTGAGGTCCTGAGTCCTCTTTCTGCAAGACAAACAGAGGGACAGGAGAAGGAGCTGCATCTGGAAGTGAAATCACTGTCTTCCCACTCCCATAAGGAGAGGAGGGACAGCCAGGGCAGAAGAGGAAGAAGAGTGTTGGCCATGGCCCGCCAGCAGACTCACAGGAGCAGCTGTCAGGTGCTCTCTTGCCCCCTTGGGCCACAGCCCTGCTGTGTGGGCTGCAGGGAATGAGGGCAGGGTGAGGCCAGACTGGTCAGTCAGGCTGGAAGGCCCTGTAAAATTAGGGGATGGGCAGTGCCTCCTATCCTGTGAGTGTGTGTGTGTGTGGGGGGGGGGGGGCACTTCCATGAAAACATCCCAGGTTCTTGTGGCTCCTGACTCTCCCCTGCTCCCCACCCCACAGCCACCCAGGATCATTGGGGCGAGCCCTTTCTGCTGCCTTACAGCCCAACAGTTTTCTTAAAGCCTGGCGATCCTGCCCCTCCTCAACTGCTCCTGGGAGAAATGATCTGGTCGGGGAAGCGGCTCACCACAGGTAAGCCTTGTCCTTCGGGGCCATTTTGGTGTGTGGGAAATCTCTGCAAGGCTGGCTAAGGCTTTGCTGCTGGAACATTCTATGAAGCCATTTCCCTGACTTGGGATCTTGCCACCCGCCAGGGCTCTCTGTTACAGGACCCAGGTCCCCTCTGCTCTCAAGTCCTCCAGAGCTCCCTGGGCCCCTCTCCAAAACCACCACTGTCTGTGCTCTTGTGGCTCCTGACTCTCTTCTGCTCCCCACCCCCCCCCCCCAACCCACCCCTGAGACAGAGTCTCCTTTTCAAATCTGAGGGTGCAATCACTGGTCAGGCTCATGTGCTCTTTCGGATTTTACTGGTGCGAGTCCTTTCTGCTGCCTCTGGCCCAAGAGTTTTTTCAAAGCCGGAGACGCTGGCCCCTGCTTCCTGAGGTCACAGCTCTCCTAAGCACTCTGGGTGCTCAGAAGAAAGCCACTTGGCCAGGTCACAACTGAGTCCTAGAACCACTGGTTTCCTGGAGGAGATGTGGAGGAGACGGCATTCTGGTGAAGGTTGAGGAAACCGTGGTCTATGAGGAAAAATGAAGGAACAGGGGAGATTTATTCTAGAGAAAAACAGCTCTGAAGGGGTGTCTGAGGGGAGTTCTGTTCTGGGACTCAGTGTAGGCCTGAGGGAGTCAGACCTCACCCTGCTGAAGGGAAGGCTGAGGGTTTGTCTGAATGGGGAGACTCTCCTTGGAGAGAGGTAATTCCCCGCTGGTAGGAGGATGGAGCAGAGGATGGAGGAAGCCTGGATGGGGAGTCAGACCCTTGGAAGGAATGTCCTGAGAGACCCTGGGGGTTCCTGCCCCACTGAGATGTCATCATTCTTCCCACCCCCTGAGTTCTGGTGACTCCCACCCTCCTTCACTTCAATCCCACTACTCCACACCTTGTGGTAACTCAGACAGGTGCTGTCTGAAGGCATCACCAACCATGGAAAAATGAGTTTGCTGAGAGATAGAAAGTGAAATTATATCACAAGGGAAGGACTGCCCCTGAGAGCAGACTGCTCCCAAGCCTTCCTTCATTGGCTATTGGCTGGAAGAATCAGTGGGACAACTAAGTGGGCCTCTTCATAGGCCCAAGTAATATAGGTACACATAATACAGTAATAAATAAATAATACAATGATAAATAAATAATAATACAAGAATAAACTGTTCCACGGACTCACACCTGTAAATCTACTTTCGCCCACCCCTGTATGTAAGCAATCATCATGGTAATTGACATCATTGTTGGCTCACTCCACTCACTGCGACCTTGCCTCCTACTCTTTCTGAGAAAATTGAGGCCATCAGGTATGAATTCTCAATTCCCACTCATCCTCACCCTCAGGTCTCCTGCCAGCCACTCATCCTGCTTCCCTCCCTGCAGCCTCAGAGGATGAGGTGTCTTTCTGTTCAAAGCCAACCATCCCACCTGTGTCTTTGACCTCCAATTCTCCTGCCTCCTCCAAGAGGCTACCCCATTAGTCATCTTTCCCTCTCTTGGATCTTCAGCTCTCCCAGTCCATTGGCTGCTGCTTCTCTGCCTAAAAACATCCTGTGGCCTCTCATATCCAAAAGCAAAATCTTCCCATGTCATCCTCTAGCTTCTGTCCAAATCTCCTTTCTTCCCTCCTTATCTAACTAACCTTCTTGAAAAAATAGTCCACATCTGCTGTTCTCCAATTGCTCACCACCCATTCAAACCTCAGCTCCCTGTAAACTGTCAACTAAAGTTGCTTTTAATTGCTCTTAATGTTCTTAATTACCTCCACTGATAAACCCAATGGACGTTGCTCACCCCTTAGCTACTGGTTCTCACTGCTGTATTGAAAACTATCGAACACTTCTCTTCTGGAACTCCCTCCCTTTGCATCTGTGATATCCCCTTGTATCTCTTGCTGTCTTCTCAATCCCCTTCAAGGGCTCCGTGGTAGCTAGACAGCCCCCAAAGATTCCCTCCCCCTGGAGTTTTCCTTGCGTAGTCACCTCCTACATTGTACCATGGTCAGACAGCGTGACCCGTAGAATATGGCTGAAGTGATTGCATGTCACTTCCAAGATTAAGTTACAAAAGAAAATATGGCTCCCATTTTGGTTTTTCTCTCATTCTCTCTCTTGGATCACTTACTCCAGGAGAAGCCAGCTGCCATATATTGAGGCCCCTCAGGCAGCGTATGGAAAGGCCCACTTAGTTGTCCCACTGACACTTCCAGCCAATAGCTAGAGAGGAACTGAAGACTCACCCAATCGCCGTGCGAGTAAGTCTTCTTGGAAGTGGATCCTCCAGCCCAAATAAAGGTATTAGATAATGCAGCCCAAGCCAACAGCTTAATTACAACCTCATGAGAGACCCTAAGCCAGACCCATCCAGCTAAACTGTTCCTAGATTCCTGACTCTCAAATATTGTGAGAAAATAAATGTTTGTTGCTTTAGGTTACTAAGTTTTGGGAAAACCTGTTACTCAGAAACTAAGATCCCCCTTTTTTATCTCTATATGGAGCTCCATGAAATGCTGATGTTCCCCAGGGTTCCACTCTGGGTGACCTCACTTCTCACTCTCAGCATTTCTGGGATGGGCAAACACTATGGGTTGTCCATCCAATAGTCACCTCACATCCCTTATTCATTTTCTGCTGGCAGAATCCACCCCCACCCCCCTTAACTGAGGCTGAAAATACCAGATAACTGTTTATCAGCTTCCCTTGCAGCTAGGATATGGGCACAAGATCCAAGCCTGAATCATGGGACCTGAGGAGTGGTCTGCTGAGTGTTCTGAGAAAAGTTTTTCTCCTTGACAAAAGAAGGAGATTACTGAGACACTCTCCCTGTGCCTTCCAGCTTTTAAATGTGATGTGAAGTTTAACGCTTAGAGCAACAAGATCTGCTGTTCTGGGAGTGCATTTCCCCCATTCTCCTCCGTGGTCTCATCTACAGCGAGCACTGGAGAATATGCCCTTCTTGGGGGCTGAGCAGTTTTCTCAGCCTGTTTCTTGCCTGTGGAATATTGCAAGCCCAAGAGTTAAACCTTGAATAGTCATCAGCTTTTTAAGTCCAAGCTTGTGTCTTTTTTGTCAGTACAACTCACTTAAGACACAGCAGTCTTCTTATGTATTCTCCACAACTCCACGTACCAATAGCCACATTCATCTTTTGTATTTTATACACACATTTAAATTTTCTGAATTTCTTTCCTCTGTTGTCCCCATCGGCCCCGCTTCCTTCACACCACTAAGATTTGGGTTAAGTAGTCACAGGTATGTTGGGCTTGTCACCCTTAGATGGGAGAGCACTCCTTCAAGTCTCTGTTCCCCGACTCAGTTTGTCCAGGTGAAAAGGTTCGCCTTAGTCTAGTCAGAGTTTTCAACAATGGATATGACAACCACACATCAATCTGATCCTTGCCACAGGCTAAGATTTATCTCTGGCCTCATTTAAGATTTTTTTCTTCACCAGTGGTTTTCAGCTACTTGACTGTGATGTTGCCTTGGTATAGTTTCTTTGTGTTTATCCTGATTGAAATTCATTGAGTTTCTTGAATCTATGAGTTTATATTTTTCATCAAATTTGGAAAATGTTTGGTTATTATCTTTTTCAAATACCCACATACCCTTACTCTTTTTCTGAGACTCTAATTGCATGTATATAAGACCACTTGTCTACTAAGTCAGGAAGCTCTGTCAGTGTTTTCTCAGATTTACTTCTCTCTGTGCTTCAGTTTATCCTGGTTTTAAGTTCATTTATCTTTTCCCATCAAGTCTAATGTGCTAGTTAGCCTATACCATGATTTTAACTTCATATACTACATGTATTAGGGTTCTCTAGAGAAACAGAACCAACAGGATATATGTCTATCTAGCTATCTAGCTATCATCTATCATCTATCATCTATCATCTATCATCTATATAGTATAAGATTTATTGTAAGAAACTGGCCATGCTATTATGAAGACTGAGAAGTCCATGATCTGCCCTCTGCAAGCAGGGAAAACCAGTGGCCTGCCCCAGGAGTGCTGATGTGTGAGTTCCTGGTCCGGGGTGGGGGGTAGGGGGGGAGGGGGGGCGAGGGAGAGAGAGAATTCAACTTCCTTCTTCTTCTGGCTCTGAATGGGTTGGATGATGTCCACACACATTGGGGAGGGCAATCTCCTTTACTCAATCCGACAATTCAAATACTAATCTCTTCTGGAAGCATTCTCACAGACAGAGCCAGAAATAATGTTTAAGCAGATATCTGTACATCCTGTGGCCCAATCAAGTAGACAAATAAAATTAACTATCATGCTGTATTTATTAGTTCTAAGGTTCCATTTAGAACTTTTAAAAAATATGTTCCATTTTTTTCTCATTATAATTATGCTCTCCTTTAAATACTTGAATCTATTATAATTGCTGTTTAAAATTCGTATCTGCTAATTCCCTCACATATGTCAATCCTGAGTCAGTTTCTGTTGGCTGACATTTTTCTCTTGGTTATGAATGTCTTTGCCTCCCATATCTAGTGATTTTTTATGGAAAGATGGCCATTTTGAATATTACACTATTAAGTGCTGTTGGGGTGTGTGTGTGTGTGTTTAAATCATTCTTTAGAGAGTGTTTAGTGTTGTCAGTTTACTCAGAGATAAGCTTGATCCTTTCAGGGATCATCTTTAAGCTTTGTTAGGCTGGGCTTGCTAGTTTGCTCTACTCTTAAGGTGTGGCCTTCTGAAGTTTCCACTGAATGCTCTGGGTGTGAATGAGGCCTCTCCATCTAGCTGGTCTAAACTTAACCATCTCTCAACTCTGAGCTCAGAGAGCGGTTCAACTTACAACACCCCAATAAATATTCTATTTCTAGTATTAGCTTTCTTTCTAAACTTATGGAGACTCATCATACACATGCACAGCTAAGTATTTAGCCAAAGATTCAAAGGACTCCTGTGCAATTTTCCGGAACTCTTTCTCTGCGTAGCTCACTCCTCTCTGGCACTCCGCTCCGCAAACCCCAGATGCGCGAGTTCTCTGAGTTCTGATCTCCGTCTCCTCAAAACAGTGCGACTCCTGTGCTCTGCCTGGGTTCCCCCTCCCAAGGTCATGGTCTGGTAAATACCTCTAGGCCAGTGGTTCTCAACCTTCCTAATGCCGCGACCCTTTAATACAGTTCCTCATGTTGTGGTGACTTCTAATTTCATTGTTACAAATTGAACATAATGAAAGCATAGTGATTAATCACAAAAACAATATGTAATTATATATGTGTTTTCCGATGGTCTTAGGCGACCCCCAAAGGGGTCGCGACCCACAGGTTGAGAACCGCTGCTCTAGGCAGAAAGGTTGATCATATAGTTCATGTCATTTGTTTGCCTTTCTCAGGGACTACCATCTTGTTCTGCTGGTTAGCCAGTGTCTGAAAACAGATGTTTCATATATTTTATCCAAAATTGTACTTGTTTCTGGTGGGTGGGGGCAAGTCTAGTATCTGCTACTCTATCATAGCACAAAGCAGAAGTCTACACGGGATAAAGTTCCATTAGCCTTTCTGACTGAAAGCATTTTCTCAACTTTACCTTTTACCATTTAGGAGTGAGCAGCAGTTGCCTCTTCCAAACCCACAAGTGCTAATGGTGGACATTTAATTGCCAATCAGCCAGTTTTTCTGTGTGCTTTGTTTTTTTTTCTGAGCCTATCCCTTTGTTTCTTGCCTAACACAGCCAAAGGCAGGCATCACATCTACTAACCAACTGTTTTCTACCCTCTTTCCCTGGGGTGACAAGTCCTTTAGATACCTTGTCTGTCTACACGTTATTACAGGGCATTTGCTTATTGATGACCAGAAGTGGCAGAGTCAAAATATATAAAAATCTGGGTCTTTGAGGAAGAAGCCCAGGACCACCTCCAAACTTATTAAGTGAAACACATAAAAGCCCTTATTTGTTTTAGCCACTTTTAAACATGTGTTCTGTTCATTGCAGCCTACAGCACGGACACAGGAGTGATCCCACCTCCTCCCATGATTTCTGATGCTCATGGCCCTTGGGTCTTCCTCCGTAGAGACACATTCAGATATCCACCTGCCGGTGGGCCATCTCTGCTGGACGTCACACCAGGTTCCTCAAGCTCAACATCCAGAATTGATCCTATTTTCCCCTCCTAAACTGCCTTCTCTCAAACGCTCAATCTCAGTTGAAGGTACCACCATCTGCTTTGCAACCCAAGCTATAAGCCTGGTTGCCATTTTGGAATCCTCCTTTTCCCTCTTCTGCTGAGATCCATCACTAGATCCTACAATTTTGTCCCCTAAGCATTTCTCATACGCAGCCTCTTCTCTCCATTCCTCACACTGCCACTGAGGGTAGGCCCTGCCATCTCTCTCTCCATTTAGCCCCAGTGGATCCTCCTGCTAATGCATCTTCCACGCTGCTTTCTTTCTGAAACAGGTTTATCAGCATCACTTCCTTCTTAGAACCTTGCCAGGCCCCTCCACTTGTGTCCGTGATGAAGTCCAAACCCTTGCCAAGGCTTACAGGCCTCCTGGTCTGGCCCCCACTGACGACTCCAGCCCCAACTCTTGCCACTCCCCGATTTCAGACCACACCCCAGCAACAACAACCTGTGGTTGCTTTCCCTAGTCACCTGCTTCTTCTCCTTATGGGCCATCTTTCTAGCTGTGCCCTCCCTGAGATATGCCCCCTGCCGACTCTATCCCACCCCCCAGCTTTTCTCCTGCATGCATCTATCACCCTACATGAGTAGGGGTCCCCTTTTCCTTCCTCCAGAAATCTTCCCTGGTGACCCCACCCTGCAATCTTGTACCTTGCCCTTTTCTGTGCTCCAGTGATCTTTGTACATATCATTCTTACCAAGCCTACCACTTTGCTTTGTAAACATGGTCGTGTGTATCTGCCCCTCCAGACTGGGTTCCTTGAGGGCAGACACTGGGACTTCCTTGGCCTTGAATCTTCAGCCTCATAGTGGCTGCACAATAAATGTTTAATGACTGAACGGATCACCCAATAAATCCCTCACAGTGGCTCCCCTACTGTACTGTGGAATGCTTAGTGGTTCGCTCACGTGAGTAAGTGGATTAACTTAAAAATAATAAAACCGTGTTTCCTTAAAATCATTTTTCCACCAACGCTTTCCTTTTAATTAGCACAATCAGGACCAGAGTGTATTTGTGGTGAGGTTTCCATAGCACATCTCTCGGAAGGGGTATTATGTTTCTAGAAGCAAAGGATCATGGCTTAGGAAGAAAAAATATGAAGAGAGCAGGGCATGGATCTGAGAAGCTGCTGGAAACTTTTCTAGGCCATGAAAATCAGGAAGGGCCTCCAGCATCCATGAGGGGGTGCCTATGGATGTGGGTGACTTGGTGGGCGTCTGGCAGTGCCTGCTCCCCCAGTTGCTACACTCACCAAAATTCCACCATTGGAGAGTCACCCCACTGACTATCCATCCACCTCCCCTGTGGAACGCTAAGCCCAATTTCCTGTCGAAGGAAGTTCCTTTCTTCTTCCAGGGACTGCTTTCTTCTGCCTGGAAAGCATCCCCCTCCTCTGTCTACTCCCGTTTTTCTTGTTCTTTAAAATGTAGACGAAATTCCCTCCCTCCCATGAAGCCTCCTCAGATATTCCTCTTAAGACTGTGAGGGCCTCAAGGGAAGAAGCCAGGCCTCATTCAAGGTCATCTCCCCGGTGCCTGCTCCAGAGCCCGGCACATGGTAGATGTTGAACAAACAAAGGGGGAAGTGGCCTGAACTCACTCAATGCACCGTCATTTCTCCATCCCTGTACATTCCGGATGCTTCTATCGATGCTGGTTCTCTGGTCCCCTGGTGATCACTCATGCCTTGTGGAAGGTCTTCTGCTGCTCAACTCAGATGTTCTTTGTGACGTGGCTTTTATTTTTCTAACGCTTCCTGAATGCAGGTTAATTTTCTCATCTGGGTGGTGACGGAGCAGGCAAGGGCATGCCTCTGCCTTCCTGGGCTCCCCCTGTTGGTGGGGACTGGGCGGCATCAGCGTGGACCAGATGATGAGGAAACTTCTGGCGTATGGTGTATGGGACACCACTTGTACTTCTATTTTACACCCCAAAATAATGGGGCAGCCTGCTCCTGAGTACCCTGGGCTGGATGATGGGACTGTCATACAGGGTCACCAGGTAGGGGCTCGGGAAAGTGCAGTGGCCCGGGTGGTTGTTTCTCTTCGGCCTGGTGATTAGTTCATCGGGGGTGAAGTGAAGGCACAAGTCAATCAGTGTTGGCCTGTGCACGCTCTTCGGTTGGCAGGTGGCAGCTCAGAGCCCTGCGGCCCCTGGGCCCTCAAACATGGCTCCTCAGTGCGGTCTCCTGCCAGGTCAGCTCCCCTGGCTCCCCTTGGATGCCCTGCCCACACTCAGGTCCCAAACCTCCCCTCATTTATACTTCCTCCATCCTCACCTGAGACTCTGGGAGAGTCCCTGTCCCAGCTCCATCCTGGTCTTAGACCCTGTTCTCTTCAGGTTCTTTTACCTACTGACCCATTCAACCTCCCAGCAACTGAGAAACTAGCTTCCTTCGCTTGGTGATAGGGAGAGCTTAATACTTGCATGTCCACTCCTCAAATGAGGAAGTAAGGGAACATCTCATATCCAATCCTTCCTGCTGTAATAGGCAAAGGGTGGGAAAGAACACTTTCACTTCCCTATTGAAAGAGGCCTAGTCGTTCCTGTCGTGGTGGAGTGGGTGACAGGTCCCAATTCCTCACCCTTCCCGGTGGCCCGGCCCGCCATGCCTCTCCAGGGTGGAGCGTGTTTCTCTGCCTCTTCACCCTGGGCATGGCCACGTAACTTGTTCTGCCCAATGGTCTAGAGCCAAAGTGAAAATGCACTGGCTCCTTAAGGGGCTTCGTGTGATTCTGCTTCCCTCTTACGCCCATCGCTGCCATGAGAGGAACAGGCCCCAGCCACCCTTTCATCCCGGAGAATGAGAGGTGCCAGGAGCAGAACCTTCCCAGCTGACCCGCAGGCCTGCAATGAGAAGTAGCCCGGCCTTGACCAGCTGAACCTCAGCCAGCCTCTCTGAGAAGAAATAATAACTGAGTTTCGGGGTTGTTTGGTGGGCAGCATTACTGTGGCAATAGCTAACTGAGAACCATCCTTCCGGAAGGCCAAGGTGAAAGCACTGAGCGCTCAGTAGTTGCACAGCACATAGTGGATGCTCAGCATTGGGTTATCAATTCAGCCTTCCTGGTTGGCATCATAAAAGAATATGAGACCATCAGACCTGCCAGAGCCCTTAAAGGAGTTGTGGACGGACAGACAGCATGGGGTGGCGCTGTGGCTTGCCTGAGGTCACACAGGGAATTGTGGCCAAGCTCAGCCTAGCACTCGAGGCTGGTGGCTCCATAACACCGTGCGATGACGTCCCTGCTGGCTGTGGGCCAGCTCCACGATAACCATGGCTTCCTCCTGCTCCCTCCTTGGACACGTGTGTGAGCTGCCTGTCGCTGTGCTGGAATTCGGACAAATGTGAAGTAGTGACAAAGAAGGAGAGGCAGGAAGTCGGTTCAGCCAGAGACAGGACTCTAGATGCAATCAGGGATGTTCCGTCTGCACCCCTGTCTCTCTATGGTGCCGAACGCCCTGCGATGGGGCCCCCAGTCCAGACCCCAGACCGCGGACCAGCTTCTGCAGCCGGTCTCAGGAGGGGAGCTTGTTCTCAGGTGCTGGAGGCCCAGTCACACCCCGAGTCCTGGACTCAGCCCACCTGTGCCTCCAGTGGCCTGCAGCACATGGCAGGCAGGAAAGGCAAGCCCCCCGGACGCGCGCCTGTGCGAGTCCACCCCCAGCTCTGCCCCTTGCTGCAGCCGTTCCTCTGAGTCCCCCTTCCCTCCTCTGGCTGGTGGGGTGAGTGATCCTGGCCCCCCAAAGGTGTTGTGAGGATTACCTGAACTACCAACGGTGCCACACTTGGCATGCGCCTCGTAACTAGTGCCTGATAAACCCTGCCTCTGCCTTCCTCCAAACTCGCTCTCCGTGACAGAACGGACTTTCTGAACGCTGCTGCTTTATCCTGACCTTGCAAAGCCTGGATTTTCTCCAGGGAGGTGTTGGCCCCGCCCGGAAGCCTGGAGTCTGAGGACACTCCCTCCAGCTCCTCCCCTCCCTTTGCTGGTCGTCCCCCTCCTGTGACTCCTGGTCCCCGAAAGAGCTGTCCTTTCTCTTGAAACCAGTGTTTTCATGCTCTGTCCCTGCTTGTATCCAAGCGCGTTTATATTAAAGTGAAAATGACTGCTCTGGCGAGGGCTTTGCCTCCTGTTTGGGGGTCGCGTTTTGGAAGGAAACAAAGCCATCAGCAGGCTGAGTGATTAGAGGGGCCTCCAGCATCAAGCTGCACAATAGGAGTTGTCTGTGGTTGGAGGGACCTCCCCAGAGGGGACCCAGGAGTCAGTTTTTCCTGTTCTTTGGGACCCATCTTTGAGCACATCAGCTCCACAGGCAGCCTGGCTCCAGGTAAGCTCAGCCCACCCCTCTAAGTCTCTCGTAGAACATCTGGACCCCGAGGGGCAGCTGCTCAGAGACTCCTACGGAACCCCACAGACCAGCCTGCCTCCAAGCCCAGCAGGTCTGAGCCACTGGACCTGCTGCCTTCATCTCCTTTTGTCCCTCTGCTCTCACCTCAGCTTCTTCCTGTGGTTTGGGGAAAAGACGGCAGGATTCATGATAGGAGCTTTTTGTTTACATTCCCCAGGTCCTTTTACTCTTAAAAAAATAAAAAAAAAAGGAAATGAAAGAAGAAAGGAAGGAAGGAAACTTGTCCTTTGGCCAAAAGTGTTTAAAATGGAATTTTCCTCTTTCTTCTTCTTCCCTTTTCCCCAGCAGCGAACTCCCAGGCCCTGAAATGAAAGGGTAGGGACCCCTCTGGCTGTCAGAGACAGGTGTGCCAGCCCTGCCTGGGGAGCCAGGTCCGAGGCGGCCAGGGCCAGGCCTTGGCCTCCTGCCCTCCATCAGGGACATCTGGTTTGGATGCACTGACAGGGCCAAGACAGGTCAGCACATGAGTTCTCACACAGCCCTCACCCACCGCCCCTGAGTGTTTTTATAACCTCCTTGCTCTCACCTAATTTTTTATTTCTGCTGCCTTCAAAATCAGAGACAAAACATGTTATTATTTTATTTTCTCCCATCGTGCTTTGTTCTCTGGGGCCATTTTGTTGGTGTGCTTGTGGCTTGCTGTCACCAGAACATGAATTCCACGAGAGAACAGACAAGGTCTTTCTTGTTCATGCTGTTACCGCAGCACGAAGAAGTTCCTGTCTCCAGACCCCTCCCCACACATGCACACACACAGGTGAACACACACAAGCACACAAGCATGCATGCACATACATGTACCCACTCACACACACACACTCATGCACACACACATGCATGCACTCACATGCACACTCATATGCACACAATCATATGCCCACAAATGCCCATGTGCACAAATGCATGCACACACACACATACACACACATGCACACATACACGTCCATATTGAGAAAGACACTCTTCATTGCAGCCTCTGAGATGGGGTGAGGGGAGCAGCGGTTTCCCAGAACCTTGGGAATGACACTGAGGCCATGGCCCGCTGCTCGGGGCCTTGCCTGGAAAGAGGGGGTGACTCAGTTTGCCTCCCTTGGGGTCCCTTAGCTCAAGAACAAAGGTGCAGAGCCACCTGAGCTGCTGGGCCCCTCTCCTGGGAGTCTGACCAGCCAGAGGCCGTGGAACTGGGGTGGGTGGGGGGCGGTGCATAACTATTCCAGCTTTGCAGATGGCAAAACCTTTGGAGGCCAGGCCGAGGGATACACCAAACAGGGAGGGTCGGCCGTCCAGGCACAGCCAGGCAGTCTCCCGGCGCTGTCAGCTCCCTGGCCCGCCTCGGGCTGCCCTTGGCTGGGAGAACTACATCGCTTCGGAGAAGAAAGCAGGGTCTCTGCCAGGCCCATCTGGCGTGAGCTGGGCTGGCTGGGCTCCCAGGAGCACCTGGTCCAAAGGTGTGTGAGCAGCTGCCACTCCTACCGCGGAGAACCTGGGAGACTGAGGATCCGCTACCTGCCCCTCCGCCAGCCATGGCAGGTGAGCTGGCCACGCCCGCGCTGTCCTTTGCTCAGGGCCCAGCATGGCTCCCAGGTCTCTCAATGTCAGCTGTCGCAGCGGGTTATTCAAATCCTCCCACTGTGGATGTTGAACACGGGCTGGTTTACAGTCAGGGAAACTGAGGCTTAGAGATGTGTCATGTGTCCAGGTTGCACGGGAATCAAACCTGAGTTGGCGATGCCCCTTGGTCCATTCTCCTTCCCCACATGAATGGCTCCTCCCTGGGGGATGTCACTGGCACTCACCTGAGACCTCGCCACCCTGCTGGCCCTGCCCTGCCCTCCCCACCCCACGCCCTGCAAGCTGAGAAGAGATGGTGGGAGGCGTGGGCATGTGCCCCCCTCACAACCACAGGGGTCCCGACGGCGGATGCACCCTTGGAGCCCAGCCAGCATCTCCAACTCTGTCCCTCATCTAATGGACACCAAAGTCCTGAAAGATAATCTTTTCCTTCTTTGTCTGCAACACACAGGTTTCCTCTGAGGTTTCATGGGCCCAGAAAAAACCTGCTGTTTAAGCAAACAGATGCTGGCACACCCGGCCACCGCTCCCCTCTCAGGTCTGCAGGATGCCCCTCACACCCGGCTCAGAGGACGAATGAACGCAGCCAGGCTCCAGATGGGGCTGGCGCCACAGGCTCGGTAAGTCAGTGTGCCGTCGCCATCAGAGGCAAGGTGGCGCATAGAGAGAAGCCCACTTCCCGCCCGCCTCTCTCCGTCCCTGGCTGGGCCTCAGCGCCCACTTTTAAAGTGAGGCGGGTTTGCTGGGTGCTCCCGAACGCCCCTTAGGTCTACACCTCAGTGTGTCTAAGCTGATCAAGGCTGACGACCCCTCCCCCCAACACGTGTTCCGACCCCTGTGAGCATCTGTTTTCCCACGTCAGTGCCTTCCAGACACTTTCCTCACCTCACAAAGTAGTGGGGAAGGAAGAAACCAGGGGTTCCTGCTGACAGAGGAAACCGAGATGCCCAGAGAGGCTGTGTGAGCTGCCCAAAGTCACACAGCGACTCACCCCAGAGCCCAGCTTCTCCTCCTTGCCTTCCAAGGGCTGCAGTGGCTCATGTAAACTGAGCAGTGGGAGCAGGAACCAGGGGAGAGGAGTGAAAGCAATCTACAGAATGGGAGCGATGTTGGGGGGCTAAGGAACGCTCCTGTCCCCTCTCCCCATGAGGCTGGCCAGCTATTTGGGGGACAGAGAGAAAGGCAGGCAGCAGGAGAGGCCCTGGGTCTGAAGCCCAGCTTTCACCGCGAGCAGTGAGCAAAGAATGCCTAATGACTCCAAGCTGTTCTGGAATATTCTCTCAGCCCCCCGGGAGCTGCCGGGGAGTCTGGCTGCCGTGCACAGCAGCTGTGTGAACTGCCTGCCGGCAGCTAGCCCAGCCACAAGGGACCACCGGCGGCCACAGCCACAGGGCCCCTGGCAGGTGGGGCCGGAGTCCGGGAGCTCCCTCGTTCCTCAGCATGGACCTCCGGGTCAGCCTGGTGAGCAGGAGCAGGCTGCGTGGCCAAGAGGAGTCAGGCCCCAGGCCCCCGTCTCTTCCTGCCAGCTGCTGGGATGGGCCCAGCCTCGGGTCAGAAGGGCACGCAGGGCACTTCTCCTGTCCCCATGAGGCCGTCCTCGGGACCCAAGCAAGCCCTGAGGAGCCAAAGGGTCCTGTTCTGCGGATGTCCCTCTCCCCACCCCTTCCTTCCATCAGCTACATGTGTACTTAGGCCTCCATGCTGCCCCAAACGCTGCCGTTTATGAGCTGTGTGACGTTAGGCAAGTGATTTAACTACTCTGGGCAATTTACTGAACCTCTGAGGCAGATAGCTATTTCATAGGGTTGTTGTGAGAATTAAATGAGTAAAGGCTCAACCATGTCCTGGCTCAGGGCACTGGATAAATGATGCCTCTTATTGGTATCATTTCCATCAGTCCTCTTCCTGCTTCCCTCTGTCAGCCCAACCCCTCTGGTGTCATTGTCAACCCAGTCCCTCCTGGAATCACACGGGCAAGGCCAAGGCCCCACTGATTCGGCCAGTAAAGCGACAGCAGGCTGCCCTTTAAATCCGACAGTGTTATTACCTATGTAGACATCAGAAGGGAGAGGTTGCCAAGGTGCCAGCTCCCAGGTCCTTATCCCACGTGCCAGAAAGGACGACAGCCAAAGGAGAGGGGCCGAGGGAGTGGGAAGCAAGTTGTAAGAGAGCCCATCGTTCAGGAGCCAGCGCTCGGCTGCAGCTGAGCAGCTCTGCAGTCTGCACCTGCCCCCGGGGGGCGGGGGGCGGGATGGAAGCCCCTGCCTCATCAGAACTGGTGTCCGTGAGAAATGGTCCCCGACAGCCTCACAGGGAGACAGGGAGGCCAGTGCGCGATGGCCTGAGCAGCTCCTCACAGACCTCTCAGTCACGAGGGCTCTGGAGGACTCACCACGTGCTCGGCCCAGACCAGGTAGCTGCAGCCCAAGCCTTCCCGAGAGCCTCGGTGGGTGTGCGGGGCACTGGCTGCCTGGCAGAGCCGTTCCCCTGCACTGGTCTCGGCAGGCTCCTTCGCTCTGTGGCGGTGGGTCCCCAGGCTCGGCCATGCCCCCCTTTATCACCTAATGGCATCGGTGATGATGATGGTAGCAGCGAGCATTCACCGAGAGCACTCAGGGCCAAGTCTTAGGTATTCATTTCAAAGAACTCCAAACAACTCCAACACGTTGCTACGCGGACGATTCCCATTTTATAGGTGAGAAAACTGAGCCCTGGGGAGAGTAAGTGACTTGCTCAAACTACTGGTAGATGTGGGATTTCAATCTGACCCCAGAGTCAGGCATTTTCCTTTGGCTCATTTGTACTGATCCTGTTCTGTGGTATTTCACCAATACCTCTCACCATGAGCTCCTGAGTTCCTGGTCTACGGGGACGTGGTTCCTCCTTCACTGCTGTGCGGCCCTGAGCCTGGTCCGTGGGTACTTGCAGCAGATGGTGTCAGTGCCCTGCCAATGGCTCCCCTGCCTTCCAGCACCTGTCTCTTTGCTCAAGGGTTCTCTCTGGCCACTGGACCGGGCTCTGCCTGGAAGTAGCCCTCTGCTAATAACTTCTGTGAGTTGGTAAATAGTTACCTGTTCCTTTGCCCTTTGGGGAGATAAATCTGTGTCATGGGTTCAACACTGACTCCCCCAGTTCTCCAGCAAGATGGAGCCCAGTTGCCCACAGTGGTCACCTGCTGGTAGCATGCCCTTTCCTGCTGCCCTCCATTATCCATCTTAGTTCCCCATTCAATGACCAATAAACTATCCCCAAATGAGCCTCACAGATAAATTCCTCATCCTTACATCCTCACCTGGGGGTCGGCTTCTAGGGGAACCCACACTAAGACAGCGTCGTGCCTGTGGGACGTTAGCCTTCAGGGAACAAAGTTAGCGAAGGGTGAATTAGTTAACTTGCACACTTTTTAAAAATTAAATTTATTCGGGTGACATTGGTTCCTTAAATCACATTTATTGGGGTGATATTGAGCATGTGTTTACTTTGGTTTGAGGTAATCTATCCTCCATCCAGGGACATGAGAGTATGATCGCTTCAGTGTTCATTTTCTTGTTTTTCTTCTTTCCCCGACTCACTTTGTAGCAAGCTAGAAAACTGTGGATTCTGCGCAGGGCGGCTCTTTGTGAAAGTGGTTTATTTTGGCCACTGGAGAAAGGGGGGGGGGGGGGTCGAAAAGCCAAGTGTCACCCGTCTGTGTGTTGCCCCACATACAACACTGTTCCTGTAGTAACAGCAGAAAGAAGCAGCTGTGAGGAGCGCGGCTCTAACGGTGGGGATCTGAGCTCCGGGCAGGGACGCCCGTGAATTGGGGCTTCTCTCTGTTTTATCAGAGCGCATATGGGTCCTATTTCAGGAAAAGTAAAGCAGTCATTTACAAAAGAAAGTCAGTCTGCATCTGTAGGTTATAGAAAGGTAGACCACTAGCCTAATCGCTCTCCTCACTTTTCACTGTTTCAGAATATATTTGTTTAGGAAAAGGTAAACTCCCTGTAGGAAAGACAGGCTCCCACCACAGAGAAAGAGCATCTCCTTCCTCCCAGTGGAGCCTGATGAAGATCAGCAGGAAGTCCATGAGTGTGTGCAGGGGAAAGAGAATAGCACACATGTTTGGGAGTGGTCAGGGAGGGCTTCCTGGAGGAGGCAGCAAGGGAGTTGGGCCTTGAGGATGGTTTGGGATGAAACAGATGGTGAGTGGAGCTCCCAGGTGTCAGTGAGGGAGTGTGTTCCCTCTTCTGGCAGAAGTAAAAGAGGGAGGAGGTTTGCTGAGGGGGTTTGGGGGAACTCAGCTCTGCAGCTCACCGGCTGGGTGATGTTGGGCAATAACTCAGAGTCTCAGAGCCCCCCTTCCTCATCTGTACAGTGGGCATCACATCAGAGGGTTGCTGTGAGGATTAGACAAGGTGATGTGGGCAAAGAACCTGGTGTATGTGAGGATACGAGGGGTCCAGGCTGACTGCTGTCTACAATGTTGACAGCTCGGAAGCTGCTGGGGTGGCACTTGGAAAGGCAAGATGCCAGCACTACTCAATTCTGGCCACCTGCACACCATTTCACCCCGGTGAGCCCCGGGTCCCTCATGTAACCTCGTGTAAAATGGCATTTGAATCTCAGCTCCACCTGCATCCAAAGCTATAGAGCAAAGCTGGATGAGGAAACAGATGTGAACATAGTTTATAAACTGTTAAGTGCCAGCACTTTCGAGAAATGCGAGTGATGGCCACAGGGACTCAAAATCCAGATCAGGCTGCTCATAGCAGAGATCTTATTGTGGGTCAGGAATTCCTAGAAGTTTCAGGCTGGAAATGATTCTAGACAGAGTCATCTAGTTCAACAGGTCCCATTTGAAGATGCTCAGACCACAGCCCAGGAATGGAGAATGATTTACCCAAGGCCAGATGCCTGGCAAGAGGCAGGGCAGGGAATTGAACCAAGGACTCTGGTGGCCAGCTCGCCTCGGGCACCTTCCTCTCCGCAGTGGCTGCCAGTAGCAAAGCCACCTCCTAAGCAACCCCCCTCGGCCCCACTTCCGCCCCCACGTCCCCTTTCCGGGCTGTGCCATCTATCTGGCTTCACTGTCTCCTGCCACCTCCTGCCCCCACCTTCAACCCACCCCCTCTGCTCCCACCTGGTGACTTGGCTTCCATGTGTTTATCTCACAGTAACTGCGTTGGCACAGGTCTGTGTTTGTCAGACTCCCTACCTCTGTTTACTAGTGTTTATCCGGTTGTGTCCTGCCTACCCTTTTAGCCTGGAAGCCACAAATGCTCATCTGGCTTCCTGGTACCGTCACCCACTCCTGGGGGCTCTGACCTTTGCACACAGCAGATGCCCTGTGATGCCACCAGCCAGCCGACATGGTGCCCAGGCCTGGGAAGGTCTCAGTGGCTGACACAGGTAAGGATATGAGCCCCTCCCCCCGCCCCCAGAAAAAATGGAGCCCAGATATTAACAATCATAATCATAATGAACAATGCCAGTTTTCATTTATCGTCATTTAGTCTATGTAGGAACTGTACTAAGTGGTTGATGTGTGTATCATCTTCCTAAAGCCTTAGGCCTCCTCTCTGCCTGATGTAGTTATTGCTATTCCTATTTTTCAGATGAAAAAGTTCGGATAAGTTATATTTGTTAGAGATCACACAACTCATGGGTGGAGGAGCCAGGATTCAAACCCAGGTTTTCACTCCAAATCCCCTGCTTACAGTCACTATATTATACTGATTACTCTTGCCACGACTCAGGCCCAGCCAGTGTCCACCTCCCCACACCGCTAAAGACAAGGCAGTTCCCACAGCTGCAGCCAACTGCTCGGGGGGAAATGGGTCGCAGCCGTCTCTGAGCCACCTGCCAGGACCCCTGGTCCCAGTCAGCTAGTGGAACTGCTGCGTCGGACTCTGATATGTGATTAGTGAGAGTCTAAGTGGATGCAGCCTTTCAGAGGGCAATTAGGCAGACGCCAGCAGAAATAAAATATGTCACCGTCTTGGATGCAGCAATTCCTCTTCTAGGAAGTAATTGCCCTGGGCACCACAGCATCGACACTCGGACATTCAGTGTAGACGACCGAGGGGCCTGATGTGTGCATGCACAGATGTTCACTGCAGAGACCTGTGCGCTCAGCAGGGAGGTCTGGCCATGCAAGCCCTCGTGCATCCAGAGGGCGGCTCGGAGGCAGCAGTTAAAATGAATGAGGCAGGCTTATGGGAACTGGCGTGGGAAGATCTCCAAGACATATGGTGAGCAGGAAAAGGCAAGCTGCAGAACACTATGTAAAGTGTGTATATAAAACGCCCAAAACAAATCCGAATGATGTATATGTATAAACAAACGCCAAGAAAATGGACCGGGGCGATACATGCTGAACTGTAAACAGTAGTTCCTCCAGGGACAGAATGGGTTTGAGAGGGCAGAGGTAAGGTAGGATTGTTACTGTTTGCTCTGTGCACGTGGGTATTTTTTCTTTCTAATGAGAACGTGTTCGTGATCCACTTGTATAACTGAAGAAGAAGCCAAACCCCAGGCCCAGGTGGGGTCTAAAGGAAGGAGGCAGCGAGGGTGGATTTCTGGATTTCCTGGGGCCACTGGGGGCTGCCAGGGAGACCCAGAATCAGCCTGACCAGGTGGGAGACCCCTGCAGTGTCCCCCAGAAACCTCCAGCTGTTGCTCCCCAGGGCAGCGTCCTCACACCCCTCAGTAGTCCTAGGCCCCTGTGTCTAAGGGGCTCACCGACTTGGTGACCTGTGCAACCATTTCCACTGTCTACAACAGTATGGATGGACGAGGGGACTCAGAATCCCAACCCACAGCACAGGACCTGGGGAACCTGCGAGCATATAGTTCCAGAGTGGGGAGAAGGAAGTAGGTCTCGGAGCCATTCGGGTGGCCAGTCCTCCTGGAGGAGGGAAGGGGGCAGCCGTGCCTGGGAAGGATGTGTAGGTCTGGGTTTTCAAAGAGTTCCCTTCAGCTGGGAGGAGCCCTGGGGCTGAGTGTTCTTCACACTCCCCAGCCCCCATCAGGACAGCCACCCTCTCCACCCCCCACCCCCCACCCCAAGAGAGCCCCTTCCTCACTCCACTATTTCAGGGCACCTTGGAGCCCTGACTGGAGTTGGTAGACCAGGTTTGAATCTGCCTCTAACCAGCCTCGCCAGCCTGGACAAGTCGTGTACCTTTCAGGACCCCCATTTCCTCATCTGGGAAGTGACAAAATCTTAGAAACATCTCACAGGCCTGTTGGAGGGTTACATACAATAGATACCATTTATAAAGCATCATTACATGTGCATAAAAAGTACTTGGTAAATGCGACGATGAGTTCTTTCCGGGCTACAGCTAATACCTGGGCAATGCAGGGGCCTTTAAAAAAGGTCCTCAGCCCGGCCGGCGTGGCTCGGTAATTGAGTGTCGACCTATGAACCAGGAGGTCCAGGTTTGATTCTGGGTCAGGGCACATGCCCAAGTTGCAGGCTCGATCCCCAGTGGGAGGCATGCAGGAGGCTGCCGATCAATGATTCTTTCTCATCATTGATGTTTCTCTCTCTCTCCTCTCCTTTCCTCTCTGAAATCAGTAAAATATCTATTTTTAAAAGGCCTCCAATCCAGCACAACTCCAGACAGCCTATTTCTTTTTTAACCTCCTAAAACAACAAATGAATTTCCCCTTCATTTCCAAAAACAGCTTCCCACTCCCCTACCTAAAACCCTTGTGGCTGCCTGTGTTTCAGAATTCAGAACTTTGGGGCTTAAGCGATGTCTCCAAACACATCACATCCCTAGCAGGACCCGGGGCAGCATCCCCGGATCAAGCATAGTCACATTTGTGCAGTCAACTGTATGCAGCACTTACACCAAAGGAGGGAAGTAAATTCAATGAACAGTCTCATATCAGTTCAGCTCAAGTTTTGCTGCCAAATGAGCTACGAAAAGCTTTGGTTTTCAGAGTTTCTGGGGCAATGGAATCGTGGATTAGAAGCTGTGGGTTTGCTTTATAAACCCTTTGTACTCTCAGGCTATTTCTCCTTTCTCAAAAGTACCTTTTCTACACTGCAACAACGCCAAGAAGGAGGTATTTTTATTGCTACTTTGCAGATGAGGAAATGAAGGCTCAGAGAGGTTATGTCACTTGCCTAACATCACACAGCCAGCGAGTGTCAGAGTCAGGACTAGGAGCTGGGATCTCAAATTTCTCAGGGCTCCAAGGCCGTGGGGTGGAGGGCCCTGTGCTCCCTCTGCTCCCCCTCAAGCCCCCAGGCAGGAGCCTGAATTCCTCCTCTGAGCCTGGCAGCGGACAGCAGGGCACCTGTGCCGCTCACAGCTGGTCTGTGCTGTCTGTCCTCCGGCACAGGGAGCACCAGGCACTGGCTTCCGAGGTCTCCCTCTCCATCGGCGAGTTTCCGGGGATGACAGTAATGAAATTGTAATGGAGAAGAGTTTTCACCCTACCCATGTGTTTTCACTTCAGCCGTACAACCAGGATATTTCCTGGCATCTGGGTTCAATTGCAGGCGGACGGCTGGGGGGTGGGGGGGTGGTGCTGGTGGTGGAGGAGGAGAGAGAGCCAGACTGAGACTTCCCAGTCCCACTGCGGATGTGCCCCGAGCTATGGCGTGCCCTCCCCCTGTTTGGTCTCTGCAGCCAAGACTAGTCAGATGATGTGGATAACTGGGGTGGAGGGGGTGGAAATAAATACTTGAGCACAGGCAGACGGGGTGTTCAGCGGCCCTGCAGGTCTTTGTGGGGCGGTGTCCAATGGGGAGGGGTGATTTTTCAGCAGAAGAAACCTGGAGCCATTTGGGCGGATGGAGCCCTCCCTGGGATGTACCCTCCCCGTGAGCCTTTGAGCCACAAGATAGTGTGTGTGGGTCTCTCTCTGGGGGCTGCCTGGGCAGTGAGGCTCTGCTGGTCCTCACTCCCCCTGGGAAGCTCAGGCACCTAGTTGGGATTAAATCACTGGTCTGGCCCTGGGGGCAGCTGAGCCTGTGCCGGGTGCCTGTCCCCTGCAGCACAGGGAGCGGCAGCAGCCCCAGTTGCTCTCTGACCCCACAGGCTCTTGGGATTGAGCTTGGCTTGCTCTGGGAAGACGTGTCTACTTTGCTTTACTCTGCACTATGAGCTGGGGATGCTGAGCCACGGTCTGTCCTAGCCCAAGTGCAACCCGCCCTCCTCTCTCAGGTCCACCGAAATGCACTCTCACCTTCAGCGGTAGGTGGCTCAATACACAGGCTCTGAAGTCACACAACCTAGTTCAAGTCCTGATTGTATCATGCACTGTTGTGTGGCCTTGAAGTTACCAAACTTCTCTGTGCCTAAGATAGGGGCTATTATCAGAGAAGCCAAAGCCAAATGAGCTAGAAATAATAGGACATTCCTTTCTCCCGCAGAGGCGTCCCTGAGCCCCAGGCAGGGGAGGCAGATCCCATGAGGGATAGAGCAGAGACAAGGCCCAGCCCTCTGCCCAGGCTGCCCGAGCTCCTTCCCGCTCACCCTGGGCTGAGTCTGTCAGTCTGTCTCCAGGCCTCCTGGCGGGCCTGTGCTTCACTACCCACAAAGCAGCGCTATCTGCCATTAAGTGAAGGCAAGCAAACAATCAAGCAAATTTCTCTCTCTCTCTCTCTCTCTCTCTC
The DNA here is from genome assembly GCF_014108235.1 of Myotis myotis. Classification (NCBI taxonomy): domain Eukaryota; kingdom Metazoa; phylum Chordata; class Mammalia; order Chiroptera; family Vespertilionidae; genus Myotis; species Myotis myotis. Next base: position 40,611,741 of record NW_023416319.1, on the reverse strand, counting down.
TCTCTCTCTCTCTCTCTCTCTCTCTCCTCTCTCTCTCTGAAAAAGTGGCACTATCTTTGAAAAAATATATAGTTATTAGATATTATAGCTGCACACGCAGAGCGAAAAGTCCTGAAGAAATAAGCCCAATTCAACCAGGAGTGACTACTGATGTTTATTATTTTGTCACGGTGCGTCTTTCTCTCTGCTTGTGCCAACTTTGTAGGATGGATGGATGGATGGATGAATAGATAGATAGATAGATAGATAGATAGATAGATAGATAGATAACAGATAGGTAGAATGAAATCTTCTAGAAAGCCTTCAGATTACTGGTCACAGGTGTCCAAGTCTCCAGCATGGCCCCGGGGCTATAAGCTGTGTGGGCTTTGGCTTCAGACAGGCCTGCATTCAGGATAGCTAGGGTTAGAGGGGCAGGGAAGAGGGACATGACCTGTCAGGGAGGAGCACAGGAGAGGGACAGCGGTAACTTTTGCCAAGCCTTTCCTATCTGGGGAACACCCTTCTTTATTCTCCTGGGTCCTTGGGCAGCATGAGCTGGCTGCCAGCCTGCTGGGTGTACCTGCAGGGCTGACTTAAACAGAAACACGCCGGACCCTGTCATTTTGGGGCGCATGTGTCACATGTTTGGAGGACATAGCTAGACCTGCAGGAGCCGGTAAGGGGGTCAATGTCCCTTGCCATCCTGCTTTGAAGTTCCAAGCCTAACATATGGCTTAGCTCTCAGGCTGAGATGGAGTACATGTATGTGCATAGGTTGTTGGGGGCTGAGAACTGAATCATTTTAGTGTTAGCAAGACACATCTTAGAGAAGCATGTAATTGTATTCCTAGGAACCAAGCTTGAGGAGGGAATCCGGCAGCAGCTAATGCAATTCTAAGAAGCCGTTGGTGTGACTCAGCCCATGGCTGAATGCCTCCTGTGGCTGGAATTTCACTTCTACCTGAACTGGCCCATTCTGTGATGATTTGACTAGTGTCTTCCATTCCCTTAGAAATAATCTCCTTAGTTAAGAAAGAACAAATGAGCCCAAAGTCTTGGGCATCACCAGGAACCCTAGACATTTTCAACATGGTGCTATTTGCTAATGGCCCAAGAGGAAAGGGCCGGGCCTAGAAACCCAATGGTGGGTTCAGAAGTCCTCTAAAGTCCTTCGCTCACTAGATTGTCATGGGATCTGATGTTTCCCCAACTGGAAAGGGTTCCTTAGTTTTTGGTTTGTCTTAAAAACAAAAAAACAAACAAACCAAAAAATCACAGCTTTATTGAGGTATAATTTGCATACTCAAGGTGTGCAACTCAGTGGTATTTAGCATATTCACAGCGTTGTGGAACCATCACTAGGTTCTTTTTAGAATAGTTTCATCAAAAAGAAACCTTGTACCAATCAGCAGTCACTCCCCAGTTCCCCACACTATCCCCTCCCCATACCCTCTAGCCCTAGGCAACCACCAATCAATCCACTTCTGTCTCTATAGATTTGCCTGTTCCTTTCTAGGCTCTTCATATAAAAGGAATCATACAATATGTGGTCCTTTGTGACTGGCTTCTTTCACATAGCACAATGTCTTAAAATTCATCCATGTTTCAGCATGTGTCAGTACTTTGTTCTTTATTGCCAGATCGTGTTTCATTGTATGGATATACCACATTTGGTTTATCCATTCATCATTTCACAGACATATGAGCTGTTTCTACTTTCTGGCTATTATGAATAATGCTATCATGCACATCCATGTCCAGATTTTTGTAAGGACACATTTTTTCATTTCTTTTGGGAATATCTCTAGGAGTGAAATTGCTGGATCTTATAGTACTGCTATGTTTAACCTTCTGAGGAACTGACAGAACATTTTGCTGTTTACAAACCCACCAGAGTGTGTGAGAGGGTTCCAATTTCTCCACATCCTGGATAATACTTGCTATTATCTGTCTTTTTTGTTGTAGACATCTTAGTGTGTGTGAAGTGACTTATTGTGATTTTGATTTGGGTTTCCTGGTTGGCTAGTGATGTTGAGCATCTTTCCATGGGCTTGTTGGCCATTTATATAGTTTTTTAGGGGCAATGTCTACTCATATCCTTTGTGTTGTTTGTTTTTTATTGTTGAGTTATAATAGCTTCATTTATATTCTAGACAAGTCTCTTATCAGATATAATATTTGCAAAAAAATTCTATTCTGTGGATTGTCTTTTTACTTCTTTAAATGGCTTCCTTTGAAGCATAGATGTTTTTAATTTTGATGCAGTTTAATTTATCTGTTTTTTGTTGTTGTTGTTGTTTGTGCTTTTGATGTCATACCAAAATACATCTAAATTTTGCCTAACCCCAAGTCCCCAGATTTACACATATCTTTTTTTCTAAAAGTTTACAATTTTTAGGTCTATGATCCATTTCGAGTTAATTTTTGTAAATGTTACAAGTAGGGAGTTCAACTTCATTTGCATGTAGATATTCAGTTGTCCCATCTTTTGATAAACAGACATTCTTAAATTTAATATGCTTGACCTAGTCTTTTATTTTAAAATTAGGAGTCTCGGTTTAAAAATATTTCCATACTCCCCAAGACCAGAAAGATATTTACTTATATTTTCATTTAGAAATTTAAAATTTTATTTTTGACATTTAAAACATTTGGAGCTGATTTTTGTTTAAGATGTGAGGTAGGAATTACATTTTATTCCCCTTCTTCACCCATCTGTGCCCAATTATTATGTTTCTTTAGGAAAAACACCATACTTGTCCCACTGTTCTACCAGGCCACCTGTTTCCTACATCAGATGTGGTCTGGATGTGAGGTCAAAGGTTCAGGTTCAGCTGGCCGGCATGACTCAGTGGTTGAGCGTCGACCTATGAACCAGGAGGTCACGGTTAGATTCCCAGTCAGGGCACAGGCCCGGACTGTGAGCTCAGTCCCCAGAGTGGGGCGTGCAGGAGGCAATCGATCAATGATTCTCTCTCATCATTGATGTTTCTATCTCTCTCTCCCTTTCCCTTCCTCTCTGAAATCAATAAAATATATATTTTAACAACAACAACAACAAAAGATTCAAGTTTAAACCCCGACTTTCTCACTCTAGCTGTATGACTGTTGGCAAGTGTCTTTTACCTCTTTGAGCCTTGGCTTTTCCTGCTTGTAGATTGGGTTGTTTGAAAACAGCATCATTAAGAAGTTGTAATGTAAAAGCAAAATACATGATATGATGTGGCTGCTGATGTTGATGACAATGGCAAAGACAATTCAGGGTAGTCAGACGTGAAAGCTTCATCCATTCTCAACACTCAGGAGGAATGGCTGTTCCAGATTAGCTTTGTCTAGTGAACCAGAAAGAACCCAGCGCTTACACAGCGTGAGGGAGGATCTGGAGGGGGATGCCCCAGAGCACAAACACCACAGTGAACAAGCATTAGGCTGCAGCGGAGAGTCCTGAGGGATGGAGGGCAAAAGGAACCTGGTGCCTAGAATGGGGCAGAGGACCTGGAGTGGGTGAGAAGACCCACCTTGAATGTTTGGAGGGGCCATCGAGGGGGAAAGTCAAGGCCAGCTCACTTGAGCTGGGAGGAGCCCAGACACTGACGGGTGGCCCTCTCACCCTCCAAGGCCCCACACAAAGCCAACAGATAGAAAGGCCTACCGGTTCCCGCAGCAGCACCTGGACTATGACTGGCTCATCGAGACTGTGCCACTCTGTATGATGGGGTGTTTTTCCCGAAGGCAGGCTGTCCCACCAGCCTGGGAACATCCCGTGGGCAGGAAGCTTAAAGTCCAGCACTCAGTAGGTGTTCAATAAATGTCTTCTGAAGAATGAAAACGGGGTTTCAGCTGATGCATGGGAGGTTACTTGACCTTAGAATGACCCATCGTGGATGTGAGTGGATGTGCTTCTCCCTTTAACCACGTGCCATCTCCAACCCTTCTGCCCTGTGACTTCCATGGCACCGCCCTCCCCTCATCCTCCTCTCTCCTGAAATCTTGGTGCCCCCCCCATCCCCTGAAGTCTGTCTCCCAGAACTACCCTTTTTCTCTCCGCCTCTCCCCTGTCCTGCACTTCCAGAATCCCAGGCTCGCTTCTCCAGAAACTTCCCAGATTCTCCTCTCCCTCCTCTCACAGTTGCTCTAGATTCACCCACTTAGTTGTCACCTATGTGCCCCGCTGGGGGTGTGGCCCAAAGCCAGGCCCTTCTGGTTCCCTTTGTGTGTGTGTGGAGAGGGGCGTTGGGGGGAACGGCATGGCATTTGCTCACCAACCTTTTCTTCAGGGGGAGAAGAAGCCTAAACATGCCCTGCGGGCCCCACCCAAACCTCGCTCTTGCAATCCGAGACCCAGAGCTCTCCGCAGCACACTGCGTCTGGAAAACTCGGAGCAGCCCCCACACGAGGCCCGCGTTCCAACTTGGGGAAAAACAATTTCCATCCTGATGAGCCACACACCACCCCCGATGCGCCTGCCACACACCGGCACGCGGGGGCCAGAGCCAGGGGCACAGCCCAGCCCAGGATACATGCCCGCCTCGGCCTGGTGGAAACAGAGGAGGCCGGAGTGGAGAAGATGGGGAAATTGGGGGTGACAGAGCCAGGGAGGGTGGAGCAAGAGAGAAACGGAGAAACACAATGCGGGCCAAACTTGCAAATATCAAAACACAGCCAGACTGCCTGTCTTCACTTCTTTTGCCGCCCACTCCCACTCTTGTACCAGACGGGCCCTACAGTGCAGATTTCCCCGCGCTGTGATGGGTCCTGGAGACGTGCCCTTTTGCCCGAGGAGCTGGGTCACGCCTCATGTGCCAGGGCATCTCGGCTGAGCAATGGCTTCTGGCTCTGGCCTTCGTGTTTATAGATGTCCGCCCCCCAAATGCAGACACACAATGAACAGACATGTGCTTTTGTTTTATTGTTCATCTAGTTCTCAATACAAAACCTAGAATTTTCCATGGGCCCCTCCTCCCTGATCCCTCCCTGCAACCATTCATTCCATTCATTTCCTTGCCGGCATTAGCCCCTCCCCCACTGTTCACCTGTGCCACCTTTGGAACCACTGCTTGATGTGAAACGTCCCCTCCACCTGCCTTTGCTCAGAGGAACTTGGATGACACCTAGTAATTCAGCAGCTACGTGAGCCCCTTAAATGCAGGCCACGCAGCCAAGAAGCTCAGAGATTTCTGCTGCCGTAGGAAATCGAGGAAAGAAGTTTATGAGCCTGGTGTTCCGCTCAATTAAGCTGTCGCTGGGTGTTTTGAAACCACGGGCCAAACACACAAAAATACTTGTAATCGCGTTGTGTTTATGCTTGGCCACTTACTTTCAATATTACCATTATTACATTGGAAAATATTTCCCCTTTAGATGTGCACTTTTGCTTTTTTATAAATGTCACTTATTATATCTTGAAGTCAAAATTTTCCCTCCAGAGAAATCCATCTCCAACTTAACAATGTAAGCCAATGAAAAGAATAGGATTCAGTGTGTGGAAACGCACTGTATTTCCCTTGCTGCTGACATCTGTGCAGTCTTCCCGCCTCCTACTCACCCTCCGGCCCTCTGGCATGGAGGGCCACTGGCAGTTGCTTTCTGTAACTCTAACAGACAACCATGAAATCCTGAGCCTAACCCCTGAGAGAAAGATCGTCTGGGGAGGAGATCAGAGTTCACAGTACTGTAAATGCAGCCAGATCCCCCAAACACAGACTCACGAGAGCCTGCGGTTATCAGCTCCGAGCTGGGACAGACCCGGAAGCTCATCCGCCTCCAAATAGACAGTGATCCGTTTTCCAGAACAACCACGTCTTTATCCTCTTTTTGAAGTTCTCCAGAGGTGGGAACGCCACGGGCACCTGTTCTAGAGTTTCATGGCGGAGGATCCCTCCTTCGACAACCGATTGCGATCTCACCAGGTTTAGCCACGTGACTAGGGTTGCCAGATTCACTCAGAATGAAAACAGCATAAAGGATGCCTAGTTCAGTTTTAATGTCAGATAAACAAGGTATAATTTTTAGCATAAGTATTTACCATGCAACATTTGGGACATACTATACTACTAATAATCTGTTTGTTTTGAAATTCAAATTCAACTGGGTTTCCTGCATTGTCTCTGGTAAGCCTTGGCGTGACCATAAGTCAGGCGGATGCCAGCCACAGCCTGTGAGCGCATAACTCATGCCCAGCTCGGACGGTCTTTGAAGCACTGACTTCCACTGCAATCGGAGAGGACCTGCCCCGTCCCATGGGGAGGGGGTGCTCCAGATCCACCCCCTCGGCTGGACAGTAATCCACACCGGGGTCAGTGGGTTCAATTCAGTGTGAAATTCATGATGTCTGATGACCGATTGCCATCACCTGTCAGGAGGGACGGGAGAGTGTGGCCCCACCACCCGGGCAGGTCCCAGCATCCAGATGGGGACATGCAAGAGCCATGGCTCTTCTTCCTGCCCTGGGGAGGAAATGCCACACAGAAGCCACCAAGAATGGGCCAGGCAGGACCCAGTGGCCAAGGGACAGATCCCCAACAGGGAGGAGGGAGAGGACCCAGGAAGAGAGAGAGCAGTGGGGAGGAAGGGGCAGAACTAGAGCAGAGAAGAGACTTGGACAACTTGGCGAGAGGAGGAATTTCCCAATCAGAGTTGAGATGCTGCATAATAGAAAAGGTCCAAGTGGACTGCAAACCTGGAGGGCTTCCCAGAGGAGGAGTGGGATCAGCTGAGGTAGGATGAGGCAGAGCTGGGTGGGTTGGAGCGCTACACTTAGGAAACCAATGTCTGAACCAAATATGGGCAGTCTCCCTTGGTCCTTTTCCCTTCTGGTCTGTCTAGGATGGTTTCCAGGAGAGGTGAGGCCGGCCCTTCCCCAGCCGGTGGGTACAGCAGTCTCAGGAGGCACTGAGCGTGTGGGGCGCTGCTGAGGAAGGCAGGGAGGCTGCTGGCAGAGGCAGAGAGGCAGAAGCAGGAGGGGGAGACCTGAAGCCCCAAAGAGAGAAAACCTGTGTGTGTGTGTGTGTGTGTGTGTGTGTGTGTGTGTGTGTGTGTAAGCACTTTCTATGTTTTGGCCACTCAGCATTCTTAGCTGCCAACGAAAAAAACTCAAGTCAAGCTGGCACAAGCCATGAGGAGAATTCATGGCTGTAAGAGGCTGGGAGCAGAGCTTGCTTTGCGTCCATCGGGACCGAGAGGCCCTGCCAGCAGCCGTCTCTCACTGCCTCCCCTGGCCTCCTTTTCAGGGCGTTGGCTCATCAAACGATGCTCCCAGGCCTCTGGGCAGTTCTGTCAGCTCAGCAGCCCGAGTGGAGGTGATGGCAATGGCCCTGGCTCAGTCCCCGGGGTCTGGCTTGGCTCACGTGCTCACTTCTCAACCAGCACCAGGCCAGGAGGAGAGAGCACACGGATGGGCCAAGGGTTGGAGTCTGAGGCCCAATGGGGTGCAGCCATGCCCAGCGACTGACTGAGAGAAGTGGTCCCTCGACGGGAAGTTGGGTACCATTAGCAGGAAGGCTGAGGGCTAAGGAGGGGATGATAATCAGGTGAAAATGCCCATGACAGCCCAAAGCTGATTTGATCTGTGCGGCGAGGGGGCTGGATAGGGATTGTTAACTTATTTTACAGAGAAGGAAACTGAGGCTCAGAGACCCCGGGACTCATCCAGTATTATGGAGCGAGGTGGAGGCATAACCAGATTCAAACTCAGGGTCCTTGGTCCTGACATGGCCGCAGCAAGAGAGCCCGCCAAGCAGATGCCCTCCCAGAGGAGACATGGTCCCTGCCCTCCAAGGGCCTCAGCAGCCAGCTACTGTGAGCAGACTGCTCCCAAATGGCATGAAAAGGAACAAGAATTCCTTCGGAGCGAGCCAAGTGTGAGTGGGGAGGGCACAGGAGAGCGGGCTCCGGCCTCGGGGACACGGGGTGCCTGCAGCTGGGTGTTCACAACAGCAGGAACAGTCACAGGAGCAGCGAGGGACAGGCCTCCTGGCCGGGGATCCGAGGAGCAGGGCTGGGTAAACAGGCAGCCCAGATGTGGGTCTGGGCAGGAAGAGCTTCCTGAAACCCTCGCAGCCCCGGGAGGCAGGCCCACTAGACCTGGAGCCCCATGACCAAGGAGGCAGCAGGAGCCGCAGCCCAGCTCCAGCCTCACCGCGAGGCCAGAGGCTCCGTCTTATCCCCAGCCCGCGGTGTGACCCTGAGCAAGCCACACCCCTCCTGGGCCTCAGCCCGTAACCAGTGGCTTTCCTTTCCTTTCATTTTTATTTTTGTTTTGAGCTGCAATCCAGAGTAAAAAACACCTTTGCCACTGACTCAAATCTCCAAATCTCACAAAGTAATACTGACCCTTATTCCAAGCAATACACTCTGCTATTTTCATTTATTTTAAAGCTGGTTTTTATCTACCCACTTTTGTAAAGCCACACTGGGCCAGGTGATCTCTAAGGACCTTCAGAGGCCAGGTCTTTTCGGCAGGGCTTTGGGCTTGAAATATCTGTTGGGTGCTGTAGGGCTTGGGGGGTGGGGGGTGGACAGAGGTGGGCATTATGGGAGCTGATGCTCAGGACACACACACACACACACACACACACACACACACACACACCTCTCATCGGCCTTCCCAGCCCTCCAGGGAGGTCACTGTGGGTCAGAGGCGAGTCTGAGACTTTCTACTATGTGAACCTGGTCGGTTCCCTTCCCTGGAGCCCCTTTTCTTGATCTGTAAAATGGGGAATAGAAAGTACCAGGCCCTGGGCCCTGGGATGTTGGTCTGCTGTGTGCCCTCTGCCCCCTCCTTGCTCTGCTGCTGTGGCTTGCCGTGCCAGCATCCGTCCATCCCACCTCTGGTACCCGGAGCGCCTGGTAAGTGGTTTTAAGGACACCAGCTGCATCTGTCGGTATTTGACAGGCGGTTTAATCAGAGGCCGTAGTTTCTGTTTGAAGAACAAGGGAGGACTCCAGAGGGAGGCCCCGAACTTGCAAGGAAATACCGACGGGTCGACTTTCTGTCTGTGAAAGACAGCCCTGCTGAATGGGCTTCGAAGCCTTAAGTCAGTGGTTCTCAACCTTCCTAATGCCATGACCCTTTAATACAGTTCCTCATGTTGTGGTGACCCCCAATTTCATTGTTACAAATTGAACATAATTAAAGCATAGTGATTAATCACAAAAACAATATGTAATTATATATGTGTTTTCCGATGGTCTTAGGGGACCCCTGTGAAAGGGTCGTTCGACCCCCAAAGGGGCCGCGGCCCACAGGTTGAGAACCGCTGCCTTAAGTGATCAGCTCCCAACTCGTTCCTGGGAGCCAACTCACTCAGGCCATTTCCTCCCTCTTCTCCCCGGGCCCAGGTTGAGACAAGTATCAGACCAGCTGACAACTGCCTTTGCAGGGTTGGGGTCATTGCAACTGGGCCAAATGTGGGGGTGTCAAAACTGGCCCCTGATAGGATGTTTAAAAACTGATGTTTAATTGCACTGATGTTTAATTGGAGACTGTATTTACGTAAATACAGTCTCCATTTCCCCTCTGAGCCTCCCTTTAAAGATGAAAGAATTCAGGTAAAATCAAAGGCCTGTGAGTGCCACACGCAGACCCATTGCTTACTCCCACGATTCTCCCCCGTGACCCTGTTGGTGTTTGGTGCAAATAGGTCATGCTGTAGACATGGGGCGTTTTCCCTTCTACAGCAATTGTGTCTGCATCAGGCTCTGTCCACTACCACCCAACAGCCAACGGCTCCCTTTTCTTCCCTAACACAAACCAACATGTTCAAGCCGTGGGCAGAAATCTCCTGGTGTCAGGGAGAGCAGGTCCTCCTTCTAACCCCTAGAGAATGAGTCATGATTGTTCTAAATGATTTTTGATAATCTCATTCCTTTCACCAGAAAGGTCTGAAGGTTTCTAATGAGAGATAAGGGAAATTCTACTGGGAAGGCTTCCCTTAACAAAGAAAATGCCAAATGTTTCCCCTCTTCCTGCCTTAGGGGTGATGTCTGGAGGTACAGTAGCCATTTCATTACTGTGAGGCAATGAGCAAAAGAAAGGCCAAGGCAGCCCTAAGATGTATTGCTGAGCCGCCGACCCAACTCCACCAGTGGCTATTGCTGTATTCCTTGTTATTTGGAAAAAATAAACTCCTCTTCCTTTAAGCTGTAGTAGGGTGGGTGATTGGTTCCTTAAAGCAAAAAGGAATTCTGACTCAGGATTACACTCTATATGTCAATCAAAGACTTGCTTTCCCCCTCTACTCAACAGTAATTCTGACATCCATCCATGCAAGTATGCAGGGATCTTCTTTTAACTAGTAAACTAGAGGCCTGGTGCACGAAATTCATGCACTTGGGGGTGGGGGTCCCTCAGCCAGGCCTGTGCCCTCTCACAGTCTGGGAGCCCCGCGATTGATTGCCTCTCCCCACTCCACCCCCCACAGAGGGAGGCCCCGCCCACCTGCTACAGCCTGCCAGTCAGTGGCCTGGGCCTCCCTCTTTGGGGCGATCGTGGAGCCCCCTGATTGATCCATTGCCCCACCAGCTGGTGGCCTGGGCCTCCTTCTGCAGGGTGATCATGGAGCGATGGCCGGGCCCCCAACCTATTGCATTGCACCCACCTTGGCTGGCCGGGCACCAGTGGGTGTCATAGCATGGTTGTCCGGATGATTGTTCTGCTGTTCAGCTGTTTGGTCAATTTGCATATTACACTTTTATTATTATAGGTTGTGTTCCACTGTGGAATAAACCATATTTCAGTTAGCTGAAATAAGCCGTATTTTTGTTTATTGCACATTTTTGTTTCCCTGGCAATACTGGAATGAACATCCTGTCCATTGCCAGTACTTCTTCAGGAAGATTCTTAGAACTGCAATGGCTGGATCATAGGTGATGCACACTTTCAGGTTTAATATATGACAGCTGAATTGCTATAGAAAGTGGTTGTAACCAATTTGCACTTCCACCCCTAGCCCACACCCTGGTCTGCCTTTCTTTGGCCATAACAAGGTTTGAGAAAACCTCAAATTGTTACTGTGTTTTACTTTCCCCGATGACTAATGAGGGAGCCTGGTTGCGTGTATGTATGTATTAGTCATTAATGTTTCTTTCAAAGTATTTGCTGTCTTTCGAAGTATTTTCCACTGTGCCATTTATAAACATTCTGTGTGTAACATGTTCTGGCAAACATTTGTTTGTAAAGAAAACATTACTTATTTGTAGCCATTCCTGATATATGATGGAATGTGGACCTTTATGGACTGTGTCTGTTTCAAGACTTTTCTCCCAATGAGTTGCTTATCTTGCCCCGGCCCTTCGGCAGCCAGCCCCACAGACCCCTGCCTTGTGTCCAGGGTCACAGTGCAGAGCAAGGACCTGAGACCAGGTCATCTGACCTGAAGGGGAGTTTCATTCTCTTTCCCTTGTGTCCTGCTGCCCTTGGAGGTTAATCATAACAAGCTGCTTCCCCTCCCCCGGTCCCCGGGTTGCCCTCCTCTCTTCCTTGGGCTGAAGGTCCCACCATTTGGGTCACTGCCCTGGTTTAGCATCAGAGGAGGGGCATCACTTCCAGAGATGACTTGGGTTCCCCTAAGAGGAGGAAAAGCATGTGAAGGGCTCATATTTGGGGGCTCCTCTCTCCCTCGGGTCACAAGGATCTGGGGGCGGCCTCATTGTCATCTTCTCTGTTCTCCCTCTGCTCACACCCACACAAGGTAATCATCACAAGGGCCCTTTGAGAGCCTGGGCTTTGCAAACAAAAGCTCCCGAACTGGCTGCCACCCAGTGCTGCCTATTAGGTCCCCTAAATTGTTTGTCATCCTAGGCCCTGCTCCCCGTCCTCCCCCAAGGATTAGGGCCAAGGCGTCAATATTCCCAGGTCCAGAAAGCCTCCATACAGTCTCCCTTTGGCCCCAGATACGCTGTGCACCCTTGGGCGAGCTGGTGGACCTCTCTGAGTTTCTAGGCTCCCATCTGGAAAGTGAAGTTTCTGGTCCTCACATCCCAGGAGCGTCCTTCCCTGGGGTAACCAGATACCTGGGAATGGAAACCGTGGAACAAGGGCACACAGGTGGGCTGTCCTCGCCGACATCATTCTTTTCCTGTGGCATGGGCTTTTCTAGGTCAGCCTGCGGCCCAGGGGCACCAATGCCCTGGAGTGTCTGCTCTGGTTTGCCTTCCTCTGCTCCCTTCTCTCCTTGCTGCCCCAAGGATGATGACGTCTCTTGGCAGCCGCTGGCCTGGGCCTCAGTCCCAGGAGCAGCAGCCCAGATCAGAGGCCACATACTCCTGCCCTGTAGGAAATCCTCTCATAGTTCCTCATCTGTTCAGGGCCCAGCTGGCTGCCCAGCTCCTGACACTGGCCCAGTCCCTCCTTTAGGCTCATCCTTGTGATCAAACACATGCCCTGGCCACATCGCACACCCCCTGTTGTCCAGATATGCCGTGTCCTTTCACATGATCACCTCCATGTCTTCGCAAGGCTGTTTCCTCTTCCCCAAATACCCTTCTGACTCATTGTGTCTACCTGGCAAACTCCTACACATCCTTCAATACATTGATTCCAAACCTCCTCCACCCCAACATTGGTCTCTCCTTCCTCAGCATCTTTGGACCAGTGTGCAGAATCACAGCCCTAATCACACTGTAGTTTATTGATGGTTGACCTATATGTTGACTTTGAGGTCAAGGGCAGAGGTGGCAACTTGCCCATCTTTGTACCCCAGTGCTTTTAAGGTATGGGACAGAATAAATCTCAATGCATATTTGGAGAGAGAAGGAGGGGAGAGAAATACATAATTCTTTAAAACCTTCATGAGGTAGGTAAAATTTCCCTCAGATTTCAAATGAGAAAGTGAACCTTGGGAAAGTTAAGTCTTGTGCCCAAGTTCCTACAGCTTGAGGGGAGTGGGAGCAAGATTGGGGTCCAAATGGCCTGGCCTAACTCCAGGCCCCAGGCACCGGTTCAGGGTGCCCTCTCGCTCCTGCAGGGTAGCATTTGTAGACTTTGGACCCGTGGCATCTCCAGGCTTTACTGAAGGTGAGAGAAATGATGATGGAGCCAGTTCTGTCAGGCTGTGTGTCCTGGAGTGAGCCACGTAACCTCTCTGGTCCAGCTTCCCCACAGGCAGAGCAGCAGTAACAATCTTATGAGGCACTTTTCCCAGGGCCTTATTCAGTTCCTACCAGATACAGGGTGGGAGGGGGCTTTGGAAGGTCTGCAGGGCCAGACTCCTCCATCGGACTGCCATGCATAAACACACACAGTAGGGCCAGCCAAGCCCAGACTCCATCTCCCCTCAAGGGCCTTCACTGCTCCACTCCTCACCTGCCTCCTTTGCAATCAAGCAGGCCAGTAAACCGCAGTCGGGCCCCAGGGGCTGGGGTAGGGGGGGCCAGCCCCCTCCCCCACCTCCTCTCCCTCCTTTAAAGCACAAGTGCTGTCACATTCTGGGAACAGCCTCAGGCCCCAGACACCCCAGAGGCTTCCAGGATCAGCCTGAATGCTGGGTTATTTAGCTGGTGCGTGGGGAGGGAGAAGGCCCCAAACAGACACGCCCCACCTTCCGAGGAAGGCCGGCTTGATCCCACGAGGCTCTGGCCAAGAAAGAAAGGCAGGCACGTGGAAAGGCCTGGGGAGGGCGTGCCTGGCTGAGGTCTGCACACCAGGGTCCTGTGTCTGCCTTCTGAGGAGCTGCCTATCCCCAGTCCAGCCTCCCTGGCACCGTCAGGCCTGGGCTGACTTGTTGGAGAGGAGGAATGAGGACGCTTGGTCATTCCCTGGTAGGTGACTGAGTTCCGGACAGAGATGCATTCATTCATGCAACAAACATTTAGGGAGCAAGCCCTGGGTCCAGGCTGTGTGTTGGGCGCTGGGGGATAGGCATGGTCCCTGCCCATGAAGGGCTCCTGGCTCCTTGGTTTCATTCGCAAGGGTATTTGGGAAGGGAGCCCTAGCAGCAGCTCCCACGCCTGCATAGCTTAGCAATAGACTCCGCACTTAGACTTGATTTTGGAGCATGTTCCCTTCACCCAGTTACAATCTGGTTTCATTCTCTGGGTGATACCGAGAGGAAGGCAGAGCAGGGGATAGTTCCACAAGACTGTTACTGCTGCTCTACCGGCGGGGAAGATGGACCAGAGAGGTTAAGTAGCTCACTCCAGGACACACAGCTTTACTAGCTGACTGGCAATACTTGAGTAAGTACTATACTCAAGGAGATCCTGAGGTTATGTCTGCTCAGTGTTAGCGAGAGCTGTGATTGATGAGTGATGTCTGCAGTGGATGCAATAAGGGGCAGGGATAGTACAGGTGCAATGATGATGTCCCTCATACCAAAGTGTGCCCTACTCACGGGCATAGGTCAAGTCTTGTTCACTAATGTTCTCACGGCACCTGGCATGGTGCCTGGCACAGGTAGATGCTCAATCAGAACACATTGTGTATAAAATAACGAAGAACAGTGAAAATGTTGAGACCCAGAGTGATGAGTGGGACTGGTCCAAGGACACACGGTGGGCCCGAGTCTCCTGGCTGCACATCCTCCCCTATGTTCTTCTCCCCCCCCCCCCCACCCCCGCATCCCCACAGGGTTCTCTGCAGCCAGAACACCGCGAGACAGAGCGACCGACTGAGCCATTCTTCTGGGAAGAAGAGTATCTGTACCAGCTTCCCTCCCTTCTTGTGACAGCTCCCAGTCCTCCTCTCCTTCTCAGAGAGGCCTGAGTCCTGCAGCGCTGTCCCCCAGACACACCGCGAAGGAAGCCAGGGCCCCGCTGGGGACGGGCCAGCTCTGCCCACCTCTGGGCATGAAAGGGATAGACTTTCTCTTCTTTGCACAGATCACCAACAAATATTTTAAGAACGATGCAGGCCCAGATCGGGCCAAACAGTCCTCAAACAGAGAGTTCAAGAATCTTTTTAAGACTCCTTCCCTGGCAGCCAAGGCGTGGAGCTCGCCCCCTTCCCCAGCACTGTGCTAGTGAGCGTCTCCTCACGGGGTCTTTATTCTCCTAAAAGTGCTCTCGTAACCACTCCTGAGCTAGAAGGGAACCACAGAACGTTATTGCTGAAAGATTTCTGGGGGGACAGCGCTGCAGGATTCAGGCCTCTCTGGGAAGGTGAGGAGGACTGGGAGCTGTCACAGGAAGGGAGGGCAGCTGGAGAGAGTCTTGGGGTCAGGCCCCAACCCCAGCTCAAGCGTTGAACCCCCAGGGTAATACCCAGTGGCTGCCCCATCTTCCCCGGGCCCTGTCTGTGCCACCCACAAACCACTTCTCATTCACTCATGTATTTTTAAACATTTTCCTGGGTTTGTTTTCCATTCTTTGCGTTTACAAAAAAAACACTACATAAACAAATCCAACCCCAGAAAAAAGCCACCAGCTCGGACCAGCTGCTTGGGTTCAGGATCGAAGTCAGTATTCTTGGGAAATGGGTCTTTCCTCCCTCTCCCCACTCCGCGCTCTGAGTGGAGTCCCTGTTGTTTAGCATAACTCGAGGGCAGGGAGACCAGGGCAGGCACGCACACTGCGCGTGCTGAGTGCTGAGCGGTGCTCTACACCCCCTGTGCTCCCCTGTCCTCAGCATCACCCCGCTCTGCTGATGGGGACACGAACATGTCCTAGGTCGCCCCCTTCCCTAGCACTGTGCTAGTGAGCGTCTCCTCACGGGGCTAGTAACTGGCCAGTAACCGGGAGACTGGCTAGTAACCGGGAGAGCCAGGATTCAGACCTAGGTGGTCTAGAGTTCACATTCTTGCCACTGTGCTAAAGGGGCCTCCTAGCATGGGCCACAGGGATGGGGAGGGAGATGGGGGGTATGGGGAGAACTGAGGGGAGAGCAGGTCTGCTGCCTCCTTCTGAGGAACGGCCTCCGGGGTGGAAACCTACCCCATCATGTTCCTGGGGAACACTGTGCACTATGTACACACATTCATGAGTTCATGTAAACACACACTTGCACACATGTAAACACACACTCACACCCCTCATAAGGACCTGCACGCGCCCCCTCAGAGACCACGCAGCAGAGCAGAGGTGCCTAGCCAGGCCAACTCCCCAGGACACGCTCCTCACCCCGAGACCTGAAGCAGAACACAGCCCCTATGCTGGCCCAGCCTCAGCCTGACTTCCTCTGCCCCTCCCAGGGGCTAGGCAGGAAGCAGGACTTCTCTTGTCACGGCCAGGAAGCATCTCACTTGCCCTTCACTTTGGCAGGTCCTCCTTTCCTTTTTCCACCTCTGGCCATAGGCAGGTAAGGAAACAGATCAGACCGGGAAGTGACTTACCTGAGGCCGCACAGTGGGGGCTTCCTGTGCTCATAGTTCAAAACTTTACTTGCTTGAGATCCTCCCTGGCTTAGTTGAGAAGGACTAACAGCAGCGGGGTAAGTTTGAGTCCCTGTGAAAGTTTGCTGAGTGAGGGAATAAGTGGATGGATGGATTAATGGATGGATGGATGGATGGATGGATGGATGGATGGATGGATGGATGGATTAATGGATGGATGGATGGATGGATGGATTAATGGATGGATTAATAGATGGATGAATGGATGGATGGATGGATGGAGTGAATGTGAAGTGAGTGAGTGAAGGAAGGGAAGAGTGAATGAATGATGAGTAACATACACAGGTCCTCTAGGCCTAGAAATTCATTCAACTGGGAATAGCAGACACAAGGCCATACTCTGCCCTCTTGGAGGTTGCGTTTTCATGAGGAAATCTGATAATTTTTTAAAAATGTAAACAAGAAAAAAATGGACCACAAGGAGTCACCTTTGGAGAAGATTTCTAAGAAGTCACCCTGCCACCCTTATGCTAACCTCAGTGGGGTGTTCTCTCCCATTTGGCATCTGACCAAGAAGTAGACTCGCCATTCCCCTTTAATGTAACGGAGAGAAGGCTTGTTTAAGTAAGTCTTTACTCTAGACTTGAACATAACAATAGGGAAACAAACCCCGAAGCTGGCGTGCACCTTCCTCAGGATTTTCAAGTTCCTGGCTTTCATGTCCCAGTTCCTAGTCTGGTACCTATGCAGACACCACGGACTGATCTTGGCGCTTCCTCCCTGAGCACAGGGCTCTTCTCTGAACTATGCTCCAGGCAGCCACTAGCAGTCGGTGGCTTCTGACATGTGGAAGAACGTCTATTTGCCCTTCCTGGCTATGGGGACTTTGGTGACATGTCTTCAGCTCAGGGAGTCCTTGGAGAGGCCTTGCACCTGGGGAGGTTAGAGGTCATCTTGTTCAACTCTCATTTTAATGAAGCTCAAAGAGGCCAAGTGACTTGCCCAAAACCACATGGTGAGTGATATGGCTGGGTCTAAACCCAGATCTCCCAGGGAACACCTAAGGCCCCCTGAGTGCCCCTGATCCTCATCCACTCTGCCTTCTTTTCTCCGGTATTTAGGGAGATAGAAGAGTTCTGTCCATCTCTCTGGGGCCTCCTTGAACTTCCTTTGCTGGTGGCCTTCAGCCTGCCTCCTCCTTTTTGAACCTTACTGTCTTTCCAATGAGATTTTGTAGTAGAAGGGGTTCAGAGGTGTGGAAAGCCATCTCGTGTTCTCCCTTGAACCATGAGGGGGAGAGAAGGGATTTTTCTCACCTGCCCCAGCCCCACCTGCATGCTCCTCTGAGACCTGAGTAGAAAATATCTCTAAAGCTTCTAAAAGGATTCTGGGACAGAGCTGGCAAGTCCACTTATTGGAGCTTGGATGCAGCTGGATCTGGAAATAGTGGCTCTGGTTTATGCCACTGGGTATGGGGGGGCTGGGTGTTAGGGAAGCGGGCTGGTGGTTAGTTGATGCTGTGAATGGGTGAGTGGGTAGGCTGAAGCTGCGATGGGAGATGACTGAGTGCTGATTGGCTAGAAATTAGGTGTTAGAAATGAATAAGCCTGATGACGGGGGAGTGGATGCAGCCAGAGATGACCTAGAAGGGTGTTGGCTTGGGGTACGCCAGGAGAGAGGAGTGTATCCCAGCCTGGAGCTGAGTAGGGTAAGCACTGTGGTCCGGAGTGGGTGGGAAGTGTGTTCTGAGTGTTGGGTGGGCTGGGTATCAGCTGGGCGGGTCGATGGTGGCACTGGTCATGTGGGCAGGTGGGGTAGGCCAGGGTTGGAGAGGGTTGGGTATAGCGATGAAGTCTGGGCCTGGGAAGGCAATTTTAGGCTGAAGATCTGGATGCTCCACTGCATCTTCTCTTTAGCGTTTGATATTTGGCAGTGGCTGACTCAAACGCCTGGCTCCCCCGTTGTCTCCTTCGGCTGCAAACCAGCTTCCAGCCACCACTCCCCACCCGCCAATGAGCCTCCGCTGGTGCTGAGGGCGTGGACCTGGGCTGGGTGGGTGGCTATTCAGAGCGGTGGTCAGGGACCAACTGACTTGAGCCAACCCAGAGTGACCTCTGGATGCTTTCCGGAAGCCTCTGGCAAGTCCCCTCCCCTCTCACATTGCACAGGCTCAGCTGCTTGGGGAGGACAGGAGTGGGGGGAGGACGCAGCGGGCAGCTTTCCGCAGGGAGGGTGTAACCGTGATTCCTGCAGAGGAGTGGCTGGGCTGAGGGCCTGGGAAGGGGGTTGCCAGGGAGCGAGAGCCGCAGGGGAGACCAACCAGGGCCTAAAAAGATCCGCTCTTGTATGTCCTTACAAAAGAGTTTGGCTGTGAATCTGGGCTGGGATGGGCTTTTGGACCATCCAGAAAGAAAGAGTTTGTGGAGCTAAACTAGGACCAAACAGGATGACAGAGGGACCACCGAACCACCACGCGTCCAGAGGCAGTTTGTATGAGTTCTTAAGAGCAGGAGCTGTGCAGCCAGCCTACCGACGTCTGGACCGCAGCTCCACTACTGGCTGGCTGTGTGACTTCAGACAAGGCATGCAACCTCTCTGTGCTTCCCCATGAGATGGGGATGATATGATAATACCTGTCTCATCGGGTGGTGAAGATTAAATGAATTAACGTGTGAGAGGTGCTAGAAAGAGCATCTGGCAAATGGTAAGTGGCATATGAATTAGCTATCGTTGTTATTTAATTGTTACTATTATGAAGACAGACTGGCCAGCCACTTCTCATTCCCCAGCTGTCTACCTGGGCTTGTCTCCAGAGTCTCTCATTAAAGGGGAGGCCGGGGCACAGCCCGTCACGGGCAGCTCTGTTGCTATCAAGACATGCCACTGCGGATCTTCGAAAGGCAATAAAAGTGCATTCATTACTGTTCATGTCCCAGACATCTTCCGCATCAGGAACTATTCCTCCATTCCCAGCATCTACCCCAAATCAAGGAGCACTGGGGGAGGGGCAGGAAGAGAATGGTTTAGGGGAGGCTAAGGACCAGACGATGCTCCTGCCAGGCCCTGCCCTGAGCTCTGTGAAGGGACAGGTGTGGAGACCATAGGCTGCTGTGGATCGACCGCAGGGGAGATGAGAGAGCGATGGATGGCCTCATGGCTGGGCCCTCTCACCCTGCAGAGGTCTGGGCATCAGCTGTCCAGCCCCAAGTGGCTCCTATGGAGGAGCTGGCTGCCAGAGAGGAAGCCCAGAGCGTGCCAGCCTCTGCGGGGTCCAGGTCAGGGGCCAAGGCCAGCTCTCAGGGCACAGCTGCTCTACTGGCTCATCCCCCAGGAACTGTCAACTGCACACTCGCCCAGCGAGGGGCCAGCTGATCACTCCGGAGTCCCATTCCGCTTCCAGACACTTCCTGTTCCCAGGCTCGGCCCCTTTTGTCCCCAGCGGGATCTCAGACACAGGACAGACCTTGGGTCCCAAGGAGCTGGCTTCCAGGGCTTCTCACAGACTTGAGGAGCGGAGAGGGTGGCCTACAGGGGCAGTGGGCAGCATTGTTCATTCCCCATAACCAGCTGTGGGACCCTAGACTTCTGCCCTTTGCTCTAAGGCAGCGGTTCTCAACCTGTGGGTCGTGACCCCTTTGGGGGTCGAACGACCCTTTCACAGGGGTCGCCTAAATACATCCTGCATATCAGATATTTACATTACGATTCATAACAGTAGCAAAATTACAGTCATGAAGTAGCAACAAAAATAATTTTATGGTTGGGTCACAACATGAGGAACTGTATTAAAGGGTCGCGGCGTTGGGAAGGTTGAGAACCACTGCTAAGGTATGAATGAGCTTCCTTCATTGGGAGGGTGGCCTGGCAGGAGATATTGGTCATGGCTGAAAAAACTGAAATTAGGACTTAAAAACGGAACCACAAAACCACAACTTCTGTTCCCTCCATTATTATCATGCCCCCGGGCACTTCCACTGCTAACAGGCGTGCCATTGCCTGGGCACAAGTCTGCCCACCTCTGTGACCCAGCAGGGGAGCAGTACCCGGGCCTCTTTCTGGGCCGTGGGTATCAAAAAGTCTAACTGAATTGGCAGAAGGGGAGGAGCCAGGGGCAGGCATCCAGGTGCGCGTGCGCCTCTGTTTGATCTCAAAGGCAGACCCGAGGGCTGTGGTTTATGTTTGTCCTGCACCATCGGCGGCACCGACATTTACAGAACAGTCGACTGTCACTGCCCCCATTTCTCCTTCCCTTCCAAGCAGGAGGACGAAGAGGAAGGAAACCAAGAATTTTTCTTGCAAACTCCCAAGAAGAAGCTCAGGCCCAGAGAAGTTAAGGGACTTGTCTAAAGTGGTCCCGTGAGTCAGAACTCAATCCAGGCCTGGAAGCCAAGTGTCTGCGTCCCTTGCTGGGCAGTTCCCAGCAGGAGGAGGGGTTCAAAAGCCCCTGTTGGCCTGCCTCTTGGTGGCTCCTCCTGCTCCTGGGCATCTCGGGGGGGTCGGGGGGTGTCCTCCTGCTCGGGGGTCCACAGGCTCTGAGCAGCTCCGCAGCCTCTGCAGTGGGACTGCCCGTGGACTCGCGGAGCAGGGGCACTTGGAGGCCTTGGCCTTCCCCAGCAGGTTGGGAATGAAGCGATGAACCCAACCTTCCCAGCACCTGCCCTCAGGGCGCTCACCGTCAGTGTCTCGCTCAGGAGCCTTGCCTTGACTTTCTGGAACAGGACAAATGAAGGGTGATGTGAGGGGCTGGCCGCCCCCACCACCCCCAACCCAGGGGGGCGTGGGAGGGCTCAGCCCTGCCCTACAGCAGGGAGAGAGGCGGAGGCAGTGACTTAGCTGGTCCCTGCTGCTCGGGGACTGTGGCAGGCAGGCTGAGCTCTGTGGGGGGATCAGTGTGCGGGACAGTGGCCCCTCTGGTCATCCTTGGCCAGGACTGAAACCTCTACCTTCCCAGGTGCCTCTCATGGGAGGGTGGGCCTGCGGCAGGCGGGAGCTGCCAGTCACGGGTTTACAAGCTGCAAACTATTCACCATTCAAGGAGGAAACGGGGCCCAGAGAGGGGAAGAGGCCTTTCCCCCGGCCACCCAGGGGGTTATGGGGGAGCCGGGCTTCCCAACTCCCACACCGAGGCTCTTTCTGCCACAGTCTGCAGCTTGTGTCCGACTGGTGACCCGGTCACTTGAGGGGACAGCTGGCAACCCTGGAAGCCAGGCCACAGTCCCCAGAGCACCCAGTGGGCCCTTCCAGAACGGATGAGACCCCCACTGCCCAGTAGGCTTTGGAGGACCGAGCCTGGACCCTGCTGATCTGCATCTGTTCCAGGTCCAGGAAAGCAGCCCAAGAGGTGAGGTCTTACTGGTCACCTGCTACTCTAAGGTGATGGTCAAAGAGCGCCAAAGAGGCAGGGCGGCTCCCCCGCTTCTCCCCCTATTCCCCTCCCCCCAACGCCCAGCACTGCCAGGCCCAGGAGAGCGCTCTCCTGTGGAACAGATTCCAGGTCCAGCTCTTTCATCCCTTTGCTGCTCTGCACACCCTGGCCGGGACCCAGGTGGGCGAGGGGGAGGCACAGCCTTGGCCCAAGGAGCCATGTGCACAGCCTCACAGGAGGCCCCTTGGGAGGCAGGACAAGTGCTGGTGCCTGCATCAGCATGGAGCTGTCAACCCGTCGAGCATGGCCTCAGCACTGACCCGCTCAGCTCAGGACAACCCAGAACCTTTTTACCCACAGGAAGCCGGGGGGCGGGGAGGGCACACAGGGTCCTACAGCAAGCTACTGGGAGAGTCTGGGCAGACCCAGCCTCCTGATCCTCCCTCCCTTCTGGCCCGAGGGGAAGTGGGATACAGAGCCTGGAGTTCACCTCTCTCAACCCCCTTCTGTGCCTCAGTTTCTCTCTCTGGAGACAGAGCCCCTTTTTTTGACATTCCCCTGCCTGAGAGGCTGTGTGCTCTGGAAACAATTCTTTACAGCAGGGGTCCTCAAACTACGGCCCGCGGGCCACATGCAAATACAAATATTGTATTTGCTCCCGTTTTGTTTTTTTACTTCAAAATAAGATATGTGCAGTGTGCATAAGAATTTGTTCATAGTTTTTTTTAAAACTATAGTCCGGCCCTCCAACGGTCTGAGGGACAGTGAACTGGCCCCCTGTTTAAAAAGTTTGAGGACCCCTGCTTTACAGGGCCCTAGAGATCTCACCCTCCCTCGCCACCCCTCAGCCAGACTGTCTTTGCCTAGGGCCTCCGACACTGCCCCGCTCCGGGCTTTTGTCCATGCTGTCCTCCTGCCTGCCACACCCCGTCTCCGCCCAGGAGTCCCCGAAGGATGAGTGCAGTGAAGAGACAGGCCTCCGCTGAGTCCCGGCTCCAACGCCAGAGAGAGAGAGAGGGAGGGAGGAAGCTGCCCAGGGGAGAGGAAGGCCGAGTGCCAGGGAGATCAGGCCCCAGAGTCAAGGGTTCGGACGCAGTCAGTGGCAGAGGGAGACCTGAACCCAGAGGCCCTGGTTCAAGTCTAATATCTCGTCCTCTGTGCCCACCTCCCCAGGCCGGAAGATGGTGCTGGGGAGGGTCCTGAGAAAAAACGAAGGTGCAGATTCTCTGTGTGCCCAGCACCTCTGAGCCTTTGTTCAGCCAATTTCTCCCTGGAATGCCCTCCCCACCCTCTTTACTTGTAAATCCAGCCCAGAACTCAGGGCCAAACCTGAGAGCTCCTTCTCCAGCTGTCACTGCTCACCCACCTCTGACCTCCGCTAAGGCCTCTCCCCCTCCCCCACCAGGTCCCCTGTCCCTCTCCTCTGTGGGATCCAGAGAAAGAAGGACCTGGAGCTCTATCTCCCAGGCCTCTAACCATACTCCCTCCCCAGGCCCCTCTGGAATGAGATAAATATGCCTCTCCCAGCCTGCCTGCCTGCCTGCACACCCTTGCCCCACCCTGGGTCTGGCTCATCTTATCTCCACTGGGCCTCCTGAGGGTCTTCCTGCCTCTCCTCTCCCTTCTCTGGATTTCTTTCCTAATCACCCTGTGATCCTGTCACTCCTTTGCTCGAAACCCTCAGTGACACCCCATTGCCTATGGCTGCTTGGGGACACTCCAGGCCCATGCTGACCTAGCCCCAGCCCAGGCTTCTGGGCTCGCCCTCTTAGTCGGCACCCTGAATGTTCGGCCTGCTCGTCCTCGTGTGTGCTGAGTTTTGGGGTCTCCTTACTTTTGCATACACCGGAGTCCCCATTCTCCTCCCAGATCCCCTACAATGTCTCCTCTTCCGTGAGGCCTCCTTCAGATGCTTCCAGTGGTTCCCATTGCGTGTGGGGCAGATGCCTGGGTGAGGGCATCCATGGATTACCCCAGCCGCCCTGCTCCGTGAGGCCAAGCCCCATTGTCTCCTTTGTGCACCAGGCCCCAGAGTGGCTGCCCTGGATCTCCAGACACGTTTATGAAACGAGTGAGCCCCAGAAGCCCCCAGGAGCAGAGCCTGCCTCTTTGGGGGCCTCAGGGCCTGGGAAAGGTCCCACACTCCATCCCTGGCCTCTCACCCCTATGTCACCTTCCCCTGATGATCTCTTTTTTTTGGGGGGGGGGTACAACTTTTCGTGCCACAGGAAGAAGGAAGGCAGGACACTCGCCAAGTGTAAATGGCTGATCCCTGCTGCTCCTGAGAACCTGGTTGGGGGCTGGGATGAGGAAAAGGAAGCGCTCAGAGCCCATGGCCGTGAGGGAGGAACCATGGGGAGGGGTGGGGAGGATGTACACGAGTGTGGCTAGAGCAGTGGTTCTCAACCTTCCTAAGGCCGCGACCCTTTAATACAGTTCCTCACGTTGTGGTGACCCCCAATTTCATTGTTACAAATTGAACATAATTAAAGCATAGTGATTAATCACAAAAACAATATGTAATTATATATGTGTTTTCCGATGGTCTTAGGCGACCCCTGTGAAAGGGTCGTTTGACCCCCAAAGGGGTCGCGACCCACAGGTTGAGAACCGCTGGGCTAGAGGCTGGCACGGTGGTTCCCGCTGTCCCACTTTCAGGTCCGGTAAGCCTTCTACCGGGGCGGGAGGACGGGAGGAGGCTGTGACCCAGGGATGGTGGGCATCCTGGCCAGAGCCGAAGAGCAGTGGCCCTGGTGGCCCTGTGATTCTGGCTCCAGAGCCCCCACCACCACTGGCTGTCAGGGGCGTCCCTGGCTGGGCCTGCAAGGCTCTGCTTGTGGGGTAGGGAGGGCACCGGCCGGGATGCGAGCCCAGCTCCTCTCCCTACTGTGTAAACAGATGACTCAAGGGCTTAGGGGCAGAAAAATAAATAGCCCTGCTGGCCACAGCTGGGCTCTGCAGCAGGGAGCTCACTTTTCCTCTAGGAAGCAGCCTTGGGACACTTGGCACCCCTCCCCCAGCACCCCCAGCCTGGAAGGAGGCCCCCTTTAGCTTCCGACCACCTCTCCGTCCCCCGGATTCCCATTTCTCCATGAAAACTCCCTCAGATGCAAATTATGTTGGAGGGAAAGAGCACCCTGGGACTGGCCTCTAGAAACCACTGGGGGTGCTCACGGGCAGGACAAGGTGTGCCGTAGTGACCTGTGCCAGATTCCCTGGGAGCCCGGCCCTGCTGCTGGCTCGCTGGGTGAGCCTGGGCCAGGGACATGGCCCCCCTGTGTCGGGGCTGCCTAGAGAATTGGAACAGTAGTAGTACCTGCCCCACAGGGCTGTTGTCAGGGTTAAATGAGATAAGGTGTGCAAAGCACAGACTAGCCTCAGGGACATAGTGAGAGCTCGGCAAATGATAGCTAAATTATTATTGTTAATGCCACCTGGCTGCTGCCCTTGGGCTCGGAATCCTACCCAAAGAAGCCCATCTGCCCCACTTCACACACAAGAGTCGCTAGGCCGCACCCCCGTCCCCAGCTCTGTGCCAATACTACCCTGAATCTCTGAACAAATCCACCCTCTCCCCTCTGACACAAGCATCCACCTCCACCCAGCTGTCTGCTCTCTGCTGACACCCAGCATGGAGCTTTGAAAACATCTGGATGGTGCATCTTGGCTCTCTCTGTGAAGTCCAGATGTTTGGGCAGCGTGTGGACTCCCCTTTCCGGCCTCCCCCGGGAGTGGGGCGGGGGACGGGGGGGTCTCAGCACGTTGTGCTGACCATCTGTGATTACAGGGGGCCCAGCCCTTGCCTTCCCTAAGCTGGGCCTCCAACCAAGGGCCCTCACATGGGGAAGGGGGATGGAGACAGTCCCCTGACCCAGGATGCTGCCTGCTGTGGGCTGGCCCTGGTCCCCACCCCTACAGAATGTGACAGTCAGCTGGGCCCCTTGCCAGAACATAGGCCAGGAGGGACACTTGGAGCATGTGGGGGACAGGAAATGGCACAGGATCTCTGCTGACCGGGAGCCTGGAGACAGCAAGTGAGGAGGCCTGGGTTCTAGTCTCCTGTAATTGCCGTGTGACCTTGGGCAAGTCAGTCTTCTTCGCTGGACCTTGTTCTGGCATTTGAATAGTAAGGGGGCTGGGCTGGATCAATGGTTACTCGTCAGAACCCCAGAAAGCCCGTAGATCCCAGCCCTCTGACCCTGTCGTGACCACTACCAAGAAGATCCTGATTCAAGAGGTTTCACCAGGAACGGGCCTGGGAATTTTTAACAAAGGCCCCTAAGGTGGGCCTCCCGGTACGGGAGCTGCTGGCCCAGATGATGTGTAAGAACCTGCTGACCTTCTGGTAGCCTCTGTGTGATGTCCCTGGATGTGGTTCTCACAGTCACGCCGGAAGGCTGACGTCAACCTGCTCTGGCCTCAGACAAGCACACGAGTAAAGATAATACCTCAGACCCAGCCAGGTCAGGTGGTGTCGGCAGAATGTGTGTGCATGTGCGAGAGGAGGCCGTGGGTCTGAATGTGTGGTGTGTGCTTCTCTGTGAGCAGGGAGAGTGAGCGTGTCTGGCTTGGCGTGTGTGCATGTCATCAGAGAAAGCCTGTGTGTGTGTGTGTGTGTGTGTGTGTGTGTGAGAGAGAGAGAGAGAGAGAGAGAGAGAGAGAGAGAGAGAGAGAGAGAAAGGAAGAGAGAGAAGGAGAGAGAAAGTGTATTTGGCACCCAAGGCTGCGTTCTTTATAGCTCACTGCTCTCCTGTCACCTCTTTGATTCTGGGGAGGAACAGGTGCCGACACGACCCAGAAAGGCCCTCTTGACCCCACCCTGTTCTCTGTGTGACAGAGTGGACACTTGTACCCACAGGGAGTTGCAAGGCTGGGCTCCAGCCTGGAACATACTGCAGTGTGTGGCTGGAGAGGGGGCTGGGGCTGGGCCAGGAGGGCAGGAGGACGGCCAGGCCCAGCCACTCAGCTCATCCCACACTGAGCTCTTGAAAAAGCTGGGGCCTTGGTGAGGCAGCAGGTTTGCAGAGATCCCCCTTCCCTAAGACCCCAGAACTTCTAGGCGACCTTAAGCCTGTGGACCCTTCAGCCCCACCTATAGGCATTCACCCAGTCCTCAGGCTAAGGGGTTGAGCAAATTGGGCAAAGAGGCGATGGCTAGAGTTGAGAATTTGGTGGTCCTTCACCCATTACCCTGTTGTATCACTATCTTGCCCTCTTTTTTGTCCTGCACTGGACCCAAACTGAGTCAGTCTCATCCAGCTTACACACACACACACACACACACACACCTTTGCAGGTGGAGGCCAACTCGAAGACCTTCTGTTTTCAGACCCCAGCTCAGCCTCTGCTACCTCCCGCTGGGCTTACCATGAGGCCCCAACCTGACCGGACATGATGGCTCCGAGTCAAAGAGGCCGGGTCTCGGCCCGCAGCACAGCCTTGGCCTTGCTGGGGGACCCTGGGCTGGACCGGGGCCAGGCTCAGTTGTAGGCAGATCCCAGCATCCTCCATGAAGATTAATAATAACATTTGGGATATTACTGAGCACTTCCTATCAGCCAAGCACCCTTGGGAGCACTTTACATGTAATGTCCTCTTTGACCATCACAAGGACCCTAAGAGGTAGATACTATTATTCTTCTTATTTTGCAGAAAGCCCTGAGGCCAGAGAGGTGACGTAGCTTGCCCAGAGTCACACAGGGAGAAAGTGACAGCCAGGACGCAGACACGCCAGGTATGTCCTTAACCGCTGAACCAGGACACCTGAGGCCTTTTCCATTCCTGAGCACTAACGATGTGCCCAGCGTGGGTGCCGTGAGGAGCGTGGGCGCCGTGAGGAGCGCTTGCCAGGCATGTGCTGACTGCGTGCGGGCCCTGCTTCTTTCAGCCAGCGCTGGAGGAAGAGGAAGCTGGGAAGGACGTGAGTGGTTTGGGAAGAGCGCCATGGAAAACTAAGGCGGGGAGCTCAGGGAATGGCCATGGTGGGTAAACACTTCCATAAAGGGCTGGATGGTAAATATCTTACGTTGTCTCTATTGCAACTACTCAACTCAGTCTGCGCAGTGAAAAGCAGCCATGACAACATGTAAACGAATGAGCGTGGCTGAGAGCCAATAAACATCATCTACGGCTGATGTAACTTGAATATCATAATTTTCATATGTCACAAAATATGCTTCGCTTGATTTTCTTCAGCTATTTAAAAATGTAAAAAGCATTCCTCACTTGTGAGCCATATAAAAACAGGGTGTGGGCTGGATTTGGCCCGAGGGCTGTAATTAGCCAACTCCCGTGTGGGTTCTGCTCACAGCGCTGCACTTTGCGGCTGTCCTGGTTCCTGTAATTCTTCAGCCAGGTTGGCGCTCCTGTCCCAAGCGCCGCCTCCTGACATCAAGCTGCCCCTGAGAGTCTGAGTGAGAGTTGGACGATGGTCAGTCCTGATCCTGAGCTGGGATCCAGATCTAAGCCAGGAACTCCTTGAAGGATTTGAGTTTTCAGCACCGCAATTTCCTGGCTGAGTGATGTTGGGCAAGTTTCTTAACCTCTGAATTAGATGGGATTCCCTTCAGGTGCAAAGGAGAGGACTTCAACTTCAACTCAGTTGATTAAGTTAAGAAGTAGATGTCTTGGCTCCTGTAATTGAAAGGTCAGGAATAGATCGAATAGCTTCAGGTGCAGTAGGATCCAGGCTCCTAAAGGACATTCTCTGGCGTCTCTCTCTTCCCACCTCTGGGCTCTGTGCTTTGGATTGGCCTCATGCTCTATTATGGTCATGCTAAGGAGTGGCGGGAGTGCCACCAATGGCTGAAGGCTCACAGCCTGTCTGCCTAGTAACCCCAGTGGAAAGCAAGCTCTACTTCCGCAAACACTTAGCAAATTTCCTAAAGATGCTCAGAGGCTCTGGTTGGCCCGGTGTGGGCCATGAAACTCCTGATGAACTGACCACCATGTCAGGAGAAATGGAATGTCCGGTCTGCCCTGGCCAGCACTCACCGAGAGTGGGGAAGGGCGGCTCCCCAGTGGAAAACCAGAAGGAGGCCAGTGGAGGCAGGGCAGCTGCCCGCCACAGAGTCCGAGGCTCAGCATCCTCTCCGGTCAAAGGGGACAGCGGCCCCTCACAGTCCGTGTGGCAGTGGGAAGCAGGAGCATTGTGATAACCCTCCGCCGCTGTAATGAGGGAGGAAACTAGGAGCATGTGGGGGCCCTTCATCGGGGGGACCTCTGACATCACACCGCAACCTCCAGTTGAAAGAAAGGCCCACGGCAAGTAAAATGGCACGGGCGCTGTGGGCAACTACATGGCAGTTCCTCAAAGCATTTACAACACAAGTATGATACGACCCAGCAATTACACTTCTGGGCATATACCCAAAGGAATCGAAAGCAGGGACTCAGACAGATATTTAGCCCCCCATGTTCATAGCGGCATTAATCACAACAGCCAACAAGTGGAAGCAGCCCATTGTCCACCGATGGAGAAACGGGTAAACACGCCGTGGCGTACACATAAAACGGAATATTATTCAGCTTTAGAAAGGAAGGACATTCTGACACATATTCTAACATGGATGAACCTGGAGGACATTATGCTTCATGAGATAAGCCAGGCACAGAAAGAACAAATACTATATGGTTTTACTTCTATGAGGTGCATAGGGTAGTCATATTCATAGAGACAGGAAATAGAACAGTGGTTGCCAGGGGTTGGGGGAGGGGAAATGGGAGTTATTGTTTAATAGGTATAGCTGCTCTACCTCTTAGGTCCTTGTGACAATCAAATTAGTCATTTCCTGGGTGGATGGGTGGACAAGTGGACAGGTGAGTGGGTAGATGGGTGAATGAGTGGAAGGATGGGTGGACAGGTGGGTGGGTAGGTGGTTGGTGGATGGGTGGATGGATGGATGGATGGGTGGATGGGTGGATGGATGGATGGGTGGGTGGAATGCAAGGCTGCATTAATAGAACACAGTAAGAAACCCTCACACTCCAGCTACAAATGTTGGTGCTCACAGCCAGGGAAGCACTGCCCCATGCCTGTCCTCCCCTTCTCTTCCATATGCTGAAAGCACAGACTCAGACCCTCCCCTGGCCCGTGGATGGCTCTGCCTCTTCAAGCCTCTTACGAGTGAACCAGGACTGTTTGTAGAGCTGGAAAGAAGTCCCTGACACATGGAAGAAACCTCGCCAGGGGATGGGTAATCCTCTTAAAACAGATCAGGGTGAGCACGTATGCTCTTGCCTAGCAAACACTGCCGTAAGCACTGTGTGGATAAACTCACCGGATCCTTGCAGCACCCCCTGAGGTAGATGCTATGACTTCTTGTCCCTTATAACAAATCAGGTAACTGAGACACAGCGAGGCCAAGTACCTTCCCAAGTCACCCACCCAGTAAGAGGCGGGGATGGAGTTGGAACCCGTGGCTGTCCGGCTCTGACAGTTCCTATGGGGAGTGGAGACGACTCCAGTCTCCTTCTTCGTCAACCTGACCTCGTGATCCTGGCTTTCCCATCATCCCAGCCAGGGCTCCTTCCTCTTTCACTCCCTCTCGTTTTACAAATAAGGAAAATGAGACTTTGAAAAGTGAAATAACTTTACACAAGCAACATAACTGCAAAGCCAGACAGAGTTTCACAAAGTGCCAATAGCATTGATACCATCGTGTCTCTGATGATATATTTCATTACCTTGTAGTGGGTAAGGAGTTACATGGAGGTAGCCAGGCCCTGGTCTGAAGCTGTGTTTGAGAATTTAAAGTTCTCGAGGGCAGCGACCATATGTCCAATAGAATGGCTACAAAAGGTCAGAGACTGTGTCTGTCTAGTTTACCATTGCAGCCCCTGTCCCCCCGCCCCTCTTCCCCCCTCGCCCAAGCTCAAGGCTGGTAAGCAGTAGACATTCAAATAATAGCAGCTAAGCTTTCCTGAGCCATTACTATCTGCTTAGGCACTGTTTTAATCACTTTGCTGAATCCTCTCAACATCTTTGTGAAGCAGGCTCTCCTATTACCCCCACTGACGAACGGGGACACCGAGGCACAGCATGGTTCAGTCAATCCCACACGGCACATGGCCGGTACTGAGGAAATGAGAGGACACATGAACCTGATGTCACCAGTGAGTCCTCCTGGACTATCCCGCCAGGACCTCGGAGGGTGCAGGGCCCACCCCCACATGGCTGACGAGCTGCTCAGCACTGTGAGAGCAACACAGCCGCCCGAGGGAGCAGGGGGCTCCCTCCCTGCAGGAACCAGCGTGCGCAGTGGTCTGGGGAGGGACCCTGCGAGTGTCCCAAGATGGGACAGGACTGGAAGGGCTGGTGCTCCGTGGGGCCAAGAATGGAGCAGCCTGTGGAGGAAGTGTATTTTGTTTGCTATTCGGAGGTGCTAAGTGGGAAGGTAGCAGGGGCCCTCAGGCACACACTCACACACAGGGTGTCTCAACCGACAGGAAGAGGAAATGCCTTGCATTTTCCAGCCGCTTGTCCCCAGGCCAAGCCTAAATGCCAGCCCTAAAAATATAGCCTGGAAGCAGAGCTATGCTAACAGCTCCCTCCTGTCTCTGTCACCCTCCTCCCCATCCCCTCAGGTTTATTTTTGAATGAGGACTCTGCTGAGGAAACCTGAGCCCTTTTCTTTCATGTCTCCTTCCATTCAGGTTTCTGGAGCAGGAAGAGAAGGCAAGGAGGGGAGGTGACCACCTTTGGTTGAGGAGGGAAGCAAAGGGGATGGGGCAGAAAGGGGCACACACGGGGCCTCTGCATGATTTCATGGCCTGGCTGGCAGTGAGGCTCTGTCAAGCTGCGCACCATGCCAAGCACAGCACAGGAGCTGAAATCAAATAGGCCATTTCTGCCCTCAAGGAACTTGCAGTCTCCGTGAGACATGGACCAAACAAGGAAGAAGAGCACGTGGCCCAGGACTAACTCCAGGGTCCTCCAACCAGGAGTAAAAGGCCATCCCTTTGAGCTTGCCCACATCTCACCTGGACGAATAAAAGCCAACGATGAGCCCTAACCAGTTTGGCTCAGTGGATAGAGCGTCGGCCTGCGGACTGAAAGGTCCCGGGTTCGATTCCGGTCAAGGGCATGTACCTTGATTGTGGGCACATCCCCAGTAGGGAGTGTGCAGGAGGCGGCTGATCGATGTTTCTCTCTGATCGATGTTTCTAACTATCTATCCCTCTCCCTTCCTCTCTGTAAAAAATCAATAAAATATATTTTTTTTAAAAAAAGCCAAAGATGAGTGAAAGACTGTGTACCTCCCCTGGTATGTATGACTGGGAAAAGGCAAGAAAGTGAATTCTTACCATTCCTACTTAACACTGTGCTGGGATTGAAACCAGTGCAGCAAGGCAAGAAAAAGACATAAAAAAGCATCCAGATTGAAAAGGAAGTAGTAAAACTGTGTTTATTTGAAAGTTCTACAATCTACAAAAAGCTACACAATTAATGTCAGTTAGATTGTAGAATTCAAAATCAATATACAAAAATCAATTATATTTCTATATACTAGCAATGAGTAATCAGAAATTGTCATTTAAAGCACTGCCAGTTACAGTAGCATGAAAAAGTATGAAATACTTAGGGATAAATCTGACAAAAAATCTGTAAGGCCTGTACACTGCAAATGCAAAGCATTGCTGAGAGAAATTAACCAAAAGAACTAAATAAATTGAGAGATGTACCATGTTCATGGATTGGAAGATTCAATATTGTAAGAATGCCAATTTTCTGCTAAATTGATCTATAGATTCAATGGAGCAAAATCCCAGACAGCTTTTTGGTTGCTAGTACAATGGAATACTACACAGCAATAAAAAGTAATTAACTATCTATCTATATAAAACCCTAATATGCAAATAGACCAAACGGCAGAACAACTGGAACAATGGAACAACCGAACAACCAATCGCTGTGACTTACACTGACCACCAGGGGGTGCGCGTGAAACATGGCAGGCATCGCAGCAGGCGGCAGAGCACGGAACATGGTGA
Source organism: Myotis myotis (assembly GCF_014108235.1). Classification (NCBI taxonomy): domain Eukaryota; kingdom Metazoa; phylum Chordata; class Mammalia; order Chiroptera; family Vespertilionidae; genus Myotis; species Myotis myotis. The sequence goes on along the minus strand of NW_023416319.1, from coordinate 40,579,137 downwards.
GCATTGGGTGTGGTGGGATGGTGGAGCAGGGGAGCAGGGGTGCCAGACCATGACAGAACACTGGTTGTCGTCATCGGGGTGAGCCTCTGGTGGTTACTGAAAATTCTTTGCTCCTGCGCACCACAGTACTGCCCGGCGCTTGCACCTACTGCTGGCGCTGGCCCCGCTTGCACCCACTGCCAGTGCTGGAGCCACCGCTTGCACCTGCTGCTGGCGCCTGGTGCCGGTCCTGATCACTCGGTGCCGTCAGCGGGTGCAAGTGGCGGCTGCCAGTCCCGATTGCCCCTCAAGGTTTCTCCACCTCCCCCTGCTCCTGAGGGGCGACTGAGGCAGCAGCCACCGCTCGCACCTGCGGATGGTGCCAGCCCTGCTTGCACCCGCTGCTGGTGCCAGCCCCAATCACTTCGCGCTGTCAACATGTGGGAGCGGTGGTGGCGGGAGTGGGGCTGCTGGCAGACAGGGGACCAGGGGGCATGGCAGGAGGGGCCGGGTGGGGTTGCAGAGGATGTGCCGAGACTTTCCCCTGTGCCCACCACAGCCTCACAGCCCACAGTTCTTTGCAAGGTGCACAAATTCATGCACTGGGACACTAATATATATATATATATATATATATATATATATATATATATATATATATGGCTTAAACAACCATTAGGACTGGGCGACTGGACAACCGGATGACTGGCCGGTAGCTATGACCCACACTAACCACCAGGAGGCAGATGCTTAATGCAGGAGCTGCCCCCTGGTGATCAGTGCACTCCCACAGCCAACCTCCCATGGCCAGTCAACCTTCCGCCATCCCTTCCCCTGGCCACTGGCCCCGATCGGCCCAGATCGCCAGGCAAGCCCAAGGGACCCCACCTGTGCACGAATTCATGCACCGGGCCTCTAGTATCTCAATAAAGCTATAAAAGCAGTCTAAAAAACAAAGCTGAGTATTGGCCTGACCAAGGATTCTTAATTATGTTTTGGTTATGGTCCTCTGAGAATCTGATGAAAACCAGAGACAGTCCTGCATGCACAGACCCCACACTTGATGTGAGGCCCACCTAGGACCTCAGCTTTCATATTCCTGCCCTAAAGCAGCATCAGTGACCACACCTGTTAATGTGCTGGTTCCCCACCCAAAAATAATGCTAGATGGACCCCTTCCCCTCAGTATGGCCCACGATATCCCAGTTGCTTTTTGGAATAAGAGCATGTGTTTATGACAAAGCCAGCAGAGATTCCAAGGAGGCACTGGATTGCCTGTGGCCCATGCCCGGGAGGCTGGCCTCATGCCTTGTGCACTGACGACGTCTGAGCACTTGGTATGGCAAAGTATTCAAAGACTCAGAGGAGCCACCCTGGGGAGCTGGAGGAAGCCGGGGCAGGCTCCACTTCCTCCCTGGGTGTCCCAGGCACAGGCCTCCTTCACCAGGGCAGCCTGTGGCCATAGCTTGTGATGACATGGACCTGACCCCTGGTGCTTCCCTGGTCACGGAACCTCGACACCCCTGACTCTGAGAATGACCCCAGACTCAGCCATAGACTGACCCCTGGCCCTGGCCCCAGACAGAATTCTAACTCCCACCACAGCTGGTCCTGACATGGACCCCACACAGAAACGACAGGGGAGTTCAGACAAGGAATTGTGGGGACTCAGAGCAAGTCATGCTTTCAGTCCTGTTGCCCCTAAACGTGAGCCACGCCTGTCGCCTGATGATGAGGATAAGGAAAAGGTGGAGGAGGTGGGAGCAGCCTCGGCGAGGCTTGGCTGTGTGAGCTAACGTTTGCCTGCCACCCTGGATTTGGGGCACTGAGAAGAGACACAGATCCACCTCCCCTGATGTCCCCCATTTCGAGGGGTTAGAGGAAGTGCGTCTCAGCGCTCCTTCCCATCACAGCTCTGAATCTTGAGTCTCCTCTTCGGCACCCTGGCATCCCCAGGGAGACATAGCTCAAACCTCCCAGCAGAGGGCGCCCTGTGCCTTCTAACTCAGCACTGTGGCCTGTTTCCTGGGTGCCAGGCCTGGGAGACCGTGGCACACACTGAGCCAGCTGGGCTGCTGGGCAGGAGGAGGGAGCTCCTGGCAAAATGCCTCCAGCAGCCAGTCCGTCCTGAGCCGAGCCCTGGGCCTTGGGTGGGTGTGTCGGTAGCCTCAGAGATGCTTTAGGCTGGGGCTGGCAGGGAGGGGTGCTCTCCCTTGAGGCCCTCAAAGCCCCGAACAGTTAGTGGGCACCCACCATAAATGCTGTGGTGCTTCAGCCTCCCGAGCCTGCCCCTTGCCTCCGGAATCAGGTCCCTGCCCTCCAAGAGCTTCTCATCTCAGCACCCTTGACCAGGGTGCTGGCCAGTGGCTCTCAGCTCTGGCTGCCTACCCCCGAGAAGAGCCTTTCAAAAACATCAGTGCCTGGCCCCACACGACCCCCGCCCCCACCAATTAAAAGAGGTTCTGGGGGTGGGGCCAGGCATCGTGTTTGTTCAAAGCTCCCAGGTTGAGAAGTGAGGGGCGAGAGGCTCTGACGGGGCGCCTTGGCTCTCGTGGCTCTAAGTGTGGTCTGAGGACCAGCAGCACCTCATCACCGCAGCCGGTCAGAAAGGCAGTCTCAGCCCCACCCGGCTGGCCCGGCCGAATGATCCAGATCTGCCTCTTTACAGGATCCCCAGGGGGTCAAGTGCACATGGACACCCAGGAGGTGCTGACCTAGAGGCAAAGCCATTGCTCCCTGCATCAGGAGGTTGAATTTGTGCTCAGGCTGCTGTGAGGCAGAGGAAGAGGGCCCAGCCTGGCGGAGAAGGCCCTCCCTGGGGGCGGAGGGACACACACCCGGAGAGGGAGCAGGGAGCATAGAGAGGGAGGAGGTGGGGCATGTCCTGTAGGAAAGGGGAGCCCTTGAAGATTCCTTAGCAGCAAACTAACCTGTGAATAAGAGCTTAGAAAATTCTAGAGCATAATGACTGGCTTTCCCACGGTGCCAGGCAGAGGAGTCGATAATGAAAATAATAACAAGAAAAAAACAGTAGCCGGAAATGTTCGTCACTGTCTCCCCACGTGATTTCAAGTATCTGTTTTGGTTACAAGTAGAATGGACGTTCAGCCGGTGCACTGGGCAGGCTCCCCAAAGCCCGAGAACTTGGCCCGGTCACTGGTGTGATGTGGGCAGGCAATGATGTTGAGTGGCTGAAGGGATGAACATACGGGAGATACAAACATCCTTCCTCCATGCCTGGGGGGCCCACCCAGATCCCTGCCTTGGGGGGAAGGCAGTGCAACGTCATTAAGAGCCATCAGAGGACAGGAGCTTGAATCCTGACTCTCCCCATTCACTAGTTGTGTGACTTGAAGTAAACTACTCAACCCCTCTGTGCCTCTATGTCCTCATCTGTAAAATGGGCTAATCGAGTTGTGAGGAATAAATTAACCAATATGCACAGGCACTTAGCACAGGGTCTGGCACTTTGTCAGCTCTTCATAAAAGGTAACTAAAATCGCTATTGTGATCATTATTATTAGCCTTTAGCTTCCTGAGCTATGAAACAGACCTGGTTCTTCAGAGTGGAGACATTTAGGGTGCGGGAGCCCCCAGCACCCCATCCTTGGCCTCTGTAGGAGGATTTCAGGACAGGTAGTCAGCCTGGCCTGCAGACTCGAAAGGTGTGCTGGGAGGAGAGCCACTCCGATAACTCCCTCGTACCCACCAACACAGACCACTCCAGCTGCATGGGGAGGGGCTTCCTTTCCTGAGATCCTAAATCTCTCACCTTACAGCTAGAACCTGGGGCAAGGCCCCCTGACTCTGCTACCCCAGCCTATTCCAGGGAAGGTCAGACCAGGCAGATCGGACCCCTACACACACACACACACACACACACACACACACACACACACACATCCTTCCCTCACCTTTCCCAGCAGGTCATAGATCAAGGTTCCCCAAAGTGCTTTGCAAGACACAGGCCTGAGGGGTGTTCTCAGTCAAATGTTTCATGTTACATTTCCACCCTGCACCCCCAGGGCTTCCTAGTACACATGAGCCACAAAGGCCCTGACAAGTCCTGCAATAAAGAAACTGTTTTCTCTCTTGTACTATCCTCGTTCCCTGGGTCTGTCATAATAGATTACCACAAACTTCACGGCTTAAAATAATATCAACATATTTGCTCACAGTTGGTGAGGCCAGAAACCCAAAACCAAGGCCAGGCTCCCCCTGCCTCTCTCAGCTTCTGGTGGCTGCAGGCATGCCTTGGCTGGGGACGGCATGACCCCCATCTCAGTCTCCATCTTTACACGGTCTTCTCCCCCCTGTGTCTGAGCCTCAAATCTCCCTCTGCCCTTCACAATCACTGAACTTAGGGCCCACCCTAAATCCAGGATGGTCTTGTCTCAGGATCCTTGACTTAATTACATCTACAAAGACCCTTTTAAAAAATATATTTTTTATTGATTTCAGAGAGGAAGGGAGAGATACAAATATCAATGATGAGAGAGAATCACCAATTGGCTGCCTCATACTCCTCCCCACTCCGCAGTGGGGAGTGAGCCTGCAACCCAGGCATGTGTCCTGACCAGGAACCCCACCATGATCTCCTCATCCATAGGTCGAAGCTCAACCACTGAGCCACACCAGCCGGGCAGCAAAGACCCTTTTCCAAATGAGGTCAGTTCACAGATTCCAGGGGTGAGGACTTAGACATATTTTTGAGGCCGCCATTTCACTCCCTAAGCCTCTGCTAAGCCCAGAGCTTCCCAAACTGAGTGTGGAACTAGCCCCTCTGGCCCCTGCCTTTCTTGGCGAATGTTTGTTAACTTGCACAACGGTTTGGGGGCACTGTCACGCGTGCCGGGGCCCTGCAGGCTGGCACCTGGCTGGTTGTTTCCAGCCCCCAGCCCAGGTTACAGATAAGACACGGAGGTTTGGAAAGGTGCTGCTCTTGTCCAAGGTCACGGAGGGCGTGACCAGGCCGAGTCCAGGCCGGACTCACAACCCTGAAGCCAGACCCTGCATCCTGCTCGGTGCTAATTCCCAAAAGGTCCCGCATTCCTGGCCACAGACAAGCTGCCGGTGGCCCTTCCGACCTGACAGCCTGAGGCCCCTCATAAGGCCTCTGAGGAGAGCGCCAGCAGCCATCGCCATCCGGGCACCAGGACAGCTGCCACGGGGCCTCAAGGAGACCCGGGAAATGGACGAGGAGGAGGGGCTGGGGGCTCGGCTCCCCAGGCCAGAGATTGATGTGGCCATAGCCAAAGTGACAGAATGGGCCTTTCGGGTGGCCAGGCAGGAGATAAAAGGCAAGGGACATAAATAACAGGAAATAAAGGGTGGCGAGCTGGCCCAGAGGAATAAATCCCTGCTCCCGACAGGCTCCGTGTGGGAGTCAGGGCTGTGTCGGTGGGCAGGGGAGGGGGCAGGAGGGAGGGCAGAGTGCTGGCTGCCAGCTGCCCCTGGAGCCTCTTGGCCACACTCACCACCACCCCCACCCCCGCCACATACACACACAGAGGCAGTGGGGGAGGGGGAGTCCTGCCTGAATCACCAAGTCACACCTCTGCCTGTTCCCCCCACAGTGAGATGAGGTGCGGAACTAGGCCAATGTTTCCCCGGAGGTTTACCTGCATCAGCATCACCTGAAAAGCTTGTTTAACATGCAGATCCCTCGCCCACCACAGACCCATGAGCTAGGTCCTCTGGGGAGGGTCCTGGACCCACACAACCAACAAGCTCCCCACGTGTGAGACCCACGGGACCCTCCATCATGTAGATGAGAGGGATAGATGGGTGGGTGGCTGGGTGGGTGAGTTGATGGATGGATAGATGGGTGGGTGGCTGGGTGGGTGGATGGATGGATGGATGGGTGGGTGGGTGGGTGGATGGGTGGGTGGATGGATGGATGGATGGGTGGGTGGGTGGATGGATGGATGGGTGGGTGGGTGGGTGGGTGGGTGGATGGATGGATGGATGGGTGGGGGGTGGGTGGATGGGTGGGTGGATGGATGGATGGATGGATGGGTGGGTGGGTGGGTGGATGGGTGGATGGATGGGTGGGTGGGTGGGTGGGTGGGTGGATGGATAGATGCGTGGGTGGATGGATGGGTGGGTGGATGGATGGATAGATGGGTGGGTGGATGGATGGGTGGGTGGATGGATGGATAGATGGGTTGGTGGATGGATGGATGGATGGATGGATGGTGTGGATGAAAAGGAGGCCACATACTAAACCTGGCAAGCTCAGGGGAGGCTGCGTGGCGGCGAAGACGGTCTGAAATGGAAACTCTCTAACTAAAGGCAGGTCATGGCAGGTATCTTCCCAGACAAAGGCCAGTCTTTACCTTAAGGGAGCCTGTCTGTTTGCATCTAGGATAACGTACCTTTTCCGCCTTTGGAATGTCAGGGTGTTTTCCTCCTCAGGCCCCTCAGGGCACAGCCACCACCACAAAGCCCCTCATTGTTACTGTTATCATGTTCATTGTTAGCTGTTCACTACGCTATACCCGCCTGCTGTAAAAGAAGTACCAGTATGTGGCTATTCCTTTTACTTCTTACCCAGCCCCAGAGGTTTTCCCCTTCGCTTCCTCGGCCTCCCTAATCTCTCACCAGTGTAACCCCTTCCGGCCTCCCCTTTGAGTCTGATGCATAAAATAAGTGGCAAAACTGCCTTTTCCGGAGCATTTCCTTGAGACTTTGCTTCCCGACAATTGTTATCAGGTTGGCTCAGATTAACTCGTAAAAATTCTCTACAGGTTTGAATCTGACAATGGAGGGTGGAGAATAGCTGTCCCACCATTCATTAACTTTTTGCTAAACACTAGGCTGGATGCTTTGCTTGTGCTTACCCACTACAAATCCCACCCTATCACCCCGCTGTGCAGAAGAAGACATCTGCTCACAGAGGTTCCATGACCACATGGGGCGGGTGCAGGGCCAGCCATCCCCCCATGTCTGTGAGACCTACAGCCCGTGCTCCTGGCACCACAGTGCACTGTCCCCAGGACAGGGATGGAGTGTGTGTGTGCACGCGTGTGTGTGTGTGCATGCGTGTATGTGTGTGCGCGCGCACACGTGTGTGCGTGTATGTACGCGCGTGTGCATGCCTCTGTGTGTGTGTGCGTGTGCGTGTGCATGTGTGTGTGTGTGTGTGTGCATGCGAGCGGTGATCCTCCAGTCGGTGAGCATTATAAGTGTGTTGTCTCCATGACCCTGACCTCTCTTAAAGTGGAACCTGATCCCAGGAGCCCCATCCCCACCCCATGGGGCCCCTGCTCTCCCCCTGAGCCTGAGGGCCTGTGTGAGAGCAAGAGGCCCCGAGATGTGGCGGCGGACAGGGAGGATGAGAGGAGACCTGAGCATGTGAACACCTGCCCCACATCACCCCGTGGGCAGCCCTCACCACGAGGGAGAAGTAGACATCCTTTCCCTGGTGCACAGGCGCCACCCTCTTCTTTTTAAATGGCCCCTAATCATCTCACTTCAATTCTCCAAGGAACCAGGACTCCTGCCAACTCCACCCTTTGTCCTCTCCTCTGGCACCAACCCACCCTGCTTCCCAGGGTCTGTGAGGAAGGCTTCCCGGCGGACTGAGGACGGAGGGTGGGCTGAACTGGCATCTGGACCTGACTTTCCAAGAGACACAAAGCCAAAGGCTTGCCCAGGGGAGCCAGCTGCAGAGGAACAGAGGAAAATGGGAGCCAGATGTGCGGGCTGAGGGGGGACATCCCTGCAGACCGGCATTAGCACCTCGTTCCCACTGTCCTCAGCCATGGCTGGGGTCACCGAGGAGCACGCCTCCGGGGGGGAGCGGCCTCCCAGCTGCCTGCTTCACTCAGAGGAGACGAGGGCCCGGGACCCTCCTGAGTGTGGAAAGCTGCACCACCTCTGGGAAGTCTGGGCTGAACAGGCCAAAACAGGAGATCACTGGTCAGAGCCAGCGTGCGGAGGCCCAAGGCGTGAAATTGCTGGACCGAGATCACACAGCATCGCCACTTGGACAAGGAATGGCCTGGCCATCTCTTCCGGGCCTGATCGGCCTGTAGTCCCATCGCTCTCCTCCCTTTGTGGCAACATAGGCCCCCGTGGAAAGGAAGCAGTCCTGAGAAGAACACAGGTTAACCATTTCCAGCCATTTCAACGTAACTGGTCAAACCCTGAATTTTACAATGGGGGATAGTTCCATTATCTAGGCTAGTGCCTCTCAATCCCGGCTGTACCTTCAAACCTCCCGGGGGAGCGTTAGAAAAAAGAAAGCACGCAGGTGCCCTCCCCTCCACAGAGATTCTGACTCAGGGATGGGGTGGGGCAGGGATTCTATGTGCAGCCACACCCTGCTTCCAGCACAGTGACCCTTTTAGGCTGGCCAGCCCTTCAACCTCACTGCTCGTGACCTCGGGACCAGCAAGGGGAGCAGCACCTGGGAGTTCACTAGGAATACAGGCCCTCAGGCTGCACCCCAGCCCTGCAGAACCAGAGTCTGCACCTGAGCAGGACATTCAGGCAATCGGGCACGGAACTTTGTGCCCATCTTACTTATTTTCTTAAATATATTTTTATTGACTTCAGAGAGGAAGGGAGATGGAGAGAGAAACAGACACATCAGTGATGACAGGGAATGATAGACAGACTGCCTCCTGCACACCCCACACTGGGGACTGAGCCGGCAACCAGGGCATGTGCCTTGCCCAGGAATCAAACCGTGACCTCCCGGTTCATCGGTTGATGCTCAACCACTGAGCCACGCAGGCCCGGCCCCATCTTATTTCTGAGGCTACTGGCCAGAGCAGATTCATGTGAACTCCGCTGCCCACCTCCCCCCAAATCCTTCCCAGCCACAGAGGCTGCTTGCCTGCAATGGAAGGGGCCACGGGTGTTGTGTGAGGAGCCCTCTCTCTGTCCAGCCCAGCAGGTCTCGAGACCTCTTCCCCCTCAGAGAGAGCATGTGGGTGATTTACGGCTTCAGACACGGGGATGAGGGGGTCGGGGCGCTGAGAGACGGCGGGCTGGCAGCCAGCCTGACCAAACACACTGACCTCAGCCGCCGCCTGGGCCTGGAGGAGCCAGAGCTTCAAAGATGCGTTAACTCCACGCAAAGAAAGATGGGCTGTTTTGTTTTTCTTTTCTAACAAGTGAGGCTTGTTCCAGGGACTGTGAGCATATGTCGCCAGGCCTATTCCAACCGGGCTGCACCTGCTGATTCCATTCTCAAGGCCCAGGCCCCCAGGCTGTCCCCACCCCTGTGCTGCCCGCCCCGGCCTCTGCCCTCCCTCCCCCCTTCCGTCACAAGGACATCAGTTTCTGGAGTTTCGGGAAAGGGAGCCTGGGCTGGAGCTGGGGCTGCGGGTGGATGGGTGACCCGTGGAGGAGTAGGGGTGGCCAGAAGTTGAGACAAAGGCCCCAGGTCTGGAGTGTCCCTGGTCCCACTGAGTCCAGGTCATGGGGTGAAGCCAGCGGGGAACTTTCCCTTCAGTGGGAGCCACTCGAACCCGGGGCCTATGATGCCAGGGAAAACCGTGGTCATGCAGGAAGGGAGGGCCGGCAGGTAAGGGAAGGGCATTTAATATTTTTTTCAATTACAGGTGACATTCAATATTCTATTACAGTTGACCTTCAATGTTATATTAATGTCAGATGTACAGCTTAGTGGCCACTTATATAACTTACAAGGTGGTAGGTCCCCCTGATAAGCCTAGTGCCCATCCGACACCATGCATAGTTGTTACAATGGTATTGGCTGTATTCCCTATGCTCTCCAATTGCCAACTTGTACTTCTTAATCAAACAGGCATTTTTAAGGAGGGTCAGCATGTCAGAGATGTTTTCTCAACTACCTGGTATGTCACCCCTGAAAGGGAAGGACCTTCTCTCCCTTTCTCTGAAGCATCTTGCAGGGGGGCTGGGAACAGCATAGTGGTCAATGGAGAATGAGTCCGGAATAAAGAAAAAAAAGCAATGGATGGATAGATGAAAGGAGGGATGGAGGGTGAATGACACCCCCTGAGGGGTCCTGGGTTGTGAGAGGGCACAGGCCAGGCCGAGGGACCCCACCAGTGCATGACCCGGTGCACTGGGCCTCTAGTTATCTAATAAGAGGAATCAGGCTCCCTGATGAAACACCGATTCTATGTCTGGGGCAGGGAAAACACAAGCTGAGCCTAAAGCGTCTGCGTGTCAGGAAGTGAGGAAGTGCTGTTTAAACAAGTGAGAAGGCAGAAGAGCCAAGCCAAAGAACTTCCAGTGGCCAACTTTGCACCCATTTAAGCAATAAAACAAATCCCCATGAAGCCAAAGTGATGCAAATAAATGATTTAATAAGAAATAAATGGTGGGAAAGAGAGAACTCTTTCTTACAAAAGAATTCTAATTAATAAATGAGGGAGGACTGAGGAAAATTAAAACCCAAAATCAGAACATCAGAGTAATAATTGCTGCAGGCACAATCCACTGACAAATGTTAAAGTTAGTGGGCAAAACCATAGGCAGAAACAGGATACTTGCGTAGCCTCAAAGTGTCTCCCCCCAAATACTTACTAATTACTGTGTTGTTGTTAACACATGTCCAGGGATTCTTTGATACCTCCTTTCCAGGAGATTAGCTTAATTCCCCTCTTGTGAAAGTGGGGTAGGTTCATGTCTCACGTGTAATAAGTAGCTAAGGAAAGGGGAAAATAGTAGCATTTATAGTGGAGAAACCTGGCCAGATCCTACCTTAACCAGGTTAATCAAAAGTAACATGATTAGTAATAACAAATGCTGATCAGGTGCACTCTGACCTGATGCTGTAAGAAGGGCATCGAACCTCTGTGATATTCTTCCCCCAAATCCATAGCCCAGCCTCATCATGAGAATGCATCAGACACATCCAAATAAAGGGACACTCTACTAAATACCTGACCAGTATTCCTCAGAACTACCAAGACCAAGAAGGCCCAAAGACTGAAAAACAGTCACAGGTGGAGGGCCTATGGAGATGCGATAGCGAAATGCCATCTGGCATCGACTGAGTCCCGAAACAGAAAAAGGACATCAGTGGGAAAACTGAGCAGATGCAAATACAGTCCACGGCCGAGTGAATAGTGTTGTGCTAACGTTGATGTCTTCGTTTTGGCAAGTGTAGCTTGGCGATGTGAGATGATAACATTAGCGGAAGCTGGAGGAAGGGTCTAAAAGTTATTTCACAATAAAAGTTTTTATAAATTATGTATAGTTCTTTAAATACATGTATAAATGAGGCATCAGCATAAGATTATGCACCAGGTAATCCATATCCGGGCAAAGGCGATGGTCACACATATTCCTGGCGTTCTCTATCAGCTCCCAGCCTGGGAGAGTGAGCAGATGGAGAGATACGCAGTAGCTTCTACCTTAATGATACTAAGAAAGCTGTCGCGACATCACGCCAAGCTAGAGTACCTGTGGCACTTATCCTATGTCTATCCCAAATTGTCCTGTGATCTTTCACTTTTCAAACTTGCATTACTTGCCCAGATGGAGTTTAAACTCCTTGATGCTTGGAGACAGTTTGAATTTCAGTGCCTACTCCTATGTATTTATCTAATTATTTTTCAATGTAGCTCTAGGTCCACACTTTCTCCACCACTAAAGGAATGTAATCTTTCCTGTGTCGTGTACTAAAAGCCATATTTTGATTTGCATTGTTCTATGGACTGAATGGTGTCAACCCCAAATTCATACATTCAAGTCCTAATCCCACTGTCACTGTTGTTAGAGATAGGGCTTTAGAGGGAAATTAAGATTAAATGAGGTCACAAGATGGGACCCCAATCTGGTAAGACTGATGGTCTTACAAGAAGAGGAAGAGAGAGGGGGGGGGAAAGAGAGAGAGGGGGAGAGAGAGAGAGAGAGAGAGAGAGAGAGAGAGAGAGAGAGAGAGAGAGAAGTGTGCAGGGACTGTCCCAGACGGAAGGAAGCAGATGCAGGAAGAGGTAGCCTGGGCTAAGATTGCAATCTCTCTCTGCATCTCCTCTGTGGTGCCTCCGCCTGGGCTGTCAGGGCCATAGGCTGGACCACCTCTGAGCATCCCCAGAGGCCCTCTGAGCAGCCACTTCTTCATGTGCACAGCAGCCTAGCACAAGGAGGCCCAGCAAAGGAGGGCTTGGCTCAGTCACCGGCTTTCTCAGAGCACGGGCATGTACACACACGGCCACGCAAAAGCATAGCCTGTCTTTCACTCTGTGCATTTACCTGGGCAGCTGGAGCAAGGGCCACAGTCCATGTGACGGAAAGGACAGGTAGAGCATCAATAGAAGAGACATTATGATCGAGAGTAACCATGGCCACTGAGGAGCAGGAGATTTAAAACCAGCGGCTGGCCTCCTGCTGCCTCCGCTGGCTGCTCAGCCCCAAGGGAGTCTGCCTGAGGGTTACCTTCTGGGGATCCCTGGAGCCTGTCCCTCCCATCCACCCCCTTCTCTGCCAACAAGGCAGCCAGCCTGGGGGATGGTGAAGGGTTTTCCTCGGGGAAGCTGGGGTGGGGGAGTGGTGGCAGTCTCTGTGCAGGGCATTTCCCTGGGAGGCGGGCAGCAGGTTGGGGGGCAGTGTGAGTGGTTGGGGACCGTGGCTGCTGTGATGCCTCCCAGCTTCCCAGCTTCCAGATTCTTCCCTTTCATCATCTCACCCAACTTCCCTCTGAGCTTTGGGATTTTAAACATACAATTTTTTTCCCTCTGACATCTCACTTTGTAGGGATTTTTCTGGTGGTGAAATGCACATGACATACCAGTTGCCATTAGTAACATTTAGTGCATTCATGATGTGCGACCATCCCTCTATCTGGTTCTGCTCTGTTTTAAGCATTATAAGCTCATTATTAGAGAGATTTGGAAAGAGTATGAAGAAAGAAGTAAGCATTATCCCAAATTCCACTCGCTGGGGATGACGGTGGTTAACACGAAGGCCACAGCTCCCACACAGAGCACGGAGGCCACAGGGCAGGTCTCAGAGACGCTGTGGGACGCCACAGGTTTGGAGGGCAGCACAGTGACATCTGTCGGGCGCTCTGCAAACTGCTGGCTCCCAGTCCACAGTGTCACCATGAGATCATGTGGCTTTCCTTTCAAAAACGTCACATCTTAGAGACAGTCTTTCTGTGGGTGGTGAAGGTGACAAAGCAAGCGCCCTGTGAACGTTGCGTGGACAGAACACGTGTGACCGTGTCCAATGTGACGCCAAGGCCCGAGCCGTCACACAGTGCCCGCACGCCCCCCAGGAGGGAGGACCTGCTGATGCCAACATGAAACAGAAATGGTTTTCTCTTTCCGTTTTTGTGCACCTTTTCAGATGGCTACCCGGTCAGCTTTGTGCTGTTTAGACCAAGTCACTCCCCCTCCCAGGACCTCTTTGGCATTCCTTTCGGCCTAGGGCAGTGGTCGGCAAACCGCGGCTCGGCAAACCGCGGCTCGGCAAACCGCGGCTCGCGAGCCACATGCGGCTCTCTGGCCCCTGGAGTGTGGCTCTTCCACAAAATACCGACTTCTGCGCACGGGCCACAAAGTTTCAATCGCGCTGTACGTGCGCGCCCGCACGTGGTATGCCTAGGGGCACCGTGAAAATGACTGGCCCTCAGGATGGGTGGACGGAGAAAGCTTGGGGGCCTCTGCTGCAGGCGCGTGCTTCAGCTCTCTGGTGTGTACAAGCCAAGGTGGCCCCTGCTTCCTAACTGAGCTCAGCTGCATGTGCGGGTGCACACTGGCTGCTGTGACCCATCGCTCTACAGCTGAAGAAGCTCAGCTCCAAAGGGCAGTCGTGGCACAGCCAACCGGGCCCCTCCTCCCACACTCTGTTTGTCCCCCTCGGAGACCCCGAGATGGGGCAGCTCTATGGTTCTGACAAGTACCAGCCCCACCCCGGTTGTTCGTGGGGCCGTAAGGTGCCTCTGCCTTCCTCCAGGCTGCTGGCCCGGGGTGCCCCTGACTCACCCAGTCAGAAACGCCCCAATCTCCCCCCATCGCCCACTTTGCTGACTCCTAAAGGCTCATCTACCTTTCGACATAAGCCTCGTTAGTATCAGATGACTCTTGGACCAGAAGTCCTCTGAGCTACTGTCTACCATTGGTACCTCCACGTGAATGAGCTTAGCAGAGTCCTTCCTGATCAGGCCTAATTCATAAATTAGGCACAGTAAGAGATTAATAGCAATAACCAATAATAAAGTAGAATAATCATAACAATACACTGTAATAAAAGTCATGTGAATATCCTCTCTCTGGCTCGCTCTCTCTCTCTCTTTCTTTCTCTCTGATAACAGATCTGATCATCGAGACGGTCACTGATGGGCGAGTAGCATGTTCGGTGTGGATACGGTGGACAACGGGATGGTTCACATCCCAAGAAGCTGGACTGCACAAGATTTCATCACACCGCTCAGAGTAGCTTACAATTTAACACCTATGCCTTGTTTATTTCTGGGATTTTTCATTTGATATTTTCACACACTGGTTGATCATGGGTAACGGAAACCATAGAAAGCAAAATGGTGGATAAGGGGGGACAAGTAACCAGTAAGGAAGGAGCCGGCCTGCAATGTGGTTGTACGTTAGTCCTCGGTCACCCTGCAGGACACTCCTGAGCTGCGATGGCCCTGCAGGCTTGTCTCACATTGAGGCAAGGGGCCAGGCTTTAAACTTGAGGAGGCGTTGCACAGGTAAAGAGCTTAGGAAACAATCATGGATAGCACATGCAAAGGTCCTGAGGCAGAGGGAGTAGCCTTTAGTTGAGCTTGGGGCCTGAGAGACCATCACAAATCGAGGTTGGCATGCAGCCTGGGTCAACCAGGACAGGGGTCCAGGGAGGGTTGGGGACCTTATGGAAGCCACTGACCAGGGAGGTAAATAACATTATCAGCTCTCTCACTTCCTGTCTGGGATCCTTCCCCACCCCTCAGGCTGCCCTTCTATGATCAGCCTAACCAATCCATGTGGGTATAAATGTGATTTATCCCAAAGAGGTCCTGGCTCCAGACAACCCCAGGGTCTCCCCGACAGCCAGCAGCCTCTCTCCTGGAACTGCCCTCGATGTTGCCCACACACGTCTGAGGGTCCTCAGAGAAGACAGCAGAGCCTGGGAAGGAATGGTAATTTTTTTTTTATTTTAGATTTATTGAGGTGGCATTGGTTAATGGGATCACATAGGTTTAAGATGCCTGCCACCCAAAGCCAAATCATCCTCTGTCACCATAAGAAGCGGTTATTCCTGTCCTCCCCACGCCCTTTCCTGCCCAGAGCCGAAAGAGCTGCCCCCTCTAAAAAGATCCCAATGGGGGGACAGGAAGTAAATAGCCCCTTTGTGAGCCCCCCAGAGGAAACAGGGTGGAATGAATTAGCAGAGCTCAAAGGTCCCATCTGGGAAACCACTCAAGATTGCCTGGGTCTGACCCGCTGGCGACTCAGAGGGCACCTGAGCAATCAGGGACACACTGGCAGCGAGTCCTCCGTCTGACGTCTGTCTGCTTTCCTGCAAACTTCTCCGGAAGCCTGGGGCGAGGTCAGGGGTGGCTAACGCGTATCTGCTCACCACCCCCTCCCAGGCTACCCATGTGCACAGAGGTGGCTGGTCAACCCATGCAAAACAGCAGCATCCACCATAATCTAATCAGTGTTTTAAAAAATACTCCAAACAGTTTAATTAAATCTACCAATTGCTTTGACTGCTTTTCCTTCTGATTTATTAAGATGCTGTCATTTAATCATTCCTTTAACCAAGGCAGCCATTTAAATTAGCTATGCATGGCACAGGCCTCATGAAATGATCAGCCAAGACAGGGAGGTAAGTAACATGATCAGCTCTCTCCCTTTGGATGTCAGCGAATGACATTCCTTTATTTAGCATTTGTGTGCCGGCATTGTTCTCTTTGCTTAACAGACATTTGCCCATTTGATCCTCACAACGATTCTGAAGGCAGAAAACATCATTGTCCCCATTGTACAGATGAGGAAACTGAGGCACCGAGCAGTTAAGGAGTATTCTGGGGCCACCGTGGGTAAGTGGCAGGCCTGGGGTTTGAGTGAGAGTGTGGTTCCGGTCTTTAGGTCAGGCCCGGAGGCACCGGGGGCGGGGGGCCTCTGTGGCACTCCCTCAGGGAAGCAGGGGGTCACCTCCAATCCCTTTGATCTTATCTGTTTCATTGGTTCTTCTCTCCAGAATAAAGATTTTTGGAATAAAAGGCTTAAGCCTTCAAATAAATTTGCAGATCACTGGCAAGAGGGCTTAGTCAGAAGAGGCAGGAGACTTGCCCTCTTGCCTCTGAAATTCGGATTCAAAGGTTTGAATTAGAACCTAGCAATCAGTAAACACATCAGATGATTCTCATCTGCAGACAAATTTGGGGGGCAGGGGGGGAGGGAGGGACCTGCCTTTGGGTTCCAATTCCTCCCTGTCCTCAATGTAGCCGAGGTCAAGCCCTGAGCTCAGTTCTTCGCTGTAACATGAGCTCAGTTCCCCGCCCGCCTCCCTCCTAGAGCTACAGTGAGGCGCAATGACATCAGCAGGTGAGGGGCTGTCGTGACATCAACTTCTTCTAAAGTCCTGGGCGGTGGGGTCCCACGCCAGGCGGCTCCTGGCTTCCACTCACCATCCGTCCCACCCCTCTTCCTAATCACATAGGCTCGGTGTTTTGAATGCAGAGCACAGAGTGAACTCCCAAAAGAAAATAGCGTCCCAAACAAGTGCATCGCCCCTCAGTCACAGGGACTCCGGGGTTATGCTTGAGCAGAGGAATGCAATGCAGTGGGGAAACGGCGCGGAGGTCGGTGAAAGGCGGAGGGGTGGCCAAAGCCCCCAGCAGGGTTTGAGTGGGACTGGAAGGAGGGGATGTCCGGGAACGACATCTTAGGAGAAGTAGGTGAGCAGGGCCCAGTTGTAAGAAGATGGAATGAGAGCTGGGGAGTGGGGGGAGGAATCAAAGTTGCCCCCGCCCCCCTATCCCCCCTCACTCGGTGATGATGCCTGGACATCTGGGTGTGGACTGTTGGAAAGGGTTTCCCGGTGAAGGGTAAGGGCAAGTGGGCTGGACAGGGGCAGGCAGCGGGGAGTTGGGCCAGATGCACAGCCCCCTTACACGCGCACCCAAAGGCTCAGGGGCTGGCTGGGGCCATGACTGTCAGCCCAGACTTCCAACCGCACCCCAAAAGAAGAAACAAAATCAGCTCGCATTCTGTCCCTGTAATAGCAGCAGCTTTAATGGCTGAGGAGAGGGTGGCAGGAAGGGAGTAAGTCATAGGACAGAAAAGTGGGGTTGAGGGTACTCGGCCTCCCCTATCCGGGACCCTCCCTGCACCAGTGTTCCAGAATGTTCCGCAGACCATGCTCCCATCATGCCCTGAAATTGCCCTCTTGTGGGTCTCCCCGAGGCAGCAAGATGCCCGGCATCCCACACGGATTCAGAGGTGACAGAGATGTGGGTGAGAGCGGGGCCACACGGCCGTTAGCCATCCACCTCCGAGGACTTCCTGACACAGCTTGTCCTGGAGAAGGGACGCTCTGGCTCGACTCTTCACTCTCTCCCTCTGCCCACGAGGATGCTGCTGGGGCACTTCCAGGGGCTGGGGAGCCCTGAGTTCTAAGCCCAGCTCAGCCCCAGCTCGGTGTCCCTTCCCCTCTCAGTTTCCATGTGAAAACTGAGGCCGCCAGGATGGAGCTCAGAGGCCCTTGCAGGGCTGAGATTCTAAATCGCCACCTGCTCCGGCCAGATGTCATCACTGCAGGCAGACCGGAGCCCGCTCTGATCTCCCCAGGGGGCGGGATGGGCTCCCAGCGCCAGGCCAAGGCTGCGGCTGGCTGGGGTGGGAGGACAGGTGTGAGGAGACCATCCAAATGGGAGCCTCCCAAATGCTCTGCACCCAGACGTGCCGGCCAGATCCTGGGTCTGGGTCTGGCAGGAGGGGAGGATGAGAACGCAGAAGCCCCAGGACATGCTGCAGCCAGGGGCTCAGACAGGGATCAGCTATGCCTCTGGGCTGGACCTGGTGGGGCTGGAACTGGGGCAGGACCTGGGGCAGGAGCAGGCCGTGTGCCAGGGTGGGCACGTGCTTGTGTATGTCCTGAGCACCAAAAACTGCCGGGTGTCCAGAGAGGTCACACACGCACACACACACACACACACACGCACACGTACACACACGCACACACGTGTGTGTGTGTGTGTATATCTTCAGGTTTCACAGTCAACAGAAGCCTTTCCCGGGAAGAAGACAGAGCCCAAGCTGAGACGGGCTCCAATCCAAGGCCAAGGTTCAGCTGGGACCATTGTGACTACACGGCCGGCTGTTAAATTACTAAAATACTTCAATCCCAGGGCCATACTTCATTCTGAAGTTCCGGGAGCACCCCGACTCCCACCCACCCCAATGTTCCAGTCCCAGGACCCCAAGACTTCCCCACAGGCCCTCAACCAAAGGGTGAGTCCCAGGCTCCGCCAGGACGGACGCCGGGACCACTCTAGTCCCACGTCCACCCTCCCTGGCTGATGGGGGTCCATGTGTCACTGCGCCCCCTTATGTGGATTAGCCTCCCTCCCCACCCCGCTGCTCCCCTCCCATCTCAGCGGTCCCTTTGCTTTCATCACATCCCTCTTCACTGCAGAAGGAGTTCTGGGTCCAGAAGAGAGTCCAAGTGACCCAGATTCGATGCACATTCCCACCTTGAATTTTGGGGTTCCGATGCCAAGGCCAGACCCTGGGAACTGCTCCAGAGGCTGAGGGGCAGACAGCGCTCTCTCACGCTCACACCCTGTGCCACCCCCACACCCCCCACAGCACAGGAACTGGTCCCCTCCACCAGCCTCTGATGAGTATTCCACACCAGCTCCGTCCCAGAGGCAGAGAGGCAGCCCCTCCCGGCGGCGGCTTGCTGACAACCGGGAAAGGGTTTAATCTCAGAAACAGTCAAGGTGGGGAAGGGGAATGCGGGGCGGCCTGGAGGGCCATATGGAACCTGTTTGAGGAGTTGGGTCAGAGCCCAGCTACACCTCCATGTGCTGAGGCGCCAGGCCAGCCCTTGGCTTTGCCGGCTCAGCTCTGGCCAGAGAGGGGAAAGAGCGTGGGAGAACAGACAGGCGGTGCACGCGGACAAGGTGAGCGACATGTGCTCACAGGGCCGCTGTCCTTCAGGGGAGGGTGCCCTGGCTGGCATCCCGGCGGCCGGAGGGCGGGCTGGCCCGACAGCTGGGTGACCTGCTGCAAAGTGGCACTTCAGCGAAGTGGCACTTCAGGTCTCCTCGAGGCATGGCAGGGGCTGGCTTGTCTGGGAACGCCAGTCCTGCTCAGCCCGGCATTCCTCGGCCCAGCTCCTGGTGCAGACGGCTCCGGAAATCCCTGGACAGCACCATTTCTTCTCCACTCTGGCTCCCCTGCCTGTGCACACAGCCAGTCCGCTCTGTCTCTGTCTACCCGGCCCAGACCCAGCCCCACACCCGGACGCCGGCCTGCACCACGCCAACTGGCCGGGCGGGGCTGGCGCTGCCATGGCTTTGGGCTGATGTGGATGTTGGACTGACCTTGCTGCGTTTGGGGCCCGGCTCAGCGAATTCCAGCTCCCCACCTCAGGACATGTGCAGCCTGCCTGAACTTCTGTCTAGACTCCCAGGACTTCGCGATGAACTGACCACGTTTCTGATTGTTTTTGCAGAAGTTTCGATGAAACCTGACTGAAAGTAGCATGGCCCGAGGTTCCCACATTTTCAACCCACCTGCCTGGATTTCTGGTTGGTTTGACTGAAAAGTTGTTTTTTTTGTTTTGTGTTGTTTTTACCAATTTTACTGATTATTATTTAAAATCTAAACTTCTGGAGTGTTGGAGCTCCCCGGATTCTTTTACTAAATAACAGGAAACTGTTTGGGGAGCCGTCAGCATCGGCCCCTAGCTCACACCCAAGTCTCCCCCAGCCAGCCTGTCTCAGCTGAGGAAGGGATGGGGCAAGGGGTGCCCACTGGTTCTTTATCCCCCTTCTGGAATATTCTAATGTCCTAGTGCCTGTTTCTCTCTTTATTATATATATATAATAAAGGGAGAGGGAGAAGGAGATAGATAGAAACATCAATGATGAGAGAGAATCATTGATCAGCTGCCTCCTGCACGCCCCACACTGGGGATGGAGCCCACAGCCAGGGCATGTGCCCTGACCGGGAATTGAACCGTGACTTCCTGGTTCATAGTTCGGCGCTCAACCACTGAGCCACGCTGGCTGGGCTGGTGCCTGTTTCTTTATTGACACTTCCATTCTGCCTTCTCTCTCCTTGTCCCGGCCTGGCCCCAGCTCTTGGCACCACGCTCCTGAGTCAGGGCCTCTGGGGCCCCATCTCCTGCTGGGAAGTCATGTAACACAGCTCACAGGCGAGGGCTCCTGGGCCCTCGGCCGGGGCTCCAGGCTCAGCTCTGCTGGTTCTGGCCGTGTGATCGCGGCACATGTTAATGACCTTTTCTGAACTCTGGTTTATTCATTTCCAAAATGAGGGTGATTCTCCTGCTCATCTCTTGGGTTGGTATGGAGGATCTTAGTGAGAATGCTAATGACAGTTCAGTCTTGTTGGACAGTGACTCTGAGCCAGGCTCTGTTCTGGGGCTGCGTATGGCCTTGGGACCTTCACCAAATCCTCGCCAAAGCTCACAAGTCTAGCAAGGGCAGAGCCAGGTAGTCCAGGCTGGCAGGGGCGTGCCCTCACCCACTCTGTAGGCCTGCCTCACACTGATAGAGGCCAGGAGTGGGCCAGCCTCACCGTCCTCATCACCCTAATTAGAATATGGGGCCAGCATCACCTTCCTCATCACCCTAACGAGAATATTAATGTTGGTGGCCTGTTTCTCCTTGAGAGAATTGGGCTGCTCTTTGTGTCCCACGTGGGTGAGGCCATTTGTAATTCGATGGGGTGACTTTATATTCTTTTGGGAACACTGAGGGGCAGGAGTCCTCCCAGCGACCCCACCCCACCCCCACACCAAGGGAGCCCTGGATGTTTTCAGACCCTCCAGGCGTGTCAGAACCACCGGCTTGTTCTGATGTTTGAGACCTTTGTCAAGCGGCTCACATCTGGCCTGACTTTACCGTGCGAATCTCCTCCGCTTCTTTCCTGGCACCGTAATGGGAACCAGATTTGCAAGTGCTCCCCGGTCCGTGGTGTGTGCGGGCGTTTGCCAGGCTGCAGGCTGTAAGCTGTGGGCAGTGACAGTGGAGAGAATGGGCCGGGTCCCTGATCTTGAGCAACCCATGCCGACACTGGTCTTCTTGTCTTCTCCAGGCAGGAGAGAAGGCGGGCATTTGGGAGGATGTGTGAACAGTAGCTATTCGTGCCTCCGCCTCAGGGAAGCTCTTCAGTAGGGAGAGCTGGAGACAGGTGCCGGGGCTGCAGCTCTCCATAGTCCCTGTCTCAGGTCCCTGTGTGCCTCTGCGGGTGTGCTGTCCAGACGAATGCCTCAGCCCCTCATTTCCACTCTTTCCTGCCTTTGCACTGGTGGTTCTCTGCCTCCTGTGTGTTAACATCTTGAAAATCTTCCATATGTTAGACATGAGGCAGGAACTAGAGGCACAAAGACACATCACGGCCTTCAGTGGCTCATGGTTGCTGGGGTCCAACCCCAGCAGGTCCAGGGGTCCCCAAAGGTGTGGACGGAGTCGGCGAAGAAGGAATGACACGGAGACAGCGTTCAGTTGATCAGCAGCCTTGCCAGGATCTCTAGCCACAATCTCCAGCCAAGTTCTGGTTCGGTTCTCTCACTAGGTTCTCCAGCCAGGTTCTCCAGGTTCTCCAGCCAGGTTCGGTCTCCAGATTCTGTAGCCAGGTTCGGTTGCCAGGTTCTGTCTAGGTTCTATCCAGGTTCTTTTGCCATGTTCTCTCACTAGGTTCTGTCTCTAGGTTCTGTCTCTAGGTTCTGTCCCCAGTTTCTGTCCAGGATCTTTTGCCATGTTCTCTCCAGCGAAGTTCTTCTGTCTCTAGGTTCTGTGTAGGTTCTGTGTCTAGGTTCTGTGTCCTGTTGTCTTGTTACATCTGTATTTATACCAGTTGATTCCAATCCTATCAATCTCTATTCCAAAGGTTAGGGCGTTTCTTATCTCCATTCCAGGGAGTAAAGATTATGTAGCTTAAGCATGATTGTTCGTAGTTAAAGTGATTAATTACCCGCCTGGCACTTAGTTAAGGGGTTTTATTCCCTCCCTAACTTCAGGGGAAAATCCCTACCTGGGGAAACAACCTTTCTCAGAGAGGTGACCTTGGTTAAAACACATAGTGCCAAGAAGGTGAGCAAACATTAAGAACAGTATGCCATATATGCCAGGTCCCTTGAAACAGCAAGGATGGACCGGCTCCCGGCACATGGTGGCAGACACATGCAAAGTATCACGACCATGGGCCTGGGACAGCGAGGCCAACCAGGGCAGGGCAGGGGAAAGATCATAGTATCTACATAGATTTCTGTCTTGCCCACATAGAGAACTCTTACTCATCCTCCAACACCCTTCAGCTCTCCTTCGAAGCACTCCCGGGTCCCTACACGCAGAATGAATGTCCCTCTCCAGCACTCCCCTGGCCTTGCCCACAGGTGAGAGAGCACCGGCCACCACATTGATGAAGTCTGTTCTCCCCTGGACTGCACACTCCCTGAGGACAGAACTGGATTCAGTGTTGCACTGCCAGGGCCCTGTAGAAGTGTAAGAAATATTTGTTCAAAGTAAGTCTGTGTCGTATCATATCCACATGTGTATGCTTGTGTGCATGCAGCCGCACATCTGTGAGCTGGGGCCTGGTAGTGATGGGGGGGGGGGGGGTAGTTCTTGGGACTCGTTATTTAATGTATTTGCCTTATTAAAGACTCTTAGCTCCTCCCAATGACTCCATCCTCTCCATGTAGACAAGTTTGATAGCCAGCTCCCTGGTGCTTGGAAGTTGAAAGATTAATTCTAGGGGAGCAGCAAGGCGGGCAGGGCTGGGAGATTCGATGCATCAGGCTCCATCCGTGCCTCCCTCACAGCCAGCTCCGCCTGGCAGTCAGGGCCTGGGGAGCACACCGAGAGACAGCCAGCCCACCTTAACCCGGGACCCTCCTCTTGATTCCCTGCACTTCTGCTCCCAGAAAAATCACTCCCCGCTTGAGAAAGCCCTCACCTGCTCCAACCTACAACAGGAGCTCAGTGGGAGGGCACTAAGGGGCCCTAGTGTCCTGACCATTAAACATTCTGGACAGAAACCTAAGGTTGGATCACAGGTTCATTCCTGTCTAGACACTCATAGCGCAGCTGGGCCCTGCCCCCTCTGGGGAAGGTAGTTGCATGGGTGGTCTGAGCCCCAACCTGAGATGCTAAGAGGGCAAGGAGAAGGTCCTCCAGGTGCAGAAAATCCCTACGTGCTCCCCAAAGGGCCCCACTGCCTGGTCTATGGAACAGCCCTTGCTTCTGTGTGGACCTTTGTAATTTCCAAGGAATCTTCTATACATTGTCCATTCTGTTCACATCAGTTGAGCTTTGGCTTTGTGCCTGGCATTGTGCCTTGCTAGCAATCAATGGCATGCACAGGCGCTGGGCTGCCCCTCACATGCATCCCTGTTTGGTCCTCACCACGACCCCTTTGTAAAGATGAAGACAATGAGAATACGTGTTCCCGTTTCTCAGGGACACGCAGTGCTCGGTGGTGGAAGCAGGACTTGAACTCACCTCTCCCAGGGGACTCAGACCCCACGCTCGCCCACTGCCCTCTCCAGACTTTTCACCTGCCCCCAATAGCCCTGGAAAAGTTGGAGCAGGCACTCATGCCCCCTCTTAAAGGAGGAAAGCTGGGCCTTGGTGGGTTTTGGAGACTTTCCAGAGATCTCAGGGGCCAGGCAAGAGTGCCAACTTGGTTCCAACATCCACGACGCCCGAAGGAGAACCCTCACCACGCTGCCCCAGATCCAAGCCCACCTCTGTGCCTCTCTGCCCGGCGTGCCCTGCCTCACCAGCCTCCCTCCCAGCCCCTGCCTCGCAGGACACCATGACAGGTGGAGACAAGCTGTGAGAAGTGAGAGTGTCGCCCAGCACAAGTGGTTTGTGAGGCATCAGTGCTGGTGGCTTTATAACAGGGCCCCGCCTGCTGGCCCCCTGGGGCTCCTCTCCCCTGAGGCTCCCTCCACAAGGACAGGAATGACCCCGCATTCCTGGGGGCTGAGGCACAAGAACACTCTTTCTGACATGTTCTTGCCTAATTTGCCCCCCAGCCAAGGACTTTGGGTGTCATGACAAGGTCAATGGTTGCCCAAATGTGGTCAGATCAGATCTATTTTCAGTTTTCAGACGGGCCAATTGCATCAACCGGGCCTGTTCTCACCCAGTTCTTCCCCTGTCTCAGGCAGCCCTTCCCTGGATGCTCGGTCTCACTCAGAGCTAAGAGCTCTCCCGTGTTGACTTAGAGAGAGAACTGCTCCCCAGAGCACGGCCTGAGGTTCCAGGAGGCAAGTGTGAGGCAGGGTTTCCAGACCCTTGAATTCCACCCCAAGTTATGAGAAGGTCCAGTGAGTCCCAGGGAGCCCCAAGGTCATGGGTCCTTGCCCCTTGGCCATTGCGGGGTCCCATCCTCCAGGCTAGTCCCAGGGGAGTCACCTTTTCTTGGAGCTTGGACATTTGGAAACTCGAATTATTCAGAAATTCAACAAGCACAGAAGAAAAACAGCTGCAGGAGGAGAGCTTGAGTGCAAGTCCCAGATCCGGCCTCTGGCAAGTCCCTGGGGACGCTGGGCACCAGTTGGCCCAGAGTTTGAATGCCAGGGCCGGACGCTGTCTCTGAGTATGAAGCTAGCGTTGCAGGTGGTCGCCTTCTTTAACATGACCAACCTAGGAACACCATTCTGATGAGGAAGTTTTTAAGGCTCTATCTCTCATCATTCCACCGACTCTCGCCGCATCTCTGACAGCACATGGAATTAATTATCCGCCTGCTACTTAGTTACAACAACATGAGGCAGAGAGAAGATCTGACATTTATGGAGCCCTTGCTGTGTGCCAGACCCCTCCTGAGTGTGTTCTCTGTGTACTCACTCATGTAATCCTCCAACAAGCCTATAAGACAGGTGCTAGCACACCCCCCTTCCCCCCGCCCTCCATTTGCAGATGAGCAATGTGAGACACGGAGAAGTAACATAATACAGCGAGTTCCTGTGGCTAAAAAGCAGCAGAGCCAGGCTTTGAAGCCGGCGCTGTCTCCAGAACACACATGTTTCATCACCAGGCCACAGAGTCGGCAAGACAGACAAGGCCTGGCCCAGAAGGGAAGGTGGGCTCGCACATAAATTATCCCAGCACAAGTTGGGGAAGTGATAAGCGACCAAGCGAGAAACAGATAACATCCCCGGGGATTTAAGATGAGGAGGAGAAGATTGCTTCCAGCTGGGACGAGAGGGAAGTGTTAAGGGGGTGGCATTGTAGCTGAGCCTTGAAGGACAGGTAGCATGGAGCCGTGGAGATGTGGGGAGAGGGAGCAGTTGGCTGTGCTGGGGATGATCAGCAACAGAGGGAAGAGGCAGATCAGCGGAGAGAACATGGGCCGAGAGAGGTGGCAACAGGCCTTCATACTGAATGAAGAGGAGAGGCAAGGGTGTTTGGGATGGGAGAGACCCGGTCAGGAATCAGCTTCGGGATCCGGAATCATGCGCATTCAACAGAAGCAGGGAAGGGTGAGCCTGGAAGCAGGAACAGCATGTGCACTCGGGGTTCTGGCAGGAGGCAGTGCAAGTCGGGGAGCTCAGCTGATGGGTGAATGAGTAAGACTATTGCCTATGGAGGGGAGATGGGCAGCAGTGGGAAGCCTTTCTCACCACTGGCCTGCCAGCTGAGGGCAGCAATTACATCACTAGACCCTGTGAGGGGACCACTAACAGGACATGGCCCAGAGCCGGGACTGAGCAAGAAGAACCCCCATCACATCTCTTAGGGCTTTCCATGGACAACGGGGTTCTGGCAAGAAAGTCCCATGGAGGAGACTGCAGGGTCAGTTTCTGGGGACCCAGAGCAAGACAGAGAAAGAGAAAGATGGAGAGAGGATGAGGGTGGGGATCGGGAGACAAAGACAGAAGACCACCCAGACCAGATTTAGAAGCTGTTGTAATGGTTTTGGAAAGAAACACCAAGAGATTGAACCAGGGCATCGCTTCTCCGCCTTTTGGCTAAGATCCGGTGGAGAGACTGAACCAGGGCAGTTGCAGAGGGAAAGGAAGTGTTGGGGACAGATGTGGGGGAGCTTCAGAAAGTAAGGTTGGAAGATTTGGCAAGGAGTCACCTGCAAGGGCAGAGAAGGGTTTGCATACCTGTGGAGTGGCAGGTGTACATGTAGCAAACCTTCTATGTTAATAAAAAACAAACAAAACACCAAGAGGTGTAATGGTGTCTGTGTGACCTCCAGAGGCTGTGGAATCGGACCTCGGCGATCCGTAAAGGATGACGACAGCAGCTCGCCAGCGTTTGAACCTGCGAGAGGAGGGAGAAGAAAAGGAGAAGGTCATTTCAGCCAACTCTCAAAGCAACATTCAGGTAGAGAGCTACCCCCTCATACAAAGATGAGCTGTAGATAGACCACTCAGGATGCCCCTGAAGCGGTTCAGAACCATGACTTGGGCAGGGCAGGGCGGGGGGGGAGGGGGGGGGCTGCTACCAGAGGAAAGAATAGAGATCCTCTAACCCGAGCACATGCAACCTCCCCTTCAGTGTCAAAGCAGCCTCGGGTAGACCAGATTCCTGCTGCCGACCTTGATGCAGGTGATCCTCCAACAGGCGGGAAGATGAGGATGAAGATTTTGAAGGAGGAGAGTGATGGTGATGATACTGTAGTTCTTGCAGAGCTGGAAAACGTTGAAAAAGAAAGAGCTGAAGAGCAGGCCGGGAAGGACTGAGAACAGAAAGCTGAAGAAGGAAGGATTCATATGGAAAGCATTCTGAGTGGAAACCCTCTCCTGAATATCACTGGCCCATCCCAGCCCCCGGTCAACTGCGAAGTTAAGAGAAGGTGGGAGGAAGATGTTGTTGTCAAGATCTGTGTGAAAGGTGGACATGACCAGAAGAAAGACAAAAGATTTGTCAACGATAAGCTGCGATCTATATTTCACAAAAAGTTCATGGAGAAATATATGAAATAATACCGTTTCATGTGCTTAATTAAAGGCTGTAAGATGTAGATGACCATTCTGACTTTATTTTGTGTCTTTTCTCTTTTGCCCATTTAAGTTGTGCATGGGCTTCTCGAGCGTTAAGTTCCAAAATATCTTTTCCTTAATTGGTACCTTGTTTGATAAGGACGTAGGAATTGGCTTAATCCAGTTTCCAGTCTCTAAATGTCTCCAGTCATATGTTTTCTTTTCAATGTGGGAAAAGGGACCTGCTTGTAATAAATATTTTTAATAACCAAATCTGCCCTGGCCGGTGTTGGTCAGTGGTTAGCATGTCAGCCCGCACACCAAAGGGTCCTGCATTGATTCCTGGTCAAGGGCACATACCTGGGTTGTGGGTTTTCTCCCCACTCCCTGTCGGGGTGCAAGTGGGAGGCAACCAATGGATGTTTCTCTCTCTCCTCCCTTCTTCCCGCCAACTCTCTCTGAAAAAGCAATGGAAAAAATATCCTCAGGTGAAGATTAACACAAATCCTACATAATAAAGAGGTAATATGCAAATTAACCCTCACAACCTCACAAGATGGCTGCCTATGACCAGGCTGCAGGGGGGTAAGTGAGGGACAACCAAATGACTGAACAAGCAGGCTGCGTGGGGCAACCAGGCTGGCAGGGGGGTGGGGGGGTCTGTGAGGGGCAACCAGGCCGGTGGGGTGGCAGTTGGGGGTGACCAGGCCAGCAGGGGGGCAGTAAGAGACGACCAGGCTGGTGGAGGAGGGGGGTGTACAGCTGGGGGCGATCAGGCTGGCGGGGGGGGGCAGTTAGGGGTGACCAGGCAGGCAGGCAGGTGGGCGATTAGGAGCCAGCAGTCCAGGATTGTGAGAGGGATGTCTGGCTGTCGCTTTAGGCCTGATCCCCAGGACATCCCCCAAGGGGTCCTGAGTTGGAGAGGGTACAGGCTAGGCTGAGGGGATCCCCTCCCCTGTGCAAGAATTTCGTGCACTGGGCCTCTAGTAAATAAATAAAAACCAAATCTGTGTCCCCCAACTTTGTTATTGAAATGTACGCAGTTATAAAATATTATAAAACATAGATATTAAAAAACAAAACAAAACACAGGAAGATCTGTTCGGGCATGTTTTTCATGAAAACCTTGAAACCAACCTATGGATGAGTGATAGATATGCTAGGTGGGTTGTCATGGACAGGTCAGACAGCAAGATCTTGCCTGTGTTGTAGTCACCAATCACCTGGCACACATCCCTGTGCAAAGGTGTCTTGGATGAACTGCATTCCCCATTCTGCAGAGGGGGGAGCTGAGGCCCAGGGAATTCAGTGGTTTAGGAAGGGTCGCAAAGCAACATGGCATCAGAGCCACGCTGCCAGCTGGTGTGTTATGAGAGATGATAGTCCAGCCCAGTCCTGCTGGGAAGCCAGGGGGGTCCCTCCATCACCCTCTGCCTGGGATGGGCTCAGCCCCTCCACACCCACCGTTCTTTATCCAGCTCCTCTGCTGCCAGGGCCTCAGGATGAATACATCTTTACAGGAATGAATCAGGGACGGTGCCCAGCCAGGCATCCCCCCGAATGAACCCCAGCTCTGAGTTTCCACGGCAAGGCCTCCCTTCAGCAGGTTCCCGGGGCGGTGGAGTACAGGGACGGGCTGTGAAAGAAATGATACCACACAAGGCCTTGTAAAGCCGTTTCATTATCCTGCCACGGATTTTTGGCAATTCCTCACGTCTGGCTTGTTTTATGTCTAATTACATATCGCCATACATTTCCCCCGCATGTTATGTTTCACATAATAAATACGTGGAAAATCTCTCTCTTTTTCCATTAGCCCCTGCCCAGAAATGAACAGATTTCTGGCGTGTGCTTACGCAGTAAAGAGGCAGTTGTTTCAGACACCGTGACACTTCATAACTGGACTTTACGGGCCCCTGTTGCTCTGCTGCAGAGGGCTTTCTGCATGCTGTTTCTGCTCTGGAAGCAAAGGGTGCTTGTCAGGAGCCACGCCCTGGGGTGGCTGGAGACCCAGCCGGTTCCTCCGTCTGGGAGACAAGGAGGCTGTCGGGCCATGGAGGGGACACAGGGACTCGGGCGGGGGCGGTCTGGCTGCCAAGGCTTTCCCGTGGCTGTAGTGCTGATAGGAAGGCATCGATCATTCATGTGCACCTCATCTAACAGTCAATCTACATGCATTTATTAAACACCTTCTATGTGCCCAGATCTGTTCTAGATGCTGAGTCGGGGAGGAAAGGAGGAGATAGTGGGGAGGAGAATGCCAAAGAGTAGAGACGCAGAGAGAGCTCATCGTGGGGTTAGGAGAGCAGGACTTGGAACCGGATGGCCTGGGTTCAGGGCCAGGCTCCACTGCTCACCTGCTGTGGGAGGTTTGAGCAGTCGCCGAAACCTCTCTGAACCTGTTTGTCCATCCATTGAGTAAGAATGCCATGCTACAGCCTTGTGGGCTTGTCATGAAAATTCAATGAGATAATCCAAGCTAAGGGGCTCCGCATGTCCCTGGCCCAGGGTGTGTGCTCAGAGATGGCCCATTATTGCTGTTATCATTATTCTCACATCATCTACAACGGGGCTGGGCAGGGGCAAGTTGGGAACACAAAGGATATATGAGACATGGCCCTGAAATTCAGTCCTGGACTTGAAGTCCAGCTCACAGTGATCAAGGAGGTGAGCCCTGTGCTACAGGGGACAGTTGGGAGACAACTTGGTCCTGGGCTGTCATCGGTGCAAAAGGGCTGGGATGCTGTGGGCTGGAGACCATGAGGGCTTCCTGGGGGACCTGGGATTTGGAAAAAAGGCACAGCAAGTTATGGAGAAAAGGATAAATGGGGAGCATAAGCAAAAGTAGCAAGGAAGAGAACAATGTTTTATGAGAGCATAAAACCATTTATCATTCATGCCTCAAAGGCCTATGGAGGATCTATTGCTACAAGTACTTACTAGGGGCAAGGCAGCCTTTGAGGCCTGGGAACCCAGAGCTCCTGGCTCCTGCTCTGGGGCTCAGGCCCATACCCAGAAACTACAGTGCACCTAACAACACGATGGACTGCACATATGATAGCGGTCCCTAAGATTATAATGAGCTGCAGCAGTCCTATCGCCTAGTGACATTATAGGTCTTATAAGCTCGGAGTGTAATGCATTACTCATAGCTATTAATATAGAATAAGGATATAAAGAAATATTATTTACAGCTGTGCAGTGTGTTTGTATCTTAAGTTAAATGTTATCATAAGAGTCAGAAAGTTAAAAACAGTTTAAACGTTTATAAAGGTAAAGGATTACAGTAAACTAAAGTTATTTTATTATTGAAGAAAGAAAACGTTTTAAATACATTTAGTGTAGCCCGAGTGTACAGTGTTTATAAAGCCTACGTCGTGCACAGGAATGCCCTGGCCTTCGCACTCCCTCGCCATCCCTCCCGACTCCCCCAGAGCACCTGCCAGCCCTGCCGGCTCCATGCGTGGTAAGTGCTCTGTACAGGTGGACCACTCTTACCTTTCGGGCCATATTTTTACTGTACCTCTTCTGTGTTAGATATACAAACACTTACCCTCGCGTTACATTGCCTACAATATTCACTACAGTAACCAGCTGTGCGGGGCCGGGAGCAATGGGCTCTACCATACAGCGAGGTGTGTGGCGGGCCACAGCATCCAGGTTCGTGTAGGTGCGCTCTGGTGTCCGCACAATGACGAAATCGCCTAACGACACACCTCTCAGGCCATACCCTGTCTGTAAGGGTGGCATGACTTTCTCAAATAAAGCTTCACAGTGTCGAGGAGTGGGATGCACCCTGGTCAGGGGTAGGAAAAGGGGCGCAGGTGTGGTGACCTTTTGACCTGGCCCATTTGACCACATGATGAGAATGTTCGCTGGGGGCAGAGGGAGGCCAGGCTGGGCAGATATTCCAAACTCAACAGCCATTCCAACTTTGGGCCCAATGGCCCTGATGTCACACCCCATACCATAACCACTGACTGTTCCATGGGGACAAGGACTTGTCCGCCACGTTCAAAGCATAGACGCTCAAAAAATATGTGTTGGATGGAGGAGGTAGTGGTCATGGAATCATGTGCGGGCTGTGTCGTCTGCTTGCCCCTCCAGGTCCGCTCTTCTGTCTCCATCTTACTCTCTGCCCAGGAGGCTAATGAACCACCTCAGTGGGCTCCCCTGCCAGCTGGTTGTACTTGGGTTTTGTAAAAAAAAATAAAAATTTATTATTATTATTTCTGGAGCCACTTTGAAATGGAGTCAGAGCTGCCATCCCAAAGGAACTGCCTTGCACATCTTATGCCTCAAAGCTTTGGAATGTTAAACGGCAACATAACCTTTGGACCAGCCCTAAAGCAACATGAGGTCCCCAAGAACCGTTTGCAGGGATAACAAGAAAGCAGATATTATGACGACGGGACTGATGGCCAGACTGAGAATTTAAAAAGCGTTATTTATTGAGAAGCATAGAATGGTCGTTAAAAAAGTCAGGGGGATATAAAGTGCAGCATAGAGAACGTAGCCAATAATATCGCAATAACTCGGTATGATGCCAGGTGGGCACTGAAATGTTGGGGGAACACTTTGTAAGGCATGTGAGTGTCTAACCACTGTGCTGGACACCTGAAACTAATACAAAACAATATTGAATGTAAGCTGTAATTGAAAAAAATTTTTAAAGATTCTTTGGAATTAGCGTCACTCTGTTAGCTTTTCTGCACCAGTAGAAAGGCCTTTCTTCTACGGATGTAATGGTTCCCTTTCCCTTTTCATAAAGACCCTTTGCCTTTGTCTCCTGATGGTTTCCACCAGGAGTCAGCACTTCCTGAACCGCTTTTCTTTTTAAATCTTGAATAAATGCTGGTTGTCTCTCACTTGGGGAGGCCTTTTATTTTCAGGTTAACCGTTTGGACAATGGGGAGCCCAGGTAGGAGACAAGAGAGGAAGGAGAGGGAGATCCAGGAACCTGGTTCCCTCCCTCTGCTGGCTGGGACCCTCCAAGGTGGGCTCCATTCCGCAGGCATGACCTCTCCTGGGTGCTGGCAACCCCCCCTCTAGGAGGTAACCCCTAGGATGGTAACCCCTGTTATTAGCCCCGGTTTCTGCCATTGGTTCCTTTATAAAACTCCGACTGACACGTTCCCTAATTTCAAATTTTTTGTGGCAAAATTCTAACACAGTGCTGCCCTTCTCATCGCAATTCTGGGAGTCTGGTAGAAGCCGTAGATGTCTGATGGACTCTTTGACCAATCATAACCTCCCTAGTTCAGTCTTTTTCCCACTCCACAAATACTGTAGAGCAGGAGAGGACCCCAAAATGCAAACGCAGAACTTGCAAAGAGAAGTCAAGCGAGCGAGAACACGCCGCAGTGCTAGTTTTGAATCTTCTTCCTTTCTTCTTTGTTCCACAGGTGGCCTCGGTGGGCAACCACTGCCCACACAAATAGCAGCAGAAATCAAAGAACACAGAAGAGTAGATCTGAAAGGAACCTAGAGACCATCTAAACCAACCCATCCTTCACCACCACCTCTCCTGACACCTCCAACCCACCACCTCCGCCGTCACCACCACAACCACCCTCACCACGCCCAATACCACCTCTACCAGCACCACCATCTCCTCTCCAACTATTGTCACCAAGTCCACCCCCACCTCCATCACAACCATTATGCCCAACTAGCACCATCCTGACCAACATCCTCACCACCACCATCATCGCCAGGCCTAACGCAACTACCTCATCTCCACCACCACCGCATTCAGCCCCACCACACCCCCTCCACAGCACCAAACGCCACCATTGTATAAAGAAAGAATGAGAGCCAGAAAGACGTGCTTTGAAACATAGAACACTGCGTGCCTTAGGTAGAGCTGGGGCTTCGTTCTCTTAACTTTCAGTCAAAGAGACAAAGTCTAAGTAACAGTGAAGTTCAACCACAATTTGAAAAAAAAATGCAAAAGAAGGTCTTCAGGAATACGGCAGCATGATATTGAAAGACAATATTTGTCTCACATTGATTGTTTTAAAAAATAGACTTTTTTAAGAGCAGTTTTAGGTTCATGGTGGAACTGAGGAGAAGGTACAGAGAGTTCCCATACCCCTGCCCCCACATATGCACATCCTGAGCCCCATGAACCTACACTGGCATGTCATTTTCCCCCAGAGTCCATAGTTTACATTAAGGCTCGCTCTCGGTGTTGTACACACTATGGGTTTTGACAAATGTATAATGGCCTGTATCACCATTAAGTATACAGAATACTCTCACTGCCCTAAAACTCTGTGCTCCACCATCCACCCTTCCCTCCCCCCGACCCCTGGAAGCCACGGACCTTTTCAGTATATCCAGACCTTTGCCCTTTCCGGAATGTCACAGAGTTGACATCATACAGCACAGCAGCCTTTTCCGATTGGCTTCTTCACTCAGTGATGGGCATTTAGGTTTCCTCCGTGTCTTCTCACGGCTTGACAGTGCATTTCTTGTTCGTGCTGAATAATATTCCACTGGGTGGATGTACCGCAGCTGAATCCCCAATGCCAGTGGTGGACGAATCTTAGTCTCAAACGGCCCAAGTTTCACGCCATTTCCCCAGAGGATGTCTGAGTTCCCATGGGTGGGGGTGGGGGTGAGGTTGTCATTGGAGATAAGGGTTCAAGTGAGACCCCAACATCAGGAGTCTACTTGGTCACCATGGAGGTTGCCTGTGGTCCTGCCTGCATGATCCCTCCAATCAGGGAGGGGGTTGGGGGCCTCTCCACATCTTCTGGGCGAATGTTACACCAGGGACCCATCTGTTGTCTCCACAGGCTAATGGGCAGGAGAATGCACAATGGGGCTATTTCAGGCCATGGCCTTGTCACGCTGCAAAGCCTTTTATTTCTCTGAGCCTTGCTGCCTCCCCAAGGTTCTTCCCAGAAGGGGTGGTACGGTCTCCTCTGCTCCCAGATGCCAGTCTCAGTAGAGGGGGCCATTCCCCAGGACTCAGCTCTCCACGCCCCTCTCCTGGGCCCTCCATGCAACCTCTTCCCCCCTCAGGGAGGACTTTTTTAGTTGGGGGGTGGGAGTTCTCACTCCCTAACTCAGTTGCCTTCGCAGTTTCCCCTGCAGTCAAGGCTTTTGCTCACAAACGTCAGGAAGGGACCCCAATTTCCCTCTGTCCCCTCTGTCACATCCTTTCCCTGGGCAGGGAGCACGAGAGCCTGGCTCCAGGGACGGGAGAGGGTGGGAAAGGAAGGAAATGCCGTGGGGAAAGAATACCAGTTGGTTTTTTAAATGTCACGTGGCAGATGGTATCTCATGGAACCGGCCACAATGCTGGGACACAAGTACTGCCACACGCTGACTCCCACAGACGAGGAAACCAAGGCTCAGAAAGAGCCGGCAAAGTGCACAAGGTCTGAGGAGGGGCGGGGGCGTCCTGTGAACCCCGGCCCTTGACCTAAGCAGTGCCCTGGCCCTGATGACACACTTCTTGCAGGCCACCCCTCACCTGCCTCCGCCTGGTTCCTGGGCAGTGTGTGGGCAGCAGGTGCAGGGTCCACGGGATATCTGGGTCGCCCCAACTCCTGCTGACTCCCGCAGGCCCTGAGGAGCTCCCAGGGTCGTGTCGGGTTCAGAGCCCATCCTACAGGCACTGATGGGCCATTTTCCTTCAGGAGCAGATGTCTGATCACTGCCTCATTCACCGCCAGTGATCAATAAACAGTGTTGCCTGTCATTATGTGTAATTTCCTGTGAGCCTCGCAGCAGCCTAGGACAGTGGACGGCAAACTCATTAGTCAACAGAGCCAAATATCAACAGTACAACGATTGAAATTTCTTTTGAGAGCCAAATTTTTTAAACTTGAACTATACAGCTAGGTACATTGTTATTAACTTAATTAGGGTACTCCTAAGGCTTAGGAAGAGCCACACTCAAGGGGCCAAAGAGCCGCATGTGGCTCACGAGCCGCAGTTTGCCGACCACGGGCCTAGGAGAAAGCTCTTCCGAGGCTCTCTCTGACCGGAGGCCACGGGCAGGAGGCTGCGCTCAAACACGGTGACTCCCTGGCAGGAGCTCAGACGCTACCCAGCAGCATCCACAGCCAGAGGCCCCCTGGGACCCAGGGCCATCGGGATAGCAGTCCCTGGCTGGGCACACACCAGGGAGGCCCCCCTTGGGCTGGGGAATGAGATAAGGAGCACAGTGCAGAAGTGGGGTCTGAATCCAGCCAGCCCCCGTGCCACGCAGAGCTCTGCCCGTCCAGCGAGCCCCACGCTCACGGCCATCACCCCAGCCCGCACTCTGGCTGGGCAGGCAGATGCGGCCGTCAGAAGGACCAAGCACCATCCACGGGCCCAGCTCACCAGAGGCCCAGGAGAGCCCCACGTGGGGGGACTGGGGTCCTGGCGCAGAGGACGTCTGTCTACGACCGGGCGGCCTGGCGGCTCGGGCCGGCCTGTGAACACACGGCAGGCACTGCAGCTCTTGTGTAAACCAGCCACTGCCGATGGGCACCCGGGCTCCTCTGGGGAGAGCGGGCCTGGCGCTCACCTCTGATAGCGAAGGCTTCCTCTGAGACTCCAGATCCTCATAAACAGGCTCCCAGGAGCACTCCCAGATACGAAGGAGAACAAACAGATTGAAGCACCTGTGCCCATAAAAAAGGCTCTGCTTGCTTCTGCTGGGATTTCAGAGGCGCCGGGGACAGCCATTCTCACTTCCCTCGGCGGGTCCTTCAAAGGCTCTGGTGTCTGGTTTGAATGTCCTCAATGCATTTTCTTTCTGCAGGACATTCTCGAATTCAGGCTGGCTTGCTTTTCTGTTCGTCAGTCAACAAATATTTATGGATTCCCTCCACATGGCCCAGCAGGCTCGTGGCCCCGGGGCCCGCGTTTCAGAGGCTCCCCACCCACCAGTCATCTGCTGAGGAGACACATGTGGTTCCTGGAGCCCTCAAGCCCCCACCTTCTCCAGGCCCCATCAAGCTCGTGACCCCCCCATGCCCCACGCCCCCGCCAGGAGAAGCAGCTGGGAGAGCCGGCTAAGTGGTTCTTGAGAACCTAATGAGCGTGGGGGGCTGATGTCAGGTGGCAGTGCACCCCTTGGTCCTGGGCATGGCCCCTGACGAGGCCCAGGGTGGCTGCCTCCACTGGGTCTTTGGACAACACTCCATCCAGTCCTTCTCCCTTGACCAGCCCTTGGCTCATCTGGCCGCACGCCCACTCCCTTCCTTGGCCCCTCTCATCCTGGAGTTTTCTTGCCATTTGGGCCTGAAACCCACTGAAGAGCCCTCCAACCCTCGCTGTGCCAGCTCTGACACTGACTTGGCAGGGCCGGGGCGGTCTGGAGTTCATCCTCTCTCAAGGGCCTGTCTCCCCTCCCCAAGGCTCTCTGTGGGCTTCAAGACCCGACTTCTGGCCTTGGAGAGCCGCCTCCAGAGGGGTTAGTGGGGCCGCATCCATTTGAGGAATCACGGGGACCCCCAGGAAGGGACCCAGGGCCTGGGTCAGGGAGGGGCCATGTGCTACCCAAGCCCCTAAGGCTAAGCATGCCCGGCCTGGACCCAGGCTGCGGAGCTGCTGCCAAGATGCTCACTGGGCCTGAAGCATCTCGGGGTCTCTCTGAGCCTCAGCTTCCTCATCTGTGAGTGGGACAAAGTCTGGAACAGGGGGAAGACGTAGGCGGGGGAGCTAGACAGGCCTGGGCTCAGCCCCACCCTGAGCTGCGATCTGGGTAGGTTCCTTAGCCTCTCAGAACTGCAGCTGCATCATCTGCAGAAGGAAAGGTAACAGGCCTCACCTCTGTGGCTGTTGCCAGGGCTGCAGGAGATGCACACACAGCACCTGGCACGGAGGGCTTAGCAAGCAGGCTCATCATCAGCACTTCAGAGGCCTGCTTGGAGGCTTACGTCCAATGAGGTCATGTGAGTGTGTGGGCAGTGGCTTGGTGAAATATGGTGCACAAATGGTAGCAGTTACCACTTATTGGTGAGTCCCCTTCTCCCTGTGCCTCCTTCCCCTCCTTCTCTCTGTCCAGTTTATTTTTTCTTCCCTGCCTTAGCCTCCCCTTGGCCTCTTCTCCTCTCGTCTCTTCCGTCTCCTCCCCTCCCCACAACCTTTAGAGTCAACATCCAACACTACTTTCATCTTCCCTCACTCTAGAACCCACACTGGCCCCCCACTGTCCCTCATGTCCAATCTCAGCAGTAGCACCACCTCTAGTTATCTATTTTCCCTCACAGCCCTCTTCACTCCCAGTATCCCTCCAGCCTGGAGAGCTCTCAACAGATACAATCCCACCCACCCTTCAAAACCCAATTAAATTCAATTTCTGAAGTAACAAAGATGTTGCCACACAGCTCTTCAGTGGCAGGGACTTTTGAAAGGGTTCTCCCCTGGGGAGCCATCATTTTCTAGGTACAGCCATAATTTTCCAGCTGTGTGGCCTTAGGAAACTTACCTACCCTCTCTGAGCCTATCTTATAAGGTGGCTGTGAGGATTCAATTAAAATTGTGGTTTGAACTTTTTTAGTGCATAAAAAAATGATTAACAAATAGTAGCTACTTTTGTCATCCTCGTTCTTGGGTAGATAAAATGAAGCCACGCAGACCAGCTGGGAGTATTCGGCTTTAGCTGTGCATTGCGATCCTTTGGTTAAAATCAACATCCTCTCACTCATCGAGCACTCGACCAGGCTCCCAAAGCTCCGTATCACAGTATCCTCAGAGGTCTGGTCATTCAACACTCATTTATAGCACCCCACCTCCCCCGGGCAGGAAGCTGTGCCAGGCATGGGGCAGGGGGGACATGTGAAACCGGCACAGCCCAGACAGGTGCACTGGAGGAGTGAAAAGCGGATAGTGAGGACCCAGGTCCCATGCTGGCCTGGAACACCAGGGGCACCCCTGGTGGACTCGGACAGCACCCGAGCCTTATCTACAACGCCTGCCCGGTCCCCCCCCCCCCCCAGGACCTGTCCCTTCACCAGCTCACTCACCCCCCGCCCCTCCCCCGGCTTTCCCTGCCCCTACCACCCTGGCTCCCTTCCGTCTGGTTAACAGAGACAGGTCTGCCCAGCTCAGAGTCTGCACATGCTCCTGGATGCTTCCTCCTCTGCCCAGGACACGCTCGCCAGCCCACCCACCTCCAAGGTGTAAGAACTCCTCCTATGCCCAGCCGGCCGGTGTGGCTCAGGGGTTGAGCGTTGACCTATGAACCAGGAGGTCATGGTTCGATTCCCGGTCAGGGCACATGCCCAGGTTGCATGCTCAGTATTCAGTGTGGGGCGTGCAGGAGGCAGCCAATCCGTGATTCTCAGCATTGATGTTTCTATCTCTCTCTCCCTCTCCCTTCCTCTCTGAAATCAATAAAAATATATATTAGGAAAATAAAAATACATATATAATAAAAATATATTAAAAAATAGAACTCCTCCTAGAGCCAGCCTCTCTCTGTTGGAATCTCTCCTTTCGTTTAGGGCAGTGGTTCTCAACCTTCTGGCCCTTTAAATACAGTTCCTCATGTTGTGACCCCCAACCATAAAATTATTTTCGTTGCTACTTCATAACTGTAATGTTGCTACTGTTGTGAATCGTCATGTAAATATCTGATATGCAGGATGGTCTTAGGCGACCCCTGTGAAAGGGTCGTTCGACCGCCAAAGGGGTCGCGACCCACAGGTTGAGAACCGCTGGTTTAGGATGTTATGAAACAAGCTCAGGCTGGATTTGAATACAGCTCTCTCACCTCTCAGCTACCCTTGAGCAAATGGCACTCCCGCTGGGACCCCTCACCCCTGGCCTGCACCACAGAGCACCGGGCAGCACACAAGAGGGCACCCGGCACATGCCAGGGCCTACAAGCAATGGCTGAGGGTGAGACACAGGAACACAGCCCGCACAGAGGCTGGGAAGGGGGTGGAAGTCATGGCTTCAGGCACCTGCATCGCTACCTCTCCTGCCCAGCATCCCTCCCCGTTACACAGACAGTGCCTGCTCCCTGCAAGCCCGCCTCTCTGCTCCCTCGCTTAGGCTGTGCCAGGCAAGCCCCTTGCAGCTAAGTGCGCTATAAAACAGGGCGTTTCTATTAGATCCAGGTGGGGGCAGCTGCAAGAAGCCGGGCAGGGGAAGTGGGGTCCCGGGGGTCTGCACCAGCTGAACCCAACAAGGCTTCTCGTGGCCCAGATGCTATTTGTCAACCTGAGGGCTGCTTCCAGCTCCTCGGCTTACGAGTAACCAGGGAGGGCAGAGCTGGCGCAGCTTCCCGCTTGCCAAGTGCTGTGGGCTATTTGCCTGGCATCTGTGGCTGGACTCAGCCCAGGGCATGTTCAGTGACGCCCCTTTAAAATTTATTCTCCCCCCCCCCCCCCCCAGTGAATGTGAGGGTTGGAGGCCTTCCTGGTTCCCACTGATTTGCTCTCAGAGACCTTTCTGTCGGCCTTGAAAGGACTGAGGTGTACCCGACGCAGCTAAAAGCCTCCGCAAGCTGGAACCAGACCCCGATGCTGGGCACCTTGGGGTTCTGACCGAATGCTCTCAGGGGTGCTCCTCTTCCCCACTTCCTCCCGGGATGGCCTCTCCCAGGGACAGGTCGGAGCCGCAGCCTCATCTTTCTTCTCTTCCTTTGACCGTCGGTGGGGCCTTTTCACTCTTGCTGGTCTGCTTCCCCACCGTGGCGCACAGAGCACCTGGGAGGGCGGGAGCTGGGCGTTTCCTCCACCTGCGCTCGGGGAACACCCGCATCAGACCCGCCAGCTGCTCGCCATCCACTGGTGGATGCGGACCTGGCGGGTCTCTGTTTCTCCTCTAGCTGATCAGCCCATCCCCTCTGCCAACCTCTCCCCACCCCACACTCCCCATCATTCCCTCCACTCCCGCACTCACCTCACCTACCACCCCCTCCAAACTCCCGCCTCAAGGAGCACTTAGGATGCTGAGCCGTCAAGGAGCACTTCCAGTAAACTTCGAGGAAGAGCATTTGAAACCAGGGGTTACAACCTGTGAGCAAAGAATCCCGAGAAACGGAGTGTGAAGGGGGTCTGCACAGGGTGCTGGGGTGTAAAAGCCTCATCTGTGAGTGGGATGGACTCTGCATCTCAAACGTGGTTCCCCACAGCCCTAAGGTTGGCAGAGGCTGCCTGGGTTGGTCCATGAACACCCCTCTAAAGGCGTCTGCATCGCAAGAAGCCCTTTGTCATCCAAGAGGAAGAGCGATGGGATTGTTCACGGTGGCCCGGAAGGACATGCCCTGTCTGCCAGAAGTGCATCGTCTCTGGGAAGAGACAGAGTGAAAAATAATCATCACAGGAATAAGTATAAAGTTGGGTGAAAGTAAACTCACGGGAGCTGTGGGAGGCGGGCAGGAGGGGTGTCTGACCTCAGGGGGCATCTGGGAAGGCTTTTCTGAGGAAGTGACGGAGCTGCCGGTCAGACCACCCGGCTCCTGTCCCCACTGCCCTACCCCTTATCTGACTGCCCAACTCCACAGCCTCCCTATGGGCACTGCCGGCTAGTAACACGCCCATGGCTGAAGAGGGCCTCCTCCCCAGCCTCTACACGTCACATTCCTCAGACCTCCCAAGACGAACCCACTTAACCTTCTCTAAGCCTCAGTCTATCCATCTGTAAAATGGGCCTGCCTCAAACAATTATTATGAAGTTTAAGCAAGACAAGGACAGTGAAGGTCCTTTGTGAGCAAGGAGCAGGTTGGAGCCGGGGGATTTCTGAGGTCTGAAGGCGGAAGGTAAAGGCCAGGCTGATTTTCTTTCAGAAAACTTCACCCCCAGACATGCCAATGTCACTCAGTGACATCTCTGACTCAGGAGGGACCTAAGTCTAGGGGTGAGGGAGTGCCTGCAGGACCTGGGAAGGGATGGGAGGGAGTGGCTGGTTCCTGTCCTGGGAGGGACTTATCTAACTTTCCTTCAAGGTAGTGGCGACCGGGAGATGGAGGGAACCGGACAGAGGGACAGGAAGGTGAGCACGAAGACAGGAGGGAGAGAAGGCAGCCAGGTGGTGCGGCTCCTGGGGCCCCTGAGCCTGGCCTGAGTTAAATATAACCCAGTCCATTGTCTCCACGGTAATTGTATTTCGCAGTTTTCCCTCTCCAGAGGCAGCCTAAATGAGGAACTGGCCAAGTCAGGGGCCGCCTGGAAGTTCTAAGAACACAATTGTTTTCGCGATGAAAATTAAAATTGTATATTTTTTAAAGTTTAAAAAAGCAAACAGTCCAAGGTCATACATTGGCCCTGTGCCTGCTGGAATCCGGGCTTGTTTGCTATTCTTCCTCCAGGTACCGGAGTCTGGGGACCCAGAAGCAAGGGTCAGCTGGGGGCCATCGGCTGAGAAACACACCCAGCGGACAGTCAAGTTCTTAGGAAATAGCGCGGCCTGGCCGTCCAGGCCCCTGACAGCTCGCAGGCCCGGGGGAAGCTCAGAGGGCAAGCTGGGTGGACGTCCAGCTCAGAGCCCGATGCGGGGAGACCTCCACGGCCTTGCTTTCAGGGAAGACACCTGCCTAGAGACAAGGCTTGCTGGCCTGGTGACCTGGCCTGGGGGGGGACACAGGAGGTGCCTCCACTCAGGGTACAGGGTCCGAGCTCCCCTTTCCAGAAGCAAGAGTGCTGCGAGGAGGGACAAACTGCTCTCATGTGCGCGCATGGCGCCCAGCTCCTGTTTCTGCATTTCTCTCTCTGCTCCCTTGACTCCGTTTTCTCTCTCATCATTTCTCTAGCTCGCTCTCTCTCTCTCTCTCTTCTCATATTTTTGCTCCTCAGAAAATCTCTGTTGAATTAAAGAGTCTCAATCCCATTTGACAGATGGGTATTGCTGAGAGCATGGGGTCAGCCAGAACTTGGTGTCCCCAGTGAGTTGAAGGTTCCCCCTCCCCTCCAAAGCGGGTGGGCCTGGAGGAGGCCGAGGACACCACCCAGTGGGTCCCCATGCCCACCTCCTCCCTCCCCCAGATCTCCATGGCACTGCCCTTTCCACCTGCTGTCCTGGGAGGGTCGGGGAGGGGGGACCATCTTCTCCTCCACTCCCAGCACCCTCCGGCCCTCCTTCGCTGGGGTGGCGAGGCCCGTGTGCCTACCCCCTGCCCTCTCTCTGACAGCCCTGGCAGCCGTCCCCCCTCAGCACTCCAGGGAGAAGGGCTTAGTGGTCAGGTTCACAGGGCTGAGTTCCCAGCAACCACAGCTATGTGCTCCTGGCAGGCGTGGCTCCCCCAGCCCGCTCACCCTGGCCTGTTCTCGGGGAGAGAAGGTGAGGATGCTGGGTGGGATGGGTCCCGGGCACCCGTCCTGGCTCATCAACACGCAGTCTCTGTGTCAGCTGAGCAGCCAGAGGCTGGAAGGGCAGTCAGGAGGCCCTGATGTGAGCCAAGAAGTAGTGGGCACATTTTCAGTGAAGAAGGATATGCATGTAAATACCCACAGCAAACCCTTCTAAGCAATGTACACTGAACTCCTTTAACCCTCACCATGGCCCTGTTATCATCCCCATCGCACAGACAGGGAACCAAGTCCAGATCTGAAATGAGGTGCCCAGACCCAGGCTGCTCTGGAGGCAGCGCTCGCTCAGCACTTCCCACGCCAGCTCACGAGCAGCCGACAAACAGACCACGCACGTCCCAGCCCTGGGTGGCACACACACTGCGCCCGTGTGGCCTCAGTGCTCTGTAGTTGCAATCTCGAAACTCTGAATGATTTTTTTTAAAAAAGACCCCGTATTATGCTCCAAAAATCACCCCACCAGTCCTCAGAACAGAAGCCAGGCCGGTCAAGGTCATTCTCGGAGGGGAAAGCTGGCTGCTGAGCTCTGTCTGCCCCTCCACTTCTGGTTCCCTCTTCTCCCTCTAGGTACCTACTGGGGGCCACCTGAGCTCTCTCAGTCTGTGTCATTGTTGGGTCAATGCCAACGTAAGAAACCCCAATCCCCTGCACAGCCCAGAAGCCAATCCGTGAATGGCCACTCTGGACAGAGGGAAGAAGTGCCCTGATTGACAGTCCTGGTCACTCGGGCGGCCAGGTGAGAGCTGGCCGTGGGAGGAACAGCTCTCAACAGGAAGTCAGGGGAAGGGAGTCACAACCAACATTTGCTCCAGGCAGCCTTGCTGACCCCTGCAAAGGGGCTGCCACCTCCTCTCTGGGGCACGGAGCCCTCCACGCATCCCTGTATTCAGCAAGGCAGACGTGCTCATCTGGATCCCTGCAGGCTTGTGCCTCCCCAGGGGGACCACACCCTGTTCATCCGAGTGTCCAGCCTGCTGCCCAGGACCGGAACAGTCACCGCTCAGCGCATATTGCTGGCCGAGGGCTCGAGTCAGGCTCTGGAAAGGAACGCTGAGCTGAGGGCCTTCTGCAGTGCATGCTTCCAGACCCATCTCAGGCCCGGCTGGCATGGCTCAGTGGTTGAGCACCAACCTATGAACCAGGAGGTCATGTTTCAATTCCCAATCAAGGCACGTGCCCAGGCTGTGGGCTCAGTCCCCAGCGTGGGGAATGCAGGAGACAGCTGATCAATAATTCTCTCTCATTGATGTTTCTATCTTTCTCTCCCTCTCTATTCCTCTCTGAAATCAATTTTTTTTTAAAGACCCATCTCAGGTGTCAGCTGCTTCTGGGAGCAAGAGCCCCATCATTAAGGGCTCTGTGTTGGGAGTGACGACAAAAACAAAAGCCATCGCCAACGGATTAAGTGGGAAAGGCAGGCACTATTCACAGAGGGGGACAGTTCAGGAGAGTGTATTTCCTGGTTTGACCCAGTGGCTCAAAAATGTCACCACGGACCTGGTTTCATTCTCTCGCCTCTGCCTTTCACGTTATCTTCATCCTAAGGCGACTTCCTTCATCCTAAGGTCTGAAGGCGGCTTCCAGAGTCTCCCCCGGCCACATCCTTACCTCCTGTATCCAGAAAGGGAGTGAGCAAGCAGCTGTCTCCACAGCCAAGTAAAATCCAACACTCACCCAGACGGACCACAGAGGCGCCCACCAGCAAACGGCTGTGGCCAGGGCACAGAACATGCGAATGGCTTAAGCACAACAGGGACCGTTCCTGCCTGAAGCCGGAGTAGAGTCCGCTGTGTCCACAGCATAGGGTCCTCTGCAGGAGCAGAGGAAGACCAGCTGAAGACAGGGCCCCGTCAGAAAGGCAGGCAGAGCAACCATCAAACGCCACTGCCGGCCCTGGCCGGTGTGGCTCAGGCTGAGCATTGCCCCATGCACCCAAAGGCTGCGGTTCCATTCCTGGTCAGGGCACATGCCCCGAGGTTGCGGGCTCAATACTGCAT
Organism: Myotis myotis; assembly: GCF_014108235.1. Lineage (NCBI taxonomy): Eukaryota > Metazoa > Chordata > Mammalia > Chiroptera > Vespertilionidae > Myotis > Myotis myotis. The sequence continues at coordinate 40,534,798 of NW_023416319.1, read as the reverse complement.
AGGGGGCATGCAGGAGGCAGCCGACGTGTGTTTTTCTCTCTCTCCCTCTCCCTTCCTCTCTTGCTAAAAAATCATTAAAAAAAATATATATATATATATATATATATATATATATATATATATATATATATATGTATATATATATATACTCCCACTATACACTCCCCAACTCTGGTCACCAAGATTCCGAGCTCCCAAGAGCCCCTTTCCTTCTTTATCTGTACAGTAGCCCCCCTTATCTGTAGCGGATACACCCCCAGCCCCCTCCCCCGCCAGTGGATGCCTAGAACGGCAAATGGTAGCAAACCCTACAAGTACCATGACTTTTCCTGTGCAAGCACTCCTTTTTACTCCACAGCTTCTCTCGGCACATCTGACGGCACAGTGCCGCTCCTGCGGTCTGAGGCCGTTGCTAAGCAGAATGAGGGGCACTGAACACAAGCACCGCGATGCAGTGATGGCCGAGACGGCTGCTAGGTGACCAGCGGGCGGCAGTGCCCACGGCGCGGACACACGGGACACGGCGCTGATTCATGGCCCAGCGGGACAGAGCGGGTGGCGTGACCAGCGTGAGATTCCATCGCATGCCTCAGAACGGCACACACCTGAAAACAGGTTATTTCTGGAATTTTTCATTTAATAATTTTTCACTGACCACAGTTCATCACGGGTAACTGAAACCTCAAAAAGCAAAACCGTGGATAAAAGGGGATCCCTGTACAACTGTCCCATGTGACGGAATGTAGGAGCGTCCCTGCTTGTCTGCCTTGTTAGACTGTGAGCTTGGTGCAAGCAGGGACCATGCCTTTTCTGTCCCTCCCTGTGTCCCAGCACCTCGCCCAGGGCCGGGCACTCAACATAAACACTTCTGTTCAATGTCAAAGCCCAGAGCAGGACTCTCGTAAAATAGATGTCTCTCTCCCCAAAGAGGCCGTAACAACTTCCTGGTTGTTTAAAAATAAGTGTGTAGTCTTTTCCTTGCACGATTTCCTAACTTGATCTTTTTCATCCGGAAGGACAGCACCCACGGCTCCAGGAAGCGGGTCCGTGTGCTGTGCCCCCGAGCTTCCTGCTCCAGCGGGATGGGGGGCGGGAAAGGCACAGGTCCTCCAGGAGCCCTGTCCCCCTCGGGGCTGGGTGGACATAAAACGGTGGCCCCTCCCTGGCCCTGTCACGGCATCCTCGCACCAGAGGCACTGGAATGCCACAGGAAACCCGACAGCTCAGAGGTCTGCACGCCACAGGCCTGCACTGGGGCCTCACACGGGTCAGGAAAAGCAGCCGCAGCGGATCAAAGCGTCCTTCCCGCCCTGGAGGAAACCCACCCCCAGAGCAGGAGCTCATCACACGCTGCTCCCGGGAGGATTCCTCCGTCCAGATGGGAGCAGGCCGCCGGCCAAGCCACCCTGTCTCCTCAGTCACATTCTTTGTCTGATCCTGGGGTTCTGATCATGACAGGAGATCTGCAGCCTCGTCCCCACTGGCCCTGCCAGGCCTGTCCCTGCACCTGGGAGGGCAGGAGGGGCCAGTGTCCAGCTCCCAGCCTCCGCCAGCCCATCAAGCAAAGCCTCAAAACACAAGCGAGGACACTCAGTCACGTGCCCAAGGGGACCTGGAGCTTGTAACAGGCCTCCTGGCTGGTGTAAACCAGCTGTCTAAACCTGCCCTCTGGGGCCGGTTGGTGGGAACTGGGTCAGAGCACAGAATGCCGTTAGAAATGGAGCAGCCTGCAGCCCTGAGAAGCGCCCCTGCTCTTCCCGAAGGAGACCGAGGCCCCACCTTTGCTGCCTGGAAAGTAGATGGGGAGGGACCACGGTGTGAGCCCCCAGAGGAGGAGCAAGCAAGGGCTGGGTGGTTTTAGGAGAGAGCTGGGGAGGCCTGGCAGGTAGCCTAGCGCTTCTGCACCTTCGAGGCCTTTCCAGGGACAGGAAGGGTGGGCGCTGGCTGGAAGAGGGGGAAGCTTTCCAGGTTCAGGGCAAGTCCCAAGGAGGAGGAGGAGGAAGGGCCGTGTGCTAGTCCCGACTCTGAGTGGAGGTAGAGGCAGAGGAGTGAGGCTCCAGGCCCCTTCCCTGTCCCCGCAAGACCTGGCTAAGCCACAGCAGCTGCACATGGGCCTCTGAACAAGGAGGAGGAACAATGGGGTCCCCGCAAGTCAACGCCATTTGCAAACCCGATCATGAGTGTCTGGGGACCCCTGACTCTAAAGCCCCAGGACGCTAGCCATGGTTGGGGCAGAACCCCAGGCTTGAGAGTGTCCTTGAGGGGCAGAGGGTGCAGCTAGGTACAGCCTGCAGACGCAGAGGGGCAGCGTCCCCCAGCCACATCCGGGGACAGCTGGGCACCGGCAACAGCAGAGGGTGGTGAAGGCCGCGGCCAGGTTCCGTGTGGCCCAGAGAAGCAGGCATGCACAACCCCACTTTGTTTTGGTTTTTTTTTTGTTGTTTTTTTTTTATATATTTTAGACATAATTGACAAATAACATTATATTCGTCTCAGGTAGATAACATCATGCTTCGACATTTGTATATATTACAAAATGATCACAAGTCTAGTTAACATCCGACACCACATCAAAGAAATGTTTTTTCTTTGATGAAAACTTTTTAGATCTAGGACCTGAGCAACTTCCAAATAGACGAAGCAGCGTTACTAACTACAGGCAAGCCCCACGTTTCAGGCGGTTGGGGTTCTGGGCTTCATCCTGTGGGCTCAGGGATGCCAGGGCTTTGGCCTGAGAAGGGGTAGCTGGAGGCACCTGGTGGGGTCAGTTTCCAGCCCAGCGCCCAGGCCCCCAGGCCGAGCAGGCCCTGCCCCATGGGGCCCCCCTTCCGAAGCGCCCCCAGCCAGGCCTCTCAGAGCTTACATTTTTCTATTGGAAAATTCTCCAGGTTACTTTGCATTTATCCCCACAAGCTGCCCCCCACCCTCAACACACAGGCACACGCTCATAAAGCACAATCATAAAGCACACACACGCAAGCCCTTTTTATATCTCTGTGTGTTCCTGCTGTCCTTCTTAGGGTACACACATTCCTTTTGAGACCATTTTGTATCCTGTGTATAAAAGCTATACATGTATTCTGAGTCTGCCCCGTCCACCTAATGTATCACATGCAGGTGTTTGTGTAAATACTGCTTGGTAGCCCTGGCTATTTTAAAAGAGAACAATCAGACAAGGCAATGCCTTCGTTCCAAATGGTTCTTAGACAGTAATTCCAGGCAGCGCGGCTGAGGGAGGGGGGGAGATGGGGGGAGAAGCCTGGCAGGGCCAGTTCTGCGAAGCTGTGGGCACTGAACACAGGACAGGATGCGCCCGGGCCATGGAGCGCCAGCAAGGCCTGGTCTTACACCGCGGGCTGCTCGTCTGCCTCTCACCCTCCCGTCCCTCGGATGCAAGAAACACCCAGGGGTCCGCCTGGAAAGCTTCTGGGCTTCTGCTTTGAGCCCCTGAGCACCCCCCTGGCTCCAGCCACGGAGGAGGAGACACCCGCCTCCTCGGATGGGGGCCGATCCTAGATGTACAGCTGGAGGGCAGAAGTCCAAAACCAAAATTAGGGAGAAGAGTGAAAACGTGTTTAGAATGTGAGGAATCAAAACAATTTATCAGTTTTTAAACGCTGACAAATTCCCCACACATCACAAAACCCAAAACAATATTCCAGACCAGCTTCCGCCTTTGCACAGTTCACATCTCATTCCCCCTCCGCCCCCCACCCGCCGTGGGGCCGTTCACGGGGACCCGGGTGCTGTACCTCTTTGCCTGGCACTGGGCCGGGAGGCGGGCAGGAGGAATGCACCTGGGAGCCATTCCCGCCCCTGCCAGCCCGCTGAACCACAACCGTACGTGGAACCACATAAACACATCTCCTTAACCCAGACTCTCCCCAGCTCAGCGTCCCTGTAGCCAGGTCCCCGTGATGCCCTGCCAGGCCGCTCTGAGCACCAAGCAACGTGGAGGGAGAAGGCAATGGTCTTAACAGATTGCAGCCAGGGGTTTTACATACGCACTTTTTACCCAAACGCAGCAGTGGTGACGCAGTGCCAGGGCCCCTCCTGGGGCCTTGGAGGCTCCAGGACTCTGGGGGGGCCAGGTGGAAGCTTCCTCAGCTTCGGGTGCCACCCCCCCTGCTGGGGACCTGTACCCTCCACCCTTCCCTTTGTCTGGATGACATCATCACAGCGTGGATGTCACCTCCTCCTGACCCCCAACCTAAAACAGGGCCTGCTGTTCTCTCCCGCAGAGCCCTGCATTCCCCCGCTTAGCTTCTTCACAACACGTGCTTATCTTTTGTGTGTTTATTGATTGGAGTCTGTCTCTCCCAGAGTCCTCATTCCCCAGAGGGCAGGGGCCACAGTGCCTCGTCTGCTATGTGACCCCAAAGTCTAATACCCCCGGGCCCCATCCCTAGTGGCAGGGTGAGTAAAAGGTGCGCGTGGCCCTTTGGTCGGAATCGGAACATAAAGCAACAGGTGCTGCGGGAGCCGCTCCCTCATCTCTCGTGTCTCTGAGTGACCGCCTCTCAACAGGACGGGCCAGCTGCCCGCCAAGTCCAGGCAACACACAGAGACACACAAAACCCAAAATAAACACAGGCAGGAGGCGAGGACACCAGGGGAGATGGCGTGGAGTCATCTGTGGAGTGCCACCCCTTCTACAATTTTTATTAAAAATTTAAAATGTACCAGACAAAATATGGGAACATAAAAGCAATGCTTGAAGAAATCAAATTCTGGAAGGCTCAAAAGTGAGCAAGATGGAAGCATAGGATGGGACGGGTTAAATCTATAAGGCAGCACACTGCATTACATGATTACAGTTTTTATTAGAAATAGAAAATTAGGCTGGAAACTGGCCAAAGCAATCAGAGAGAAAGAGGGGGTGGCGGAATGAGAGAAGAAAGGAATCCTCAAGACATCAAAATGTTTGGCAAAATGCAAAAGGCTCCTAAAAGACTAACAACTCTCAGCTGAGCTAAGGCTGGCCTGCCACCGCCCTGCACTCCACCCGTGAACAGAGCCTTTGAGCTGGGTCACCGTCCACCGTTGGTCGGTCATGTGATGAGCTGGGTTGAGATTGGGGGACTGAGCCGACCGTCAGCCCTCACCCCACCCCACAGAAAGGCCTCTTGACTGCTCACCCAGGCTGAGGGCGCCCTGGCCTGTAACACACCCACAGAGGATAAGCCGGAAACGGAGGGGCCCATACTCCTTCGGGTCCCCAGGCTGGTTACCATTGGTGATGGAGTCCCTGGTGCTGGGTGAACCAGGAGGGGAAGCCGATCACAGGTTCCTGGAAGCAGAGGGAGCTCACCTCCTCCCAGGGCCTCCCTGCCAGTACTGCCCTGGCCTTGTGCCCCTCCAGTAATGTCCTTTGTCCCCAGCTCTGACTCTAAGTGCCTCTGTGCCCCCCAGTCTCCTCTCTAAACCCCCTTCTTCTGTCTGTAGTAAGTATGTGTCTCCCCTCCCCACTCCCCGCCCCTCCCCCCGCCCCCTCCTCCCCCCCCCCGCCCCCCCCCCCGCCCCTCAGTTGATCTGTTTGGGGAGAATGGGGGAAAAGAATTCATTCATCTCCTGCCTTAATTATTGTAATGGCTTTCAAGTTAGGGGTCGGGGGAGAGGGGCGCACTGTGCTTAGTATGTTTTCATGTGGACGAACGTATTCTCTATTTGGCAGAGAAAGAAGAGGCCTGTTTGGGGTTGGGGGCTATGGAGCGATCAATAACTCCAGAGGAATTCTGCGGCTACAGATTCATGGCTTGGCTTTCGGGGTTACTTGAACTCTCACCCTCACCCTCTTCCTCTCCCCTAAGATCTCCCAGTCCCCTCCCCTCACCTCACTTTTCCCAGTCCTTTTCCTTCTTTTCACCTGCCTCTTTCACCTGTGTTTGCAACCCACTTTTCCCTGCCACACACATCCCTCCAAAGCCCCGAGGATTTTTAGGGAAAATGCCTGCAGAGAAGCATCTGTTGGCCACATGTAACGAGGCAAAGGGCCTCGAAGGGCATTGTGGGTAGACAAGGTGGGACCCCGAGTCGGTTTCGGTTCTCTGTGGGGTGCCTCACTTGCCCATGACAGGGGAGAAGGTGACCGGGAGAACCTGCATAAACAACATGCTCCCCAGCCTCAGTGGCCTCCACGGGGACGTCCTCTGGGGAGGCTCCCAGGTCCGCGGTCAGAGGGGAAAAGGCCATTTGGGCTGGCGGGGTTTCTGGAAGGAAGGAAGGAGATAAGTTAAGAAGAAAAACAGTCCCACAAATCACTCTTCAGTGAGGTAAGAGTCTCCATGGCAACCTGATCAGGGCTGAGAACCACAGAGGCAGGAGATGCACTATTGCTATGGAAACCACATCCTAGAAACCCATTGGTATGGGTCTCTGTTTGCCTTTGCAGATGAGATGCTGAGGTTGGGGGGCTAGACCTGCAGGGTCCCTCATGGGGACTAGGGTGGTGCAGAGAGTAGGGAAACAGGGAAAGGAGAGAGGGGAGAGGGGAGATGGAGAGAAGGAGAGAGAGGAAGATAGAAGGAAGGAGGAAGGAGGAGAGAAAGGCTCCAGGAACCAGACAGCCTCCCAGGGCATCCTGAGTTCTGTGGATTTTGCCTGGCAGAGAAGGACATGCCTTGAGGAACTGAATGAGGGGAAAGGCCTGAGCTGGAGCCCAGGCTGTCTCATGCCAATTGGAGCTCAGGCACCCACCCACCCATCCTCTTGCTTTGACTCCATCACTAGTCAAGATGGGTACATGGAGCACATCCTGGGTGCCTGTTCACTGACCACAGAACAGCCCGCCAAGGGTCTGGAACCAGAGGAACCCCATTTGGAGCCTCCAGCCCCTCCCTGCCCAGCGGCCCAAGCACAAGGCTTCCAGAGGGAGGCTGATGGAAGTGGGCCCCGCGGCCGGCCTCTTGCCCTAATTACTCCCAGACACAGGTTTTCAGTTCACCTTTTCTGGAGCAAAGTGGCCACTGGGTGCCTAGTGCCACCTGCTGGTGACCACTGGGAGCAAGGCAGCGGTGACCAGAACTGGCCGCCCTGGAGTAGCCTCCCGCTGAGACTCACGGACCTCTTCCAGCCAGGTTTCGAACTGGTCCCCTCCTCCTAACCCTCCTCGATGGCCTGTGGGCCAGGTGAACCCCTCAGTCCAATGAGCCACAGAAGGCACTCAGCATGCGATCTTGCCAGGTCTGCTCCCCCTGTGGCTTCCACGTCCTGTCATTCAACTGAAGGTTTGGACTTTTTTTTCTAATATATCTTTATTGATTTCAGAGAGGAAGGGAGAAGGAAAGAGGATAGAAACATCAATGATGAGAGAGAATCACTGACTAGCTGCCTCCTGCACGTCCCCCATGGGGGATCAAACCCGCAACCCAGGCATGTGCCCTTGACCAGAACCGAACCTGGGACTCTTCAGTCCACAGGCTGACACTCCATCCACTGAGCCAAACCAGCTAGGGCTAAGTTCCCGCCCCGGGCTCTTTGGAGCATGGCTCGTCTATGATTCCTTGACTCAAGCCAGAATTTAGCTCCTACCTGGAGTTCCTCCATGGCCGGTGCCGTTCTCTCATTTGCTGTTTGGAGACAATGGCAGTCTTCACCTCTCGGGGTTCTGGTGAGGACCACATGACATAACGCACGCAAAGCCCTTGCCCAGGGACTGTAGGGGGCCCCGGGGTTCCCGCCTCCTGGCATTCATGCCCATCTCCTCCCTGAGCATGGGCGGGACCTGGGACTTGCTTCTTACAAACAGAATGCGGCAAAGATGTCACTCCCGTGATGTTACGTGACATAAGACTCACTCTTGTTAGGGGACTCGCACTCGAGTCTCCCCCCATTGCTGGCCTGGAAGAAAGAGCTGCCATGAGTCCTATCGCTGCAAGAAGGGAATTCTGCCCATAAATAGCCCATGGGCTTGGCAGTGGACCATTCCCAGCCGACCCCCTAGATGAGGACCCAGACCTGGGGTTCCTGTTCATAGCCTCGCAGGGACCAGGCTAGGTCACGCCCAGAAACTGTGAGAGAATAAACATGCGTTGTTTTAAGTGCTGGGTTTCTGGTAATTTGTCACACAGCACAGAAAATGAATACAGCTGCTCTATCAAGAATATGTTGTGCAATATTTAAGGAATATGACTTTTGTCTGTACATCAGCCCTAAGAGGGGATATTATTACCCTCATCGATAGAAAGGAAACTGAGGCTCAGGGGAGGGGCTCAGTGGCCCAAGGCCACATAGCGATTAGGGGAGGAGCCGGGATACAGGCTCCAGAGCCACATGACGAAGAGCCTGGGGACTGGCCTGTTGGCGGCAGCATTAGCCTTAGCCTGCATGGTGAGGGGGAGCTGCATAAAGGCCTTTGGGAGAGGATGCCCTGCCCAGTTTTCCCCAAGCTCCATCCCTCTCTATTGCTTGGTACCCAGCTGCTTCCCAGGGTTCTCTCCGCCACCTGCTGGGCTCCTGAGGGCATGGGAGTCTCCACCCTCTATAACTAGGGGACTGGGAGTCAGAGCTCAAGGAGGACAGCCGGTGTCCCCACGGCCTTGGGAGCGAAGGGCGAGAGCCCAATGGCCCTGGGAATGGAGCAGAGGAATGGATGCTGCACTCACAATGTGTCGCTGCTCCCTCTCACCCCAGGGCTGGGCCTGGGCCTGAGCTAATGGCCCCACCCAAGGAGAGGAGCAGGGACACATGAGAGGGGAGGTCCTTAGAGGGGACCTTCCAGCACCTGGAGCAGGAGCAGCTGGGGGCCAGGGGACGAGGAGAATTCTCACCGGGTGGTCTCCATGGGAGGGTCTTCATTTAAGTCAGTAATGAAGCAGGCAGGTGTCACCCCAGGCTCTAGGAGCCCTGGCCGGGGGCTGCATTCACACTGTTAACCCAGGTTCTTTTCATTGCTTCCCTCTTCCCTCCTTTCCTTATGTCCTCCCTCCCCTTCTTGCCCCACAGATGCGGGGCGGGGGGAGGGGGGGATGGCAGGGGGAACAGCACTGTCTGCAGTTACACTTGAGAATGAAGCCTGAGTACACAGGTGACATCTCCCCCCCAACCCCCACTGGAAGTCACAGGATCAACCCCGACAAGGCAGGCAGGGTGAGCTCTGGCCTGGGGTCTTCCTTCTCCTTTCAGCTGGGCTAGTCCCTGTGCCTCCCTGTGCTATCCACTCAACAACCCCTGAGGTCTGACTGTGGGCCAGGCCTCTGTCAGGGGCTGGATACAAACAGAGCCCAGTGCAATCCCTGCCTCAGAAACTCAGTATCGTGTGTGAGAGGTCAGGCACCGCAGACCCACTCCCCACACGAGAGCAGCCTCTGCCTGCGAGCCCCCCACCACCCCCCAGCTCTGGGCTGGCTCCTGTCCGCAGGTTTCAAAGCTGCCCGCCCAGGCCCATCGGCCATGTAGCTGGGACTGAGAACCATCGTCACAAGGAGCCCTCTGGCCCTTCCTTTGCTGCTGGTGTCTGGACCTTAGTCACTTCATCAGAAGAAGGCAGTTTCTCAGAATTAGTTGAACTCAAAGTTGCAAAAGAATCCCCTCCCCGAGGCTGCTGAGGGCACGGGCACAGGCCAACGCCTTGGCGATAAATTTCTTCACTGCGCACACTGGAAAGTGGTCACACTGGACATTTTTTTCTGTGTTTTTCCCCCCTGATATTTCAAAGCAAGTTACATTTTGAATATTCTTAGCTTAGGACAGCCAATTTTTACCAAGCAGCATGCAAGAAATAACCTGACACAAACCATCATCCAGGGCACGCTGCTGTGCACCAGGCACTGTATGCACGTCTGCCACGTGGACCTCACAACTGCCCTAAACGGCACCTTCTCCCCATTTCACAGATGAGGAAACTGAGGCACAGTAAGCAACTTGCCTACAAGCACACCACTAGTAACTAGCGGGAAATCTGTCTGATGTCCCCACTCCTTGCCTCCTATGAGAAAGACTAAGGACACCGTGTTCTGAATGACACCAGGTCATTCTCACATTTATCAAAGCAAACGGGCCAAGTGAAGATGGGCAAATGTGAAGGTGCTGGTGGGCACTGCACGGGGCAGGCTGCGCTGGACACAGCCACCCAACCTAGAGGGGCCCAAACAGGAAGTGAGCGAGCCCCTCCCGCTGGGGCTGCCTCACACGATGACAGGAGGCCTGGACCAGAAAACAGCCAAGAGCAAGTCTTCTCATGCTGTGCCCGACCCTGGAAGCTCAAGTACCAGGGCATCTGCTTCAGGACAAGCCCTACTGACCTTGGTGACAGGGCCTCTCCCTGCAGCCCCCTAGCCCTCGGCCTCCCAGCCCAGACCTGCCGCCTGCCAACTGTGCAGCCATGGCGAGTTGCTTCTATACTCGCAGGTTGGCCATCTGTGGAGAGGGAGAGACAGCTCTTTGAAATGAGAAGCGGCTCTCAGCATAGAGCTCAGCCAAAGGGCAAGGCCAACGTGCATTAGTTCCAATGGAGTCGCATATATTCTCCTCCGGTTCTCCACTTGAGCTCCGCTGTCGCTGGAATATAAGGTCATCCTAAGCCTGGGCTGGCGGAGGTGAGCGCTCACCTGGGGAGGAGGGAGGATGCTTTCAGAAACCTGGTTTGTAGGCGATGGTTATGCTCCTGCTCAGGCATTCCACCAGATGGCGCCAGGGCACAACGTTCACCCCTTCAGGCCAACACGCCAGGGTCTTCGGGGGTCTTCCTGCACCAGGGGAAAGGGATTTCATGAGCCAATTCAGAGCTCAAGAAAGCCTGCGGTTCTGTCAGCCTTCCTGGCTTCCCTCCAGCTCCTCAGTCCAGATCTTTATTAAAACATGGCGGGTGGGGGGTGGAGGCACAGTGACACTGTCAGTGCCAAGCCAAGTCGCAGCAAAGTCCATTATGGACCTCTGATGGGCAAGGCTCTGTGGCAGGTACCGTCCAGTGTTCGAGCTGAAAGGGGCCTTTGAGGAACCCCAGTCTTGCCCCTTTGTTTCCCAGAATTGGAAGGACTGTTCCCCTTGGGGACAGCATGGCTCAGGGGGACGGGTTTCAGGGGAGGCCATCACACCTTGCTGAGCCAGACAAAGCCAGGTGAAGACAGGAACCGAGAACTTTGATCGAGTGTGACTTCCGGGGCTCTTTCCGCCTCCCCCTCTGCTGGCACACAGGAGACTCTCCCTGAATGTGGTGAATGTCTGAGAGCCTGGGCTGAGTTTGCGCCATCCAAGGAGCTACCTGGGCAGGGAGGAGGGCAGACATATCTGTCAGCAGCCCCCTGTTTCAGAGGAGACTGGTTCTGGGTCAGAGCTATATTCCTTGGGGGTCCGCCCCTGTGGTCAGATGACTCCCTGGGGGCAAAAGAGAGTCAACAACTCACCCCAATATCAAAACAGCACAGAATGAAGAAGCGCTCTACTAATCTGAACTGTGCCCAGGGTATACGTAAAAGAAGCAAGGGCATAAAATTACCTAATTTTCCATCTTGTGTATATAAAAGGACAAAATTAGTATATTTGAGCTGGCTCACATTTGCATAAATAAACTCTGGAAGGGCTTAAAGGGCACAAAGAATGATAGTGATAGGGTGGAGAGGGATGGATGGATGGATGGATGGAGGGGGACAGGGGAGAAGGCACGTTTGCACACTGCTTGGTCTTTGAACTGAGCAATGCATTACCTTTCAAAGTCTGAAATGTAAGCACAGTTTCCCACAGTTGTGAGGTGCTTCCACCTGGTAGGGAGTGGAGTGCTTCAGGGGGTGTTCAAGGTGATTATAAACAACTCGAGGCCCAATGCACGACATTCATGCATTCAGGGTAGGGGTTCCTCAGCCTGCCCTGCGCCCTTTTGCAGTTTGGGAGCCCTCCGGGAGTGGGCCTAAGCTGGCAGTCAGACATACTTAGCGCTGCCACAGAGGCAGGAGAGGCTCCCGCCACCTCCGCTGTGCTCGCCAGCCATGAGCCCAGCTTCTGGCTGAGCAGTGCTCCCTCTGTGGGAGTGCACTGACCACCTGGGAGCAGCTCCTGCATTGAGCGTCTGCCCCCTGGTGGTCAAGGCACGTCATAGCGACTGGTCATTCCACTGTTCGGTTGATTTGCATATTACCCTTTTATTATATAGGATTCCCAGATGCCGCACTGGATCACATGGTGAAAAAGTCATCCCCTCTTCATTCCTCTCTAGTCCCCTGAACCCATCGAGGAATGTCTCCGTCAGATGCTAGTGGGCCCTCACCTCTCCAAACCCTGGTAAAGAAAGAAAGCGGGCAGCAGGCGTAGAGCCTCGGCCAGCAGCAGTGACTAGCTGGGATGGAATCATGCTCTTTTCTCTCCAGGGCATTTACTAGTACTTGTACTAATATCGACTATAAATGGCAAGTAATGTTGGCTTTTTGTCAATAGTAACATGAGGCTTCCTTTTCAAAATAGATTTAAACAAACTGTGAGTTGCTCTAAAAATATATATATGTAAACCCTAATGCCATTGCTTTGTGACTATGGTATCAAGTGCTAGCCTTGCGCCAGAAACTGCTAAGTGCTGCCCATGAATTAACATACGTGATCCTCCTGCCCCTGTGAGTCACAGATGAGGACACGGAGGGAGGGAGAGTGTGGACTGTGCCCAAGGTGGAGGTGGATTAACTGGAGGTGGATCTGGGATTTGGCCTCCACAGTTTGCCTTTCCCCCCACCCTCCCCAAACACAGACACATACACACATACCGGAGGGACTAAAGCTGGGGGCCCGTGAGTGCAGGCCTGCCTCCTCCTCCCCCAGTGCTCAGCCTCCCCCTGCACGGAGGCCCTTAGCCTAAAGGCTCAGGCTTCATTTTGGACAACTTCCTCTCCTTCCTCCCAAGTTCTGGGTCCCTGAAGCCAGGTAGTTTCAGCACATCCCCCGCCCCCCGAACCGGAGGGTCAGACACACACATACACCCCCCTCTGCAATCCCACTGAAGTGCTCAACTCCTGGAACATTCCTCGCTGCTCCTGGGGCCTGGGCCGCAGCACTGGAGGGCTGAGCTTCCCGTCTCCCACTGGCATGCTCTGTGGGACAGGATGCAGGCTTGTCTCCATCCAGTGGTGGCAGCAAAGCCCTGTGCTGCCCCCACCCCAACCCGCGCCACCCTGCACAGCCCTTCAGGGACCCTGTGCGAGGTCACTGGATTTCCCCCCTTGTCGGTCCGCAATGAAAAGAGCATGCGTTCAGCAATGCAGGGAAGAGGGCTGTACCCCAGGCAGTGACTGCAGCCCAGAGCTGGGACGCTGTAGGGACCACCTAGCTGGAAAGCTGAGCCAGCCTCCTCACACCCACCCTCTGCCCTCTGCCCTCTGCCCTCACAGAGATGACTTGAGGGTCATGGAGATGGCCTGAGGGTCACGATGGGTCCCAGCGGGTAGTGAGGCCTGGTCCCTCCCCATCTCCCTCTTCTCTGAATGAACTGCCCTCTTCTCAGTGGGCCACAGGTACGCTCTGCAGTCAGTGTCTAACTGCCCCCCCCCATGCCCCAGCCCCCCCCCCCCCCCCACCAACGTCACCTGGAGGGCTTTGTAAGAGACAGGTCTGGCCCTGGCCATGTCCCTCCACACCTCTGAGAATCTAGTGAGGCCTGGGCACCTGCACCTGTAACAAGTCTGTAGGTGATTCTGACCAGCAGCCAATGGTGAAACAGGAGTGGTGGGATTGTGGGCTTTGGCCTCAGTTGAATCCCAGCTCCAACCCCAGCCTGCTCAGGGTCCGGAGCAAGTTACCAATGCTCTCCAGTGTGCTCAGCAGTGAAAGAAAGGGGACAGTGATAGTACCTAAGTCATAAAGTGCTGGTGACGCCCGGCCAGTGTGGTTCAGTGGTTAAGCGTCAACCTGTGAACCCGGAGGTCACTGGTTCGATTCCTGGTCAGGACTCCATCCCCAGTAGGGGGTGTGCAGGAGGCAGCCAATCAATGTTTCTCTCTCATCCATGTTTCTATCTCTCTAACCCTGTCCCTTCCTCTCTAAAAAATCAATAAAAACATATTTTAAAAAAATAATTAATAAAGTGCTGGTGACAATGAAATGATGTCAGGTGCCTAGCCCAGTGTCAGGCGCACACACACCCTCAGTGAATTCATCCTGTCCTGACACTGCGACTCTCAACAAGCCCCTCGGCTTCCGGGAGCAGAGACGCAGCTGCCTTTCTTCTCTGACAGCTGGGAGGGAGCAACAGTGGATTTAAATAAAATGTGAGTTGTTCTCCTCGATGGCCTAAATGCTCAGCGGGGCTCCTAGGGCCTGGGGCGCTGTGGCTGCAGTCCCAGGCGCCTCCGCGGAGGAGGAGCGGGGCTGGTGCAGCCCCTCCTCCCCCCCTCCTCCCCGTGCCCTCTGTCCCTCTCACCCACCATGCCAAGGCTGATCCCCGAGGCAAGAGGCAGGAGGGACGCAGATCATCATCCCTTCTTAGAGCCAAGAAACAGAAACTCCAGCGGCCAAGGTCATGGACCCAGAGCAGAGCAGGGCCGGCCAACAGGCGGGCTTCCTCTGGGGCCCAGCTGGCCAGGGTGGGGGTAACGCCAGGCCAGGCTCTGCCCCCCACACCAAGGCTTCTTCCTCAACTCACAGAGCAAGAGTCCCCCGTGAGGGAAGCCAACCCCCTCCCTCTGCCAAAGGCGGGGTTCTGGCGGCCCAGGACAGTCACCCACAGCTCCCGCACCAGGTGGCCCAACCAGGGAGTCCAAATAACTCCTAGGAGGGGGGGCCCCCCTTTCCAGCCCCAGGGAGGCAGCAGAGGCCTGGGGACCCCGCTGTGGCTCACATGGAGGGGAGGGGTAGCGGCATCTCTCCCAGAGGCAGCCAGGCTGCAAATCCAACCTGACACTGAGACACGGAGCTTCAAGGATTAGCCCTGGAGATTAGCAGAAACCTCCCCAGAATCCGCCCTCGAGGCGGCCCAGTCTGGGGGGTCCTGTCACACAGCGGGTGGGGTGGGGCAGGGGGTGGACAGAGGAGGAAAGCCCACCCCCTCCGAGAATAGAGTCTGGACCACGGTGGCCCTCGGCCTCACTCAGAGGCCCATCGAGGTCCGCATTCAGCCATCGGAGTAAAGGACCTCTTACCTGCTCAGAACACATTGGCACCAAAATGTCTGCGTGTGCAGGTGAGTCCCACTGAAGGGCCATCAACCCGGAGGCGAAGATGCTTACAGCTTACACAGGAGGCACGCCCAGGGGGCACCTTCCCTCTGCCACGCTGCCTCTACCGACAGCAAGCATGTCAAACTCAAAGGCTAATATGGGTCAAATAAACGAGGCATGTGCCTGCAGGCCCGAGTTCGACATGCTTGGTCTACAGGGAGGCAGGCCCAGTGCACTTTCAGACCCTGGACTTGGAAACGTGGGGCAGAGCAGAGGTTGGCCAACCATGCCAGAGCCCTGGGGGAAAAGGGAGGGCGGGTTAAGGAAAGAGGGTCAGTGGGGTCCCTGGGCCCCCAGCCCCACTGACCCCGGGCAGCTCTGCTGGGATCAGCCTGTGTGTGGGAGCTCAGTCCACAAACAGGACCAGACACAGCACTGCTCCTTTCTCACACAACTCCCTTCCAGCCGGCCCTTCCCGGAGGTGGCCCACATGCCTCTGGGAGGGGCCTCTGGCCCTGTGGTCACCTGCCCGGGGCCCCTCCCACCTCCCAGGCCTGCCAGCGTGAGGCTTTGCCCCTGCCCTCTCCCTGTCCTGCCAGGAGCAGGAGGGGAGCCTGCCCTCCCCTGCCTTCTCTGAAGTTCTCCCAGGGCTTGGATGTTGGGCATGGAAACGGAATTCTAGAAAAAGACAGTCCCCAGCCCTCTACTTGTGGGCTCAGATTCATCTCCCTCAAAGGTATTCATGCTTTAAGATTTATTTCTTCCGAGAGTACCACAGCTTTGCAGGGGAAAAACCCAGCCAGAGACAAGCTGAAGGGGGAGTTTCAGGGATGGGAGATGCTGGGTGGGGACATCCCTCCCCACTCCCACCCCAGCAGCTGCTGGGTGAGGGGGGCAGAGGTGCCAGGGTAGGAGATGCGCTGGGAACAGCTGGACATCAGCCAGGCCTGGGCACCACTTCCCTCGTCCAGGCCCCGAAGGAGCCACTGAGAGCCAGCATCTTCCTTTCCTGTCTGTGTGCTTCCCAGCCAGGGCCCAGCGCCCTCCCCTCTACATGACCATCATAAGGGAAGGCGTTTCAACTGCCACTGGGAAATAGAGACACAGAAAACGCTGAGAAAGGAGTCCTGTTCCAGCACCACAAAGCTCCCCAGGAATGTCTGCGATGAAGGCCACGGCCCCCGCAAGGGCAGCGGTGTCACGGGGCCTGGAGGAGCCGGTTCTGTTCTGGGCAGCATGGCAGGCTGTCCGAGGAAGAACAGAATCCCTCTCACTCTCTCCCCCATCCTCCCCTTCCACACATCCCATGCGGGCTCTCCCAGCACTGGCCTTGGAGAATCACCCCCAAAGGCTGCCTTTCTCCCCCAAACTGCCAAACCCCAAAGGATCCTAAGGAGAGGATGCGAGGTCTGGTCTCTGGTTGGGGTAAGTCCTCGAGTTCATCCAGTTTCTCTCTGACCTTTACCCCTCAGCCCATTCGGGGCCTAGGACCCAACGCCATCCCCACATCCCCACCCAGGCCCACCAGCCAACACGCAAAGCCTCCTCCAGGAAAAGCAGGCGCTTTCACGGCACACGCACTGGTAGCAGCGCCAAGGCCCCACTTCCCATGGACAGTGCGGGCAGGGAGGCTCGGAAGCCTCTGGTCGGAGCCCCTGGACCGGGAGACCTGCGCTCTGGCTAGCCTGAACCCACCGCTCAGCAGCCATCCTGGCCGGCATTTCAGAGCGAGTCTAGATGTTACCTAAGCATCAGACAAGAGGCCTGACCCAGGCTTGACCTGGACCCCTCCCAGGTCCTGGAGCCTAAGGAAAAAAGTAATGAACCACCTTCCAAGGTCAAATGCCTCCTTCTACCCTGTCCCCCAGTCCCAGCCATGCCCAACCACCTTCACCTCGTCTTCCAGATCTATGCACAGCTGTGCCGTCATACATGAATGTCTCTCCGTGGACACATGTTTACTAAATTTATTTATTGAAAACGCCACCACAATAAATAGAATGCCGGTACCACCTGTCATACACAGGTAGCCGACAAAAGCAGGGCTATAAAAGTTGGGAAACTTTTCCCACCTGCCCTAAGCCCCCGGCCTGTTCCCAACTTACAGGGGAAGTTGGCACGGGGTCCAGAGGCATGAGAACATGTTGGCACCAAGCTGGGGCCGTCTCCCTGGCATAAGAGGATTGCAAGACAATGGGAAGGGCATCCTGTTCTTGCTCTTTGTGCTTAATGCAGGCCCGGTACTAACGACAAACATCGCAGGGGAGTGAGGGTACCCACCGATACGCTGGGGCTGCTGGACTAGAGGTTCCCTCGGCATCGTGCTAACACCGCGTGGAAACAGCATTCTCCGAGCACACCTTCAAGGCACCACCAGGTTCCCCTCCTCATGTGCCTGTTCTCACCCCGAGGCCTGGAACTCCCTCTCCCCACGCCTGCCCCCAGCGGAGGTCATCGCTGGCTCAGGTGGGACACCAGGTAGACGAGGCCCACCAGCAGGAGGCCACGCACGCCCAGCATCATGAGCAGGAAGAGCAGCAGGAGGGAGGTCACCGGCTCCACGGCGTGGTTGCCGAGATGCCACTGGGGGAAGCCCATGTTCACCAGCTGCCGGTTGAGGTCATTGAAGGGGGACTGAGCAGCGCCCAGCCTGGCTCCCCCCTGCTGCTGCCGGAGGCCGGGACCCCCCAGGGGGGCACCATGGCCCCTGTTGAGGAAGCTCTGGAAGGTGGAGACAGAGAAAAACGAGTGAATCCAGAGAAAGCTTCTCTGGAGGAGAGGACCGGGCAGAAGGGAACCCTGTGGGCCAGGCCCTGCCCTCCCCTCATCACCCAGGGCCACACCCTCCTTCCTCCGCAATCCCCAGATGCCACCCACAGGAATTCCAGCGACTGAGTCACAAGCTCTCGGGGCACAGAAACTGCATTGCCCATGTGGTGCCAGGAAGAAGTGCCCAGGACAGAGGAGAGAGAAAGGGGTCAAGGCGGGTTAGACTACTGGGCCGAGCACTCGGGCAGGCGTGTTTCACACTCCTCACTCTTCCTTTGAAGTCAACATTGGGTGGCCACAGGCTCTCCTCCTCCACTTACAATCCAGCTTCTCTCTCACCCAACAGACTCTGAAGAAAGATGCCGGCTCCAGGGGAGTTTGCTAACCAGCTTAAAGAAGGGAGAGCTCTTGGGTTTGAAGTCTGGGAAGGCTGCCAGCAGGAGGAAGAGCTAGGGAGGCAAGGGGCTGGGCAATCAATCCATCTACTGCGGGTTTTCACCAAGTTTTGACCACCACCCCTCCCCATCCAGCTCAGCTCTCTGCAAAGAGAACTTGAGGTTAGGAGTTAATGACCAGTGAGCTAAGGAGTAACTGGCCCAGAAGACAGAGGATGGCTGCGCCCTATCCACGGGGCGAGGCACCCACCTGTCGAGGGGTGCTGTTGCGTGGGGGGGCAGTGGTCCTCACGCGGGGGTCGTCATCCTGCACGATTTCCCCATTGGCCAAGATCCGCACCATCCTCCCAGGAGTGCGGGTCCCTGCGGGGCGGCACCTCTCCTCAGACCTCAAAAGGCTGAAAACACACACACACAAAACAAAACACCAGTTGACCAGAGATAGAGAGATGCTTGCTTTCAATGGGAGAAACTGCAATTCTGGGAGCTCACACTGGTGACCCGTCCTGAGCAGGCACTGCGTCTGATTAGTAAAAAGGAGAGAAATAAATGCAAATTATTTGCTGGAGGAAAACCTTTCAGATAGTGAGTGCACTGGGGAGACTATCGGAAAGGATCCTTGGCGAAAGGATTATTACCCACTGCTGCTGGCAGACCCTCCCTGTGGCCCCGGGCGCTGTGGCAGGTCTGCACAGGCTGGTCCCACACCTCCCTCACTCCCCTGGCGCGGTCTAGCTGGCCCGGGAGCATCATCCACGGGCAGCAGAGAAAGAATGCGAAGACCTTCTCTGGGTCCTAAATAAGGAGTGCAGGGACCAAAATCCCCAGGTTCTCCACCTCCTTCTGTTCAAATACTGCTCCACTGTGCTGTTCCTTAGGAGGTGCATGCTGAGGACCTGAGCTCTCCTCCCCAGGAGATCGGGCTCATGGCAGGGCCTCTCTAGCGCCTCTGCTGGCAGCAGAGGGCACTGGTGGCCACAGCCCGGAGCTGGGCGGAGGAAGAGACCTGCAGAGGGCACGCCCTCACCTGTCCCACACCCCGGAGCACCAGTCCCTCCTTTGCTAACTGGAGGGCAGGGCCCGCCTTCCTGAAAATGGGGTGGGGGGTGCCTCGGTGGCTCTGGGAGAGCCCCATTCCGCAGACCCCAAGGGTGTCCCTTTGGCTGGAGGTGGGGGTGGGGATCCTTCCAAGCCTCTTCCGAGTCTGTGTAAAGGCCATTCGCTCCCCCACCCCACCCTCTCCAAGGAGCCGAGCCACAGTTTTCATTTAAATTCCCAAAAGCACTTGTGACACCCAAGCCAAAAAGGGTTAGGAGCGCCCGTCTCTTGCCCGCGGCCTGGCCCTGCAGAAGGCCAAGTGGGTCCCAGCCCTCGAAGTCCCCTGTGCTTGGTCATCCCGACCCCCTGCGTGGGCTGTGGGCGCCGCCCGCCCTCGGTGCACCTGACCCTGATGGGGGAATGGGTGCTCCCGGGGCAGGAGGGGCCCTGCCCGGGCCGCCGAGCCCAGCTCCGAAACTGGGCCCGCGGTAGGAGAAGGATGCGCCCCGCGCCCCGACACCCACCTGCAGGTCCACTGGCCGCGGCTTCCAGGCCGCTTCCTCCCACCTGACCCCGCAGGAGGAGCCGCGGCGATGCGGCCCAGCGGGCGTGGCAGCGCCTCTGCAGGCCGCCGGGGGAACTGCAGCTGCGGGCCCGGAGGCGGAGGCGCAGGGCGCGGGAGGAGGGAGAAAGGGGGCGGGGAGCAGAGGGGAGGTCTGGAGGGGAGGGAAGAAGGAGGAAGAAGGAGTATGGAGAGGAGACAGACAAGTTTGCAGGAAGGAGAGGAAGGGGGAGGGAGAAGAAAAGGAGGGAAGGGAAGTGGAGCTCACAGAGGAAAACCCAGGGGTGGGGGCGCCCCTGGCCTGGGAGGAGAGGTGGGCACAGGCTCAGGACACCCGCATAGGTTTGCTGAGCTGGCTCCTTGGATGCCCCTTGAGTAAGACCTGGCCCTGCCCTCGAGGAGCTCCAACTCCAGTGAGAAAGACATGGTCTGAACCACAGAGCAGGTGTAAGGAGCTGCAGGGAGGGCTTCCTGAAGGAGGCAGCTTTTGAGTTGGCACCAGAAGGGTAGGCAGGAGTTTGCCTGTGGGGCCAATAGGGAAAAGCACTCCTGGCAAAGGGAACCACCGGACAAAGGAGCGAACAATCCACCTGTGCCTCCTTCCTGCTGTTCTCACTCCCGCCCTCGCCCCCGGACTTTCACACCCGGGCAAACGACTGAGCTTCTCAGTGCCCTCCTCTGCCAAATGGGTAATTCCTAGCACTCACCTCCCAGGATTGTGTGAAGATTAGTATGCGAGTCCCTGGCACACAGCCAGTGTTGATAAGCATTCATATTTTTTAAAATTTTTAATTTTTCAATTAGAGCTAATATTCAATATTACATTAGTTTCTGGAGTACAGCCTAGTGGTTAGACATTTATATAACTTACAAAATGATCCCCCGATAATGTCTAGTACCCCCAAAACCATGCATAGTTATTACAATGTAATTGATTATAGTCCCTATATTTTGTAACTACCAATATATACTTCTTAATCACTTCACCTATTTCACCCAGCCCCCCAGCCCCCTCTCACTTGGCAATCATCATTTTCTTCTCTGTATCTATGAGTTTGTTTCTGTTTTATTTATTTTGTTTTTTAGATTCCACGTATAAGTGAAATCATATGGTATTTGTCTTTCTCTGACTTATTTCACTTAGCATCATACCCTCTAGGTCCATCCATGTTGTCACAAATGGTAAAATTTCATTTGTATGGCTGAGTAATATTCCACTGTATACATGTACCACATCTTCTATGATTATCAATCAGTGGATATTTCTGGGAGTAGGCAGATGTTTATTGAGCATATATTAGGACCCAGGTGCCTGCTAGCTCCTGGTGGGGGGAGCAGAAAGAAGAGACTTCACCTTGCTCGAAGAACTCAGCATCTGCCACCATGGTTTAATTACTTGATTATGAAACCTTTTAAATAAAAAATGTTGAGCAGGTCCCCTGATATCTGTATCTTATTTGTGTATTATCTATTTGTTTATAAATCATACATGTGTACTGTGAGCACAGATTGGCATTGTGAATAACAGGTGGCTGCTAGAGTCAGCCTGGGTGTGAATCTTGGGACAGCTGCTCTCTAGTGGTGTGATGTTTGGCCAGTTATTCAACCTCTTTGGCCTCAGTTTTCTCATCTGTAAAATGGGGATAATAACAGAACCCATCTCATCAGGTTTTTGTGAAGCACTAAGCATTACTTTGTGTAGTGTTTAAAAGAGAGCATGGCCACAGTGAGTGCTCAAGAGCTGCTGACCATATTGTCCTTACTACTGCTCCACCACATGAAGTTGATTTAAAGTATGTACATTAAAAAAGAACGGGATTTCAAATAAGTATAAACTGAAATCCTGCTGCTTTCTTCCTGCACTCTGATACCGCCCAAGTGTGCACACACAGTGCCCACATGTAAGCGGTAATCCCAAGGCCAAGAATGTCAAACTCATGCAGCCCACAACGAATATTTTTGCAGCCCAGCCAATATAACAGTATGTACAAAATGATTTAATAAAAATTTCGTAACTTAATTTTTATAATACCCTATTATACATAATTAGTAATAACGAACTACAGCATTCGCTAATGACTGATCACTATAATCGTGTTGCATTCAATTCCCTGACGTGCCTTATGCACAGGCGCACCATTTCTTTCCACTAAGACTAGCAGCATATATTTTAGCAGCCGATTGCCATGTCATTAGTCTTGTACTGACTTGTTTGGTGTGCGCAACAGGAAATATTTCACTTTCGGAGAACAAGAAAAATAGGTTTATTTGCATTACACTTATTAATTTGTGCAGTTATTCGGTGTCTGGTAAGTTAATGTTCAAGAAAAATATTTTTATTAAAATGTTCTATTATTTTATGTTAACAATTACTCATTTATTTCAGCCCTTTGTATTCAGCATGTCTCTATTGAAACAAACCTACATTTCTATGAAAATTGGAGCTTTTGTCTTTTTGCAGCCCGCATAAACTTAACCTTGTTTGTTTGGCCCATGTTAGCCTTTGAGTTTGACGTGCTTGCCCGAGGCGGGTGCCTGATTGTCACAGGCGGTCTGTGGGTCTCCAGCCTGACTGCACATTGGAATTCCCTGGGACATTTAAATACAGTCCTGCGGCTGAGTTCCGTCCCAGAGGGGACAATGCCATTGATCTGGGATATAACCTGGGCATGGAGACATTTCAAAAAAACCATCCTCAGGTGATTCTAATGAGCAGCCAGGGTTGAGAACAATGGCTTTCAATGAACAGAGTCCATAAATGGGGCTCGAAACCTCCGTAAGCTGTGGGAGCCAGGGAGGAAATAGGAACGTTTGCAGGAAGGCTTGAGCTGGTACAGCCGTTGCCAAGGAGACAATCCAGCCGAAGATACCACGAGAGCTCAAAGGCTGAAGTAAATCCTTCCAAAGAAGGTCAAGTCCAGCGTCCAGAGGCAGTAGTGTTTGGCTGGCCTAGAAAAGGCCTGTCATTAACCACTAAAACCGCCGCAGGAGGCCGTGGGCCACTTTCCCTTCTTCGCCACTTCTTTCAGGTTCTCCCTGCTCAAGGGCCTACAATGGTTCCCTATTGTCTGCTTCAACAGACACAAGTCATGGGCAGGACCTTCCAATTCTGGCCCCAGCCCTCTTACCAGCTCTCTCCCTCAGTCTGCCCACCGGGTCTCCCCACTGTCTCTGAAAATACAACAGCAAATCCCCCGAAGTCCTGTTTTGCCTGGGCCTGTCTACCTGCCGGAAGGCCGTCCCACCCAATCTATTGCTCCCCGACACGCCCCCAAACTTTTATGCCAGCAGCACAACTTCGGTCTGGTTGTTCCATGTAAGAATAACTCCCGTGTGTGCCGGGTCCTGACACTTCCAACGCGCTTTTCCGGAGACCACGTCCTTCTTGTTTGGATTATGAAATAAGAATAGATGTTATTGTTCCCCTTTTGCGGATGAAGAAACTGAGGCTCAGAGAGACTCCCGATGACCTGCCTGCGGTCAGGGCAGGGCCAGGATTCAAAGGAGCACAGATTCCCTGCCCCGCCCCCTCCCTTCTAGGTGCTTTGCACCCACCAAACAGCCCCCCCAGGTTTCTCTCATCTCCGCTGCCTCTTCCCTGTGTGTCCCCCCCATGCAGTGCTATCAGCGTAAGACTGACCCCAGCAGGTGCCCCACCTGTGCTTTCGGTTCTTCTGGTCATTGCCAATCACTTACTTGCTCACCAGCTGACAGGTGTCCTGGCTCCTGCAGATGAAAACAATTGTTTTGCTTTAAAAGGAGAATATTGGTCTGTAATAATGGTAGAGATGATGGCAATGTGATTTTAAATATATTGATTTGTTTCTTTCCTGGTATTTCCTTCTCTCCTTCCCACACAAACATATAATCCGCTGTGTCCACTACCCAGAGTGTTGTGGCATCAATTCTTCAAGTGGCCCAGGAGAACGATCAGCCAGCACTCCGGGGAATCAGGAAAGAAAACCTTTATTCCACAGCGCTGCTAGTCCAGGGGATTCTGACCCAAAGCCTGAACTGCCAATGTGGGGAGGTTTTGATATAGATAGATAGATAGATAGATAGATAGATAGATAGATAGATAGAGATAGAGAGAGAGAGAGAGAGAGAGAGAGAGAGAGAGAGAGAGAGAATCTCTTCTCGTGGCGGGCCCCTCCCATGGGCTCTGTAGCTCCGCCCAAGTCCGTTAGAATGGGGCTTATAAGATTACTGTTTAACTAGGTACTGAACTAGGCTGTAAGCCCTCAAAGTTGCCCCCCTAATGTCCTTCTCAAGAGAATGGCGTGGGAGAAACGCAGAGCTTTGGTGCCTCTGTAGGTGTGTGCCCATTGAGGAGAGTGTGTGTGGAGAAACGCAGAGCTTTGGTGCCTCTGTAGGTGTGTGCCCATTGAGGAGAGTGTGTGTGGAGAAACGCAGAGCTTTGGTGCCTCTGTAGGTGTGTGCCCATTGAGGAGAGTGTGTGTGGTGCCTCTTCGGGAAGCTCTGGGAGAGAAGGAAATGATGGAAGCCCAGGGGCCGGGTTCCGGAACTCAAGGATGGACATGAGACCCAGGAGAGGCAATGGCCAGATAGTGACTGGACAGGAGGGGCCTTAGGTAGCCTTGCAGAGATCCCTGGACCCATGGTGGCTGGGGTGGGATGGAAGGATTCCTGTTCCCCCAGAAAAACATGCCGGATGTGAAGGAGCCAGGCAGGCGCATGTGGTGACCTTCACCCATGGACAGGTGCTGGAGGACAGTAATGACTGATGGAAACCCCAGTGTGATGAATGAGGAGGTGGGGGCTCTGGGAGGGAATAAGGTCTAGATGAGGCCATGAGGGCGGAGCCCACAATGGGATTAACCCCTCTGAGAAGAGGAAGAGACGCAACCAGAAGACAGCCCATCTACAGTCAGGAAGAAAACTCTCACCAGGAACGGAATCGGCTGGCACCTTGGTCTTGGGCGTCCCATCCTCCAGAACCGAGAGGAAGAAAGGCTGTTGTTTAAGCCATCAGTCTGTGCTGCTCTGTGACAGCAGCCACGCTGACAAGCGCCTCAGGGGAGAACCCTTCAGACAGAACACACCCTTTCCCCACAAAGGCCTGACCTGCACAGTGTCTCTACAATCCCATCAAAACGGGGGCTTGGAGGCCCGGAGTCACTCCCTGTCACTCTAAGCCACTAAAATCACACACAAACCAAGGACAGGCAGTGCCTGCTGCGCACAGGACACGTGCCCTGGAGCTGTGCTGTGCAGAGTGGTGTGGGAGCAAAGCGGCTGGTCTTGGTCCCGTGCTCCCGTAAAAATCTTCATTCCTACTTGCATACCTCGGACAGCGCTGGCATCAACGGGGAACTGGATGGAACTGCAGAATCTCAGGCCCTGGCACAGACCTCCTGAGTCAGGATCTCTAAGTCCGCAGCCAAGGAATCCGTGTTGTAACCAACTCCAGGGAATTCTTACGCACGCTGAAGTGTGGAAAGCACTGCTGTAGACCAGAGGATTTTCAAGCTCTTTTCATACATTCACATCACACCGTAATAGCCCCCCCCCCCCCCGCCACACACACACACAATATTTACAGATACTTTGAAAATATATCTGTAATATATTTTTGTAAGAAAAAAATGCCAATCAAGCCTATTTGATTTCACTATCAACTAACATTGTTCTTCTCCAACCTAGTTGCATATTAAAATCACTAAAAGATTTTCCTAAACAATTAGTTCCCAAACCAATGAACTCAGAATCTCCATGAGCTGAAGTGGAGCGTGTCTATTCCAGGTGATTTATTTTTATTTTTTTTAAATATATTTATTGATTTTTTTAGAGAGGAAGGGAGAGGGATAGAGAGTTTGAAACATTGATGAGAGAGAAACATCGATCAGCTGCCTCCTGCACACCTCCTACTGGGTATGTGCCCGCAACGAAGGTACATGCCCTTGACCGGAATCGAACCTGGGACCTTTCCAGTCCGCAGGCCGACTCTCTATCCCAGTGATGGCGAACCTTTTGAGCTCGGCGTGTCAGCATTTTGAAAAACCCTAACTTAACTCTGGTGCCGTGTCACATATAGACATTTTTTGATATTTGCAACCATAGTAAAACAAAGACTTATATTTTTGATATTTATTTTATATATTTAAATGCCACTTAACAAAGAAAAATCAACCAAAAAATGAGTTGGCGTGTCACCTCTGACACACGTGTCCTAGGTTCGCCATTACTGCTCTATCCACTGAGCCAAACCGGTCAGGGCTATTCCAGGTGATTTAATACGCACTCAGGGTGTGGACACTGATGTGCAATTTTAAAAACATCGCAGGATATGCTCCTCCACCAGATGACTGCCCCTAAACTTAAAGCTCTTAGAAGCTACAAAGCAGTGAATTCCACTTAGTTAATAAAGATAAATTTGTATAATAAGCCCCAAGCCCCAAACAGGAAACACTGCCCAGGGCACACCATCCTAATTAAAATCATTTGCCTCCTTTGACTAATAAAGACCAGTCACTGAGCCCTCAATATGGCACCAAACCTCAAGGAGACCCCCTGGTTACTTGGTGGCAAATGTACTTCATTGGTCCCCTGCCATCCTGAAAGGGCCAAAGGTTCATTCTGGCAAGGAATGAGTCGCGGGTGTGTTTCCTGCCCAAGAGGGCCTCCACTAGCTCCACACACATCCTATCAAGTATGTAATCTACAGACACGGATCCCACATAACATTGCATTACACAGGGCCCTGTCTTACTGCAAAGCAGGAGCAGGAGTGTGCACGTGACCAAGGGACCCACCGGCTGTATCACATACTACACCGGCCAGAAGCTGCTGGGCTCAGAGGGCATTAGAACTGCCCACTGAGGGCACAGCCAAGTGCCAGCTCAGAGGCAACAGTCTGCAAGCTCGGGGTGCCATCCTCAAGGTGGCATTCTAGACCTCGAATCAAAGACCTTCACATGGTGATGTGTCTCCAATTAGAAAAATACATGGATTTGGGAACAAAAGAGTGGAAACAGCAATGGCCCCACTTAACATCATCCCCAAGGACCCACTTGGGGGATTGTGTTTTCCATCCCCCAACTCTGGGCTCTGCAGGGTCAGAAGTCCTGCTCCCCAAAAGGGGAACACTGGTGCCAGAGAGCGATAAGCGAAGGCTGTAGCCTGTGCACTTTGGGCTCTTGTTCCTGGAGGCCAAGAGGTAAGGAGAGGAGTCCCTGTCTTGCAGAGTAGCTGGTCTTGGTCGCCAGGAGGAGGTAGGGACAGGAGGACCAGTTTGGCACTCAGGTGATCCCCAGTGGAATGGTAAAGGGCAGGTGTAGAAACTCTGTAAAGGGCACGTGACCAGAAGCTCAGAGCCCTCGGGGATGAGGGCCTGCGTGATGCCACGGTAGAACTGGGTAGCTAGAAAATCCAAAACCAATGATCAGAAGTAATAAGAGATCTTAGAAAGATTATTGTCTATAAATCAATTGTATTCTTAAGTACAGGCAGCAAAGAGTTAGAAAATTAAATGACCAAAGCAATACTCTTTGAAATTAAACTTTAAGAAATATATATAAAGCTCCTAGGGTTAACCTAACAAAGGATGGACATTTGGTCCTCTAATCCGTTCCATTGACCGATGGGTTTCTCGCTCTGCCATTGCCACACAGTCTTGATGACTGTAGCTATATAGTAATTCTTGAAATTGGTTAGAATGATTTCTCCCTCTGTATTTTGAGTTTTCAAAATTGTTTTAATTTTTGTAGTTCCTTTGTTTTTCCATATAAAACTTAGAATCATCTTGTCTATATCTTTAAAAAAAATCTTGCTGGAATGTTGATAGGAATTTTGTTAAATTTTTATGTCAGTTTGAGGAGAACTGACATCTTCACTATGTTGAGTCAAGCTATAAACACAGCCTGTCTCTTTCATGTTTTAATGACTGTAAATGGTATTATATTTTTAATTCCAGTGTCCATGTGCTCATTGCTAGTACATAAACATGCAATTAATTGTTGCATGTTTTTCTTGTATCCTATAATCTTGATGAACTCACTTATTAGTATTAGGGTTTTTTGTAGATTTCTTGGAAATTTCTTTGTAGAAAATCATGTCATCTGCAGAGAGAGAGGCCGTTTTATTTCTTCCTTGGCAATCTTTATGCCTTTTATTTCCTTTTCTTGCCTTATTGTACTGGCTAGAACTTCCAATAAGAATTTCTATAATAAGAGTAGTGAAAGCAGGCATTCCTTGCCTTATTCCCATTCTTAAGAAGAAATCATGGTCTTTCACCATTAAATATAGTATTAGCCATGATTTTGTTTTAAAGATGCTCTTTATCAAATTGAGGAACATCCCCCCTATTTCTATTTTTCTGAAAATGTTTTATCATGAAAGAATACTTTTTATCAAATGCTTTTTTGGATTGATTAATATGATCATGTGATTTTTCCATGTTAATGTGATCGATTAGTACACTGAATTATTTTTTAATATTGAGCCTGAGTTGCATGTCTAGAATAAACCCACTTGTTCATAGTGTATAAGTTTTTATAAATTGTATTTGCTAATATTTTGTTTAAGATTTTTTGCATGTATATCCATAAAGGATAGTGGGGGTTTTTGTTTGCTTGTTTGTTTGTTTGTTTTTACTATCTCTGTGTGATTTTTGTATCAGGGAAATCTAACTTCATGAAATGAATTAGTGTTCCCTCCTATTTTCTGGAAAAGATTGTATAGAATGAGTGAAAATTCTTTAAACGCTGATTTCCTGGTTGGTTGCTCTATCAACTGTTGAGAGAGGGATGTTCACATCTCTATGGTTGTAGATTTGCTTGCTCCCCTTTCAATTCTATCAGTTTTTGTTCACATATTTTGCATTTCTATATTTGGCGCATACCAGTTTAGGTTTGTTGTATCTTCTTGGTAGACTGACTGTGTAATGTCCCTCTGTCTCTGGTAACATCCCTTGCTCTGAAGTTTACTTTATCCTGCTTTCTTTTCATTAATGTTTGCTTAATATACTTTTTTCCATAAATTTACTTTCATCTTGCCTATATTGTTATATTTCAAGTGAGTTTCTTATAGCAGCATATTTTTAACCCACTCTGCCAACCTGTCTTTTATTTGATGTATTTAGACCAGTGGTCGCCAACCGGTGGTCCGGGGACCACTGCTGATCCGTGAGGTCCAAAAGGTTGGTGACCTCTGATTTAGACTATTTACATTGTATGTAATTATTGGTATGTTAGACCTTAAGTCTGCCAATTAATTTTTTGTTTTCTCTTTGTTCTATTTTTCATTTTTCTGTTTTTGTTTTCCTACCTTCTTGTGTGTTACTTGAACATTTCTTAGAATTCCATTTTTATTTCTCTTTAGTTTAGTTTTTTAGTTTGTCTCTATATAGCCTATTTATGTTACCTAATCATCTAATGCAGCAGTCCTCAACCTGTGGGTCGCGACCCCTTTGGGGGTCGAACGACCCTTTCACAGGGGTCGCCAAAGACCATCAGAAAACACATATATAATTATATATTTTTTTGTGATTAATCACTATACTTTAATTATGTTCAATTTGTAACAATGAAATTGGGGGTCACCACAACATGAAGAACTGTATTAAAGGGTCGCAGCATTAGGAAGGTTGAGAACCACTGGTCTAATGCAATCTAAGTGTAACATTATATGTGCATAACTTATCACGGTCTACTAGTGACATAATTTTACTATTTTGAGTGAAGTATAAGAACCTATTTCTCTTTATGTTTGTTTACTTTTCCAATTATAATGTAATGTCTTAAATATGTCTTCTACATATATTTAGAACACATCAGTGTTATAATTATTATTTCAAATGTCAAACATGATTTAGAAAACTCAAAGAGAGAAGGAAAGCCTATTGTATTTAGCCATCCTTTCACTTATCATGCTATCTCTCCCTTGCTGGTGTCCCCATGTTCTTTGTTTTATTTTTTCCTTTCTCTTTAGAGAACTTCCTTTGGTCATTATTTTAGAGTAGTTCTCCTGACATGACAAATTATTTTCATTTTCCTTCATCTGAGAATGTCTGGATATCGTCTTCACTGCTGATGGGTATTGCATTGGATGCAGGATTCTAGGTGGACAGGTCTTTCTTGCCACACTTGAAAAGTATTGTGTCCTTTCTTTCTGGCCTCAATGGTTTCTAGTGAGACTTTGTGAACTGGGTACAACGATAAGAAAGAGACAGATGGATATATAGAGTCTGGGAAAAGTCCATCAGTTGGGATGTATAGTAAAGTGGAACTTCAGAGCAATAGGGAAGGATAATCTTTTCACTAAGTGGTGCTGTGACAACTGGGTGTCCATATCAGAAAAAAATGAAATCAGATCCTTACCTCACATAATTATAGACATAGCAATAACAAATCCTGGCTGTATTATAGACCTCAATATGAAAGGCGAAACAATAAAGAATTTAAAATATAATTCATATATATATACATATATCATACATATATTCTAGGCCTCAGAGTAGGGGAAATTTTCTTAACATGTTATGAAAAGTGACTACCATAAAGGAAATTATTGATAAATTTTGCTACATTAAAATTTAAAACTCCTATTAATCAGGATACTGTTTTTAAAAAGTGAAAAAGCCAATGTGCGAGAAAATGTTTTTCCAATTCATATAGCCAACAAAGGGTTCAGACCCAGAATGTATAAAGAGCCTCTAGAAATGAATAAGGTACACAGTCAATAAAAATGTAGGCAAAGAATTTGAGCAAATTACAAAAGAAGAGAACCAAGTAGCCAATAAACTTTTGAAAAAGTGCTCAGCATCATGAGCATCTGGGAGAGAGGAACTAAAACCACTGTGAGGCTACCGCACCCTCATCCAGTAGACTCTAAGAAGTCTGAAGTGATGGGCGGTGATGAGAATTCCCACCCACAGCTGGTGGATGTGTATACACTGATACAACCACTGGGGAGAACCATTGACAGTTTCCTAGGAAAGGTAGACATCTGCATTCTTTAAGACCCAGGGCACAAGAGTGAATGCTCAGAAGCACCAGGTCATGCGTACAAACATTTTTCATATTAGAAACTGGAAAACAATGTAAATGTCCATCAAACTAAAATGGATAAATAAATTGTAGTAGACCCTACAGATGGAATGCTACACAGTAAAAAAGACTATGAACTCTAACTGCATGCAATACCATAGTTAATCCTAAAAATACTATATTGAGCCGAAACCGGTTTGGCTCGGTGGATAGAGCGTCGGCCTGCCGACTGAAGGGTCCCAGGTTCGGTTCCGGTCAAGGGCATGTACCTGGGTTGCGGGCATATCCCCAGTGGGAGATGTGCAGGAGGCAGCTGATCGATGTTTCTCTCTCATCGATGTTTCTAACTCTCTATCTCTCTCCCTTCCTCTCTGTAAAAAATCAATAAAATATATTTAAAAAAAAAAAAGTAAAAATACTATATTGAACTAAAGAAACTAGAAGCAAAATTCTTGTTGCATAGTTTCATTTATATAAACATCAACAGGAGGTGAAATTGAATTTTAGTGTTTAGGGATGTATACTTGGGTGGTAAAAGCATACTAGTAAGAAGCAGCAAAGAAATTATGACCAAATATTTAGTGATTAGTTTTAGGGGAGAGGGAGGAATTGTGCAAGGGACATGCACACAGTAAGCAGGGAGGCCATGAGGTGCTGGCAACATTTGATTGCTTCACCTGGTTGGTGGTTTTGTGGATGTTTACTTTATAACAATTTGTTAAATTGCAGGGGGCGCAGACCTGAGGAAGGAGTCAATTTATCCAGTTGGTGGTCGAACAGACCTCTATGCTTTCATTAGAGGCAGCCTGGCTAGGGATTAAGTGTATTGGCCTCTGGACCAATCAACTTGGATTTGAATTCTCTGGCTCTGATACCTACTACTTGCTGTGTGACCTTGTACCCTTTGCTTAACCTCTCTGTGCCTTGGTCGTCTTATCTGGGATTATAATGCTACCTAATGTAAGCTTATTAGCACTTAAACATGCAGTAAACTGTACAGGAGCTTTGCTAGATAAGTAAACATTCATACATTCATTCAACATGAAATTCCTTGTGTGCTTGTGGTAGGCTGGGCCCTTCAATATGCCCTCACAGGCCGGGAGACTTGGGCCATGGTGCACACAGAGCTCTCAGAACTGGGGCTTCATCTTAGAGTCAATATGGCTACGTTCCACTGAAATCCAGATCAGATTGCGAGCCCGGGCCAGGCTGAGCCCACTAGCTGCAGGGGCTCCCAGGCTGGGCATTCCTGCAGGGCCAGGAAGCCAGGCAGGCCTTCCCCGGCTGCCTGCTTCTTCTGGGGGCATGGGGGCTGGCGGTCTGGCACCAGAACCCCGGCGGCCCCTCCTACTTCAGGGCTCTGCAGAGGAGAGGGAGGTCAGGCTGTGAGAAAAGGAGCCGGGGGAGTGGAGGAGCTGGGGGTCCTGGCGCCTTTTATCCCGTCCACAGAAGGAGTGGAAACAGAAGTGTGGGGGTGGGGTGAACAAAAAGAAGGAGCCAAAAGCAGAGAACGAGGCCAGGCCAGCCAAGTGCTTTTTGTGGGTCTTAATTAAGCCTGGAGGCCCCATTGTTCCTTTCAGAGTGAACATATGTTCAGGGCCTGGCGGAGGTCTGGGACTGAAATTTCAATGGTGCCGGGTCCTGTGGTCGGCCACGGGCGGTGGGGGGCTGGGGGGGCGGTGTGGGGAGGCTCTTCCCAAGCCCAACAAGAAACCATAGCATCTCACAGCCTCCTTCGCGGGAGGAGGAAATGAAACAACTAGAATAGGTAGCAGATCCCCTGCCCACCCCAGGGTGGGAAAATAAGCAGGCCGTTCGGCCCTCGGCGAGCCTCAGTTTCCCAGGGCGCTCCATTCAGGTCATCGACAGGTGCCCATACCTGCTACCACAGGAGCAGGGGCCACCCAACAGCCGACAGCCCTCCAGCAAAGGGCATGAGCTCCAGGCAAGTCAAGCCTCTCATGCTTGCTCTGCTGTCCACCTTGATCAAGTGACTCAGTGTCTCCGAACATGTTTTCTCGCCTGTAAAGTGGGGGTGATGACTTCCATCCCATGCATTTGCAGTGGGAATTGAGGAGGCGGATCCCCGTGGAGCCCTCTGTACATGGCGCCTCACGCGTGTTTGCTGTTAGCAGCCGCCATGGTCATGACCAGTGAGCCTTCCCCTCCTGGAGGCCTGGTGGTGACAGGGAAGGCACAGGGGCCCGTGAGCACGCTCAGAGCAGAGTGAAGAAAGGACCACAGCACAGAGTGGCCAGCGGCCGGCAGAACAACACGGCCAAGTCTTACCGCGACGACTGCGACACACACCTCACCCAGGTCTCTCCATCTGCGAGGAAGACACGCTGCAGTGGCAGGAAACACAAGGAGAATGTGAAGGACCGCCGTCAGGCTCAGAGCCTGATTGACAGGACAGCCGCAGCGCTTCAGCCAGGAGAGACTCCGCCTGCTCCATCCTCTGCTTCGCCTCCCGCAGGGCACGGATCCCTGAGTCTTCCGGGTCCTCCTCGCCCGGGTGTGAGGCCAACACACCATCCGAGAGGCCCTTCCTTGATGCCAATGATGGATCCTCCTCCTCCTCTTGAGATGATGCCAATGGGACCTGCTCCTGGAGTGAGGCTGCCTATAGGAGGGCACATGCCAAGGGGGCCTGGGCCCCCAGTGATGAGACCTCCTGCCCGTGCCAGTATGGTGCCCACTCGGCCAGGAATGAGGAGCCCTTTCTGTCAGTTTATATTACTTGTTCGGCTGCAGGAAATCATGGTGCTGTGCCTCTGGGTGTTTCTAACAGCATGACAAGGAAGACTCCCTCCCTCTTCCTGTCAAAGGGAGAATGGTTTTGGAGGGAAGCAGTGGGACCAAAAAAAAAAAGCAATTTTCATTTGTATGATGAAAAGTGAAAATAAAATTGTCAACGTGTTTAGCTTAAAAAAAGAAAAGGACCTCTGCACAGTCCATCCGGGCTGCAGACACTCAGATGAAGAGTTCTCTGTAGACAGGAGGGCTGAAGGTCTTGCAAAACGCGAGTAAGTCCAGGGTGGGGTGGGCTGTGAGCCAGGGAGTAGCATCGCAGAGGCGCGTGGCGAGGGCTCTCAGCAACGTGCCCAAGGACTGAGCAGGCTGACCTGGCTGGCTGGAGGTCCTGTGGAACCTGGTGGGACAGAGGCTCGGGGTGTTGTTTGAGTGGGAATGTGAAACATAAACCCAGGCAGGCGAAGACGCTGAGCATCTCTTTCCTTAGCTCTCCAAGCAGAGCCCTGGACTCAGGTATCCCCCAAACCCCGCTTCACCGTAGGCGCAGGGAGCCACGGAAGCGTCGGTAGCTGCGGGCACTGTGGGGGCAGCAGGTTTCCATCCTGTGCCGAGGGAACTGTGGGTGAGACAGCCTGAGTGACGGGGACAGTCTCCAAAGAACCCACGAAGCTGCTCCTAGACCTAGAGCGAGATGACCAGCGTTTAGAAGCAACCACACCCAGAGAGCGCCCGAACCAGTGACAACTACAGCCGTCAAACAAGGACTTCCCTGGCTCTCCCCCTCCCGGGCTCACACCACAGCCAGCAGGAGCCCACCCGTCCGTGCAGGACCCCACCTGCTGCAGGTCTGAGCTGGGGGAGGGGAGACGCCCTAAGTAAAGTGGGAGTTTTTCTGACACTGGACGGACATTCTGTACTTGGAGAAGGAGGCTATGCGTTTGTTACCTGTCAGCGGCTGGGAACGCCCCCCCAGGCCTTTCAGGGAGGCCGAGATTTCCATTTCCGGAGAGACAATGAAGAGGCAGGTGGGAGAGGCCCTTGCAGGGGCTGTGGGGGGAAGTGACGGCCGGCTCATCAATGGATAGTATGGTGTCTTTTATTTAAGGAAAGGACAATATCAATGGGAGGAAACCAAAACGAATAAAAACGGTTTCCAATAAGGAGAAGGAAGAGACAGGATTGGAAGTTAGATTTCTCTGGAAGTATCTTATTTCATGGTTTTGACTCTGGATCCAGCAAAATGTCTTCCATAACCATGAAATAAAGTTAAATTTAAAATTAATATTTAAAACTAGACAACATGAAGCATATGGATTTAACTACAGTACAAGGTTGTGGTTTAACCACAGGGAACTATTTCATGACAGTAATGATATAACACAGTAATATGTCGCAAGGACAAAAAGAACTTCAAAGGTATCTTAAGTGGTAACTGGTAACTGTGTTTTAACAATAAATATTACTACACAACCTTATGTTAGTAGCCACAGAGTGCTTCACTCTCAACCTAATTCACACACAGCCTCCAGCAACTGGCTAAGGTCACCGTTGAAGGTGTCCCTACCCGCTTGTGGCTCCACGCTGCTGCTCCAGGTAAGCTAAGCCAATGCTGACTGAGATCCTCTCTCTTCCCCTGTCCCTCTGGATTACAGGAGGGCCATGTGCCAGTGGCCTCAATCTCCAAGGAGTCTAAGAAAAGTCGTTGATTTTCTGTTTATTCCCCCTTTTCTTGTTGTAAGTATAGAATGATGACTCCCAAGCCCTTCACATGTTGAAATGAGATCAGAAGTCCCATCCATTAAGTCACTGGTTATTTTAAGAACCCCCTCACTGATTACTTTGGAGGGTGTTAGAAATAGCTCAGAGTTCAATCAGAGAGGCAAAACCACCCGGAGCTACTCATATGAAAGGACTTCTCACAGGGACTGACCTTACTCCGTGGTGGGGCCTGGTGGCGCCAGCGATGGCAGGCTGTTGCTTCCCAGGCAGCTGCTGGATGGAGCCTGCCCCTCACAGGCAGGCAGGTGGGAAGGGGAGATGGGCATGAGGGGAGGGAGCAGCGGTCAAGTGGACCCTGTGAGGATGAGCGGGAACCCTCACCCATCTCTTACCACCTCCAAGCCTCAAGCTTTGATGATGTTGGTGACATCTACCCTTCATTATGGAAGTGAACACACCCCTGGCCCAGGAGTTAGAGAAGCTGAGGGGCACCTGGCAGGAGCTAGAGTCGCTGCAGTCTGGCTCCTGTCCCACGTGGACAAGATTCACCAGCAGGGGAGCAGCAACGTAGATGAACTGTGTGGTGCCCGGCCTTGACCTGCTGAGCATAAACATGTATAGATGCCTGCTGCTCCACTTTGCATTCCAAGTCTTGTGCAAAAGTGGACTGCGGGGCACACTCACCTGGAACTCTGCAGGGAAGGGGATTCTGGGAAACATAGGTCACTTTAGTGACGTTAACCCAATACATATCCACCACACTGGGCACATTCATTATTGCAAGAACCAGTACGTAAAGGAATAAGTTTAGCACTTAGCCTTCCTTTCCCATACAAATTTTATTTCAGGGTCATTCACTCGTTGACGAGGGAAACTTTTCATTCTGAGGCCAACTCACTCTGCTCTCTGGCAGTTTGCAGCAGACATCCAGGGAGCGTTGGTTCTCCTGGACGCGAACTCTCCAGCAGGCTAGCTCAGGCCCATTCACATCATGGTCTCAGGTTTGAAATTCAGCAAAAAGAGCAAGTCTTCACGAATAAATGCTTTTCAAACTTCTGCTTGCATCATGTTTGCTAGTGTCCTATTGGTCAACACACTAGAAATGGACTCTTCCTCCCAGTTGCAAAGGATGGAAAAATAGACCCACATCTCTCAGTGGCCAGCGCAGCACTGTCACCGGGCAGAAGGGTGGGCATGGAAGACACCTAGTTGTCTTACCATCTACCACAACCACCTTGCCACGGCCTCCGTAAATTCAAGCAGATGTTGTGGTTTATTTTCATTAAACTTTGTATTTTAAGATAATGGTAGATTCTTATGTGGTTGTCAGGAAAAAATTCAGTGTCCTCCATTTAAATGTGTTTTTCTGTTTGTTTCTTTGGTCTCTTGTTCCTGTCTTTTTAAAAATGTTGTTTATTTATTCAGCAGACATTTTTGAGCCTCAACTCTGTGCTAAGCCATTCAGGCTTTGAAAATATATGGGGCAACGCCAAGCAGGTGCCTTGGATGAACTGAGGGAAGAAGCTTCACAAAGGCAGCGCTGTTTGCCTTTTCTTGCCTTCCTGCGTATTTTTCAGGATTCCAATCTTGTTTTTTAGTGTATCAGTTTGTATATTTTTCTTACTGGTTTCTCTGGAATTACAATATACAGGGTGGGGCAAAAGTAGGTTTACAGTTGTTCAGACAGAAAATAAAAACGAAAAATGATACAAGAATAAAGTCTGTGCTTTGCAGACTCACAACTGTAAACCTACATTTGCCCCACCCTATACGTATGTGACTTACCACAGTCCACTGGTATCAACATTCCCTCGCTTTAAGTGAAGTGTGGAAACCTTACTTCCATTTAGATGTCTTTACCTTCCCCACTTTTAAATACTTTAAATACGATTGTCTTGAATATTGTATGGTGTTATAATTTTTGTTTCATCATTATATGAGTCATAAGACTCATGAAAGGGATATTCTATTGTATATGTCCATAGTTTTGCTCTTTCTCTTGTTTTTCTCTTCTTTCCAAATCCCCAACAGACCTTCTTTTATCACTTTCTTCCTGTTTGAAGAATTTCCTTTATCCATTCTTTAATATAGGCCTGCTAATGACCAATCTTCGAGGGTGTGGTGTGTTTCTTTCTTCATTCCTGAAGGATACTTTTGCCAGACATAGAAATTGTACTTAGGTTTTTCCTTTCAGCACTTAAAAAAAAATGTCACTCTTTTCTGGCCTCCATGATTCAGATAAGAAATCTGCTTTCATTGGAATTGATGTCCTTCTATAAGTTAACGTGTTATTTCTCTCTGCCTGCTTTCAAGATCTTTTCTTTGTCTTTAGTTTTCAGAAGTTCAATTATGATGTGTCTTGGCATAGATTTGTTTAGGTTTATCCTATTTGAGGTTAGCCCAACTTCTTGGACCTGTATGTTAATGTCTTTAACCAAATTTAAGGAGGTTTTCAGCCATTATTTCTTTGAACACTATTTCAGCTCCACTCTCTTTCTCTTCTCTTCTGGGACTGCAATGAAACAAATGCTAAGTCTTTTGTTATCATGCCACATGTTCAAGTTGGGTAAATTCTATTGAGTTGTCCTCAAGTTCACTGGTTCTACTCTCTATTCTCCCTGTCTACTAATAAACCTATCCAGCAATTTTTAAATCTTTTCTAAATTCTATAATTTCTATTTGATTCTTCAACTTCTTTGCTAAGATTTTTCTAATTTGTTTCAAGAGGATTTATAATTCCTTGTTGAATCATGTTTATGATAGTTACCTTAAAAATAGATAATTGCAGCATCTGATTCATCTTGGTATTGTCATTGGTTGATTGTCTTTTCTCATTCAAGTTATAATATTCCTCATTTGGGGTATGGTTTGTGATTTTCAATTGTATCCTGGATATTTTGACTATTGTTTTAGGAGACACTGGTCCTATTCAAATTTTAACTTAACTTGTAGTCACCCTGTTTAGATTTAGTGTTCTGGTCATGGTCTACTTCTGTGGGTTGTGTTTCTAAGGACAATCTGGTTTTCAGAAAAACTCAAATGGAGGGACAATTTACAAAATATTTGACCGATATTCTTCAAAATTGTCAAAGTCATCAAAAACAAGGGAAACTGGAGAAATTGTCCTAGACCAAGGAGCATAAGAGACATAATGATTAAATCCTATCTAATAAAAGAGAAACATGATAATTGGCGTACGACCGCTACCCTTCCCATTGGCTAATCAAGGTGATATGCAAATTAACTGCCAGCCAAGATGGCGGCCGGCAGCCAGGCAGCTTGAAACTAACATGAGGCTTGCTTGCTTCAGTGACGGAGGACTCCAACGTTCCCCACCTGCCTTGCCAGCCTCTGAGCTTGCAGTTTAAGAAACATAGTTACAGCCGAAACCGGTTTGGCTCAGTGGATAGAGCATTGGCCTGTGGACTGAAGGGTCCCAGGTTCGATTCCGGTCAGGGGCATGTGCCTGGGTTGCGGGCACATCCCCAGTGGGAGATGTGCAGGAGGCAGCTGATCGATGTTTCTCTCTCATCGATGTTTCTGGCTCTCTATCTCTCTCCCTTTCTCTCTGTAAAAAATCAATAAAATATAAAAAAAAAGAAAAAGAAACATAGTTACAAATATAAAAGCTAAACAAAACCCCAGAAACCAGCTTTCAGCCGGCTGGGATCTCAGAGCTGGAGTTGATACAGAGTTTCGATTATAGAACCGAAACAAACCAGATACCTGCTTTCAGGAGCGGAGGCCTAAGAGCTGGAGCCTCAGAGCTAAAGCTGGCCCAGAATAAAAAAAGAAAAAAAGGAGCAGTTGGGAGCTTCAGTCCCAGCCTGAAAACAGCCCTCAGCCCCTCACCCAGACTGGCCAGGCACCCCAGTGGGGAACCCCACCCTGAAGGGTGTGTGACCAGCTGCAAACAGCCATCATCCCCTCACCCAGGCGGGCCAGGCACCCCAGTGGGGACCCCCACCCTGATCCAGGACACCCTTCAGGGCAAACCAGCCAGCCGCCACCCATGCACCAGGCCTCTATCCTATATAGTAAAAGGGTAATATGCCTCCCGGCACCAGGATCAGTGTGACAGGGGGCAGCGCCCAAACCCCCGATCGCCCTGCAGCTCTGTGTGTGACAGGGGGCAGGGCCACAACCTCCCTATCTGCCCTGCTCTGTTCCTAACAGGGGAAGGCGCCCCAACCCCCTGATCGTCCCTGCTCTGTGCCTGATAGGGGGGAGCTCCCCAACCCCCTGATCGCCCTGCGGCTCTGTGTGTGACAGGGTGTGGTGCCCCAACCCCCCCACCCCACGGGCCCTGCTCTGTGTGTGATGGGGTAGAGCCATAACCTCCCCATCGGCCCTGCCCTGAGTGTGACAGTGGTGGCACCCCAACCCCCTGATAGGCTCTGCTCTGTGGGTGATAGAGGGCAGTGCCCCAACCCCCAGATCTGCCCTGCTCTGTGTGTGACAGGGGGCGGTGCCCCAATTCCCTTATCGACCCTGCTCTGTGCGTGACAGGGGGGAGCTCCTCAACCCCCTGATTGACCCTGCTCTGTGCATGACACGGGGGAGCTCCCCAACCCCCTGATTGGCCCTGCTCTGTGCGTGACAGGGTGTGGCGCCGCAACCTCCCCATCGACCCTGCCTTGAGTGTGACAGGGAGAGGTGCCTCAACCCCCCAATCGGCCCTACCCTGAGCGTGACTGAGGGTGGCATAGCAGCCTCCCAATCCGCCCTGCTCTGTGCATGACAGGGGGCGGCGCCCCAACTCCCCAATTGGCCCTGCTCTGAGCCTGACCAGGGGCTGCACCTAGGGATTAGGCCTGCCCTCTGCCACCCGGGAGCAGGCCTAAGCCAGCAGGTCGTTATCTCCCAAGGGGTCCCAGACTGCGAGAGGGCACAGGCCGGGCTGAGGGACCCCCCCCCCACCCCCCCCACCCCCCGCCCCGAGTGCACAAATTTTTGTGCACCGGGCCTCTAGTATAATATAATATCCCGAATAGTATCCTGGGACAGAAAATAGACGTTAGGGAGAAACTAATAAAATCTGAATAGACTATGGAGTTTAGTTAATAACAATGCGTTAATACTAATTGTGACAAATATTTCATAGTAATGTACAATGTTAACAATAGGAGAAACTTGGTATGGGGTATATAGGAACTCTGTACTATCTTTGCAACTTTTCTCTAAACTTAAAACCATTCTAAAATTAAAAGTTTATTTTTAATAACCAAATGGAAATCTTGGAACTAAAACATTACTAAATGGGCTTAACATCAGATTGAAGATGGCAGCAGAAAAATTCTGGGAAATTAGTCAGACTGAGAACAGAGAGAAAAATATATTGAAGAAAATAAAACCAAACTTGTGAGACAATAACAAGTAGCCCAACATGCATATAATTAGAGCCCCAAGCGTAAAAGAGAGTAAAATTGAGGCAGAAAAAAATTATTCAAAGAAATAACAACCAAAAATTTTTCAAATTTAATATTCATTGATTCACAGATTCAATACTCTCAGCAAACTCCAAGTAGAAGAAATATAAAGAAAAACATGCTTAGGCACATCATCGTCAAACTGCTGAAAACCAAGAATGAAATGAAAATCCTAAAAGCATCCAGAGAAGACACATTACATAATAACAAATCAATTACATAAATGCCGTGTGACTTTTCATCAGAAAAAAACAGCTGATGCAAACAGGAAACAGAATGAAACTATTAAGGTGTTGAAAGAGAAAGATAAAATGGCAATCAAAATTTCTATATCCACCAAAAATATCCTTCAAGTTGACTACAAACTAAAGACCTTATCAGAACAATACAATTTGAGATGACAATAGTAGACCTGAGCTATAAGAAATGCTAAAGGAGGTTCTTCAAGCTGAAGGAAAGTGATACCTATTGGTAACTCACATCTACGGGGTGAAATAAAGAACGCCAAAGGTGGCAAATAAGTAGGTAGACATAAAAAGCTATGCTATTTTGTAATTTTCTCAAAAAAAGAATAAAAATAATGATGTCAAGAAAGTGAAAATGATAATTATGTTAGATAGGTTTATAATACTGTGGAAGTAAAATATATCACAAACAGAAAAAAAGGATGGAGGGGACAGGTACATAGCATTATGTTGCTGGAAGGAAATAAAAACAATGAAAAGGCATTAAGAAGTTAATAGAGAAAAGGAGATGAAATACTAAAAAACATTTCATTAACCCAAAAAGAGCAATGGAGGAACAAAAAAATGGAAAGAACAATGAAAAACAGGTAGCAAGATAGTAAACCTACATCCAACCACATCAATGATTACCTCAGACGTAAATGTATTACACAGTCCAATTAAAAGACACCAATTGTCAGAAGAGACTGGATTAAAAAACAAAACCCAACTATATGTTGTCTACAAGAGAGATAGTTCAAATACAAAAGCACAAATGGGTGGAAAGTGAATTGATAGAAAAAGATATACAATGCAAACACCAAACATGGGAAACCTGGTGTGGTTATGTTAATGTCAGATGATGTAGATTTCAAGACAGACCTTATAAGAAGAGATACAGAGGGCTACTTCATAAGGTTAAAAAAGACAATTAATAAATAACATAACAATTCCTAAAATGTATGAACTTAATAACAAATTTCAACATTTATGAATTCAAGCTGGCAGAACAAAAGAAATAGACAGATCCACAACTATAGTTGGAGATTAAAACACTCTTCTCTCAGTAACCTATAAAGTCATCCAAAAAAAGGTAAGGCTATAGAAGGTCTGAATAGCATTATCAACCAATTTGGCCTAATTGACATTTGCAGAATGCTACACCCAATAATCACAAAATAGAAATTAATTTCAACTGTGTATAGAACATTCAAGAAAGACCATATTTCAGACCATAAGTTTTAACAGATTTCAAAAAGTTAAAAATTTATAGAATATTTCTCCAGTCACAAAGGAATTAAAATATAAGCCAATACACAATAAATATCTAGGGGGGGAACCAAATAATTGGAAATTAAATAACATACTTCTATATAACCCATATCCTAAAATAATTAATTACGTAAGTTTTCACCTTAAGAAGCTAGAAAAAGAAGTAAATAGAAGAAATTCTCCTGGCCGGCACAGCTCAGTGGTTGAGCATCGACCTATGAACCAGAAGATCAAGGTTCGATTCCTGGTCAGGGCACATGCCCAGGTTGCAGGCTCGATCCCCAGTGGGGCATGCAGGAGGCAGCCAATCAATCATTCTCTCTCATCATTGATGTTTATATCTCTCTCTCCCTCTCCCTTCCTCTCTGAAATCAATAAAAAAAATTTTAAAAAAGAAGAAATTCAACCTAAGTAAATAGAATAATAAGTATGAGCAAATTCAATAAAATGGAAGAGAAAAATGAATAAAGACAAAAGTTTATTTTTTGAAAAGTTTAGTAAAATTGATTACCCCCCAGCACCCTCACACACACACACAAGACTTATCAAGAAGAGAGTACAAATTATCAGTATCAGGAGTCAAACGGACGCTATCATTAGACATCCTACAGACTTTATTTTTTAATTAAAATACTTTAATTTTTGAAAGAAATTTTAGGGATAAAATTATATCAATCTTAAACACTCTTTTAGAAAATAGAAGAGGACAGAGCACTTGTGTACCATTCAGGGTCCACACAAGATGTTAAACCGTAATTTGAAGTTTATATAAAGAAGTATTAACAGGAGGTTGGTAAAAAGGGAAATTGTCTAGTTAGAATTAGAAAGAGCCCTAAAGAACAGA
The DNA here is from genome assembly GCF_014108235.1 of Myotis myotis. Classification (NCBI taxonomy): domain Eukaryota; kingdom Metazoa; phylum Chordata; class Mammalia; order Chiroptera; family Vespertilionidae; genus Myotis; species Myotis myotis. Next base: position 40,491,715 of record NW_023416319.1, on the reverse strand, counting down.
GGGGTAGCCAATGTAAGGAATAGCTGCTGTTCCTACGGGCCGTACTAGAGCTACCACAAAGATCCCCTCCCTGGGGCTGAGGTCCAGACCTCGCTGAAGAGGACATGGCGTGGCTCACTGGGTGACTGAGAGGTCCGAGGCGCTTGCGATGCCATGCTGGTGTGACTTGACGGAAGCCAGCTCTCTGGGGTGCCCAGGGAAGTCACCCGCAGGGAGGTGCTGTGCCTCAGAACTTGCTACGAAGTTGCTGTGTGGGTCACTGTGGTGGCCATTCATGGGAAGGTGCCTCAGCAGTAGCATTCCATTGCAAAATCGCCAAAGAAGTACCCAGGAACGCTGCTGGCTGCCGCACCCAGGGGCGGCCCGTGCTGCAGGGACAGGATGCTGGAGGAGTCACCATGCTGAGTAGCTCAGCGCTGGAGAAAGCTCTCTGTGCCGGAGGACTGCTCCTCCAGTGTCCCGCCAGCACCCTCTGCTGACAAAGCGTCACGGTGCCGGCTGGCAAAGGAGATCTGTTTATACGACCATCCCCCTTTCACAGAGCAGGCAAGCAAAGATGGACTTGGAGTTGAAATGCAATAAATCGATCACTGGCACAGCCCCCAGTTCATTCTTATGTGGCCAGAAAAACTCTGATGACAACACCTGACAAAGACTACACAAGAAAATTACAGACCAATATGCTGCCTGAAGCTAGACATGAAAGTCCTTAAGAAATGTTAGCAAGTCAATTACAGCAATGTATAAAAAGGATAATGTTGCCATGCGCTGCTCAACGACGGGGATACGCATCATTGGGCAGTTTTATCCTCGTGCACACATCCCAGACTGCACTTAACAAACCATTGATGGAATAAGCTGTGTCACACCTACACTGGATGGTCTAGGCCAGTGGTCGGCAAACTGCGGCCCCTTGAGTGTGGCTCTTCCGCAAAATACCACGTGCGGGTGCGCACGTACAGTGCGATTGAAACTTCGTGGCCACACTCAAGGGGCCAAAGAGCCGCATGTGGCTCGCGAGCCGCGGTTTGCCGACCACGGGTATAGGCTATTGCTCTGGGCTACGAGACTGTACTGCATGATACTGTAGAAAATAATACGAGATTAAATCGAGCACAAGAGAAAATGACGCAATTAAGAGAAGACATAAACACCAGATGTATGAGGCTACTGCAGGCAACACAAGACTTACTGTTTTACAGCAAGCTTTTTTTCACAAGTAGATAGAGTATGATGAACAGTGTAGTACAGTAGAGCAAACACATGGGCCAGTACTATAGCCATTTATTATGATTATCAAGTATTATGTAATGTACATAATTGCATGTGCTGTACTTTTATACAGGTTTGTTTACACCAGCATCACCAGTTTACACCAGTAATGTGTTGTGCTGTGACTTCATCATGTCTACACTGACACTAAACAATAGGAATCCTTCTCCATTATCATCTCATGGGACCACCATCGTACAGGTGGTCTGTTACTGACCAAAATGTCTTATGTGGCCTATGGCTATACATCATGAACAAGTGAGTTTATCCCAGCAACACAAGTTGGGTTAACATTATATATATATATATATATATATATATATATATAAATATATATATATATATATATATATATATTTTCACCATATTAAAGAATAAAGGAGGGAAAACATGCAATCATCTCAATAGGTGCACAAAAAATATTTGACAAAATTTAACACCAGCTCATAATTAAAACTCTGAGTGAATTAGAAATGAAAGGGAACTTTTTTCAACCTGATAAGGACATCAATGAAAAACTTACCTGATAGCATCATGCATAGTGGAGAAAGACTCAATCAGAGGAAGAGAAATAAAAATCTGGTAAATTTGCTGCTAGAGTTGCCATCTTAAGTAGATAGGCGAGGTGCGGAGCAGCCTGGTTTCTCCTCTTCCCATCCTTTAATCTCCCGTCAGTGTCTCCCGTTGGCTGATCCCAAGCAGGAGCCAGGTCCCCTGAGGGCCTAGGAAACAGCCCATGGAGGTCCTCTCCCTGCAGCTCAGAGCACAGCTGGGAAAGGCCAGGGGGGCCTGAAGGGAAGCAGGACAGGATGGGCAGCCTGTTGGGAAATTGCCATCTCTCTTGGCAGAGGAAAGGGGGTCTTGCCCAGCACAGCCAGGCCAAACTTACGGCAGTCCAGCAATATCTACTCACCTCCAGAGGGCCTCTTGCTGCTAGCCTGGAACCTCTTCCTCATCCTATAATCCCTCTTCCCCTAGCCACCTGTTGAATCACCAAATCTGACATCCGGGTCCCCAGGCCAGCGTTCCTTCTCCTGTGCCATGTTGAGGACCTGCCTTTCCACCAAGTCATTCAGAAGACTGGGATCCTATCATGCTCCTCTGGCCCAGGCTCCATTCCTGACTCCAGTTTCTGCCAAGACCCCCCCCTCCCCCCACACACACACACTTGGTAACCTAGCCCCACCCCAACTTACCCACCCTGCTTCTTGCCTGACATTGAGCTTACCCAATCACCTACTCTCCCATGTGAATCTGTATGAATTCTGTGTCCCACCAGGTTCATCTGGACTTTCTGGCCAAGTCTATGATAAGACAAATGTTGCCAGTAAAATTTATGATTTGAGCTGTCTTCCCAGGTTGGAGACGAAGTATCTGTGCCCACTGTGTTCTTACCATGTTCCGTTCACACCTCTATGAGGCCACTGACTGTTTCCTCTGATAAAGGACTTCGGTGGTGGGAACACTACACTGACTTAACTTTGGGGGAACTCCTTCCCAGTTCTGAATCCTTGTCGTTCAGGTGAAATGAACTCCTCGTCTCCCCTCCCCACCTTCATACACAGTGTTCCAGGGACGGAGCATGTGGCCCTGCATAAGCCATGCAGAGTAGCTTTCATTCCCCTTGTTCTAGTGATTGGTTCAGAGGTGGACACACAACCCCAGTCAGACAGATCAGAGCTCACAAGACTCACTTATAAAACTAATTTGAGCTGTGAAGGAAGCAGATGTATCTGCAAGACTTATCCTGGGGCAGAGGAGAATGTTTCCTTATGGGGACAGAGGCTTAGCCCAACAGGCCTCAAAGCACATCTTTGACTCAATTGTCTAAACATTTTCCCTGGGACTTGCCCCACATCCAGGAGAGGACCCGGGGGCCCATGAAGAGCAAGTCTATGGGGCACAGGCTTATTCCTCCTGGCACCTACTCCTGCTGCTCCAGGAGGTCAGGCTGGGGGAGAGCTTGAGGCTGCAGCCAACTGGTAGCTCTCACATCATCCTTGCCTATGGCGCAGGTGATCGAATTTCCCCTTCCCAGCCCCTCCTACACTCTGCAGCGCTGGGACTCACTGTGCAAACCACACGCCTGCTTTGCTTGCTGACTCCCTGTTAGGATTTGGTCACAGGAGACACCTCAGGCAGGCTGGGAGGCAGAAATAGCTGAGAAGGAACTTGCTCCTTCCCGTTTGCCGATGTTTCATGTCAGCATCATCCCAGCAATGGCCCCAACCGCACACACTGACTCTGAGCAAGAAGTTTCCAGCTTCCTTTGGCAGTCTCAGCACCAGTCTCATTACCACTCACCCTCAATCCCTTAGCGCCTCCTCCTCTCTCTGCCTTTAAAAGCTGGAGATCCCCATCGCTTCTCGGCCTTTTGGCTAACATCAAGTGTAAAAGTTGGACTTCCTGAGACTCGTTAGACTCATTCTTAGGCCTTTCTCTTCTCACTTCATGTTCTTTCCCTAAACTGTCTCATCTGTACACAAACACTGGCTACACTCGGGTGACCCACAAATGTACATCTCCAGCACAGCCCCTTACATTGACCTAATGAAACTCAGAATCTTCTCCTCAGGCTTCCACCAGGACCTGGGTGGCTAACATTCCACTAAACATCTCTGCTGGGACATCTCAAAGGTACCAAATACAACATTCCTTTTGGTGCTCTCCATCGCGTTGAAAGGCACCGCCATTGTTTCGATCATGCCTTCTCCAGTGTCCCACACTAAATCTATCGCCAGACTCTGTCCACTCTCCCTCTCTCAGCAAAATCCACCCATTTCTCTCCATGCCCTGACCCCAGTCAAGCCCCACCTTCTCTCACCTGGACAGGCCTCTTGGTTTCTCCTCTGTCTATGCCAATCTGCTCTTCACATCTATGCTGATCTCTTCATTAATGTACATTATCAGCAGGTGCGTCCCCAGTTCAAAGCCACTCAGGGGCTTCCTATTGCTTTCAGGGTAAATACCCACAAAGCTCTACAGGGCCCAGACTCTCCAAATGGAGCCTTCCCAGCCCTCCAGCGTCACCTCAAACACCTCTCTTTCTTGTTCTCAGGGCCCCCTCCCAAGGGCTCTTTGACTGTATCCAATGTGCCATACTCCTTCCTGCTTCAGGTTCTCTCTCCAGAACACCTTCCTTGACTCCAATCTTGCATTGCCCCCTAAAGCGTGTCACTCATAGCGCTCACTAGGGTTTGTCATCATCTACTCATAAGATTGCCTTGTTACCGTCTGCCTCCCCAAGTAGACTGGCTGTCAGCTCCTTAAGGGACTGTGACTTTGGCTCCCCTGTACATCGCTTTAACTAACCCAGTGGCCAGCATACAGTAACCCTCAATAAAGCACCACCCTTGCTACGAGCTGGTCACTATCCTCAGTGCTATAAATCTATTAACTCATTTAACCCAAGAACAACACTAGAAGTGAGTACTATTATTGCCTCCATTTTATAGACAAAATTATCCAGGCCAGAAAAATTAAGCAATTTGCCATCACAAAGAGGGTTAGGTCCATACACAGCCTGGATTAAACCTTCCTGGCTGACCCGAGAGTCTGCTGTTGATCACTCCCTACACTGTCTCTTCATAGATGAGTCAGCGATGATTCCCACCTAATAGAGGAGCAGCCTGCAGTTCCATGAGCTGGAGTTAGAACCCAGAGCCGAGGACTCTTCCCGCCAGCCTTGGTCCCTACATCTTTGCCTCAGTGACCTCATCAAGAACTTGTAAGCTTCTCATCTATGGCTTAGACCCAACTCTGGCTTTGTATCAAAGGTGCTAAGCACTTGCTAAATTGACAGACTCTGGGGCTACCAGAGAGCCTATTCGGGGATAGCGAGCGCAGGGGGTCCTGCAATTCTTGGTTTAGATGCCTATCTCACCATAGACTATGAGCTCCTGAGGCAAGGACTGGATTTACCCCCAGTGGTTGGCCCATCTCTGACCTCAGTGTGTGCTAAATGGTCTTCATTTTGTTTCATCACAGTTTTTATTCAAAGTTCTTCATTCACTCAAAGCCTTGGCACATCCCTTTAGAAGAAAAGAGAATTCTTAAAACAACAACAACAACAAAAACAGCCCGGCCAACATGGCTCAGTGGTTGAGTGTCAACCTAGGAACCAGGAGGTCACAGTTAGATTCCCAGTCAGGGCACATGCCCAGGTTGTGGGCTCGATCCCTAGTGTGGGGCATCCAGGAGGCAGCCAATCAATGATTCTCTCTCATCATTGATGTTTCTATCTCTCTATCCCTCTCCCTTCCTCTCTGAAATCAATAAAATATATTTGGGGGAAAAAAGAAACAGAGAGGTTGCATAACTTGCCCAAAATTGCTCAGCAATCTTCAGACAACTAATTCTTAATATTTGGGGAAGGAGGTTATGGACCCCTTAAACGACCTAATGAAACTCAGAATCTTCTCCTCAGAAAGATGCATCTACATACAGAACAATGCCTATCACCTTCTCGGTCTCACAAGCCTCAGGAGCCCGAGGCTGAGGGTGTGGGGTGAACACTACATTGAGGATCTCTACTGTCGTCCAAGGAAGAAAAGTTCTTATTTTCCAGTGATTGTGAGAAACTGTTGGTAATAGATTTCCAATTTATAGCTGGATATATGGTCACCTAAACTTCAAACTACATTTCCCAGCTGCCCTTGCAGCTAAATAAAGCCATGTGATTGAGTGCCAGCTGTGTGGTTAGGTGTTAGCTAACATGAGAAGAAATAATATATACAACTTCCAGGTTGTGCACTTAAAGGGAAGAATGTACAACCTGGTGGCCACACACTTGGCTCCATCAGCTGCATCAGAGTTTACAGCAGCCTATGGGTCTGATCAGGCTTTTCCACTCATTCCACGTTCTTCCAACCTCCTGTTGATGGCCAGAACCCCAGGTCTCCTATAACCTTCACCCGCATGGGCCCACCGAGCCGATCTCTGTTGGAAACCCACCATTTACAATGTCCTTGCTAAGTTCTCAACAGGACTGAGCCCCTATTTTAAAGGAGTTCATCCTCTATGGAGGGAGACACAGAACAAGGGACCTTCAAATACCAGACAGAGAATGACAGCTGCCAAATGAAGGCAACACAGAGCAAGGACTAAGGGACTTGATCGTGGATCGTGGAAAGAGACTTGGGTTCCAATGTGGCCCCTCTTGCTGTGTGACCTTGGACAGACACGTTTCCTTTCTGAGCCTCAGTTCTCAGACATTTGTCAGGTTAGTGTTGTGGACCACACGCCAGCAAAGGTCTTCCTCAGCCCTAGCCCTCCAGTCATTTGTATTCCTCCTACCGAGCACATCATGCATTTGTGCTGTAATGCTTCAGAAGAGAACTGGTGTTGGTTCCCACTCACTCAGGTTAAAAATGGTATTAATGAAATCCACTCATAATCTTGAAGGGTTTCTGTGACAAGTGACTTTCCAAGTGTGTCCTATACAATGGAATAGTCATCCTAACTAGTCACGGTGATGAAGTCATGGGAAGAGAGGGTCTCCTGGGGTCAGCCAGTCTATCCCCCACCTCTAAGAAGAACTATGCCAGGCCAGAGACTGGGAAGTCTCTACAGACAGGACTCTGAACAGGACTCTCATCAGTGTATGTGTTAGAAAACACAGGGTCGCCAATAGTCTAAATCTCTGCTTTTCCAATTCAAGCCGCTTCCCTGGGTCTAATCTCTGTGACTGACGATGAGGAACAGCTGGCCACCACCCTCTCATAATGACCCTTCATAAACATTTATGGGACAGAGGTAAGGTGTGCCCGAATGACCTGGGCCATCTTGATGTCTGGGCAACTGCATTGACAGGAATTTGATTTGTAGCTTCCTGTGCAGACTTGGGGCTTTGCCTAAAAGTACTCTCTGCTACCCGTGCATCTGTAAAATGTGCTCCACCCACCAAATTAGGTCAGATGCCAGGGGCCCTCCAAGCTCTCTATGGTTTCTGGTGGACAAGAGTGAGTGAGCCATAGGCACACACCACCATCTGGCCTCATGGATTAGCCCACACCCCCTTCTTTAGTAGTCGTTCAGCAGGAGCCTAACTGGGCTGGGCTTACAAACAGCTCACAAGTGGGGTCCACAATGTAACAGCAAGCCATGGTGGACGAGGCATAGACTTGGGGTCAGACCACCTAGATTCTTTTTTTAAAAATATATTTTATTGATTTTTTACAGAGAAAAAGGGAGAGGGATAGAGAGCTAGAAACATCCACAAGAGAGAAGCATCGATCAGCTGCTTCCTGCACAACCCCCATTGGGGATGTGCCCACAACCAAGGTACATGCCCTTGACCGGAATTGAACCTGGGACCCTTCAGTTCGCAGGCTGACGCTCTATCCACTGAGCCAAACCGGCTAGGGCAGACCACCTAGATTCTTATCCCCACTCAATGATACAAATTGGGTGCCCCGGGGTGAGTTATAGCACCTCTCTCAAGCCTTGATTTCTTCATATGTTAAAGGTGATGCTGACCTCTGACCATGCTGCCCCACCAGTTTGATGAGAAATAATAATGGGTGAGAAAGCGCTGGTCAAATACGAACCTGTGTCATAATTATTGATGATACTGTTATGGTGGTTGCTTCAGACATCAGGTTTCAGAGTGGGCTGCCTGGTGCGGGGAGTGCAAGAAGAATCGCATAGTAGGACTTCTAGTTATAGTTATCATTACTATTATTTCCTGGGTGCAAGTTTCTTTGAAGGCATGTTTTATAATGTATGGACCCAGTAGTTTTCATAAATGATTGAGCACCCACTACACACTGACAGTTTAATGAGCGTTAGATCATTTAAGACCCACGAGGAGGGCCCTTTACTGTTATCCCTACCTCATTGGTGAGAAAATGGAGGTGCCTCAGAGAGGTTCCACAGCTTTGAGTACAAAAGTTCAAATTGGACTGTCTGACTCCAAATCCCATTCTCTTCTCCACTACGATGCTGCCGGGTACAGAAAGACATCTATAATGTAATCTATAATATAATAAGTAATATTTTGCATTTGTTTATATTGTACATAATATGTGAAGAATAATGAATAGCTAACGTATTTGAAGGGTGTGCCTAAAATAGTTCTCCGATAGTGCCACATTATCAAAACAATCGAGACCACCTACTTTAAGGTCTAAGAAAGGGAGAATATGAAGCTTACAATAGTGCCCTCACAGGGCTGGGGCTGGAGTGAGGCAAGTCTGGGTGCCTTGGGCACAAAAGTTAAGGAGGCACTCACTTTCAAGTTCATGCAAGCTGGGCCCTACCTCCCCAGTATAGACAGGGAGCTAGCAGAGGCTCCTGGAAGCCACAGGACAAGAAAGACAAGGGAGAAGGGAAAGTCTCCATTATTTATTGCTCCCAAAACCTGCAACTCCTGGGTGACAGGATGAAGACTCTGAAGTGTGGACAGTGGATGAGGGTTTGGGCTAGGGTTAGGGTTAGAGTTAGAATTAGGCTTAGGCTCAGGGAAGGCAGGTGACAAAATAAAGATTTCCTGCCAGCCAGCTGGAGCAGACCAAAAGGAAGTGGAGTTCCAGGCTTGGTTCTATGACCTTGAACCTCAGACTGCTCATGTGTAAAATGGGAATAAGAAAAATCCTTTACTGGCTCCCCTACAGGTTGTGTGAGGGGGGGATCTGCCTCCTTCAAATCCTCTATGGATATAATTGTAATTGAGAACTGTGTGGGGAAACTGCATTGCCTTGGATTCCATTGCTTCTCCATGGAGTTCATCTAGAATTAATTATTGATGCTCACCACCGTCCACACCATCCCTGTCCTGCTTTCCTGGATCTGACAACTGGAGGGGATGAGCATCCTATCAGTGGTGATTTATAGTAGTGAGGTGGCTAGATTCCTCCCGCCCTCACTCCCAACTCACAGCAGTCCAGACACCCTTTGGTTCTTATTGCTGTTGCCTAGAATCCCCAAGGGGCTCGGGGTGGGTGGGAAGAGGGCCTCAGGGCTGGAGAGCAAAGGGGTCACCAGACTCCCCTGCCAGCAAAAGCTCTAACTTCTCCCAAAAGAGAATGTCCTTACCAGAGCCACTGGATCTCAGAAATGTCAGGACCACATTCAGAAACACACACACACACACACACACACACACACACAACCACACACAACCACAAAACCCACAGAAAATAAAGACAATTCTGTTTGTGTAAGGTTGAGGGAGGCTGCCGCTATCTTTTGGAACGAGCAGAGCTCATCCACGCTCACAGAGAGGTGAGAGGGGCACACTTTTCCTGCAGAAACCGGCTTGGAGAGAGAAAGGGCCCAGGAGCCAGGTGTCCAGCACCCAGCTCCCCGGCTGCATCCAGCACTGGAAGAAATGAAGGTCCGAAAGCCTGGCGTCAGCAGGCATGCCTGACTGTCACTGGGAGTCGCAGGGCCCAGAGGTTACCTGTGCACCAAGAGTTGAAAGATGGAGGGACAGAAGTGGCTTCTTACACCCCTCGGTGCCTGTCTTTGCCCATTGCCACTGCCCCCCAGCACCTCAGCTGTTAGTGACAGACCCATGGGCCAGAAGCTCAGCTCTGGGAATAGATGAAGGGGGGAGGAGTGACATTCTCTCTGTGTTCCCCTCACTCACAGCCCAAGTCCCACTGGTATCCAAGACTTCCAAATTTTGCAGAAAGAGCTTGAAACAGCCTTTTCCTTTAGTGGATGGGAAACAGAGAGAGGCCCCGGTGAAATAATTTGCTCAAGGACGCACAGCTGTGGCAGCAGAACCAGGCCCATTATCCCCCTTCACTTGCTGTTAGCCAAGCCCAGACCAGGAGCTTGCATCTGAGCCTCCAAGGAGATAAGCAGGAGGAGAACTGTGCCAAGGGAACTCACTCCCTCCCTGTACCAAGTCCGCTTCTGGGAGTCCCCGGAGGAACCAGGCGTCTTCGCCAAGGAAGAGAGTTTAGAAGCCCAGAGGTCAAGCAAGAGCTAGAGGGCAGGCAGTGCCGCTCGGCCGGTCCAGAACGTCTGGCCCGCTCCACTCCTTTCGGGGGCCCCGTTCCCGCCGCCTTTGGATCCTCACTCTGCGTGCACAGCCATGCGCTTTCCCGGCGCCACGCGCGCCACGCGCCGAAAGGATGCGCAAAGTTGGAGGCGGCTGAAGGCGGCCTCTCCGCCGTCTGTTTCCCCGGCCTGAGCGCGCACAGCCGGGCATATGGACATTTCGCGCTCCGCATCTGTGTCATCAGCCGCACTTTCTGTGTGTGTGTGTGTGTGTGTGTGTGTGAAGCTGGCGCTGGGAACAAACGTGCATCTGTTAAATTCGACAATAAAGTCCTACAGCAAAGCTGCCAAGATTGGAGCAGCGGGCGGGGGCGGAAAGCCGAGGGGGTGGGAGAGAGCTGGGGTCTCAAAAGGCGACGCCAAAGTGCCTGGCCCAGGTATTATGTCGGGAGAAGGTGAGGAGAGCAGCTGCTCCTTCTCGCGGGCGTGTATGGGAGCAAGGGTGCCTGTGTCCCTGTGAAGAGTACACACCGATCTGCTCAACATATGTCGCCACAAATCACTGTATCTCTCCCTCCTCCCCCCACTCCCTCCTGACAGAGGGCAGAGCAGAAAGAGGCGCTGAGAAGAGGCGCCGCTTCAACAGGTGTCTTGGTGCGCAATGCACCTTTTCACGCATTCACTGTCTGCATCAGCGGCGGGGACAATGTGGACACTTTGTTTCCAGGCACAGTGCGCCAGCTTCGGACGCAGGGGGGGGAGGCGGCCCTGGGCAGGGAGGGGGGTCTGGAAATAAAGACCTCAGGCGCTCCTGGGGTCCCGGGCCCTCTCCTCCCTTTGTTGGAGAACTCCCTGGGCCAGAGCTTCCTTGTGCGCCCTTGGGGGTGGCATATGGCGCCCTCTCACCTACCCAAGAAAGAGAACCAGCCACCCACTCAAGAGCGCAGGAGGTCCCTGAGCCCGGGGAGGGGGAGTCTCTGAGGGAAAGGCTCTTTCCCAAAGTGAATGAGGAGCCGGCCTTATCTCTCCCCACCCCACCTGCGCGTCCCCTCAGCTGGCGCAGCAGGCAGCAGCCGTTGGGTGGGGAGCAGCGGCCGGCAGCACCAGCCTGCGGAAGCGCCCCAGCTCCCGGCAGATGAAATATGGGGCTGGTGAGCCCCTGGAGACCATATGTTTTCAATAAAAGAAGACAAATAGGACCGAGATAGGCCTTGCAGCCAACCTGTTATAAATGGGTGGCAATTGGGCCAATGTACACGGCCCCCGGGGGGAGGCCCGCTCGGTGCCAAATGCATGTGTCAGCTTCTGGGACAGGTGTGCCCAGGGGCCAGGGGCCAGGTCTCCCCCCTCTGGGTTTATCACGGCAAAGGTAATATTGTGCTAACTATGAGTAAACAGTCATTGTGAAAACCAGGGAGAGTTTATCAGAGGCGAACTAGTTGGGGGGTGGCTTAACAATAAAGTTGCCCGCCTTGGGAGCAGGTGACGGCTGGCTGCGGGACTCCCGTGGTAGATGTTTTCCAAAGCACTCCACTTTACAATCTCTTGTAATTATTTATTAAACGAAATCTATTTATTATTATTTTAGCAAACACTGGAGACAGGTGGGGCTTTCTTTTCGTCGTCCCCTTTTGTTTGAAGGGCTGTTTGAAGTGGCCAGTCTCGGCCCGGGCAGCTCGCTCACCAGATTTTTGTCTTCTACTCTTTCAGTGCCGAGTGAAGGCGAGAGAAAGAAGCCCCCTCCTCTGTCAAGCCATTAGCTATTCAGCCTCCTGTGGCCCTCCTCCCTCCCACTCCTTTCTCCAGGAGCCCCCAGGCACTGCTAAGACTCCCCCTGCAGATAGGAAGGCAAAAGGGTGGACCACTGCCTTCCTTCTTTTCCAAGCTGCCCACTGTCTCTAGGCGTCAGGCTGTCGCCTCTCTCCTGGGGCCCCTCAGCCTCAGGCAAGCCCGGACCTCAAAGAGTCGGTGGGCACGGGGGTCCTGGGGGCACCAGAGGTGGTCGCTGGCCAGGGTCTTCAGGAACAGGCTCTGCTCCCCCGCTGGAAGAGCTGGCGCACAAATACCGCCAGCGCGCACTGAGTTGTCACGGACTGCGCGCCAGCCGGCAAAAGCACAGGAATTAACTTTGGGGAGGGGTCTGTGCTTCCTCTGTGGCAGAAAGGGAGGGCGTAAATCCTCAATGTCTAATCCCCTAGGACTCCTCAACCTCCAGCCTCGCCCTCCTGGCCAGAAGAAGGGAAGCGGAGAGTTCTCTCCCGCTGCAAGATGACAGCTGCCCCGGCCGCTGCGCGCTCCTCACCTTGTTTTTTGCGCAAAGCTGGGAAGTGGCGGCGGCCTGGAAGCCTTGGAGAACCTTGAGTGGAAGGGGCTCTGGGGAGGCTAGATAAGGATTCCAGGCCGGCCCTAGAACTCCTCCCCACAAGAATGTTCCCCAAAATCTCTCCTGGTGCCAGCAGCTCGCCCGGAGGCTGTCTCCAGCACCCAGTAGCCGCTGGAGGCAAGAGGGAGCCGAGGCGAGTCCCACCTTTGCTTCCATCTGAGAGCCACCACTACATGAAGTCCGGGTTGTGGGCTGCTCCCCAGGCCTCCAGGGACACGGAGAGGTGCTTTGATCCCTTATGGCCCGGGTTCCCTCCACCGAATGGGGCTGGGTCCCAGAGAGCTAGGAAAGCCGTCCTTTGGGTTTCCTCTCTCTGTTCCTGGTTTGCAGGATGGAAATCAAGCAAGGCTGGGGTATGGGTCAGGAGAGTAAAGAGATGGAACAGGAGGGGACACTGGCTCCCCTTGGCACTAGGAGATGGGGCCACTACCCCTTTTGTATTCTGACCCTGTAGTAACTCACAGACCCACGAATTCTCCTACTTCCTACATGTTGGGATGTCTGATTTGAAAGGCTATTTTCCCCCAGTTGAGGAGAGGCAGCAGGTGCAAGGGAGAATCTGGGACGAGGAGTCTTAGGACCTGCGTTCTGTGGCTCTGCTAGAAATTCCTCTGTGACCTTGGTTGACTCACTTCTCCTTCCTGGGCCTTAATTTTTCCATCTGTAAAATGGATCTCAGGTTCTCGTTCTTATTACTGGAAGGCAATTTGGAGCAAGCTCTGACCTAAAGGGAAATAGCAGAATCTCCATGGGGTCCCTGAGCCTGACCCCCCCGCTACACCTCCCTCCCAGACAGCGCGGGAAGGAGCCTGCGCCCACAGCGCAGCAGCTGGGACCCAGGCCAGCGCCCCCATCCGCATACCGTCCTGCAGTCCCCCTCCCTGGCGCCCCAGCAGATCAGCCTCTCTCTGCCTGGGAGGCAACCCCCAGCCGCCCGTGCGCGTGCCAGAGGCCCTCACCGGGGCAGATACACAAACTTACCTCTTCCCTCACCCATCCCCCCAGTTCCCCGACCGGTCCTGCTCCCCTCCGCCATCTTCCGGGAGGCTCAGGGTCCCTGGAGCTGCTAGAACGTGACGCCTCCGTCGCCAGCAGAGGCTTAACCCGAGACCCAGCCTCCCCAGCCTCCGCCCCGCGCACCCGGGCACCTCGCGGTCAGCAGAGAGGAGCGGAAGCCGCGACCCCTCACCCGGAGTGACCGGAAGCAGAAGACCACGGGGTGTCCGAGGCGGGACAAAGGGGAGGGGCGGGGAACAAGGGAGGGATGATGCGTTCTGACTCGCTTGAGAGAGATTTCCAGGAGGCGAGGGTCCCTGCCCCGTGCTCACCGCCTGGCCCCGGCCTGCGTGGGCGGCAGAAGCTGGACCAGGGGCCCGGCCCTGCGCGCCAGTGACGGGCAGGAGGCCTGAGTGCAGAGCGTGGCCCGCTGCCCTGAGCACCAGCTCTCCGCCGCGTCTAACACCGGGGCTGCTGTGAGCTCCTGGCCTCTCCCCACCCTTCGCACCGAGCTCTGCCCTCAGGCCCTGGGCCGAAAGCTGGGGCGCTGCCCGCGATTGGTGGCCGTAGGACGTCCTCTGGGGTGGGGTGGGGTCCCCCATAGCCACCTCTGCCCCTGAGATGCCATCCACATGTCCTAGATTTAGGATGGGAGTGGGGGGAGGGGAGTCGTCTGAGAAGTTTGGGGCACCCCCAGGCAAAAGTCCCCAAGTGGCAGGGACACCCGCCTGGGTAGCCGCCGGGTCCCCTCCCGAAGTGAAGAGGGGCGGTGAGGCCTGGCCCGCAGAGCAGGGGGCAGGGTGGCACGGGAGTCAGGGGACACTTGTCCACGCCGGGCGCCCGGGCATCTGGCTCCCGTTCCACCTCCTGCCCTGAGGTTTGGGGCAAGCGCGCCCTCTCTGCGGCCGTTTTCCCACGGGTCACACACGAGATTCGCCCACCCTGAGCTCCGCAAAGCCCCTCCAGGGACCAGGAGCGGCTCTGGACAGGGGCCAGGAAAGAGGATCCTAGGGAGGCGTCTGGGGCGCAGCCGGGAGCCAGACGAGGCTCGTCCCGCCGGGTGGGGCTCTTTGAGGATCCGAGAGTTGCTGGGACAGAGCCGGCGGGGAGAAAGCAAACAGAGCCTCGCTCCCCTCCCCCCTCCCCCGTCCCCTACTCCCCAACCCCCCCCCCCCCCCTCCAGTCTTTGTCCGGAATCCAGCTGTGCCCCGCGGGGGAGGAGCGGGCTCGCGTGGCGGCCCCGGGTCGCCGCCCTGATTGGCCGGCGGCGCGGGCAGCGGCGGGGCAGGCACGCTCCTGGCCGCGGCCGAGCAGATAAAGCGCGCCAGGGGCACACGCCTCGCGGCTCCGGACACCCGCCCGGGCAGGCGCGCCCCAAGAGCAGAGGCCGGGGCCACTGGCGCTTCCCTCCTTAGGGCTGGGGGACTCCCGGGCGGCGGCTCGGCAGCTCCGCTGAACTTGGCGTTTGCAAGGCCAGCTCAGCTCCTGCCGCTCGAAGCCCGCCGCTCCCAGCCTTTTGCACATGAGACCAAGGTAACACCTGGTAACTCTGCGCATTCGAAGGGGAACGGGTTCTCTGATCAGGTGGGGGTGGCTCTTTCTCGTGCCCCCCCCCCCCGGCCACACACACACACACACACGTGGCCCGGGATGGGAAGCTGCCTGCCCCTGGGGGTCCGACCACGCTTACCCGTCCTTCTTCCCCTGCCGCAGGATGGCGCCTCAGCCCTCGGGTGCGCCGGCTGTCCAAGTGACCCCCGACGCGGAGCCGCCCTTCCCGGTCGCCTCGAGCGCGCAAGAGCCCTGCATCGTGTCCGCTCCGCCCAGCCCCACTCGCGTGTCAGGGGACCCCGTCGAGGCCGAAGGGAGCGGCTGCCGAGGGGCCGCCAGGAAGCTCCGGGCGCGGCGTGGGGGACGCAGCCGGCCCAAGAGCGAGCTGGCGCTGAGCAAGCAGCGGCGGAGCCGACGCAAGAAGGCCAACGACCGCGAGCGCAATCGGATGCACAACCTCAATTCGGCCCTGGACGCGCTGCGCGGGGTCCTGCCCACCTTTCCCGACGACGCGAAGCTCACCAAGATCGAGACGCTGCGCTTCGCGCACAACTACATCTGGGCGCTGACGCAGACGCTGCGCCTAGCGGACCACAGCCTGTACGGTCTGGAGCCTCCCTGCGAGGAGCTGGGCAGCCCGGACGGCGGCTCCCGGGGAGACTGGGGCTCCCTCTACTCCCCGGTCTCCCAGGCGGGCAGCCTGAGCCCCGCCGCCTCGCTGGAGGAGCGCCCCGGGTTGCAGGCGGCCTCCCCTGCCTGCCTGCCGGGCGCCCTGGCCTTTGCAGACTTTCTCTGATGGCCTGCCGGCCGCCGGGCGATGGGTGCTGGGGGCGAGGGCGGAGGTGGAGGAGGTGGCGGCGGCCCTCGCGCGGACTTGCTCCTCCTGCCGCTGGTGGGCCTAGACGCCCGCGGGGTGGCCGGCCAGTTCAGTCCCGCGTCCTCAGCGCCGCGCCAACCGAGACATCCTGCCGCTGCCTGCGCAAGTGGGCGGTACCGGTCGCGCGTTTCAGGCCCCCTCCCTGCCGTCACCCCAAAATCTCGTGCAAAAAAAAAGCTGAGAATGGTAGCACTACACAGGGGAAACGCGCCCCCCACCCCGTCTCCTGCCACCCTCCCCTCACTCTGTCAAACCGATGACTCTCTCTCACGCTCCTCCCCGACGCGGTTTCATCCAGCCTCTGGTCTCTGCTCCCCTCCTCTCTCCCTAGCCAGTCCCGGTTGTCCAGCCGCCCCCTCTGCCTTAATCCAGGAAGGCGACCCCCTGCCTTCTCCGCGTGCACTTTTCTGAGCCATTGCCCTGCTAGGGGCTGGAGCCCCGACTGAGAACTGGTCTCACATTCCCCCTGGGGAGCGCCCCCCCCCAAACTCCGCCTCCCTGCGACCCAGAGAGCCCGTGCCTTTAGAAAAAATCAGTTTGTAAATTATATGATGTCTTTTGAGAGGACTTTTGGTAAATTATATGCCCTCCCCCCGTTTTTTGTATTTATTGATGAGATTTCAAAAAAAAAAACCCAAAAAACAGGAAAAGTCTATATTTTGTACATAAGATTGTTTAGGGTCTGGGGAATGAGACTTTTGAGCCAATAAATAAAAAAGGGGAACCTATAGGAGCCTGAGCCCGGTGTCTGGGTTGTGCAGCGGGGAAAGCTGCCGCCTCTGCGGTGGGGGTGAGGGTGCCTCTGTCCAAAGGGAGGGAGGAAACTTCAGACAAGCCTCCAAGCGGGCTACTCACTGGGCTTGCTGGCCCTTTCCCCTACGCTGCTAGCCTGAATGCAGTTACCTCTGGGGGAAGAGGGAATAATAAACAGTCCCGCCACAGAATCGGAGCTCTCAGAAACGCTACTGGCGGGCCTGGCATCCCAGGAATTTTCCCAATCTGCTTAGAGTTCTAGCACATCTTCTGGGCCATTTTACACGCCACTCGCTGGGGTGGCGCAGGGACTCGTGGGTCTGAACAGCGGGCAGTAGGGGAAGTGGGAGGTCTGGACTTTCTGGCACCCCGGACTCCTAGCAGCCTTGACTGCAAACTTATCAAGAAATGGTTCAAGGTTTCCAGCCACTGGTACTTGAGTCCCCCCAAGGTAGAGCAGGATTGGTGCACAGTGGTGACTGAAACTTGCCCCCAAGGTGCTACTGGAACCCCACCACCTGGCTTCCCGGGCCCCCCAAGATCTCTGGGAAGCAGATAAGAGCTCTAAGAATTCGAGGAATATGCCTGGCACACAAGAACAGGAGGATGGAGGGCTGGCACCCCACCCTGCGCGTAGAACCCAGAGACTGCCTTTGGGTTGGCCCTGGGCGCCTGGGGAAGGAACGGGCCAGCCTCCGGTGGGCAAAGAGAGGGCAGAGGCCGGGACCTGGTGGGTTGCTTTCCATCCCGTTAGAGCGCAAAGGTGGTGGCTTTGCAGGGGTTAATGCCTCTTGCATCTGCTTCTCCTCTGCATCCCCATTTCACACTGAGCTTTTCCTCTCTCCTCTAGGCTTAGGCCCCTAAAGGCAGCTCGCAGGAGATATGCCTCCGTGGCTGGGACTGGATTTGAGGGCGCAAAAGGGGACCTGGCAAACAAACTAATAAACGAAGGTGTTTTGTTTCATGGCTTTAATCTGGGAGGAGATTAATGGGTTATTGGTGACCTCTGCATCTGCCAACTTTCCACCTGGGGCACCAAGGGGGAGGGGAGCAGGTGTCTGCAGCTCCAGTTGCACAGACCCTAGCCAGTGCCTGTTACTGGCTGGGCATTTGGGGGAGGGGTGTGGACAGACCTAAAAAGCAGGAAGGTCCATCTCTGTCCTCCTGGGACAGTAGCAAGTATGTTGACAAAAGAATTCAAGGCCCCAAATATTGCTACTGGGGGGAGGCAGGAGGCACAGCGGGACTGTCACCTGGGCTGGGCTGGGAGGTTGGCCCGGGAAAGTGACATTTGGGCCAGGGCTAAGGGTTAGGAGAGGATGTCCTCAAGCAGGAAGACCACTGAAAGGTTGTGGGAAGTGGGGCTCAAATAGGCAAACGACCCCCAAAGCTGGAAGAGTGTCTGTTGGCGCTGTGCTCCGGCGGAGGCAGCCATTGCCCGATCCTCTCTTCTTTTTGAGGGCGCTCATTCAGGAGCTGTTCATCACCCACTGCACACAGACTGGTCCTCCCACCAATGAGTATTTTAAAAATTTCAGTTTAGCCCAGTTTAGGCGGTATGGCTCAGTGGCTGAGCGTGGACCCATTAACCAAGAGGTTACCCGTTCCCTTCCAGTCAGGGTACATGCCCATGTTGTGGGCTCAATGCCCAGTAGGGGGCGTGCAGAGGGCAGGTGACCAATGATGTTTCTCTCTCATTGGTGTTTCTATCTCTATCCCTCTCCCTTCTTCTCTCTCTAGAAATCAACAAAAACATATTTTTAAAAATAAAAATTAGAGTTTAACCAACTCCACCACTGGGCTGCCACCTTGAGTGGGTGGCAGATTTGCTCCGGAGCTGTCAGCTCTACTCTCAGAGTCAGGAGGAGGTGGGAGGAAGGTTTGGGGCTTGGTTGAATCGCTGCAGAGTTTGGGCTCTCTGCCCAGGAGAGCGCTATCAATCGCTGGAGGTAGTGAACTTCCTCCAGAGGCTCCCTAAGCTAAGAGCCCTTCCTCTCTCGGGCTCGGAAACCTTTCCGAGAGTCCCTCACAGAGACAGCCCAGCATCACAACCGCGCTGCCCACTCCGGGCATTCGTCCTTTAGGCTTTTAAAAGCAGGCTGCTCGCGCCTCCGCTGCGGTCGCACTGGTACGGCTGCGGAGCCCCCTGCGATTTGAGGTGGTCGCCTGCGCCCCAGCTCCCTGGAACCCGGACAGGGTCTCAAGCGGGGGCAGGACAGACGCTGGGCTGGAACATGCTCTCCCCTCTTCTGCCTTTGTCTGAGCCCAAGCCTGGCTTCCAGAACAACAGCAATGAATCTTGCGCCATCCCCCATCCCACCCACAACCACACGGCCTCCCCGTCCGCACACACAGCAGGTAGATTTATGGCGCCCTGCCCCCATCCCACCCCACCCCCAAACCGCCCTCCGCAGGAGGACAAAGCCACCGGGGGCCATTGGAATGCTAATGTCTGAGAGCCAGGCCGCGGGGCTGGCACAAAGGCAGGCGGGGCCCCAGGCGCACGCGACCCCACAGGCCCCTCCTCTCCCCTAGGGGCCACTCTGCCCGGCTTTGTGACCTTGGACAAGTCTTTGAGTCTCAGCTAATTCACTTGAGAAGTTCCCTAATACCTTTTCCCTGGATTTCTGGGCACCTAAGAGAAGGCCGTGCGGGCTGGGTTCTGAGTTACAGTCCCCCAGACCTGGAGGCACGGAAAAGACCCTTCAGAACCTGGTACTGGGGAGTGTACGGGGAGGGTGTGGGGACATGCGGCTGAGAATGTGGCACAGGTATATTATAACTACATTTTCACATTCATGTAATTCATATTCTCTGCTGTGCCCCCCACCCCCACCCCCTTTTAAATATATCTGCAGACAGTGCTCAATAAAGCAGCGGACACTCGCTAACTGTACCTGTCAGCTATGCCTTCAAGGGGCCAAGAGCAGGCAGTGGGAGGCTTGAGGCTGGACACTTCGTCTCTCAGGCACCCTCTCGGGGCAAGGCAGGTGGCCACACGCAGGGAAACAGAGACCCACCGTCTCGGAAGTAGGTGACTTTCCCAAGGCCTTCGATCGCCCGGTGAGTCACTGAAGCAAAGCTGGGACCGTGAGCCTGGCTCTGAGCCAGCAGCTTAGAGCTCTCTGAGCCAAGGCAGTTGCAGTTTGTGCTTGTCCTTGGGCTCCCTTACTCTTTGGCTGAACCCCACCTCCAAACCCCGACCGCTGGAGAGGTTCCAGGCTCCTGTCTGTCTCTTCTGCTTCTGCGACGCGAGGGGCCAAGTCCGCGGAGAGGGTGCCTTCCGGGCTAACCCGGCCAGCACCGGCTCCTGACGGACTGCTGTGCGCCACTGACCATGGTGCTGAAATACCCGCGCTGGTTCAGAGGCAGCA
Source organism: Myotis myotis (assembly GCF_014108235.1). Classification (NCBI taxonomy): domain Eukaryota; kingdom Metazoa; phylum Chordata; class Mammalia; order Chiroptera; family Vespertilionidae; genus Myotis; species Myotis myotis. The sequence goes on along the minus strand of NW_023416319.1, from coordinate 40,471,560 downwards.
ACGTGCCTGGGAACGTAAGGTTCTCTATACGGAAAACCACCTATCAAGCCCCCTTTAATCGCGTTTTTCAGGCTAGAGTCCCTAGAGGGCCCCGGGTGGACATGCAGACCCAGAAGGCTGGCAGGCTTCCTTGGTGTGGTGAAGAAAGCGTGGACTCTGTTACTACTAACTGACGGTGTGACCTCAGCAATGCCTTTTTCTCTCTGGCTTTTAATTAAACACCTTTGCCTAAGACCCATTTCCCTTACCTGTAAAGTTGGGACAATAAGAAGTAGCTACTAATTGAGCCGGTTAAGTATGTTTGTTTTTAGTGCTATGCTACCATAAATGGTAATTAGTATTATCTTCATTTGTCTCAAATTCTTCTCATTCCCCCAGGTTTCTGTTTTGGGGGGAGGAAGGAGTACTTCTGTATGGATTTGAGTTTCTTATGTTCCCCTGTGCAGTGCAAACTGGCACAAAGGCAAGGCCACCCACCCCTTCCTGGTGACCCTCCCTAGTTTAGGTCTACCCTTCCTGAGTCCCAGGACTATATGTTCAGATGTCCCTTGGACACCCCAAATGGCCGTGTCCAAAATGGAATTCCTCACCCCTAAGCCCAAACTAATACCGCCTCCTGTTCCTGATCTCACTAGGTAGCATCACCTCGTCACCCATACTAGGAATCTGGGCCTCTTCTTGGCTTTCCTCTCTCACTACCCAAATCCAAGAAATCCTTAAGTCCTGCTGATTTGTCCTTCTCTCAATTTCTTGAAGCTCACCTCTCCTTTACCTCCTCATTACCACTGGCCTAGTTCAGGCTCTTACCCTCACATGGAGAGACCACCTAGCTGATCTCCATACCTCTAATCTCCACACTGTCCACAGCACCCTCCATGCTGCAGCCAGAGTTCCCATCGAGCATGCAAATATGGCATTGTCCCTCTCCTGTTTAAGATCCTCAAGTCGTTTCCAATCATTTCTGGGACAAAGCCCACGTTCCAATAGGAATATATGAGCTGGGAAGCGATATTAATCTGGGTTCAATTCCCAGTTGGTTCACTGTCAGTACAACCATCAACAGGTTCCTTGACCTTTCTCTCATTGTCATCATTTGTAAAGTGGAGGTAACAACATTACCATTTCAGGTTTAGGTTGGAGTAAAGCCAGGCTGCTGTAATAGCCTCACCAATAATTCAACCTGAGGCGAGCCTTCCCGGTGGGTGGTAGCTCTGCTCCAGGACATCATTCGGGGTCCTTGTCATCCACATGGTTGAGGCTGCTTTGCCCTGGGTCCCAGCCAGTGGGGGGGAAATGGAGGAGCCCCACCCACAGTGTAAAAGTTTAGACTAAGAAGTTGCATATTTTGCCTCTGCTCACATTTCACAGGAAGAACATGATCACTGGGCCTCACCTAATGGGAAGAGGGGCTGTGCGCCTCAGAAGAAGTGAAGAATGGATTCTGGTGGGTAAAGAGCAGTCTCCACCCAAGGAATGTTGTCAGGATTAAATAGGATTATACATGTTATTACCATTTGTTTCTCTAACCATGAATCACTTCTGCTTATGGCCAGCATCCTGCTATGCAATGCCTTGCTTGCCTTGACATTTACCCTCCAGAAATACTGGCCTGTTTGAATTTTTCCTCTTATGCACAGTCCGATACCCCTTCCATCATTTCCCCCTAAACTGCTCTCTCTGCCCAAATCCTCTTTCCCTCTCCAAATCTCCAATATAGACTTCACCTCTTCCCAGAAGCTTTTTTGAACTCTTCCTCCCTCTTTCCTTCTGCTCTCCTAATACCCTGTGTATATGACTATCCTTGTACTTTCCAGGTATTTTGTAGTGATCTCTTTGTTCCTCTGCACCCATCACTCAAGGTCTGTGAGATCTTCCCAAAGGAAGAACTGTGTCCATCTTCATATCTTCAATGAGTGCCTCTTCTCAACCATATGCCACATGTGTTTTTAGGTTGAGTTAATAATGAGTGAGTGAGTTAACTAAATGAATGAAGAACATTGCAATTATTTGTTTAGAAAATCCTACCTTCCCCAGACTGGCTACCACATAAAGGCCAATGAATATTTGTTGAATAAATGAATGATATGTAGAGAGACTCATTACCCTTTCTGCCTTGTACCTTCCTCAGTACCAAAATAACCTGTCCTTGGCTGTCTATGGGCCTATTTTAGAACATGCCCATCTGACTAGGTGAGACTGATTATCACAGTGTCACTATTTCTGAGATGACTAGTAACAACGCCAATAGTCAGGTATGGGCGGCCCCTCCTGAGATAATATACTAGTATTAGAGGATGAGGTTTGGCATCTACCTCAATTCCAGCACTTCTTAATTCTGTCATTTTGAGCAAGTTACTCAGCCTCTCCAAACCTCATTTTCCCCATCTGTAGAGGAGAAAACCACACACCTACCTCATAAAGTTCAAAGAGGATTTAGATGAGGTGACAGATATGTCCATATACTTCATGTCCCTGCCAGCAATTTGGAGCAGAATTCATTATAGTGCCCACCCCATTTCCATTTCATTCTTACAGATGATGGCGAGCGAAGAAGGTCTGGGCCAGGACTGACATTAACCATGGAAAGATGACAGAACTTGCCCAAGACCCAGGCCTATGAATTATGGAGACAACCTGAGACTCCTGCTATCCAAAGATCATCACCAGCTACTCGTACCTCTGTTGCAATAGTTATCTATTACTGCATAGCAAATTACAAAGCACACACACACACTTAACTACTTAAACTAGAAACCGTCACTATGTGGGTCAGGAATCCAGGTGTGGCTCAGCTGGGAGCCTCTGGCTCTAAGTGTCTCAGGGCTGCAGTCAGAGAGTCAGCCAGGATTGTGGTCTCACCTGACAGCTGGACTGCGGGAGAGTCCGCTTCCAGCCTAACTCAGGTGGCTGTTGGCGGCACTCTACTCCTCGGGGGCCATTGCATTGACGGCCTCTGTTCCTCAGTCATTTGGGGCCAGAAGCCTTCCTCTGTGCCCTGCTATGTGGGCCTCTCCATAGGACAGCTCACAACATAGCAACCGCCTTCCTTCAGTGCAAGGAAACAAAAGGTGGGAGGACACTCAAGACAGAAGCCACAGTCTTTTTGTAATCTAATTTCAAACGTGACATCCTATCCCCTCTGCCACATTGCATTTACTGGAAAGAAATGGCCAAATCACCCTAGCTGGTTTGGCTCAGTGGATAGAGTATGAGCCTGCACACTGAAGGGTTCCAGGTTCAGTTCCAGTCAAGGGCACGTACCTAGATTGCAGGCTTGATCCCTGGTCCTGGTCGGGGTGGGTGCAAGAGGCAACCAATAGACCTGTCTCTCTCACATTGATATTTCTCTCTTTGTGTCTCTCCTTCTCCCTTCTACTCTCTCTAAAAATCAATGGAAAAATATCCTCGGTGAAGACTAACAAAATAAAAATAAATCAATAAATCCAGGCCACAGCCCAAGGGAAGGGACTACACAAGGGCACGAATACCAGGAGGCAGAGAGCACGGAGGGCCAACTAAGAAGCTGCCCATCATATCAGCAGCAGAATCTTTGCTGCCTGCTTTCCACGCCCCAGAGACAAACACACACACACACACACACACACACACACACACACACACACACACCTCCCCAGGGTCTACTCTACAGGGTTCAAAAGAAGAGAGCCCAGGTGATTTGACTCCTGGGGCTAAAGCACATGTTTCTCTGTCCCCAGTGCTGGATTTGCTTCCAAGAAGGGCCCAGGAGCGGGGACTGCCAAGTGAGCCATTGCACCTCCCCAGCTGATCTCTGACATCCACTACTGCTTTCACAGGCCTCCCCACCCCCACTCCCAGAGGCAGAGATTTAGGATGTCTGGGGCCTGTTCCCCGGTGCCCACTGAAGGGAAATTTACTGCCTCTGGAGAACCAGGGCCTGACTTGGGGTCTTGAATGCATCTTTTTCCCCTTTGCCTCTGCTTTATTAGGTTAAGCATTGCTTGAATCGGTTGCCATGGTTTGAGCAAACCCATGGCGACTCTATAATGAAGCCTGAAAGACTCGGACCCCATTTATCATCCCCAGTGTTTGGGAGGCCCAGAGCCTCATTTGCCTCCCCCAGAGTCTGGGCACCACCCTTCTGCCTGGGGCCCCCTGGCTCCTTTCGAACAAGGAATAAACAGGTGGTGGCTGGGAAGAGGAGAGGAGACCCACACAGGTGGAGTGAGCACTGCACTGCGCACGTGTGCACACATGCACACACACACGCGCACACACACATGCGCATACACACACACACAAACATACACACACACACACACACGCTTATATTTTCTACTCCAGGAGCCCAGACACAGACCAAACACACAGGCAGCTCTGCCAGACTTTCTCCTTTGGGAGAGTGGAGGTAAGAAATGACCTGCAGCTTAAAGGGGTCTGTGACTGTCTTAGAAATAGGGAGGCTTGTGTGTCAGCAGGTCCAGATATTGTCACACCCTTGATTCCCTGGGCATAGACTGAGCAGCATTATAATCCTGCAATGAGTAGGAGACAGATGAGGCAAGGCTCAGAAGGGAAACTGAGGCATATAGAGATTCAGCAACATGTTCAAGGTCACCTGGTGATGGGATAGCCAGGGTAGAACCCAGAATCAGTAAAATTTTTATGGAAAAATGCAAAAATAGAAGAGCATCATGAATTCTCACGTATCTATCACCCAGATTCAACTCAGAGCTGATTCTCTTTCCCCACCTACCCAGCCACTTCCCCCTGTACCACCTCCATGGATTATTTTGAAGCAAATCCTAGCTATCACACAGTTCCAACTATAAATCCTTCTCCAGTACCTTTTTTGCCGAGCATAAATTGCATAACAGAATGTAGCAGCTGAAGGCATTGACTCTGAAGGTGCGCACTCTGGGTCCAAATCCAAGCTCTGCCCCTTCCCCGCTGTGTGACTTCAGCCAGTGGCCTAATGTCTCTGAGCCTCAGTTTCCTCGACTATAAAAGGAAGCAGTGACACCTCTCTCATAGGGTAACTGTTAGGATGAGATGGAATAGCACAGACAGGTGATTAGCACTGTGCCAGGCACAGAATAAATGGAGGTTTTTTATTGCTTCCATTGCTGTTACCACTGAACCATGAGTAGTGACTGCAGTCTGGCATGAGGTCAGCTCTTGGCAGTCTCCTGGCACAGAGGCAAGTGCCTTGTCGTACTCTCTACCTGGCATAGTACTGAGACCTCCTGGAGGAGCTGGGGAGAAAACGAAGCTCTGCCAAATACGTGAGACTGAGAGCAGAAGAGAGGGGCAGGCACAGAAAGGGAAGCAGCCCATCTGGGTCCGGGGATCAGGGGAGGCCTGAGTCCCAGGAACTGAACAACCCAGAAATGTTCTCTCCAGGAAATCGCCCGCACCCCCAGGATCAAAGCTCTGAGAAGTTTTCCTGGGCTCACGGCACATCCTCCTCCCAAACCTCCCTTTTACTAACGAGTAATTTTGATTGAGTTTATTACATCTAAGGACAGTCCTGTTATTAGTCTATGAAATCAGAATTATAATTCCCACTTTTTTTAAAGGAAGAGGTTGGGAGGGCTTTTTTTAAAATTGATTCGAGAGAGAGAGAAAGGGGGAGAGATGGATGGATAGATAGATAGATAGATAGATAGATAGATAGATAGATAGATAGATAGATAGATTATAGAAACATCCACCAGTTGCCTCACGTATTCTCCCTGACAGGGGATTGAACCCACAACCAGCTATGTTCTCTGACCGGTAATTAAACCCATTACCTTTTGATGAACAAGACAAAGCTCCAACCAACCAAGCCACCGGGCCAGGGCTAGTGCGGTACTCGTAACCCTGCTGCATTGCACCGTGCAAGTGCTCGCCTTCTCCTTTGTTAAAGTTCTGGTTACAGACATTTTCAAACGTGTACAAAGTAGAGAGAATAGAACACTGTGTCCTCATGCACCGGCACTCAGCTTCCACACCCTCAGTTCACAGCCAACCTCGCCTCGCCTCTTGTCCCCATCCACCCCGGTCCTGCACACACTGTTATCTTTTTGTGTGGAATATTTTAAATGACCGGATATCTGTCATGAGACCTGCAAATATTCAGTGTTCATTTCTAAATGATAGGACATTTTTAAAAACACAACCACCAAGCCAATTTTTATACCTAATGAAATTAACAATTCTGTAATATGCATCTATGAAGAGTCAAATGCTTCCAGTCCTCTTTTAGAAAAATGTACAAACAAACAAAACACCTCCCATCTGGAATGCTCCTCTCTCCCACCCTGAGTAAGTGAACCAGGCAGCTGGCTGGAGGCCAGGACCAAGGCCAAGACCAAGACTAGGCTAGCCCTGACCTGACTCCCTGGCTGGGTGGGACTGGCCTTGGGCAAGTCAATGCCTTCCCCTTCCTTCCCACCAGCTCCATCCTAACGTTTGGTGACCAACCATTCTGGTTTGTCCAGGACGTTCCCAGTTTTATCCCTGCAGGTCCCCTGCTCTGAGTAAACCCAGATGGTTGGTCACCCTACAAGGAGCCGGAAACTTGGTGGTGCCCACCCAACCCTCCCTCCATCTCTAGCTCCAGTCACCCATCAAGAGCAGGGGGAGCTCACAACTGAATTTCAAGGGGCCTCAAAATAACAAATAATTGACCGAAACCTCTGTGGGGCCCAGGCACGCCTGGCTCCAGGAGGAGAGGGTTTGAAGCCTCCCAGCCGACAGTAGAGAATCAGATCTTTTCACAGCCAGAGCACCAAATTCAGCAGTCTCCTCCCTCCTTCTTTTTCCCCTCTTCAGATCTAATGACAATCCAAAGAGTTCCTGATAGGGTTTTAAAAGATGCTCTTCATTCACTGTCCACGAAGCATGAAAATCAGCTCGTTTGTCTCCATTCTTTGCCCTAAAGGCCTGGCCAGCCTCGGGCCTGCAGTCTCAAACTTGTCACTCACTTTTCACTTCCTTTTGTTGGATTTGCCTTTATTTCATTCTTCTCTCTCCTCCGGGCACCCTCCTTCCTCTCCCCCTTCTCACTCCATCCCTGGCCTTCCCCTCCCCCCTCCCCCAGCAGTCCCCAGTTCCTCTGCCCACACAAAAAAAGCAACAGACCAGTCTGGGAATTTCTTTACAGTCCCCGTGCATGCCGCCCCGCCCCCCTTCTTCTCACTCACTGCTTTTTAAAGGTGGGAGCAAAAAGCCAGCAGCAGCTAAGAAGGACTTGGGATCCAGGAATAGCTCTGCTCAGGCCCTGGCTGGAAATGGCTGCAGGGAGCCCTGCGTCCTGACCTTTGGCTTCATGGCCGTGGAAACGGAAGCCCAGAGAGGGGAAGAGACCGGCTCAAGGTCACACAGAGTCAGTGGCAGAGCAGGGTCCAGAGGCAAGTGTCCCAGATTCTCAGCCTAGCCTTTCCCGTACAGAATTGGATGGCTGCTCCTCCACCCCCACGGCACTGAATTTATTCCCCTTTGGGACGTTCAGCGTCTGAGCCTAGAGTCATAGCTTGAAGGCAGGAGCCATGCCCAGTTCACTGCCGTGTCCCTTGACACATGGTAGGCGGGTGGTGGTGGTGGTGGTGGTGATGGTGGTGGTGGTGGTGGTAGTGTTTTTAATGAAATTGAAATGAAGGAACACAGGGCCAGGCTGCCCCCTACTCTTTGGACCTGATAAAGCCCCTCTGGACTGTGGCTTCGTTGCCAGGCCCAGGGTGCTCCCCTGGCCCAGGGGAGAGGGGAGGGGAGGCAAGAAAGGGGTGTATGTTTAGCAGTCAGGCCCGTTACCAGCCATTTCTCTTTCTAAGAACAATTGCCACTAAGGGGAAGGGGAGAGAAGTGCCCACCCTTCTACAGAGGCAGGGCCAATAGAGCGAGTCCTCAAGGGGCAATGGGCATCTCATCTGGGGCAACATGAAACAGGAGGGAGTGAGAGAAGCAGGCGGGTATATGAGGGGATCTGGGTCCCTCAGACCTCAGTGTCGCCTGCATGCCAGGCCGTGTGACTGACTGATTGGAAGAGAGGCAGCTGCTGGTTGTGGAGCCACCTGGGCCTCAGAAGGAGTGGGGTGGGGGGGGGGTCAGATTCAAGAGCACATCCCCATGGAGCATGGCCTCTCCTCTGTGACCTGCCCTCACCTCCTCCTCAAGGCTCCACAAGTCACCCAACTGCCCAAGCTGAGACCTGGGTGCCATCCCCACCTTGGCCTGTGGGTTCTTCCTCTGCGATGTCTGTGGACCCACCTTGGCCCCTCGCTCCCTGCTCTCTCTGTCGGCTCTGGACTGCACGATTACCTGGGGTAATCCATACAGAGGTCCCTGTCTGGAACCTACCTGCCACCTCTCCCTCCAGTGCAGCCCACACGTCATACCTAACCTTCTCGCTGCAGGTCACATCTCTCCTCTGCACAGCGCTTTCCAAGGAGGTAGGAGAGCCAGTTACCTCTTCAGTAGGTTGTGTGGTCAGGAGTCCAGCCCAGGAGTCATCCCTGTAGATTACAGATCAGCCCTGTGCCGGCTTGGTGACTCTAGGCAACCTGCTTAAGCTTCATTGTCATCTGTGAAATAGGAATAATTACAGTATCTCTCTCACAGGATAGTTATAATAATTAAATACACGATTTACGATATAACACAATATACACTGAGTATACGCTATATACAACATAATAATATGTAAACGTAAGAGACTGCATGAGACCATCAGTGAATGTTAGCTGTTGCTGTTTTCATGAGTATGTCCTTTTGCATTTTAAAACTTTTATCATGTCCATATATTACTTTATTAATTTATTTTTTCTAAGCCTCTTCTTTCTTTCTTCCTTTCTTTCTTCCTTTCTTTCTTCCTTTCTTTCTTTCTTTCTTTGCTAATCCTCACCCAAGGATATTTTTCCATTGATTCTTAGAGTGGAAGGGAGGGGAAAGGAGAGAGAGAGAGAAACATTGTTGTGAAAGAGGCACATTGATTGGTTGCCTCCTGCACATGCACCGACAGGGGTTGGGGATTGAGTCTGCAACCAGCCTCAACCAGAATGGAGCCCAGGACCCTTCAGTCTGCAGGCCAATGCTCTATCCACTGAGCCAAATCATCTAGGGCTCTAAGCCTTTTTATTCTTTATTATTTTAGTTATTTAAAAAATTGACCCATCTTAGAACCCATCAACCAAATAAATGGGAGAAGATATTTGTAAATGATATATCTGATAAAGGGCTAATATCCAACATATATAAAGAACTAACACCCAGCTGGTGTTGCTCAGTGGTTGAGCATTGACCCAAGAACCAGGAGGTCATGGTTCGATTCCCTATCAAGGCACATGGCTCAATCCCTTGTAGGGGGCATGCAGGAGCAGCCAATCAATGACTCTCTAATCATTGATGTTTCTATCTCTCTCTGAAGTCAATAAAAAAACATATGTAAAAAAAGTCATATCCACAACTCTAATTTTAAAAAAAGAACTCACATAACTCAACAACAACAACAACAACAACAACAAAATACACCAAACAATCCAGTTAAAAAATGGGCAGAGTGTCTGAATAGACACTATCCAAGGAAGATATACAGATGGCCAACAGGCATATGAAAAGATATTTAATGCCACTAGTTACTGGGGAAATGCAAATCAAAACCACAATGAGATACTGTCTCCCACCCATTAGAATGGTTATTATCAAAAAGACAAGAAATAACAAGTGTTAGAGAGAATGTGGAAATGTAACTGACTGCAACCACTATGGTAAACAACAGGGAGAGTCCTCAAAAAATTAAGGATAGAGCTACCATATGATCCAGCAATTCTTCTTGGTATTTACACCCAAAATATGAAATCACTTATTAATAAAGATATGTGTACCCTATGTTCATTGCAGCATTATTTACAATAGTCAAGACATGGAAGCCGAAACCGGTTTGGCTCAGTGGATAGAGCGTCGGCCTGCGGACTGAAAGGTCCCAGGTTCGATTCCGGTCAGGGGCATGTACCTGGGTTGCAGGCATATCCCCAGTGGGAGATGTGCAGGAGGCAGCTGATCGATGTTTCTCTCTCATCGATGTTTCTAACTCTCTATCTCTCTCCCTTCCTCTCTGTAAAAAATCAATAAAATATATTAAAAAAAATAAAAAAGACATGGAAACAACCTAATTGTCCATTGACATATGATTGAATAAAGATGTGATATATGTAATGAAATACTACTCAGCCAAAAAAAAAAAAAAAAGATGAAATATTACCATTTGTGACAACATGGGTGGATCTTGGGAGTATCATGCTAAGTGAAACAAGTCAGAAAGAAAAGGACAAGAACTGTATGATGTCACTCATACAAGGGATATTTAAAAAAGGTAACAAAGAAACTGACAAAACAAATAAAACAAACCCATGGAAACAGACAACAGAATGATTACCAGAGGGGGAGGGGTAAAGGGTCAAACACGCAGTAACAGAAGGAGACTAGACTCCAGGTGGGAGCACACGATAGAGTACACAGATATCAACTATAATCTTACCGACGTAAACCTGATCTAATGTCATTAACCAGTGTCACTACAATAAAGTTATTTTTTTAATTGACCCACCATTTTTTGTCAACTACATTATCAAATGCCTTAAAATAGTCAAACTTCTAGGCCCAGAAATTCCTCCAGAGAAATCATCAGAAACTGCATAAAAATGTGTCAATAAAGGTATTCATAACACCATATTTCATATCTAGAGGCCTGGTGCATGGGTTCATGCACTGGTGGTGGGCATGGCCTGCAGGGATTGGCCTGCTGTGGGAGGGCTGCTCATCCTGGTCAGCCGAGCGGTGCTCCCACTGTGGGACCACACTGACCACCAGGGGGCAGCTCCTACATTGAGCATCTGCCCCCTGGTGGTCAGTGTGCATCTTAGCGACTGGTCGACTGGTTGTTCTGGTCATTCCACCGTTTGGTCACTTGGCTTTTATATAGAGAGATGGTAACAAAAAAATTAGATACAAAGGAAATGTGCAACCATAGAGGGCAGATTTGATTGCATATATATTAGACATATTAGAATATCAATTATATGTTATATTAATTTGTGTTGTAAAATAATGCGTGCTAACATGGGGAAATGTTCACCATGCATTGCTAAGGGGAAAACAAACTATATTTTAAGCAAGATGACAGAGAAGGAAACTTGCAAACCACTCCACTACAGAATATTAGAAATTCTGAATAAAAGGTGATACTCAGTATTTTAGAGGTTTAGTATGAAACTATATGTACAGAACATATGTGCAGATTTATGCTTGGAGAAAAAATCTGGGAAGACATCCACAGATTTATTGATGAAACAGTGTGATTTTCTTTCACTTCTAAATTTTGTTAGTTTTTTGCACTGAGCTTCTATTATTTTTGACTTGGAGAAAAATGTTATCATTTAAAAGCTTTGATTAATGAATACAGTGACATTCTGATTTTTTAAAAATGCCTCTGAGGAGAACCCAAATACATCAAATAAAAAAAAACTCCTGGAAGATCTCAAGGGAGAGATTGACAACAATACAATCATAGTAGGGGACTTTAATACCCCACTGACATCACTGGATAAATCCTCTAGACAAAAGAATCAGCAAGGAAACAGCAATCCTAAATGACTCACTTGATCAGATGGATTTAAATGACATCTTCAGAACATTTCACCCAAAAGCCACAGAATATACATTCTTCTCAAGTGCACATGGGACACTTTCAAAGATAGACCACATATTGGGTCACAGGCAAAGTCTCTCCAAATTGAAGAAGATTGAAATCATATCAAGCATCTTCTCAGACCACAGTGGCATAATATTAGAAATAAACTTCAATAAAAATAATTAAAAAATTCAAACACTTGGAAGTTGAATAGCATGCTATTAAACAATGATTGGATTACCAAAGAGATCAAAGAAGAAATTAAAAACATCCTGGAAACGAATGACAATGAAAACACAACAATCCAAAATCTATGGGACACAGTGAAAGCAGTCCTGAGAGGGAAGTTTATAGCTCTACAGGCCTACCTCAAAAAACAAGAAAAAATGGTAATAAATCATCTAACTCTACAACTTAAAGAATTAGAAAGAGAGCAACAAGAAAAGCCCAGAGTGAGCAGAAGGAAGGGGATAATAAAGATCAGAGCAGAAATAAATGTCATAGAGACCAAAAAAACAATACATAAGATCAATGAAACCAAGAGCTGGTTCTCACCAAGAAGCAAAGAGAGAGGACCCAAATAAACAAAATCAGAAATGAAAGAGGCAAAATAACAACAGGCCCCACAGAAATACAAATGATTGTTTAAAAATACTATGAACAACTCTATTTCAACAAACTGGACAACCTATAGGAAATGGACATATTCCTAGAAAAATACAACCTTCCAAAACTCAATCAGGAAGAATCTAAAAATCTCAATAGGCTGATAACTATGGAGGAAATTGAAGCATCATCAAAAAGCTTCCAGCAAACAAAAGCCCAGGACCAGACGGCTTCACAGGGGAGTTTTACCAAACATTCAAAGAAGAACTAAAACCTATCCTCCTCAGACTATTCCAAAAAATGCAAGAGGAAGGAACACTTCCAAGCTCATTCTATGAAGCCAGCATCACCCTAATAATACCAAAACAAGATAAAGACAACACAATGAAAGAGAATTACAGGCCAATATCCCTCAGAACATAGATGCCAAAATCCTCAACAAAATTCTAGGAAATCTGATCCAGCGGCACATCAGAAAGATCATACACCATGACCAAGTAGGATTTATCTCTGGGATGCAAGGATGGTACAATATCCACAAATCAATAAACATGATACATCACATAAACAAATTGAGAGATAAAATCACATAGTTATATTAATTTATGCAGAAAAAGCATTTGACAAAAATTCAACACCCTTTCTTGATAAAAACCCTCAGCAAAATGGGAATAGAGGGCTCATACCTCAACATAATAAAAGCCTTATATAACAAACCTACAGCCAACATCATACTCAATGGGCAAAATCTAAAACCATTTCACCTAAGAACAGGAATGAGACAGGGATGCCCACTTTCACCACTCCTGTTCAACATAGTACTGGAAGTGCTAGCCATAGCAATTAGACAAGAAGAAGAAATAAAAGGTATCCAAGTTGGAAAAGAAAACATAAAACTGTCATTATTCACAGATGACATGGTACTGTACATAGAAAACCCTAAAGACTCCATCAAAAAACTATTAGACTTAATAAATGAATTCGGCAATGTAGCAGGATACAAAATTAACGCCAAGAAATCTATGGCATTTTTACAGAAAGAGAGATTTAAAAAGCAATCCCATTTACCATTGCACCAAAAAAATTAAGATATCTAGGAATAAACTTAACCAAGGACATAAAAGACCTGTCCTCAGAAAACTACCAGACACTGAAAAAAGAGATAGAGGAAGACATAAACAGATGGAAGAACATACCGTGTTCATGGATTGGTAGAATCAACATCATTAAAATGTCCATACTACCCAAAGCAATCTATAAATTCAATGCACTCCCCATTAAAATACCAATGGCATATTTCACAGACCTAGAACAAACTTTCCAAAAATTCATCTGGAATAAAAAAAGACCCCGAATAGCTGCAGCAATCTTGAGAAAGCAGAACAAAGTAGGTGGGATCTCAATACCAGATATCAAGCTGTATTACAAAGCCATTGTTCTCAAAACTGCCTGGTACTGGCATAAGAACAGACATATAGATCAATGGAATAGAATTAAGAACCTAGAAACTGACCCAAACCACTATGCTCAATTAATATTTGACAAAGGAGGCAAGAGCGTATGATGGAGTCAAGACAGTCTCTTCAATAAATGGTGTTGGGAAAATTGGACAGACACATGCAAAAAAAATGAAACTAGACCACCAACTTACACCATACACAAAAATAAACTTAAAATGGATAAAGGACTTAAACATAAGACGGGAAACCATAAAATTATTAGAGAACTCCACAGGCAGCAAAATCTCAGACATATGCCAAAGCAATATCTTCACCAATACAGCTCCTAGGACAATGGAAACTAAAGAGAAAATAAAAAAAATAGGACTACATAAAAATAATGAGCTTCTGCACAGCAAAAGAAACCATCAACAAAACAATGAGAAAGCCCACTACATGGGAGAACATATTTGCCAATGTTATCACCGGTAAGGGTTTAATCTCCAACATTTACAGGAAACTCATACAACTTAACAAAAGGAAGATAAACAATCCAATCAAAAAATGGGCAACGGACCTAAATAGATACTTTTTGAAAGAGGACATTCAGAAAGCCAAGAGACATATGAAAACATGCTCAAAGTCACTAATCATCCAAGAGACACAAATCAAAATGGCAATGTGGTACCATCTCACACCTGTCAGAATGGCTATCATCAACAAATCAACAAATGACAAGTGCTAGTGAGGATGCAGAGAAAAAAGAACCCTCATGCACTGCTGGTGGGAATGCAGACAGGTGCAGCCACTGTGGAGAACAGTATGGAGTTTCCTCAAAAAACTAAAAATGGAACTCCCATTTGACCAGTGATCCCACTTCTAGAATATATCCGAAGAAACCAGAAACACCAATCAGAAAGGACATATGCACCCCTATGTTCATAGTAGCACAATTCACCATAGCTAAGATTTGGAAACAGCCTAAGTGCCCCTCAGCAGATGAGTGGATTAAAAAAACAGTGGTACATCTACACAATGGAATACTACACTGCAGTAAAAAAGAAGTTCTTACCATTTGCAACAGCATGGATGGACCCGGAGAGCATTATGCTAAGCGAAACAAGCCAGTCAGAGAAAGGTAAATATCACATGATCTCACTCATTTATGGAATATAATGAACAACGTAAACTGATGAACAAAAACAGATCCAGAGACGGAGAAGCATCCATCAGACCATCAGACCATCAGACCATCAGACCGTCAAATCTCAGAGGGATAGTAGGGAAGAGGTGGGTAAGGGGGAAAGATCAACCAAAAGACTTGTTTGCATGCATATAAGCCTAACCAATGGACACAGACACCAGGGGGTGAGAGCATGAGTGGGGGTGGTGGTGGTGGCAATGGGGACATAAGGACACATATATAATACCTTAATCAATAAAGAAAAATAAATTTTAAATGCCTCTGGTGGTAGGCAGGAATGGCTTCTTTGACAGGGAGCATTTGTGATGAAAACTTGACAAGGCAAGCATGGATCAGAAGGGTGCGATACAGGTGCTCAGAGGCTACGAGGTTAGTGAGCAAGGAACAGAGTGGGATTTGAATGCCTCCCTCTCAAAAGGCTAATTGCCGAAACCGGTTTGGCTCAGTGGATAGAGCGTCGGCCTGCGGACTGAGAGGTCCCAGGTTCGATTCCGGTCAAGGGCATGTGCCTGGGTTGCGGGCATATCCCCAGTGGGAGATGTGCAGGAGGCAGCTGATCGATGATTCTCTCTCATCGATGTTTCTAACTCTCTATCTCTCTCCCTTCCTCTCTGTAAAAAATCAATAAAATATATTAAAAAAAAAAAAAAAAGGCTAATGATCCTTCGTCTTTCCCCTCCAGTTTCCCATGATGCCATGGGGCTTAAGGAAGGGATACAAAGGAAGCTGAGCCTGTCCATGGCACTGAGATTGGAGAGGTTCCTCCCAAGTGCCCTGAACTGTGTGGGCATTCCGGGAATTCAAAGCAGATGCAGGGCCCAAGCTCCTCGCCTGCCCAGGAAATGATCTTTTCTGTATTAAAAACATTTATCAGAAACAGCAGTTTATGTTGTTAAATATTAAGGTGGTGCTTTAAATTTGTCATCGTTTTAGATAAGAATCTCTATGCAGTGGGTTGAATAGTGCCCCCTCCCTTCCCCAAAGGTACATCCGCCAGGGACCTGTACATATGACCCTATTTGGAAGAAGGATCGTAGTAGATGTAATAAGTTATGTAGCTGAAGATGAGATCATCCTGGATTAGGTGGGCGCTAAATCCAATAACAAGTCCTTAGAAGAGAAGAAGCAGATACTGACACAGAGAAGGCTGTGTAAAGACAGAGGCAGAGACTGGCGTTATGTAACCCCTGGCCCAGGGATGCCAGGCGCCAGCAGAAGCTGGAAGAGGCAGGGGGGAGTCTGTCCTGAGCCTTCAGAGGGAGGGTGGCCCTGCTGACATCTTGGTCTCAGACCTCTGCCCTCCGGAACTGTAAGAGAATCAAGTTCTGTTACGTCACCCAGTTTGCGACGATTTGTTACGGCAGCCCCGGCCACTTAATATACTTTCTTAAAAACATTGCCTCTTTCTGTACCTCCTGACACAGAGCACACACCAAACATCAAGTGCGTGGCAAATAGTGAACACTCAGCAAATGTTCGCTCCCAGCCCCACCTGTCTTGAGGAGCCACCACAAGGGTCAGTTGTGGTCCGGTTCTGTGCACCGAGAGCTCACTCCTCTCCACAGGCCCCAGGCTGCTGCGGGACTGAGCGCTTCCCTCTGCTGCCCTGGCCTCGGGGCTGCCTGGCCCTGGCAGCTGGCCACCCATGTTCTGGTTTGCTGCCACCTATGGCCTGGGGAGCCAGTGATCCCAGCTCAGTGGGATTGCAAGCAAAAGAAGAATAAATGAATCCAATAAATAGATTTCCTTTCAATAGCATGTGTGAGCTTTGGGTCTTGAACTTGGTGCCATCAGGACGATGCCAGAGGATGTGAAGGAGAGAGGCCTCCGTATGGGATGGGGCAGAGACCCCAGGGTACCAGCAGGGGCTCGTAGAAGTACAGATATCAGGGTGAAGCAAACGTGCTGCCCTGGGCACAGCACTCAGCCTCAGGGCGTGTCCGAGGAAAGGGCTTCTGGAATAACTGAGATGGCCCAGGCCAGGCTGGGGGTGAGTCCCAGGAGGCCACCTGGAAGAGGTGAAGCTTTGAAAGAGGGATGAACCTCAGGACCTAGAGGGAATGACACAGTGAAATGAGTGTGGGATTTGAGCCCAAAGCCCTGGTTCGACTATCAGCTCAGTCACTGTTAGCAATTGGTACATATCCTTCCATATATATATTTTATATATTTATAAAATGTGGGAAAAAACTGAAACTCTACTTTTGTTATACTATGCTTATTTCACTTAAACTAATACAAATACCTTTCAGTCTCCATGAAACCTTGATCCACCGTTCACTTGAATGGCTCTGTTAACTGCTTCTATTTTCTCATTTACAAAAAAGCCAGATCTGACTTGCTCTGTTCTTTGGCTTAGGGGAGGTTTAAAAAGAAAGCTTGTGGTACCACAGATGTGAGTCGGGGGCGGTGCCTGTGTGAGGTTCATGGACATTTGCAGATTGGACTTGATTGGCTGCCTCACCTTGGGGACTAGCGCTCCGGGGAACAGCATGGGCCAGGGGGCTGTGGTGACGGTGGCGGAGCACAGCGGCCTTCCTGCAGCTCCTCATCCATCAGCGCTGACAAACCTGGCCCCCCATGAGGGCTCCAGCCAGCTGCTGAGCAACGGCAGGTATGGCGCAGGAGCCCCTCCCCGGGCCCTTGGCACCCTCCTCTTAGGTCAACAGACAGAGTGGGCTCTGTTGGCCAGGCCGGGACAGGGAAGATTAATGGAGCAGGTGCAGGCTGGGTGGGACAATCACCTGGCCTAACAAGGCCTCTCCTGGAGATGGAGTGCCCAACCCAAGCCAGGAACCAAACCTGATGTCATTCATCCTGGCTTGGACTCGACTGGAGCCACTCACTACACCGCCCCTGCTGCCCACCTCTTCCCCAGTCTCCCCTGGCCTCACTCAGTCTTTAGCGGGGGTGGGGGGCGGGGGGGGGGGGTCTGCAAGGAGGCTCCCAGAGCCCAGTCTGTGATACTCAACTTTAAAATAAATGTTTTCCTTGTTTCTTCAATCTCCCCAGTAACTCACTGCAGAAAAGTGTAGATTAGCAAAATACCATAAATCACCCATTAATCTCACTACCCAGAGATAACACTGTTAATGTTTGTTAGATATTATATCTCTATGTATCTATCTACACACACTCCCCACACACATGAACACACACATACATATATAAAGAGATAAAAGAAATCACTTTATATGTTTTATTTAATCCTATTTTTACATTTAATATATTAGGACCATCTTTTGGTGCCAATGAAATATAGCAGATCTACTTTATCATTTTAATTGCTACCTATATTCTGAGTATTCATGTATAGTATCATATACATTGAGTGGCCAGATTATTATGACCGGCCAGATTATTATGACCACCCCATCAGTACAATGAAGTGAATTAGTTATGCAAATAATCTACACTAATAAAAGAGAAACATGCAAATTAACCATCACTCCGCCACTCCGCTACACCCACCAGCCAATCAGAACAACTATGCAAATTAACCCAACAAAGATCGTGGTTAATTTGCATACACAGGCGCAGAGCGAAGGCTGAAGATGACTAAAGATGGCGGCGGCCACGGAGCTGGAGCGAGCAGGAGGCATGGGTTGCTCCCGGCAACAGAGGAAGCCAAGCTTCCCACTGGCCCTGGACTCCGCTCAAGGAGCTGGGGAAAAAAAAGGAGGGGCTGGGAGCAGCCAGAGCAGAGAAGCCAACCCTCGCTGCTGTGGCCGGACCAAAGGCCTGGGTCCCGGGTGCTGGAGGGAAACCGGTGCCAGCAGCCAGGGGAAGGAAGGCCTATTGCTCAAATCTTTGTGCAACGGGCCACTAGTAATAATAATAAAACCTTGAGAGTATTTGCTTAGGAATTTTTCAATATTCAGTATTTTTGGAAGTGTCAATGAAGTACTGATGGGGTGGTCATAATAATCTGGCCACTCAGTGTATATTTAACCAAAAATTCCCTGTTGGATATTTAAGTTGTGTCCAATTTTTGCCCTTTATATATAAACATTAAGATGAACATTTTTATTTATTTTATTTTTTAAATATATTTTATTGATTTTAAAGAGGAAGGGAGAGGGGAGCAAGAGATAGAAATATCAATGATAAAAGAGAATCATTGATCAGCTGTCTCCTGCACGCCCCCTACTGGGGATCAAACCCACAACCCGGGCATGTGCCCTTGACTGGAATTGAACCCAGAACCCTTCAGTCTGCAGGCCGACACACTATCCACTGAGCCAAACCAGCTAGGCAAGATGAGCACTTTTATACATATTTTAAAATTATGTCTTTAGGGAAATGTCCTAGAAGTGCTGGGTCAGAGGGCATGTGCTTTTAAGGTTTTGATACATATTGCTAAAGGGTTATATTCGTGCTTACTGGGGCCTGTGCACTGCCAGCCTGCACAGCCCAGGGTGAGGGGGAGAGGGAGGAGCAGGACAGCTGTGGACAGAGGATGGGATTGAGGCCAATCTAGCATGGGTCCCACCGTCCAGGGGCCTGTCACCCACCCTTGTACTCAGGGAAGAAGTTGCTGAACAGGCAGGTAAGCAAGCCCAGGGCCTTGGGAGGCGAGTACCTGGGAGCAGCATAGAAGTCAGGGCGGAGGGGGAGAGAATCACAGGGGTGGTGCCGAAGAAGGCTGACATCCAGCTGGCCTTGAAAGGTGAGGAGGACCTATTCAGCATGAGTATCGCAGGTGGGGCAAGCGATCAGGGACGAAGTGCCACACATTATGGGGGTGAGGTTGGGGCTGGGAGATGGAGGCAGCCAGAGCCTCCCTTTAGACATGGCAACTCCCTCCTACCAAGCTGCTGAGTCTTTAAGAAGGCAGATCCTCATCCCATGACCAGACCCAATTGACAACAGAGACTGCCCCACACGTAAGCTTTGTGACCTTGAGCGCCTCACCGACCCACTCTGCCCCTCAGGCTTCCCGTCTCTGAATGGGGATGATAACTATACCACATGACTGTGGGGACTGGACGTCTACGGAGCGGGCTTTGTACATTGTGAGCCGTCTAAAGGCCGTGGTCGGCAAACTCATTACTCAACAGAGCCAAGTACCAACAGTACTTCTTCAAAATAGACTCGCCCAGGCCGAAAACCGACTTCTGTGCATGGGCCACGAAGTTTCAATCGCACTGTACGTGCACCCCCTCATGTGGTATTTTGTGGAAGAGCCACACTCAAGGAACCAAAGAGCCGCATGTGGCTCGCGAGCCGCAGTTTGCCGACCACTGGACTCTAAGGGATCCATCATTACAAAACAGAGGCTACTTCATGGTTTTCTGGCCAAAAAGCTAAACTGTATCAGGTTTCCATGCTCTGATTCCTAAGATGTTTTGTCCGCCCGACCGGAGGACACGGAGACCCAGCAGCTCAGCGGAGAGCTCCCTGGGGCCCATGGGAGGGAATAAAACGGACAGGTGCTGGGAGCCTCCGGGCCGCTGCCACTCTGCACTCCTGCCGCTGCATCCTTACCTGGATAGGTAGGAGTCACTATTTGCTCCCTTGGACAGGTGGGCAGCCAGGATTCAACCGCAGGGCTGTCTGAACCTTAGTCCTCAAGGCTTCCCTGGGCCACCAGAGCTGAGGTCACTGCTCAGCGTCACTTGGGACAGGGGCCTTTTGGGGGACACCTAGGCCCCCAGGGCTGGAGAGTGTGGGCTCTGGGGCTGTGGAGCTAGAAGGCAGGGACAGACTCCCTCCCACAGGCTCCCATCCCCGAGCACCACCTCTGGCCCCCTCTGCATGGGGTAGCCATCTGGTGACCTGCCCTTGTGCCTCTGACAATGATTTAACCACATTAGTGGGGAGCTGCGGGGAGGGGGGCAGGCGGTGTTGGGGGGCAGGGGAGATCTGTAAGGCTGCCAATGGGGGAGGGGCTTTAACTCCAGCCTGCCCCTAGTTGACTCAGCCACTAGTTGGGGACAGGAGGAAGAAAACCCAGGGAGAGGCCAGGGGACCCTCTAATTCTGCTCCTGTTTCCTGCATTGGGGTCCACTATGGAACACCAGGGACCCACTGAGCCCAGGACCTGCGTGCGTGTCTTCACCCGCCCTGGGCCCAGCTTCCCTCGGTTAACCTCAGGCGGCTCTGAAATACGCTCACTCCTCTCTCCTGTCCCATCCGGGCAGAGTCTGACGGGCCACAGCATAGAGCAGATACCACACTGGCCTGGCCACCCAGAGACCCGGGTTCCGGTCACAGCTTCCCCCTGTGCTGAGGCCTCAGAGCAAGTGCTGCGGGGTAAGCAGGCAACGTGAATGGTGGGGGCCACGCGGGGACTGTGGTCACCTGGAGAGGACACATGCCCCCAAAGAGTCAGCTGCTGCCCAACTCCAGCTCACTGTTTCTAAGCAGCAATGAAGACCTAGAATTTTCCAAGAGAAGCTAGACATTGAGATTCATATGTGAAATCTTCCCCATGTTAGCAACTAATTGGGGGGAAAACCCAAACACTGTAGGCCAAACAAAGTAAGTCCGAAGGTAGCCTGAGCCTGGAATCTCTGGTCTAGATCAGAAACCCTAAGGGCAGAGGAGCCACTATTAAAGACCGTCTAGCATCACCTTTGCTTTAGGTGGGAAACTGAGGCCAGACGGGGGAGAGAGGCATAATTTGGTTGAGGTCACATAGTGAGTCAGTGGCCGAGCTGGACAAGGAGCCTGGGTCTTCTGCCCCCAGATTGGGCTTTTGCCATAACTTGCCTAGTTGAGGGAGTCGTGGGGAGACCCTGGAGATTCTGAGCAGGGCATGAGGGCGAAAAGCTGAGGGCCCCCTCTGGCCAGGCTCAGCTGAGGCACCCTCAGCCCTCTGTGGGCCCACGGGTCCAACATCCATGTACCATCTTTACCTTTTTCCCGTTGCTCCTCCCTGTTCCAAGACTCGGGGCTCAGGCAGCACAGACAGAGGGGGGAGGGGTCTGGCACCCTTGCTCTGCACCACCAGCTGTGGTGCGTGCCAGTGGGGACCATCTCAGTAAACACTGATGTCTGAGCCAATTAAGAAAGTACATAAAGAAGCACATTAGAGACCAAGTGTCACATTTACTAAGGATGAAGCAGATTCTGAAGAGTGTAGCTCATGGCTGTGAGTCAGTGGGCTTCCTAATGCGGAAACCTAGAATTAGACTCAGAATTAGACAGGCAACCCTGCACCATGCCTCGCCTCCCCTCCTCACAAGGGCACAGCAGAGATGTGTGCTCCCTGCGTGCATGTAGCTTGCACCCAGGGAAAAGGGCGGGGCCACCTAAGCCCTGGCTCACCAGTCAGCTAAGCCTCTCAGTAGTCCCCGGAGCAGACTGTGGGGGAGCAGAGAGGCCAGGTGTGTTCGGTCACGGGGCTCCCTACCCACAGAGGAGACATCCAGATTCCACTTTATCTGTGCTATTGGCTTAGTAGCTATACTCACTACTCTCTTCGTGATTGCCCTGAAATGTGCAATATGATGGCTTTGTGTCACATATCACACAAATAATATTATACCATCTATACTAATAAAAGGGTAATATGCTAATTAGACCGGACATCTTCCAGACATCCTTCTGGACAAAACCACAGTGGCAGGGGCCAAGGCAGAGGCCCGATCAGGTCGGCAGGGGAGGGCAGTTAGGGGGCAATCAGGTTGGCAGGCAGAGGTGGTTAGGGGTGATCAGGCAGGCAGGCCAGCAAGCGGTTAGGAGCCAGTGGTCCCAGATTGTGAGAGGGATGTCCAAGGGGTCCCAGATTGGAAAGGGTGCAGGCTGGGCTGAGGGCTCGCTACCACACCCCCCCCCCCCCCGCAATGCATGAATTTGATGCACCAGGCCTCTAGTCTACAATAATAAAAGGGTACTATGCTAATGAAACTGGACGTCCTTCTGGATGTCCTTCCGGGACAAAGCTGGGGCTGCAGCCATGGGATTGAGGATCCAGGCAGCCTCCTTGGCTGTGAGGGAGGGATCGAGGCAGCCGCGACTGCAAAGGCCTACTCTTGCACAAATTTCATGCATCGGGCCTCTAGTTCCATATAATGTAAGAACCTCACAAATATACTTCCATTCACGTACATTTTCTACATATATTATAAACCTCTAAATATATCATTATTTTCTTGCTTTATACAATTATATTTTCAAAAAGATTTATTTACGCATATAGTTATCATTTCTTGCTCTCTTAATTTCCTTGCGTAGCTCCAT